>NW_022984631.1:2400000-3600000 GCF_003426965.1 Aspergillus tanneri
CTTCCTTAGTTCCTAATCAACCTTTCCACTTCCTTAGCGTCTCTCCACATGTTGTAGCGGCTAAAGACACAAAGTAAGAATATGTTTATGGATACATTCGTCGGGCCCTTGTATAATTTTTTTGTCCCTTAGCCATCCCACACCCCCTCTGCCCTTTACCCTTCTCGGAGGATTTATTTCTCGAAGTAGTTCCACTAGTCATGTCCCTTCTAGTAGCCTCTTGTCAGCTTAAGCGCTAACTCTCCGACCGTCATTTCAATTCCTAGAATTTGGCGGGCCGCTAAGCACCGATTACGTTCCTTTTACCATGACGCTCATCCTACAGTGTCCACCCCTGGAGATCCAGAGCTCTGGGACTTCGATTGCAGGTGCTGCCTCGCCTCAAGTAACCGTGTGGGCCTTAGGAACGTAAAGTCTGCGCCCCCCCAGAGTTTTGGGGGCTGATTTTCATCCCATTTCATGTCAAAGGATGAGAAAATAACCTAAAAAGCCCATCATCAGGGATCGTAAAGCGCTTAAATGCAAGCCCATCGTCAACTCTACCCTCTGGTTAGTAGAGCATCTGTGCGGCACAGTGACTGTCGGCGGTATCAACCATATCTTTGGAGCTCTCTAGGCCTGTGAACAAAAGAGCTTCATACTTTCATTTCAGCCCTGCCTCGCGAGGCGGTCTATCTCCTTTCAACAATACCCGCTATAAAGTATATGAACCTACTACACGTCACATCCGAGGACAACTCTCGTTCTATCTTTTTCTTTCAGCCATTCCAAGTTAGAGTTTCTCTTTCTTTAAATTTATCCTTCCGTTCTACTCTTCACCTTAGAGAGGACTCTATATCACCCTACTTGGAAGCTCTCCATTCGTTTTTGTGTCTGCTTGTCCATCCCGCTGCTTGATCTATCAATACCTACCTTCTACGTGCAACTTGCTTCATGTATCCCCAGACCCCATGCGGTTATACAGGACCAATATCTTTTGGTCAAGGTGTCTCTCCTCCGGGGGAGGGAATGGACAACTTCTATGAAATGCCACCACAATGGAGCGGAGTAGACGCCGTATGTACAGGCATGTGACACATGGATCCTATGTATACTGACCATCCCTGGATCTAGTCCTCCTATGAAAGCGTCAGCCAGCCTTACAGTTCTACGGCAGCTTTTCAGCCTTCAGCCATTTTAACACCAATCAGTCTCCCCGATAGCTCCTTTGTCCATGCCCGGCCTAGCCCAGTTCTCAGCCATCATTCGCAGGAGTACCAGTATGGCATGGCAGACCCTGTACCCCATCATGGGTTGGGGATCACCGCTCCATTCCCGAGCGATTTTCCCCAGACCGTGACCGCCGGTCTTGGACACGATTCAGAATATGGCTTCAGTGAAGGTGCCCTGTCTCCCCAACCGCCTTCCACCAAGAGGGTACGACGCAGCCCCAAGTACATGCCACCGACTCGTGAAACCCCTGTTACAATACTTCCTCACCCCGAGGGACTCCAGCGCCTAGAGCAGGAACGACGACAGGGACATGTTGAACCTCATCCCCATCAGCGGCCGCGGGCTCCCGGACGAGGCCGGAGAGATCCGCAAGCCGAAGAAGAAGATGCCTTTGTTGAAAGGCTCCGGGAGCAGAACCTGGCATGGAAGATCATCCGGGAGATGTTTCGGGAGAAATTCAACAAGGATGCGTCTGAGGCTCGTCTGCAGATGCGGATGCTACGCAGACGCAAAGAGCGTTTGGCGCGATGGGATGAGAATGATGTGAGTATGTGTACCGTATCACCCCCGTAACCTTACCTGTCCCATGACTAACGGTTGGGTGGCTTAGATTCAACTGCTCATAAGAGCTCGAGAGTATTGGGAGCATGAAAAGTACCATCTGATAGCGGAGAAGGTGAGCCTCACATTAGCAAGGACAATTCCGGCAGACGAAATGGGATCAGCCTAACATGGATTCTTTGTTTCGGCTAGATGCGAGAGCTCGGCTCCAAAACGTACAGCGCACAACAATGCGAGGCACAGCTACGGTACCTTGATGCACAGAATCGAGATCGTGGGAATGCGAATGTACCACTACCACGAATATCAGATCCACAGCATACACGAAAACGAGCCATGCTAAAAGCATCTCGAGGGATGACGCCAAATGTTACGAAAGCCTAGACTCTTTTTTTCTAATTCTTTATATGTTTTGCTTCGCTTTTATCTTTGTCTTATCCGATTTATTTTTGGCTTTAATATTTACTAGGGATGGGTTGGATTTCGCATTTTAGCATCTGATTTTCTCATAATATCATGGAGACAGCAGACATATACCCGTATGGAGCATCTAAATTGAACGTTGATTTTTAAAGCAGTATCCTTTTTTTTTTTTTTTTTTTTTTTTTTTCCATACCCAGGAAATATGAATACACATACCCACACCATACTACAGGAATTAGATGAAACCTATCAATCAAAAATAATAACTAATTCAGTCATATTAAAACTTGGCACAACTAGGCAGCCACGTACCCGCTCCCTAAAAGCAACAAGCACCCCCATCGTTAGACTAAAACCATAATAAGAAAAAGGAAAAGACTGAACGAAAAGTCAAAGAAAAAAAAGCCACCAATGCAGTAAGCTAAGCCTAGCGTGGCATGGATAGACAGACACGGACTTAGGCGCAGATGGATCAATCAGCCCCAAACGAATTTAGCCGCCGCCTCTACAGCAAAGGAATTCGATCCCAGCCCCGAATCAAACGCTTCAATCTCCTGAGCGGCGGAAATAACCTGCTCTTGAGTTGACTAGAACCTCATCGAACACCCCCCTAGAGAGAGGGCTTGTAACTTGTAAGCAGGAAACATGATACACGGTATACAGTTACCACTGGCTACCCTATAAGTGCTGTAGTAAATATCTGTCTCCCGATCCGTCTTCGTTCCTATCTATCAGCATCAACTCCGAGGCTAACCCACTCCGTACTTTTACACGCGAGCCAACCATCCAGGATTCAAACTAGCATGCTTACCTACCCTTCCTTCGCGGTTGCGGCTGAACCGCTGCATAAATCCTACGTCGAACGTGTTCACGGAGGACGTACATGTACATCGTGCAGGATTGATATCAGCTGCTTAGATCCATCCATCAATCAATCATAAGTTACTCCATATAGTTACCCCTCCCCGAAGCGCTCTGGCATGTCCTGTCCTGTCCACGGAGTTCACCTAGACTGCGGGGGTCACACGGGTCTGGTCTCGGAAGAGCACGGATCATATAATATGCAATGCATGATGAACGATGAGCTGGACGGACTGGACTCAGTCATGTATCCAGCCTACCAGATGAAGAGGAGTAGCGGAGTAGGTACGTATGGAATGAGAATGAAAATGAAAATGGAATTTTTTTTTTTTTTCTCTCTTAGCGGGCGACTGTGCATCCACCATTTTGGGGGAGATCCGTCCCTCTGTTTCTCTCTTTATCTTTTTCTTGTTTGTTGTCTTTGTCACGATAATCATAATGGTATATTCTTTGGCGTAAACTAATTCCATAGTCCCCATAGAGTAGTCTCCGAATGGGGCCCTGTACCTAGATGAACTAGGTTAGAAACTATGTAAGGATGTTAGGATTCCCCGAAAGATGGTGTATGTATGCAGGTATGCATGATTGACCTCGAAATCAGCCTCGTACGTGTGTACAGTAAAACCCCGTTCTAAGGGACTTTGGGTGGGGGGTGTAAAAATTAAGAAACTTATATACCTAGTATTGAAGTATTAAGGGATTTTATTTGGGAAATCAATTTGGCCGCCGCGTAGTCCCTTATAGTGGAGAATCCCTACAGCGGAGACCCTTATAGGGGTTTACAGTGTTGTACTGGCCGAGTTTTGACAGCTGCGGGATAAGATTGAGCACGTCGTAGATTACTATGTAGGTACGTCGTCTGATGCGGAACTTGCGGGGGGCTACGATGTGGATCAGGATCTGGATCGGGATCATAATTAATCATACGGAGTAGTTAATGCCACGGGAAGGAGGAAGAGGGGGTGATGAGACATGTATCTCCATTTGAATCAGAGTATGAGATTACTACACTTAGTAAGATATTGTGTCGCCCTGCTATCCATGATTTTCATTTTCTGTCGAATTGAATGACTGACGGCCGTACCGAAGCTGCATGGTCGGAGTCTCCGTGAATTGAATTCTGGATATTACTGATATTACTTCGTACTAAGGTTGTCATTTTGGATTTCGGAGGCCTGCCGCCTTAGGTTGGGGCCACATTTTATCTCCGAGCGCGGACTTACGGGCCTGGAGAGAGTCAGCTTGCTTAGCGTATTTTTGCAGTCAGATACCATCAAGGGTCCCATAACTCGGTCAGTTACAGTGTGGTGCTAATAATGCCAAAGTCGGGGGTAACCACCTTTTGCTTTATAGTGTTTTCTATCTGTTTTTAAACGTCAGTCAGCCATGACGTTCGTTATCTTTTTAGTTAGATAAAGAAAATTGATGGTTGCTGAATACCTACTATTCTCACTCAGAGTCATATGATATGGATATCTGACTCTAAGCATTATATTCATCATCATAACCTCATCTATCGGTATATATCATCTCAGGAATGACCAGCTGCTTCATCCTCTGATTCCATGTCCTCCTCGACAATGGGAAAGGTCAAGAGCGCCGCAATACCCCCCAATCCGTCCAATCTCCTCCCACTCTCGTGGTCTGAGCTTAGTACTCGTACCTCGCCTCCCTCGACATCCCGAACTCGATCCACCAGCGACACCCAGCGTTTACGTTCCGCCACGTCCTGTGACCGAAACAGGCGGTTGGAAATGATAAGGACCCCTCCACCACGGCCGACGGCGCCTTGGTCGACCGCCGACTCGACCTCTCGCGGCCCGTACGTCGCTTTATTAGTTTCTTTGCGCAGCTGATCGAGAAATTCGTCCATGAGTTTTGTCTCTCTGGCGTACTTGGTATCCGCGAGGATGGTCTTCACGGCCGGCGATTGTAGGACCTCCGCCAGGGAGTGTAAATATCCCGATGCCGAGTGCACCACCACAATGCTCGGTAGAAGCCGTTTCAAGCCGGGTGTACTGGTCGTTGCGACCGACTGGATGTATTTTTGGAACCCGGCTGCGACAAAACCTGGGGATGCGAGCAGAATGGGACGCACGGTCTCATTACTGATCAGTGACGTAGAGCTGGTGTTGAATTCCATCTGGCGAACGAGGGTGTCCAGCGTAATTTGGTAGAATTTCGACATACCCTGTCAATATGTCAACAAACACAGTAAAAGTAATATAGTGACAGTCAGATGGCTCAACCTTGTCATGATCACTTCCTCCGTGCCGTTTCCGCGGAACCGACATTTCAACTTTCTGCTTCATGATCGTCTGGAATTGTCCAATGAAACAGATATGAGCTATTCCCTCCTGCATGACGACGGCCACAGCCTCCGCCCTTCGTTTTCCGCCCTCATCAACCGCTTCCTTAAGCATCTGCACGGCAATACTATCCCACCCTACCCCCCTCTCCATCCGACCCTATTTCCTTCTCGAGGGTGAAGTTGCGATTCAGCTCTAGATCCAACGTATGATGCTGTCCGACCTTCGTATGCTGCGTCTCGTTTACAATCTGTCCGCTAACATGGAGCTGGGAGCTCTGCGGGTCGAAATCTAGGTCTTTGACTCGAATCTCAAGCGTCAGATGAATCCGTGCGGAGCTCGTGGACCCGGTCTCTTGGGTCGTAGTGACACGTCGGATCGCGCTGGCACGGAGGAGATCTCCCGGTCGGATAAGGTTGTATGCATGCCACTGAGACATATGGTTAGTATAAGAGCTGGATTAAAGTCAGGGTGCTGGGGAGATTCACCATATCTTCGGGCTCTTCCGGACACAACGTCACAGTGCCTGAGCCATTGAGCTCGATTTTGTTTTTGACCAAGCGCATGGTGCACGACCACTGGACGAGAAATGGGGCATCCAAGTAAGCCTCAGTGCCAATTGAACAAGGCACGGATTAATCCACAGATTCCAGATGACGATGCGGGGGTTTGTTTTTTTGTGATGGCACTCACGTGCTTCTTGTCTGCTCAATATCGTCAAGTTTCAATATTTTTATACTTTAAGAACTGGTTAGCCGGTAGTCGGCTGTAAAAAGTAAAAAAACGAATAGTCAAGGATCAAGATTGACCGCAGAAGCACACGGGACTTTCAGACTGGATGGTGTTCTGCATCGCCCACATTGTGGTAGCCTCAGACAGAATGGGGGGGACCCAAATAGGACTAGTGTAAATGTATTCTGCTATCGATAAGGCTTAGATGCCAAGACCGAAGACTAGTACATGGCCAAGTTGTTTAAAAAGCAAACTTAAGAAAACGACAGACGTAAACTACATGCTGACCTTTGTATTTATACTACCATATCTCAAATCAAAAAGCATCCTTCGAGGCATCGTGAATTCCCAATACCCGAGTTCCATCTTCACCCAGGTTGAGCCCGGTGATTGGTAGGGAGCCAAGAAAAAGGCGGTGAGACAGAAACGCTTCCTGAAGAGTAACTCCCCTGCTTAAGCTTAATTCCATTTTAAATACAAACGGCCGACGGATGCCCGGAGTATATATGTTCAGCTCGTCTTGTCGAATAGAGTGAACTCGAGTGGAGGGGTAAGCCTTGGGTAATGTTAAAATCTTAAAAAGAAGCTTAAACAGTACTATAGAGTTCTATAGTACTGTCTTCTAATCCATTAGTATAGCGATGTTGTTTCGAGTATTTTGGACTTGCTGAGTGTTCTGAGTTCAGAACAAGTGGCAGAATTCGCCGGGAAACCCCAAGTTGACCACTCCACCGTCGGACCTCTTGACTCGCCGACTACGGAGTGGAAAAGTCAAAGTGGTCCGGGCAGGCCCGGAGGTTAATATATAATGATGTCACCATCCCGTCCACGCCATTTATTCCGTGCAGCATCATAATCAACTCAGCGACGTTTCCTAAACTCCATCCATCTATCCTACCTATCGAACCAGATCATTTTCTCATACGACATCATGGCTCCACTCACACTCCAGTCAACCTACGAGATGGTTTCGGGATATGAGATCCCAGTTGTTGGTTTTGGGGTGGGTACCCAGTGGCATGGCAAGAATGAAAGAGAGCTTCAGGGAGAGAGAAAGAGTACGTGATTGGACGCTGACACAATGAGCATGGTTTAGGTTTACCAAATGTATGTACCTTAATCCTTGAGTGGTGATCATAATGATCTTACCTGACTCGCAAATTCAGTCCGGCCGCAATCGCGGAGAAAGTCACTCTAAAAGCCTTGGAAACCGGGTACCGCCATGTTAGTGTTATCTGTACAAAGCTTGGATGGGGTTTTATTTTTTTTTCCGTTGACGCTTCCTAGGTCGATAGTGCAAAGGTCTACGCCAACGAAGCTCAATGCGTTGAAGCCATCCGAAGATCCGGCGTCGATCGTTCTAAGATCTTCTATACCACGAAGATCGCTTCCAATCACATGTCATATGAAAAAGCTAAGGAGTCTATCGAAGCGAGCATTGCTGATGCAGCCAGCATCGGCTATATCGACCTGTAAGCAAATAGCGGATTTCCCTTCCGGTAGCAGAGGTTGACTGTTCCATAGTGTGCTGATCCATGCTCCTTTTGGTGGCAAAGAAGGCCGCCTGGGTGCCTGGCGTGCACTTGTCGAGGCCCAGAAAACGGGCAAGATCCGCTCCATCGGAGTCTCCAATTATGGTATCCACCATCTGAACGAGCTAGAAGAGTATATCAATAGCGGTGCAGGTGGTAAAATCTCCGTCGGCCAATACGAGATCCACCCCTGGTGTGCGAGGGAAGACGTTGCGGATTGGTTGAAGAAACGCAATATTATTGTCGAAGCCTATTCACCTCTGGTTCAGGCCACACGGATGAACGAGCCTATCCTGCAAAAACTGGTGCAGAAGCACAACAAGACCCCTGCCCAGATCCTAATCCGATGGAGCTTGCAGAAGGTATGTCCCTTCCTAGCCCGAACAAGCATCTCTATGATGACATTAACATTCGTAGGGATATGTACCTCTCCCCAAGTCTGTGACCGACTCCCGTATCATCGGAAACACACAGGTGTTCGACTTCGAATTGTCTCAGGAAGACATGGACAGCTTGAAAACCAATGTTTACGCCCCCGTCTGCTGGGATCCCGTCCGGGATACGCGTCTATAGAGCATGCACGCGACCGGCTATGGAAACAGAGATGGAACAGAGGTAGATATGTCCGAGTGACCGAGTAGATAGTACTCTGCAAGTTAGTTTATAGATACAAAGCGCGAACCCTTACATGAACTGATGCTTGTGGAGCTGTATGATCGCGCTAGTTAGTGGGTGTATGATGATCACCCGCGTCGGTATAACTTATTGCCGCAGTGAGGCAGTTATGGCCATTTCAATGTTTTCCAAACTTCTACCTCCCTTATTCACTTCTTTGTTGACAATGTCATGCTACACACCAAGTATTTTCCAATGTCTTTCTACACTTCTTGGGAACTAAAGGAATATATTTCCTAGCTGTTAATTCCTGGCCCTGATCGACCTCAACAATGTCCGATCCACCGAAGCGCATCGTCCTCGAAAAATCCCGAACTGTTCGCAGGCGATATCAGCGCAGCAATAAACGGCTCCAGTTCACAGCTTCCCAAATAGCACGCATTGAGAGAGAAGAAGAACGGGAACGGCGCGCCGAGAAACTCAGGGAGAGAGAGAAGAAACGCATCGCAAACAAGAAAAAGAAGGCTGAGAAAGAGGCAACAGCTCGCGAAGAACGTCGACGTTTAGGCCTCCCCGAACAAGATGCCCCTCCTGTCCCAGCTAGCCAGCCATTGCTGTCACGATTTCTCAAGAAGACCACGGACTCTGCACCTGCGAATCAGGAATCGTCGTGCGAATATACGGAACTAGACAGCCCAGGTGCTTCAGCTACGGAAGAAGATAAGGACAGGATATCAGACCTAGACAATGATGCATCTGATGGCACAATTGTTCCAGATCTTGAGAATATTCTTGTGGAAGGAAAGGGATTTATCGAGTATGCCAGTGTCGGCAATGACCAAGGAAGGGTGAAAGACGATGATGAATTCTCTGACTGTTCAATATTCTACGACGAAGACGTCATTAAGGAAGCTGAAACTATCGTAACTGCACTGGATGCCAAGGTACAACCGGAAGCAGAGAAGCAATTGGACAGAACTACTATGATTGGGCTGTCAAGGGGAGATTCTTTCCGGGATGACACGGCTGACTTGCTGGAGCAATTTGCCCATGAGTTCGATATGGATGAAGAATTCGAGCGGAATTAGTCTGGCTGGATAGTATGAATTGCTGCATCTCGCAAGTAAGGCTATGTCCAGTATACACCTTGTATCCTACATGTCCCACCTATCCGACCCGATGGGAGCGCGTCGTTCGGATGGCGGTGGCCCCTCGTCGGCTCGATGTTCCATCATAACGGCAATGTCCATAAGTTCCGATGGAATAACAGAGGGCATGTTGCATGGGGAAGCATTGTGGGACGTTCGAGTGTCTTAGATTTGCAATTGACGCTCTCTGCTTGAAAACAAAACTAGCCAAGATTACTCCGCACATCTGTATGTACCCGATGACGTCGATAACACATTGCCGATCTGAGGATGCTGACATATTAATGGCATGGTGTCAGTCTTGTACGGCCCAATTCTCCATTCTCCATCTACCGATACTTTTTCGATTGACAGCGATATTCGTCCAAACAAACATGCCTTTCGTCGCTGCAAAAGGTCACCAACTACACTACGCGGACTCCCATCCCGATGGTGCTCCTGAAAATGGGCTGACCTTCGTCTTCATCCATGGTCTGGGCTCATCTCAGAATTATTATTTCCCTATTCTCCCCTACCTAACTCCGCACCATCGCTGCATTACCTTCGATACATACGGCTCCGCACGCTCTGCATATATGAATGAGCCAGTGTCCATTGAATCGATAGTCGAGGATGTTGTCAATGCGCTGGTTAAACTATCCGTCTCGTCCGCGGTGTTTGTGGGCCATTCGATGGGTGGGCTGGCTGTGACTCTTTTGGCAACCATGCATCCGGCTATAGTGCGGGGTGTGGTGGCTATTGGACCAACTCATCCCTCAGATACATTGGTGGGGGGAATGAACAAGAGGCGTGAAATCGTCTTAACAGGTGTGTATTCGTTACTACACCATAACTGCAAAGATCCCGGGTGCTCACACTACACAGCTGGAATGGAACCAATGGCAAACACCATTCCCTACCAGGCCACTGGAACGCAATGCTCACCTCTGGCGAAATCCTTCATCCGTGAACTCCTGATCGGCCAGAATCCCAGTGGTTATGCAGCGCTCTGTCAGGCCATCGCCAACGCTCCCATAGTTGACTATACCAAAGTCCAGTCTCCCTTCCTATTGATCGCGGGAGAAGAAGACAAGTCCGCCCCATTGGAAGGGTGCCAGTATATCTTTGATCTAGTTTCGAGTAGGAACAAAAAGATGGAAGTACTCGACAAGGTAGGACATTGGCATTGCATTGAGGCACCAGAGCAGGTTGGGAAGGCGATTGTACAATTTACCGGGAGCCTGTAATTCAAGGATAGTGGAATGTATCCAACTATTCCATTCTATAAGTTGTCTACTTGAACCTTAAGGACCGAGATACTCGTATTTGATAAAGTGGCATAAATATACAACACAGCGCATAAGCACGTACAAATATAAAAATCTACGGCACTAAACTGAACTAGGCACCATTACTCTTATCCTCAGTCGGAACCAACTTCACATCATACTCCAACTCAAGACCAGCTTGAGAGTCATCCTTGCGAGGCACGAAGTCCACAATCAACGAGTCCTTGACCGCGAACACGGAGTCATTGGTCAGGTACTTGTCTTTGCGATCGAAGATTTGAGTAGTAAGGGGTTTATAGCCGTCGTAGGTTGCCTGACCATTCAGTTCAACTGCCACGTAATATTCATAATAAAACCGAAGGGGGTAAGCTTACGATGATATGGATATGAGCCGGACGATACGGATGCCTATCCATGAGTTTGAGGAGTTTTCCAGCGGGGCCTACGTTCGTATTAGCATTCATCTTTCCCCCCTTCCGACCCTGAATACACAACGAGAAACAATCGGCAACGCAGATATACATCCATTGGATACAAGGTAAGATAAAAGAAATATACACACCATCATTAGGAACCGGATACGGCGTCGGTCTCAAACAATAAAAGAAATAACGACCGGTATCATCCGTCTTAAATTTCCCTCTGAGATTGAACTCCTCCTGGTTCGGATCCTGCTGTTCATACAACCCATTCGTCGACGCCTGCCATACCTCAACGGTTGCACCGACCAGCGGCTTCTTCGTGCTGAAATCGACAATTCGGCCGTGCATGAACACCATCTCCCCGTCCGCGGGGACGTCCTTGACGATGTTCTCACCGTTCTGGCGATAGGGCGTATCGGCTCGGAAGAAGGGCCCTAGAATGGCTGTTGCCGTGGGGGCGTCTTTTGCTTCGTCAGCTAGTTTGAATGTGATTTCGTCAACTAGACTATACTATTTGTTAGATCTATCCAACTGAGTAGAAGGAAGAAGAGGGAAATGGAGGAGAGGGAGGTACGATTCTAGTCCAATTACGTCGCAGATTAATTGCCCTTCGTTTCGCTTGTGGTCGCTCATTTGTCCGGCCCAGTTCATCAGTTGTACGCCGGCCATCCACTCGTCTACGGTCAGTTCGTTCTCGCGCGCGAAGTCATGCACGTGTCGGATGAGACTGGCCATGAGGGTCCGGAAGCGCGGAGTGGTGTTGGGTCCCATTGCGTTGATCACATTGTCGGTGAAATTGGGGTCGAATCGATGAGATGCCATGGCGGTAGTATGTAGCTGTCTTACAATAAAGATAGGGAGGTTAAAGACAAGAAGCAGGATGTAAAGTAATGCCGCCAAGGCACCAGATATATATTCAATATTTAGTGCCTTACTGACAATGACATGATTGGAAATTCATGTCTCCGGATGGCTCCCTGGCAAAAGTCCGTACATATTTACCCCGCATATCGAGTCGATTAATTGGGCGCTGCGTCGACTTCGGTCAGAAGTCTTGACCATATGATACGGATAGCGATGGGCATCGGATCGTCTTCCGATTTCCTGCAGACCGTCGGATCGGATAGGACGAGGTGCTGATTGGCTGAATGTCTGCATTGATGAGTAATCTAGACATAGCATAACTTCTGGACATGAATATCAAGTCGATGAATATAAAAATTTCAAATGTCAAGCATGATTAAAACGGGTAGTAGAAAGAAAGCAACCTGCTATCAAATAACAGGCGAGTTTATCAAGAAAAAGAAGAACATCATGGGTAGGAGTTTCATCCCGTATATCTTTACACAAAGCTGAGCGAACACTTAAACAGTACAGAACACTTTACAAGACTCTACATTATATAATTAAGTTAGCAGATTGTAGATATTATTGATATACGCAAGAACTTTTCCCATTCCCCAGTATCCATACCCAACACCATTATGGATGTCTTACTATTCGCAGTTCAAGCACTGAAATCTATTAATTCCTACCTAAACATAAACCGTCTGATAAAATCGAACTCCGCGATTCTTTTTCTTCTAAATATTTTGTACTCTGTAAATATCTTGTATCTCTGTCCTGCAACGATAAATAAACCATGCAGGTACTTTCATGCAAACGCCAATCTTAGCTCCTTTTGCCCCGTATGGAAGGTTACATTCGAGATATGCATGCATCACGCGAGTCTAGCAAGGAACTGTTTTTTCCTTTTTATTATTATGTTATTTTTTAAGACATGTGAATCCCGGATGCCGTCAGACTAGTTATATATTCTTCTATAAAAAAAGTCCAGATATTAGGAGAAAAGGGGGCAATTAATAATTATTAAAGCAGAGATGGTCATTTGTACTTCTGCGTGCAGGATGATCCAATAAACTGATTGATATATCCAATGTGGAAATGATACGTCCAATTCTTTATTCGTATCTCCAGTTATATTCTTTTGTTAGTGAGCACGGCTGTACAGCAACGGTTCGCCAAAGGCAACCGGAAAATAAAATAAAATCAGATAGTGCGAAAGAATTCATTCGAGATGGTATCGATACGCTCTATTTACCCACAGCCCTTTCCATATACAAAGTATGCTTCCAAAGATACAGAAAATAATTAGTAATAAACCAAAAAAAGAAAGGTAGATTCAAGTACAAGAATGTCTCCAGATCAGGTCCATGTCCATGTCCACACTATTGTAGTTCTTCGAGCTGACTTGCCTTCTCTCGACAAGCTGCTGGTGTAAAGCCATTACCAACCTTTCCCGCAACGATCCGCCACCGATCATTCTCGTATTCCCGGAGGGCACGCTGTAGTCGTTGCACCTATGCCAATTGCTCGTTAGTTCCCAGGCATGTCTGCAACGGAGAGTCCTTACCATCTCATCGCTCCATACCACGTCTTTCGCCTTCAGTTTGGTGCAGTAGCGCACTTGCAACGTGCCACTCGTTCGCCCCGGGAAAAAATCAGCTATTTGCTTCCACGTCAGGTTTTTGTTTTCCTTGAGCTCGACTAGTAATGCATCCTCCTCTGGTGTGAACTTGAGCTTGGGCCCCCGAGGCCTTGGAGCTGGATCAGGCATCCCAGGCTGGCCTACAACGCTTGGTGGCCCGGCGGGAGTTGGTGACGATTCCACATTCAGACCATGACGTTGGGTGTCGCGCAGCGATGTGTGAGAAGGGAGGCGATGGTGGTGATGCTGTTGTAGGAGGGCCACTGAATCTGGGGGCCCAAAGTCATGGCTTTGCATTTGATGGTGTTGGGACGATTCACCATGCACGGGGAAGAGTATCCCAGGTGAATGCGGGTTCTCAGCCGGAGTGCCTGGGGCAAGGATCGGTATCTGTTGTCTGATCCCATGGTGGTCAGGATCGCCTCCATCGCCCTCGGTTTCGGAACGAGGTCGCTTCTTGCCGCGTTGGGCGGAGGACAGCTCAAAATTCGACGGTGTATAATGGACGGGAAGCTGTCGAGGGAGCATCTGCGCCGGAGTGAGGACCACCGTTTGAGAGATATCATGTACTGATGGTTGATGGCTCGCTGCCGGAAGGACGGTCGCATTCGCATGGTGTTGCTCGAAGGCCGAGGTATGCGACCCCCTCTGCTGAAACGAAGACTCGGCCTGTTTGTGATGTTGTATATGTGGCTGGTGCGTCTGGTAGACAAGGGTCCCTTCCTGTTCCTCCGGTTTGCTGTGGGCATGATGAGCGTAATCAATGGCATAGTCTCTATACGGATCCGCCAGCGTCGCGGACATACATCGGCGCCGCTAGAGCTTTAAAGCCCTGGCAGGCTACCCTATTCTTAGAATGAATGAAATAGTCCGGGAAGGGCGGAGGAAGAGGGTAAGAAAAAAAAAAATTCGCCGGCAACAATGTGAGGATCTAAACAAAGACAGAACTTAGGCCAAGGTTATAGGCTCAATGCTTCCCAAGGGCGTTTGTTTCAGTGTATAAAGGGATTATGGGCTGATTCTGATGTGCACAATAACAAACCCTTTTGCCATGTACTGATCATGAGTCAAAAAACCCAGCCCTGGTGCGTGATCTATCGTTCGTAAAGACAGTAAACCCGATGCTATTCCACGGTCAGAATCACAAGGTGTCTTCAGGTGGCAAAGAACCAACAATGCTAGGGAATAAATAGTGGTGCAATCAAGGGCGAACAAATGAGAACATGGCTAAGGGATTATTTGAAAAATGAGACGAGGTGAAGGCGACCCATTTGTTGTAGCAAAAGGGATGGTTTACGCTCACCAGGGGGTTGTGACGGGCAAAGTTCCAAAAATACTTCTCTTCACCAGGTGCTGGTATCCAAAAAAAAAAAAAAAAAAAAAAAAAAAAAAGGAAGGATTGGCAAAAGGAACAACAAAAATAATCACAATATTAATAAAAAAGGAACCAACTTAGGCAGATCTAAGCAGCAAAGCCTTAATGCCTGCTGCCGCTTATTCCCCCCACACAGGACCGCCAGAAACAAACCCCCAATTTGAGGAATAACAGGGAGGGAAACAAATACCCAAAAAGAAAAAAAAAAAAAAAAAAATTAACCACAGTGATAGATTGAAGTCTCCAAGCGGGTTAGAAGCCGAATCTCCCGTTAACTGAAGATGTCAAGTGAAGAGCAACAGAGAGAACAAGTCAGAATGGTTTCCTCCCCACCTTTATGCACGAACAAAGTCCTATACAGTGATAGTCTGCGCCATATGTATGCCGAAGGAACAGTGACAGGTGGGCTCGGAAGGATTCTGGAAGGGAATTAGAGGGTTTTGAATTCTGGGCATGAGCAAGACAAAGGCATACAGGCCAGGATTCCGACGTATGTGGGTAAGAGAGGGTTGAGGAGAGAGAGGAAGAAACAAAAAAAACCCCCATTTGACAGATCTGCATTTCATCAAGCTTAACTTGTACAGGACCTAGAGGGCACAACGGTCGTCGATGCCAGAAAGGCGACATGGTTGTTGAGCAGTCTGGCAGGCGCCAAGGTGTGGCAGAGACGTGGTGGAGAAAGCAAAGATACAGGCTATGTTAGGGTAGGCCAAGGGTGAGCATGAAACACTAAGCTAGACAAAGAATACACACTGGGCATCATAGCCAGCTCCTTTGACACCATACATGATCAACAAAAAGCGGGGAGGACCAAGCCCAGTCCATACGTAGACCTACATAATCTAAGGTTAACTTATTGGATACGAACGGGGAGGGTGGATTCGGGATAAAGGATCCAAACCTGCTGCCAGTTTGCTTGCAACAGCTAATTACTGTACTGGAAAGTACTCAGCTTAGGAGTAGATTCCCCCAGTTGCCCAAGTCCAACTAGCAATGGGCTCTTCCCCCTGTCAGGACAAGGCCTGTCGTATGTCGTCGCAACAACTCCACCCGCAGCCACGCCAATGGCCGAGGGTCAGCAGTCTCAGCGAGACATCCACGAGGGTGATTAGAATTACTAGCGGACCGTGCTAGCGCGCTGTTTGGTGGGCCGTCACGCTGCTAGGAAGCTCCGGCCCAGTGTCCTGACTCGAGCGATGGAGAACGACCCTGGTCTATATACTCCATAGCCTCGAATAGGCGCGGGAACTTCAGGACGCAGACAGGCATTATGATGCAGGAGTGGCACCTTCAGCTATATTTCGCGCACACAAAAGGAGCGCAGCTTAGTATTTACCCTTTTAGTACCGTGGCGGGAGGATCGTTTGTTGCTTTGGATGGTGTGTGTTTTTTTTTTTTTTTTTTTTTTTTTTTTTTTTTTTTTTTTTCCATCTTCATCCCTCAGCGCACTTCCTTCTTCCTCATCTTCGTCTTCATCTTCTTTCCTCCGTTCCTTCCCTTAATACGTCGTCTTAGAAAGCTAGCATCGGGCGAGGTAAGCATTTATATGAGTCCTCTGGTTTGATTTTCTAATCACTAATTCACGGCATAAGTGAGCTTCGATCAACCTTAATTATTCGGAGCCGTGGCCCCATAAATGCAGGCAATAAGTACGGCAACGCCCCCTAGATTTGGACGGGAGAAGGGGGGGGGGGGAGGGGGATACAAGAGACAAGAAACAAAGAAAACAAACTGATTTGAAATTGGCAATGTCCCTGGATGTAGGAGTCCCGAACAACGGTCGGACATGGAAGCCTAGTGCCCGAGAGTTGCGGCGGGACAAGAGAGCACAGCCCTGGAACTAACTAGTAATTAATCTAGTTAGTCGGTGGGAGCTAGAATCAGAAGTCAAGCCTCATCTACAGCCACGCGGGACATACTCCATAGGAGCTTAGAATTTATAGTTTATACGTAAGCCCTCACTCCGATCGAGGCATAGTGCCATAGCATGGGCTTTCCAAATAGAGATACGGGCAGAGAACAAAAGTGGACCTATTGTGGCCATATCGTGTCTTGCAGCCCAAAAGCAGGAAGGATTTTGACTTTTTGGTTCCAAACCCAAGGCCGCGAGCGAGGCGAAATAGTGAAACGGAGTTATTCCACATCTGACATGGCTGGTTGGCTCAGGGCAGAGACAAAGACAAAGCGAAATGACGGAAGGAATCGGAAAGAATCAATAGAAGGAGGGGGAAAGTACGGAGTACGACTGGCAGAAAAGCGGGCTGGTGAGAAAATAGCAAGAGAAAAACCAGAAGAAGAATCAAAAAGCCCGTTGGTTTGATGAAATAAATGAGAGACCTCGATGGAGCTGATCTAGATGGCGGATGAAGCTGTCGTGGAGGGAGTGGACTGGTGCCACCGTAAGAATTGACTAGTGACGTGACTCTCGACACGCCCCTGGACTCCACTGCCGCAATTTCAGGAGAAACCTCGAATGGAGCCAATGAAAGCTCGAGAATGCTGAATAATGCTGAGATGCAAGAGACTGTACACTGATTGTCATTTCCTTAGTTGCTTGGCAATTTCATGCTTTTCTCCATACATCAAATTAAGGTCGAGTTAATGAAACAGGCGGGAAGATAATCTAACACTTAGGTACTGACACAAAAGTGAGAAATAAGTTGATGAAATAGAAGACATGATGGGGGAACAGTGAACCCTGGACAAATCGAAGAAAAAGATAAAATAATACCACATTAATGCACACATATCCAACGCCTAAATCCTCCTGCCTTCTCTCCTCTTTCTTTTCTTTTCTTTTTCTTTCGACTGTCTTTACGCAAAGTTATCAGATCGATCAACCCAAATGTCCTCCAGCTCAGCAAAGTTCTGGAAGTGCAGTGGGCGATGCTGATCATCATAGAATCTCAAGGGCGTGTCGATCTTGACATATACTGGCCGCTTCTCCACAGTGCCAAAGGAGCTTCCCATGAAGCTATAGTTCCAGACATTATCCTCTGGCACCAGGAAGTACCCGCGGATTTTGTCACTAAGAAGCAGCTGGCACTTTTCTCCCATGCTGGTCGAGAACCCCTGTGGCTGGTCCGACGTCGTATCCTTGTTCTCTGCCCCCCACTTGTAACCTTGAGGCGTCAGCCCCCAGGCCGCCAAAGATACAGATCCCGGCGTGAATGAAACGGTCATCGTCACGGTCTTCTTATCCCATGACGGGTGCTCATTCATCAAGCGAGCATGGTGGGTGACATCCATTGGAGTCATGTACGGCGGCTCGTTGCCGGAAATTGTGTGGATCACTCCCAGGGGCTCCAAGTTATTCAGGTAGTCGTGCTGCGGCAGTTGCTGAGACAGCTGGACCTCTCGCGTGCTGCCAACTTGCGGGATCATGACGATCGTGCGGATTTCCTTCACCTGATCATTATCGGGGGGCGAGCTGCCGTAGAGATAACCTGCAACTTGCACTCGAAGATCGGCGATAGTAATAAATCGCTTGAGGACATTCTTGGGCATGATGTAAGTGTAGCCCTCGTCGCGGAGGTCATCGGAGGAAATGTAGATGTTGTTCGCCCTAGTGCGGAGGTTGGAGGTGGCAATGGCCCGCGTGCGCCATTCGGTCTTCGACGCGAACGACTGCTGTTCGTACTGAGACGTGGTGGTTACAATGATTTCCTCCCCGCGCACGTTCTGAGTTTTCGTGGTAACAGCCGTGAGCTGCTTCTGTTCCTCCTGCTGCTTTTCGATCTCTGCCGCCTGCTGCCGCTGCAATGACGGCGCACTGATTTCCATACCAAGGATAATATCCCTAACTTCGCTGCTGGTCAAGCTCTGGACGTTGACATTGTTCTTCTTGCCGTAGTCATTCAAAATAAGATCGCGCAGCTGTACTTCCACCTTGATCCAATCTTCATCAGAAAGAGAGGGCCAGATGTGATGCTCCTGCGTGATGACAGTCTTGTCGGGTCGGAGAATGATCTTGGCTTTGTCGATATTCACATGGAGTGCTCGCAGAATGAGGATCAACCTAGAGAAAGCGGTGTATGGCGAGATTGACTTTAACCATTCATCGTAAAGGTTGAATAGAACCATCTGCGGCTCGGTCGCGCGAAGGATCATGTCAGCAAGCTTTTCGACTTTCATAGCAGCCTGGAACGGCAGTTGAAGTTCGGAAGCACGGATCGAAATATTGGGGAAGTCGAGCAGGTGAACCTCGAGGGGATCCAGAAGACCCTTCCGGGTGACGATCAGCTGCTTTGGCTGTTCTTCGACCGGCAAAGATCGAATAAGCGCAGCCACTTCTTCCGCCGTCTTCCATTTCGCCAGCTGACCCAGACGCTTCTGTCCAGCCCAAACGCTAGTGTGGATGATCTTTAGGAACAGCTGGCCAGTCCTAGGATTGAAAATGAAAATGGCACCATTGATGGGCTTGGTTGTAAGGTTCCCTTCGAAGGTCTTGTGGATGGTGACACGGTAGACATTGGTATCGTCAATGAACAGCTGGATCTGCGGACTGAAAAGCTCCGAGTAGTTCTGCGAGTTGAGGAACTCCTGGTTGCTTTCCGAAGCATAAAGCTGCAGACCCTTGCGGATACGCTCTCGCAGCACATACAAGGCGGGGTTGGCCTTCATGACCTTCGCCATGGCCTGCTGGATCAAGGTCTTCAACCCAGGGAAGTACTGTCCATAAGCCGAGTAGAGGTTGTATGCAAGGTCGATACCGATCATCAACCCAGTGGCAGAAGGATAGATGCTCATGCTGTCGGTAGTGTAGTCCAGGTACTTGGCACGAACGTATCTCTCAATGTCATGAGAATCGTAATCGCCGTACCTCAACTGCACGTCTAGCCAAAATTTATTTGTCGTAGTGGGCTCGTACACGTCCTTTGTGTCGAACAATAGCGAAGGCCGCGTCACGTTCCACTTGTTCGTCGCGAACAGTAGGATATCTGCACACGAGCTGTTCATCTTATACGACTTACGTGGGTGGATTGTCTCCTTCTGAACAGCTTCGATACCGAGCTGTTCGAGTTCCTGATCGAAGACTTGACACAGATCCATGACAACGGACTCGTGAATCTTTTGCCACAAGTGAGCACGGAAGATCTGAATCAAAGAGATCTTCAAGGTCGGAATCTTTCCGTGCAAGAAGATACCCGTGAGATCCAGCTGCACCTGGAAACCGACATAGACGTTGGCACGATTGATGGTAGGAGACCACCAGAGAGTGAACCGACGGTTAGGAATTTGGTTCAGACCAGATCTCTGGGCATTGGTAAGCTTCTTGAACTTCATTGACTCTTCGAAACCGCTGTTATGCAATACAACATAATCGTGTCGCAGATAGAGTTGGTCTTTGTCGACTCGGAAGCCCGCCCACTCTGTCGCCTCAGGTTCGAGGCAAATATCTTCGATAGTGTAATTATGAGATTTTAACGGCACGGCCTGCGCGGCCAACTCCAAGTCAGGACATCTGAAGGCTAGATACTGTCTCCTTTCCTTAGGATCAAGGGCAGCATAATCAGCGGCGGTCATCTCCACAGTCTCGTAGAGCTTCGAAGTGTCAAGTTGCTCTGCGTCCGAAGTCTTCTCTCGGCGAAGAACCAGAATATGGTTTGGGGTGACGACGAGATCTTCTTTGCCTGAGCCAATCTTGATACGATAGAGACGATCACGACCACTGACAATGTTGAAAGCGCGTCGAGGCCCGCCGTCAGGACCGAGAAGTAGATCTCCTTCTTTGACATCTTCGACGTTGATCAGAGTACTGTCGTATCGCAACAGCTGCGTCCCCTTGGCAAGACATGCTCTCTCCCAGAAGAGACCCTCCCACGACGGGAAAGCTGTTGCCTTGAACAGAGTGTGCTCCAGGATTGTTTCAACACCACCAAGGGCCTGAATAACGTCTGTACGGTAGGCGTTCAGATTCCACAATTTACCGTCGTGACGCTGACTTGTCCACCAAAATGGGTTGCTCTTCATCAGCTGGTACTGCTTGAATTCGGCCCGAAGACGGAATCCCTTGTCAAAGCTGAGCGTGCTGCGATCTTTCTGGAACAGGGTATTGATACGTGGGAGACCACGGTCCCAGCTGTCTTCTAGATCTTCTAATGTCAAACGGCGATTCTGTTGCTGGGCCTCCTGACGTTTCTGGGAATACTCCATCCACACTCTCTGAGAGTCAATGAATTCCGCTTCCCAGGGAATGATGTAGCGGAAAATGTTGGGAATCAGAGTTTCCTCGTCGTGAGACATACCGGCTCGGAAGTGAGTAATCCCCGTATCTGTTTGCTTCGACCACCGCTTGTCGCTAGCGGGGATGAGGATATGTGATCCGGAGATCATACCGAGACCTCCCAGTTCTTTAGGCGTGTAAAAGACAGCAGGGGGGAAACGAGACGGCATCTTGGAGTTAAGCCCAATCTTGACACGGGTTTGGATCTTCGTTTCACATTTGACGATTGTGTCCAGAAGGTTGACAGTGGAAACTGCAGCTTCGCGATAGTAAGTGAAGAGTGCAATCAATGCCGTGTTCCATTTGTTCGCAATCTTGGTGAATGTAGTCGAGCCCGATGACATTAGGATTTGACGGATGCGGTTGTTAAACTTCTGGATATCCTCCTCGGTAACCTGAAGGAAAGCGTGTGCCGTGCGCTCCTTGGTTGCGTTATTGACCAGAGACCAGACGCTATCCTTAACCGAAAACTCTTCGTTCTGGTTGCGACTCTTCGGGAGAATGCGAACCTCGAATCCAGACATAGAGAACAGGAGGTTGGGGTTGTCCTTGCTATAGACACTAGCGAATGTATCATCCCATTCGATTGTTGTAATAGACCTTGGCAGGCGATTTTTCAAATCCCAGAATACAGCGCGACCAAGATTGACGTCGTGTCGCATCAAGCGCATGCGACAATCGCGTGGCCAACACTTCTTGTTTTTGTACCCAATGACATTTTCGAAGTTCGGGTCGGGATTCTCCGTCAGGAAACGCTGTATTAGGTCCCTTGAGTCGTCTGCCGAGAATCTGAAAAAGACCCAAATCCTGTCAACATAGCGAGTGTACAGACGGATGGGGTGTCTGGTCTCCGTAGCCCGGTCTCTGAACTGGAGGAAATCATTGGGGCTTTGAGGTGGACCTGCCATTTCACTAGCTCTCTGCAATCCAAGCAGCAGCAAGTCGATCATCAGGCCGTAGAACTGGAAAACAAAGCCGGAAAACTGAAGGCCTCGGATCAATCCGTAGCTGTTTGTGTGGTTCATATCTTTGTAGCTAAGCTGGACGTTATTCTTGGATGTGATATAGTCAGCCAAGTTATGATCCATGATCAAGCGAAGTAGACGGTTCAGAAGAGTCAAATCGATCTTCTCGTACACTTTAGACAGCTCCGTCTCGATCATCACGTTCGTCTCACCATCGGCAGTCTCCCATACATTGGACAAGTTGTTGATACCTTGTGCCCACTTGTACGTGAGAAGTGGAGGAACTTCAGAATCCGATGGCTTGATCCAAGCGGGGAAGAGGTGGCGCTGCTCTGCCTGATACCACAGGTATTGGTCCAGATAGGCATCTGTGATCTTCTCAATGGGCTCAACGTCATACACTGGGTTGATATTGCTGTAATTATCATTCATGTCGATGCCCACTTCCTTGAACGCTCTCTGGGTCAAGAGGAATCTCTTGATTCGGGCCAGTGTTGTTCCAGGGGAGTCGTAAGCTTGCTCAATGAGCGCAAGTTCCTCTCTCTGGCTCTGATTGAGCCTGCCCTTGACGGAGTAAGCTTCACGAAGACGTTCCAGCGCAAGAATCAAGATCTTGGTATCATGCTTGTACGAAACACTGGGGAAGGGAATCGGAGAGAATTTGCGGGACTCCAGCCAATGCACCATCGTGGTATAGATGGCCACGGCCTCTTCCGACGAAACGTATGGTCCATCCTTAAGGTAGTTATGCTGCCTTTCCTGCTCCGACTTCAGCCAAAGTCGAGTGAGTCGACCAAGGTTCTTCTTGGCAACAGTCTTGTCCACTGTCGCACCACGGCGGATTCGCTCACGGTTGTAATGAGCAACGGAAATCCACCAATCAGCTTTGCTCTTGACATAGCGCAGGATGATGTTCTCAATAGGAGCGGGAAGACCGGGGACCTTCCATGGAATGTTACTCTTCCAGCATCTCCACGCTTCCGACAGGTGCTGGAGAACAGTGTTGACTTTATTCTGTTTGATACCCTCGGGCATCATGTCCATGAGATCAGCCATGACAGAAGCACGGAGCTCAAGATCGAAGTGAGACTCCACACGCTGCTTGGTCACTGTCTTCGCAACACCCTTGCTGTGACGACCCTCGAACTGACGAGATAGCAAGTTTCCGAGCCATCTCTCAAGCAGAGGGATGATACCACGCATGAAGAACAGCCAGACGCGCCAGGCTGGCGCCCAGAAACCACATCCAGGACCTTTACCAACCGGGCCAGAGTTGAACCGGTAGTAGATCAAATGCTTCAAGTCCTTGCAAGAACGGATTTGATGCATCAACTTGTACTTGTACCGGTACATACCGGTCAGCTGGCCAACATGGTTGAAAGCATAAAGAATACCGTCAGCAAGTTGAAAAGCATCGATGTTGCCAAGACGATATTGAACTTGCGCATCAACAATCAACTTCGTAAGACGCAAAATTTCTCTCATGAGATGGAACGCATTTCCAAACCGAGACTTCTTTCGTTCCTTGGTTGTCAGGGTCTTGACTGGTTTCAAGTTGAAGTTGTAGTCGAGATGCAAGTAGGTCAAATTCTTGCGATGGATCAGCAGGTTGAGCATGTTGAAACCCTGGCGGCAAACTTGCAATCCAGCCTCAACCCAGTCGATGGTCGTCTGCTGGAAGAACTTGGTTGACTTCAGGGTCCTCAGCAAATTCTGCTTACTCTGGGCCTTGGGCTTCTTCTTGTGCAACTCATTCAACACATAGGTCTTGAGAAGCTTCTGGTAGGACACCCGGACCTTGACAGGCTGGCCCTGCGGACAATGCTCCAAATACCATTGCTTGACCAATGGCACATCTTGCGCACGGACCATCTTTCCAGAGCGCTTGTTAAAGGGATGAGGAGCCCACCAAAGCGCAATAGCGGAAGCCGTTTCAGGAGTGTAGAGTTCCTCATCTGCGAAGAAGGGCTCCATCTCTGCCGGAAGCTCAAAGTCGTCCTCATTATCCAGGCCAAAAATCTCATCCTCGTGGCTCACCGTGATGTTTTTGGGCGCAACAGATCGAGAAGAAATCGGATTAATTACAGGGTCGAAATAGAAAGCAGGGAGGTTGGGGTCTTCGGTTCGAACATATACAATTTGAGGGTGAGAGAACCAAGAAACCTCAACACTTCTTGGCAGGGTATTATACAGGAAAGGATATGCGACTCTGTACTCGGTTCGAATGGGAGCGCGGAAGATGATACGGTCGATGGCGTTGAATTCACTGAAGTCTTCGTCATTGGGGTCGATGTCCTTATACAAAGGCTCGAAACGCGGGCCACCAGGTATAGCGACATTCAAGGCTTTAGCGGTGAAGAAGCTATTTAGGTCGAACATGTGGAAGTAGTTTCTGTCAACCACGTCACTCAGCAGTTGATGACTTAGTCGGTAGAGAGTCGCCATTTGTGGGAGGGTCAGGTTCCACTTCTTATAGCTTGGCCCATTGACATTGGAGGTATCGAGGAGAGGACGTTGGTCATAAAACCATTCATAGACAGGGCCATCTTCAGACTCATCGAGCTCCATCTGAATCGGCTCCAGAGGCTCAACATCTTCAATATTTTCCGACCACGAGAGCGGAGGTTCTTCATCGTCGAAGGGCGGAAAGCGCATACGCTTGAAGTGCCTGCGATCGCTCTTTTCCCTCCTCATGCAAACCCACATGGTTGCCCACTGGGCATGGAAAACCGGTTCGATCACCCTCGGTGTCTCATTCACGAGTGTGAGACAGCCGTTCACGTGGTAGAGCACCTTCACCTCTTTAGCAGACTCCCAGGGCATGGGCATGTTCTCCAACAGCTTCAAGACCGCATGGGGCATGAACTTGAGAGCACCAAGATAGCTACGCTTCTCGTTGCTGAATTTCTTCTGCGATACATCGCCAATATCTCTTACGATCTTTCGCAGGTGCTCTGGCGGCATGTCCGCCTTCTGGGTTTCAACGAAGCCAGCCTTCCGCTTCTCTCCAAACCGGTTGCGTTGCATCCGTAGCCACTCATTCTTCTTCTGGGCGAACTTCGCGACAGTTGGATCAGCAGGCGGTTGATAACCGGGCGGCGGAGGAGCCAAAGGCATCGAAGGAGGTGCCGATGCACCCCATCCAGGAGGTGGGGGAGGAGGTAACGATGCCATGATGATTATTTATGGGAAAGGAAAAGGTTCTCTCTCGTGTCGACGTTGATGCTGAGTTCAAGTCGCGTCAGAGATTCACGTCGAGAAAAGTCATCAAGGATCGCAAGTTCACCGGCCGATCTGTCAGAAGGAAAACAAAGAAGAGACGAAAGCGTCAAACAAACGGAGTAGTTAACAATAAATAACGACCTTGAAGACTCAAAAAAAACCCAACTCCTAGACGATCCCCTTCTCACGATGGGTGATAGAAGGCGCTTCTCTCTTCCGTCGGCGCTTTTGGTGGTCGACAAGCTTGCAAAGAGGTGGCGGCTCTGCTGTACTAGGGCTAGCCATTTTGGGGTTAGCGTGCTCTCGCCAAATTGGCGCTAGCGCGGCAAACCCACACAAAGTCCAGTCAGAAATCTACGAGGTTAACGACGACAACCGACGCCGCCGCCGCCAACAGCTTGACCACCGACTCAGAGGTTCAAGGACAGTCAAAATGGCGAACAACAGATTGCAATACGTGAGTCAATGTTGGAGATATTGCCGTTGTCAAAAATGAGATGCTAACCATGTCCTTTTTTACTTTTCGCAGCGCCGCCGGAACCCGTACGTTTGAAATTTTCCTTTTCCCTCAGTTTCTGCATTCGTCGGTCGCTATGGTTTACGGTGTCCTGTGCGATATCTGGAGCGACTGGAATCTTCTTTTTCTCTCAGATTTGGGCTTTATGATCAGGATATTGATGGGAATCTGTTCACAGGTACAACACGCGGTCCAACAAGGTTCGCATCGTCAAAACCCCTGGCGGTGAGCTCCGGTACCTTCACATCAAGAAGAAGGGCACTGCCCCCAAGTGCGGTGACTGTGGCATCAAGCTCCCAGGTGTGAGTGCTCCCGGTTGATTTTGGTTAAATGAGTTCGTTTCTTCGAGCGTGGCGATCGATCCTCGCGGAAGGATGAAAAGATCGGAGGATAGAAGGAAACCCCACGCTACAAACATAATATGTGTCAGATTTGGGAAATCTATAGACGGTGGCTGATGGCGTTATTCTCTTAGATCCCCGCCCTTCGCCCCCGGGAATACTCTCAGATTTCCCGCCCCAAGAAGAACGTCACTCGTGCCTACGGTGGATCCCGCTGCGCTGGCTGCGTCAAGGACCGCATTGTCCGTGCCTTCCTGATTGAGGAGCAGAAGATCGTCAAGAAGGTCCTCAAGGAGTCCCAGGAGAAGGCTGCTAAGCGCTAAGCGGGGTACCCTTTTTTTGTTTTTAGTGGGAGCGAATATGGAAAATAAAATTGGCTGGGTATAGTTCTCTTAGAACTTAAGTAAAGTGAACAGGCACGGCTAGCGCGACAAGGTCGTGGCTCAATGGAACTTTTCTCATTCATGACTGTCAGATTGTTCCGACTGGATTCATGGTAATAATTTCTTCTTTTCTATTATGGAGGTTTCTCTGTACACGTCTGTTGTTCGCGATTGTTGAATTGGACGTCAGACTAGACCTGGTTCTCTAAGTAGACCCCCATGCAATGCTCCCTGCTCTTCACCGGGCCCCTGACATCGAACACGTCAAGAGACCTTCGACAAATGCATGGTCTATCTCATGGCAAGCATCCAACCTTAGTAAAATAAATCTGACTTTCCAACCCCTCTCACCATGGTACCTGGCTCGAACCTTGCCGATCACGACTTAACTCGGCATCTATCCTAGAAAGTATGTATGTAGGGTATATATGTATGTACTTGTCGTTGTCCACGTAAAAGTAGAGTTTAACCAAAGCCACGCCAACCACAGGCCACACAGCCAGCGCAGCATGCATGGGTTGCTCTAATTGAAATGAAGGCAGCGGCTAGTCCCAAAACAGAAAAAAAGGAACTGTCTCTGGCGGACGAAAGTGAAACACGAAGCAGGTGTGGTAATAGTTTGGCGCTGCCGAGATGCAGAGGAACCAAGGACGAGGGGAGAAGTAGGAAAGCGGGGACGCTTCAGAAAAAATAAGAAAAAAGAAAAAAGACAGACGAAAAGAGAGAGAAAGATACACTAACTATGTGTGAGTGAGAAAGAAGCACAGGAATAGTCAGATCACTAGAATTGCAAATAAGACTGACAGTCTGAACGGGAGAATTTCAGACTAAGGCCCTGCCTGCTCTGGATACTGCAGTATCCAGAGCCGACAGGACTAAAGGGAGTTGTACTCCGTGTACCTGGTAGCCAGGACAAGAAAGATTGGCTCTGGGAATTGGGGTGGTGTTCAGCAGCAGATGGCATCATGTACGACTTGAGTGGGTGGTTAATCTTTTGTCCTACTTATTTCTTTCTCCGGCGATGAATACGGGAGTCCACGGTGATTCTCATCTGCCGGTAGATGATGAAGATGTAAGTACTCCATTGCACCTTGCTGTACCTGAGATATTTACTGTAGGTAGGTGGGTCCTAGTCGATGCCTTTTTTACTTTTGATTATACCTACATACATCTACACATCCAGAGGTGCATCCAGGAATACAATCTATCTGTCTGTTTCCTTAATATATGTGAGAGTATAGACATGGAGGGAACAACCGCTGAAGGGAAATTGCAGACATCCAGAGATCTGTGCACCGTGTTCATTGCGGTGGATGGAAGTAGGTAAGTAGGTATGTATGTATTTTAGACTAGATGATGACGATTGTACCTTGGCCAATGTGTAAGCCTCCAGATGGCCTGCAGCTGACGTCGGACAGTGTTTGGATTTATCGTTCTTCGGTTGCAAAGGGAACTGCGAGTCTGCTGTTCAGTAGATCTCTCTGTCCTCTCTGTCCTCTCTGTCCTCTTTGTCCTCTTTATCCCTCCCCTCTCTTTTCTTTTTCTCTCTTTTTGTCCCTTTTTCTTCTATCCTTTCGGTTGCCCCTGAATGCCACCGAGCATCACATCAATAAATACTATACACATCCGTTCTCAGGAATGAATGATATGACAAACTCAAGCATGGATTCAACTAGATATCACGTACAGAAATGCAACACGAACATCCATTATCTACTTTCGCTCCCTCGCTAATGTAAATGTCACTGTAACCAGTGTCGGGGCCATATGTACCATCCAAGTCATGTACGATTCTGTAGGCATCCTATGAAGCGGTGAGGAGGTAAGTATGTTCCTCATTCTTGTACCTCTCTAGCCTTTTGTTTTATGTATTTACTATTTATTTTGTTTTATTTTTGTTTCCTCTTGTCTATTTCATCATTAGGTCCTAGAATTGCAATCTGGTCTGTCAAAGCTTCCTGATAGAGAAAGCCGACGTGGTACCAGGCTCAGGCGCTACCGTGATGATACCCAACCATAGGAAAGAATGGTCCCTGCTGGACAGTAGATAAGGTCCGACACTAGTCTAGCCGAAGGACAATGGGCTGGTCTGCGGCCAACCTGCATAAATGCGGCCCGAGTCGCACATTTTCCACGTTTGAGGAATAGTAGAAAGGGAACCAGAAGGCAGCAAATGTTGGGTCCCGATAGGGGATGGTCTGGAGGGGTCAGAGCCCAGGAAACGAGTGTGTATGTATAGAATGAGTGGGGAGGGGGAGGGGGAAATGAAGCTGTCGATTTCATATCGAGGTCACATATAGCTCGAAGCACATGTAGTACTTAGATTGAGGTATAGTGTATAGTACTAGGCGGATCTTATATCTTGTGATCGAGGCCTACCTCCTGTGGTACGGAGTACTTACTAAGTACTCTGGAGCACGGCACAGAAATAGACGATGCAAGGGTACTAGCTACGTAGCTAGCATGGGAAATGGGGATGGAGGAAAACTTAGATCTGCTGTGGACGACTCTATTTCACATTCTCCATACGGAGTATAGTACGGACATGGAAAGATGGACGCCCGAGAAGTAGGCTAGGAAAGTACCAACCCGGAAGCTTAGCGAGTCAATGCGTCTGCGTCCACATCAGTTTAAGCACCCATCACGGCCCGTTGGAAGTCTACAAAGTCAAATGGAGTACTTTTGACGCGAGTAACACTGGCGGCGTTGGAGGATCGCCAGCGTCGATCTCAACCGTCTTCTCCGAGGCTAATGGGAGGAAAGGGGCCTTCAATGGGGGGGCAAAAAAAAAGTAAGTATAGAACAAAAGAAAAGAAAGGCGCAAAAGGAATTCACACACAAAGGGTCAAGACCCTTTTTCTGCATGACACGGTCGTTTCATTAGCTGGGAATAATTGAGATGGAGGGAAGAATGGCCACCCAATTAGAAAATAAGTACGGGGCGTAGAAAAGAAAGAAATCGAGTATAGTGCCGATTCGAATGGAGCTAGAGGGTACTTAGGTAGTACCCTGTATAATGCAGCACGCAGACTAGTGGAACTCCTTCGAGCGGACCCCGAACTCCATCCCGACAACGTCACAATCGATGAGTTCGAAGCTGGTCCATAGCCCATGCCATTCAGATGGTTGACACATCCAGAGGAAGGGGTTGCATCCTGCCGGGTTGGACATCGGAGCATGAGACCGTACTTAGGTATGTATCCTAGCCTTTCTCCTCGCCAGAGAATGGCTGGGAATAGTGCATGCATTATCACCTATCAGCTCCAAGGAGGTATCTTCTAGTGTCATACTTATGCAACGACCAGCTAGCCCAGTAGCAAGTCGCCCTTTTGATCCGCCCATCAGTACCCCTGCAGTCTGCCGGACGTGCTTGGCGCTGCAGGCTGTCAATTTAGTTGTTGACGGGTGGCTCGGTCGCTGCCGCGACTATAGTCGAACACCACTACTCCGTAATGCATTTAAACAAAAGGACTGACTTGCTGTAGCTAAGGACTTTCTTATCTAGGGCGTTATTTTAGTCCGTCCGTGCAGATGCCATTCCGCACTCTCCGTATCGTTAATACCAGGCAGGTAATCTCGACATAAGACCAGAACGTGAGAGCAATTATTCCTTGGGTGGGCTCTTCACGCTGTAGATAGTCCCGTCCTCTTTAACAGACCATTCACCTACTTACTTGAAAGGGACTGTTGTTGTACACGATAGGATCAAAGAATGGCCCTGGCCCATTCGTTTGTCGACTCTGGTGCACCAGAGAACTGCTCGGAGGCCAAGTCCTCAGTAGCATACGGTGGGTAATACGAACCATACGCAGCCATCTGAGTTGTAGACAGTAAGCAAGTACCTACAGTAGTACCCTGAAGATCCAGTTCGCTCGCTAGAATATTCTCGTGGTATACTTACAGTAAGTATGGAAGTGAGTAAGTAATGATATGAAAGAGGGTCTTCTCCACCGTCCTGACCAGAAACAGCCGCGAAAGAAGAAAGCACTGCAACGCTGGCGGCGGCTTGTTCTTCCATCGAATAGAAAGAGCTAGAAGGGGTGCAAGTGATCTATCGGTACTGAGACTTGCATCCTTGACAAGTAGCTAAGGTAGATTGGGCGATACTTCGATACTTCGGTAAGAGGTAAAGTAGTATACTTGGGTTGCTGTACTACCTAGGTACCTAGTAGTATACACTTGGATGCGCAGTAAACACTGCCTACCCGTGAGCGACTTACCTTAGGCACTTAGTTCCTATCCGAGAACTGATCTATTCCTTGGGCACCAAAGGGGACCACAAAGTCAGCGTGGAACCAACCCGAGAAACCCAAATAACCCAAATCCCCGGAGCCGAAAAAGCGAATAAAGAAAACTTTCTACTTCATCACTAGGGGACAGTATGCTTTCGACATGCAGATTGTGGTTGCTTAATCTAACCACTACCTTTTCAGTACCTGGAGGTATTGAAGTAGAGCCTGGCCTCGACGGCTAGCGGACCAATGAGGATGCTGGAAATGGGGCTATCTTAGATTAGGTAATCGGTCCCATTTGATCAAAGGGATTCTGATTTCTTACCGGCATGTCATTGGCATAACATGACTATTGCCATTGTTCTGTAGGTGGTTATATTATTGTCATTGTCGTCGTATTATTACCTATTACTACTAGGTACTAGGCAATAGTAGTAATAGTATTGTCTAGGTACAGCCCGTCAGTTTATTTTTTGCTGGGTTCTTGTCGAACCAGGTCAGTCACCCTCGTTTATTTTCCCTCCGGTATCCACCGTCACCAGCATGAGCTTCATCATAACCTGCAGATACAGGTCACATGTCACTGGTGATCCCCCGTCTTGATAGTCAAGGAAGAAAACTAATTCTCCGCAGTAGAAGAGGGAAAAAAAAGAAAAAGAAGAAAAAGAAAAAGATAGAGAAAATAGAAGACGAAAGAGAGAACCAATTCCATAGCGCCACACTTGTTTAAAAAAATAAAAGAACCCCCATCTTACTAAAACAAAAGAAAGTAAAGTAAAAGGGGAAGGCTCCCTATCACGCCAAAAAGAAAAGAGATGGAAAAAACCAAAAAAGAAAAAAAAAAAAAAAACCAAAAAAAAGGTAAAACACCGAAAAAAAAAAATGTGACCCAGAGTAAAAATGCATCAATAGGACCCAGCAAGACAGGCTATTTAATAGCTACAGTACATTTGATATGCAAGTCAGTCAGCATACTCTTACCCCTCCGGTTAATCCCTATACCCCAAGCTGGAGATCCGAGGGGATTTCGGAGCCTGTCAACAGCCCATGGGGGAATTGCTGGAGGACACCACACCAACCCAAGAATCCTGTATCCATGGCCGGACAGTCCGATCCCGACCCCGCCATGTCACAGAAAATAGACGGGCAAGGAGGGGGGTCAGCACAACCAACAACGCTTCCCAAATCAAATGGCTCGATTGATGGGCGAGTCAGCGGCGTTGCTGGCCCCGGCACATGGAAGGGTGACACGGTCGTCGTGGGCGGCTGATGGTGGTGGTAGTACTGGCGGTACAGACTTTTCTGCAGTCGCCGCTGGGATGCCAGTCGTTGACGGCACCGCTCCTTTCGTATTCCATCCTGACTCAGATGTCCTCGAAACTTGGCAGTGACTTTCGTCGCCTTCCCTCCTTTGGCACCGGATCGCTGGCGCAGAGGAGCCGGTGGGTCCGAACCTAATGACTTCTTGTAATTCGCCTGCTTCCTATACCGGGTTGTGGATTGGATGCCATTCTTGACAGCTTCCTCCGTCAGGCGCCAGAAATTTACTGCCTTTTTGCCCGGGGTGGATTCCTCCCGAACCGCTTCAAAGCCCTGTAGTACATTGTAAGTCTCAAAACCAATACGAGGCGAGGTGCGCAAGATTCCACGCGGTAGCTTCTTAATCGCCAAAATGGATAATTACCATGAAAACGGAAGAACACGTACCGCATTCATTGACAGGTTATGACGGATGCTGTTCTGCCACCCTTTTGAGTTCCGGTCCTTCCCTTTGGCCGTGTTCTTCTCAAACCAACTGTAGATCTCCTGGAGGGGCAGTTTCATACCCGGCGCAGACCGTAGAGCTCTGTAGATAAGCCACGAGTACGGTTGATCATTGTTGGGCTCCCCTTCTGTGTCATCTGGGCTTGTCTGCATATCATCACGATCGGTCGCTGGGTTTGGAGCAGAAGGGGTTGATTTGCCACCGTGCATCGGCTGGCGAGACGAAATCGAGAGGGTTGGCGATGGTGTTGTTATGGTCGTTGTAGGGTAGAGTGCCGCAGGAGCCTCGGACCGGTCCTGAGTTTCTATACCCGGCTGAGAAGAAGAGTATGAAGAAGGGTCAGGATCGAAAGTACTGCCGTCTGTCTCACGGATCCAATCTGGGGAGCCGTGGTATGCAGCAGCATGGGGGCGACGCAGACCAGGCTTCAATTGACTTGTGGTGGAACTGGAAGCCATGAAAGAGCTCGACCAGCCATGGTCGTAGGGGAATAGACGGGGGACTCCGTCCGCCACAGTCTCCATGGGGGAGTGGGATGGGCTGAGGGAGTACCCGGGAGTTGTTTCAATAGCGCATGGAGGCTGACAGGACATCATCATCCCCGCGCTGCTAGAGTTAGAGCTCGTCCAGTTCTCGATCAAGGAGCAGGGGTTGCTATGGCAAGATGTTTCCACCAGAGCGCCATTGTTGACGGACGAGGAGGGCGCCTCTGCTCGTTTCGCAATAAAGTGCCGCGTATTCGCCTGACCAGAAGGGATCGGACCCAGCTGGAAAGCCGACGAAGGTACGAAACGGTCCATCATATGGTCCTTTTCTAGAACAGTAGAGCTTGCTTGAGGGCCTATCCAACAGCAAATATCTAAACACGCACGCGGGAAAGAAGTATTATTAGGACAGCTTTAATGGGGCTGTACAAGGTCCGCGCATGCCAGGAATTAAAGGGTTTTAACGTGTGAGAGGTCAGGAAAGGATAGGCCTGAGGAGTAAAGAAATTGAGGTGGTCAAGAAATGAATTAAAAAATAATAAGCATCATGCTTAAAATCCACTGTAAGTGGGATAGACGTGTGACCACTCAGGATGAGAACGCTCAGTAGAGTAATTGAAGCTGTAAGGCAAGAGATGCCAGCTCATAAGGCCGATGCTCTTTTGCTACAAACAGCCAGCACCATGCACTATCAGCAGTCCCAACAAACAAAAGACGGTCTAGAAGGATCATAGCAAATCTGGAAATCCAAAGAAAACAGAAAAAGAAGAAAAAGAAAATGAAAAAAGGAAAGGAAAAAGAAAAGAATTGTCAAAACTCAACCATCATGTGCTCTGGGAATATTGTGGATGGCGGTGGGAGCGCTTCGTTCTACTGCGGAAATCGCCTTCCCAAGCTGTGGAACAATCCATTGGACAGATGCAGCCAATGGGTTTCCTGGACCTAACCAGAGGCTGGATCTGGTGCTACTACGGGGGGAGGGGGAGTGCAATGGCTGCGGATTTTGGTGGCCACAACGCTTAACGGACGGGGATTGAGAGCGAGCTTGTGGATGGCGGGCACCTGCAGGAAATTCTGTCATTTGCACTGGCCACAACCGCAGAGGCAAGGTGCAAGCGTTTCTGGAACTGAGAATCTGGTAGCTTCCTGGGAGTCCCAATGGTCTATGAATCTATCCTGCAGATCCTCAAACCCACTTCCGCTTCCCCGACCAGCCGGAGCCCTTGAAACGAGATGCAGATAGCGCAGTGCCACCAAAGCCGCTTCGTCACAGTCCCTTTCTTTCCCCTAATTCCGTGAAGACAATGCGCCTAGCTTGTGGTACAGGGGAGAAGCTTCCGACCCTGAGAATCCACGTGATCCCATCCTGGGGCGACAGTGGGGTGGTATCCCACGATATCTGAAGGAGATGAGAGGAATAGGGAATAGAGGGTGGAGGTCAAAGTAAGAAATCGAGGGCAATTTCGCACATGGGAGCTATGACAGGCGGCTCATGTGCTTAAGAACCTTAATAAAACCGTCGGCAGATGATACGTCTTAGTTTCCATGATCCCTTAGGATCCAATACTGTAACAGGAGGTTAATAGTTCCAGCCCAATGAGAGTTCTACTCTTATTTTGCGGTTCCATGGGGCCGGATATCAAAGCCACGATCTTCTTCCCGGAAGATAACCCTCGTCGATATAACGATGAAATATGAGCGATACGAAGGGAAAAATTTATATGATAAAAATAGTAATATATGAATGAAAGAAAGATCAGCTTCCAAATTGCCCAGATGACGGTCATCACTTCCGATAATAAATCTAAAACAGCAGTTAGATTGGTGGTCAGCCAGGCAAGGCAGAATAACTCACTCGTTTGAATTGGAAGTGTAATTGCAAAATTCCCTGAGAAAGTGAACAATGTCAGCAAAAAATGGACTTCTCGACACTGTCATTTCACACCGAACTTCAGCCCCAACCACACATACCTTGTCGAAAGTACTCTTGAACCCTCTCTCTCTTTTAGCGCTGTAGTCCCATTCCTTATCGACGATTCGGAATGCAATGTCTTCATACGGTGGTCCCGCCATGAATCGAATTAGACAAGTATCCTCTTCCCCGGCAGCGGCGAATGACTGGCCACGTTTTCTTCCATGCTCGCGCTCTATACGATATGTTGGAGCCTTGGTCTTATCGATAAGATCGGGGTAGAAAATGTTGAATTTGTAGCCCTGGACGACCTTGGGTGGCGGGTTATCATGATCATAGTGCGTTTGATTATACTTGTTCCACTCATAGCCCATCTGCACTCGGTTGAAATACCGGGGTTTCCGCGGTCGGTATTTGTTCGCCCAGTGAGGGCGTGAGCTTGTGCTCACGGCCTCCTCGCCCGTAAAAATCTCCTCGTTTTCACTAACACCTTTTGCGAGCTCCCTTTCATAGAGGGCCTTTGTCGCTTGGGAAAAGTCCTCGTTCGGGATAGATGAGAAGCGAGACGGAGCTGTAGCCACTGGCGCATTTAATGTCTGGTTTACCGGAGTAGCAGAAGGTTTCTCGGTATGTCGCTGGCGGAGAGGGACGAACCCCATCTTCAGGATTTTTTGACGCTCACGGGCCTGAATATTGTGTTAGCAAAGGGAGAGAAGGAAAGCCAAGTCCCACGTATCCAAACTGATGTAACTTACTACTTGATTCAAAAACGCTGTTTCATCCACTATCTCTAAAACTTTGTCTTCCGGGCGGATTTGAAGTAATGGATCAGGATCAAGACCATGGAACTCTCGCTCATCAGGCGGGAGCTTATCACCTGAAGTTGTTTGAACCTCCGGGGCCAGAGGAGCTAGTTTCGCTCGCACTGATTCTGCTTCCTCGCACTGTTGTTCGCGAAGGCCCCGAACACGTTCGTCTATAACGGCTTGATAGACATTCTTTAGTTTGGCGCGGGCTTTCCAAACCGTGAGACTGCGCAGGAGTTCTTCCCAGTAATCGGTATCGATCGGTTCGTTCGAATTCAACTTCCTCCTAACCTGCACCTCGACGGTCTGGAGCTCCTCGTATGTTTTTGGACTCAATACCTTATTAATATCCGTGGCGACGGAGCTGAGAGCACGCCCTTCGGGAGCGGCAGTCCTTTGGCGGTCATGGCAAATAACCTTCATGGTCTGACGAGAAAGAGTGTTGTTAATCTCACCCCTCTCAAGCTAACAGGCTTAGAAAACATACCTTCCAGAAATCCCTATTTTGAGGGTTCGATTCGAGGCTCAAAAATGTGTCGATATCCTTTTCCAATTCGAGCAATTCGGCTGCCGACAATCCCTCGAAAACGCCATCCGGATCCACCAGGTCGAGCTCTGAGTCCACAATCTCATCATCAAGGGGGTTTCTTGTAGGATCGATAACCCGTAGAGTGACGGTAAGCCAATCTATCGGCTTGGCCCTACCATCTTTCACTCGAATCTCCGCTTTCTTTTTGGCCTGTTTGAGAACGAACACGTCTTCCTGCGCCACCCACTCTCGCACTTTTTCATCCTCTTGCAGTTGATTCAAGCGCACCTGATCCTTCATATTCCGCGGTGGAGGGTGTGACAGTCCACGTCTTTCTTCTCTCCGTCTGCCAGAGTCATAGCGTTCGTCCCTCTGGTCGTATCTGCGGGGAAGTTTCTGGGGTTGACGCGATGGCGATCGAGATCGGCTTCGTTTCGAGCCTGTTCTATCGGGAAGTCGCGACGCCATCCTGACGCTGTTATCGAAATTGCTGAGGAAAAAAGCTGTATGAAGGTAAATCGTGGCGTGAAGGATGACCGTCTAGATATATGAAAATGTAAGATGAGGATGCTCTTGGAGCTGGTCGAGTTTGTCCAGCCGCAAGCAAGCAAGCTAAGCGGGCGGCAAACCTTCCCGACCAAGCATGCGTCTCACGTCCGCCTGACGAACATCAGACGTTGCCTACCAACAGTACATTAAAGCACACAAAGCTGTACTATGTGGTAGCAAAGCAGTCAACTATTTATCCTAATGAGCTGTTGTTAGAAATGAATGGGAAATGGCACCAACTACGCCCTGCAAATCGAGGCGATCTGCCGCCACTTCTTTTCAAATACCTATTGACGTCAAATGGCTACGAGATGTATATGACTGATCTTACCAATATCTGGTCCGAGCATTTAAGTCGCGAAAATATTCTGAAGAGAGCCGAAAAAGATGCAGCCACCATTGATCCCAATGAAGATCAGGAGCAATATCAAGTATTGTTGCGAAAGATTGGAGACGCACTTCGCAACGAAACGGACACCAATGTGTACTTGGGTCGTAAATCATCGGGAGATACCTTGGAACTAACCACGTCGACGAAGCTTCCAGCTCCACTAGAACCTCTGGAATGGTCTGCCTATCTCTCGAGAGAGCCACAGTCTTCGTTGACACACCATCTGCTGCTCCCGATGCTAAAGGCAGAAGCTGGCTGGGAGTCACGGCAGCGAAACCTCATGGATCAACTCAACAGGAAAGACTGGGTTCTCGATAAACTATTCGATAAGATTGAAGCCATGGGAGTGGACCTGAGTACGATATTCCCAGGTATCTCTGGATTGCGGACGAGGAAGACAGGAACGACACAGGCACACGCTGCGAAATACATCAAAGGCATTGCACCATTTGATGAACATGCGTGGCTTGAGGAGCAAAATTCGTTGTCTCCTGATCTAGGTCTTCCTTCTAACATACTTGCAGAGTTGTCTAACGCTGATACCGTGAGACAAAGTGAGTTATTCCATCCACCTCCAGATAAATGGTGGGAGGGGCTTGCTGCACTCAGCCACGCCACGCTTCCTCGGCACGATGGTGTTGATTCAGTCAAGGATACAATGCCTCCTAAAGATGACACGGCAACCGAGACCGACTCTGGTGCAGAAACAGACGACGATGATTTTGAAGTAAGTGTGACTTGCCATATACACTATCACTATGATTAAATTTTTATTTTCCTAGCGACAAGAAACACCTCCAAGATTCAAACATCCCAAAGACACTGAGGAAAATCCTCCTGATTCTAGGGACACACAAAAGACGGACAGCGAACCTTCCGAAACATCTCCTAGCCCAGCCCGTGCAAAATCACCCATGGGCACATCAAAGGGCCTTGGGGTAATTGGAGGGCAAAAGTCATCTAGGAAGCTAGTAACACGAACTTCGCTTTCACCAGACCGTAAATCCACGACTACTAAGCCGACACAGCCCCAGTCGACACATATCCCATCCACCGATACCGATGAGACTGACTCGGGATCAGACCTTGAAGGAGGAAATGCAACTTCGCCAGCACCGGCAGCCCGGAAGCCCCTATCCACAAACAAATCCGCAGCCAAAAAAAGTGGGTTAGGTGTCATCGGTGGTAGCAGCGAAGTAAAACAGGGCCTTTCTCGGTCTACATCACCCGAATTACCACCAAAGCCTCAAGCCCAAGACAAAACTCCAACAAAGCCACGAGGATTAGGAGTCATCGGTGGGAAGAAACGAGAGAAACAACGAACGCCCGCAACTACATGTCTCAAATCGCCAGAACCACTGCAAAGCGACTCCATCACGCACTCGACGCTACCGAAAACGAAAACAAAGCCAGCTGGCAAACTCGGTGTTATCGGGGGCAAAGGCACCAAACACATAGCTGTTTCAACTTCATCTACACCTAGTGTATCGCCCCGGCCAGAGGAAGAAGCAGCAGCAGCAACAGCAGAAGAAGATATCAAATCAGCCAAAACGGCGGAGTCAAAGGAGATGCCAGTGAAATCCCCACCACCGAAAAGTCCGCAGCCAGACACGCGCCTGGAAGAACCAAAGCAGGAAGAAACAGAGCAAGAACGAGCAAACAGGAAACGAGAGGAATTAAAACGGCAGCTGGAGGCAAAAAGCAAAGCTCCCGCTAAGAAGAAGCGAAGGTTTTAATCCGAGACAGTCTTGGATGGACGAATGAATGAAAAGTTGGACTAGCTAGTATATTAACGAAGCCTTCTATTGGATGACATGCATGATAATACAGGGTGGTTTGTTAGTACCTTGCTAGAAATATCTCTTACAACCTAAGAACTAAGCAGTGCAGTGTACCTACATTTTGTGTATAGTACTGTGCAATTATTTTATTATACTGTTATATAGGTCAAAGCTATATATAACTCCTCCAATGACTTTTAGTTTTCCTTTTTCCCTTTTTTTTTTTTTTTTTTTTTTTTTGCCGGGGGTTGGCATATACATATATAGAAATGCATCGCACATATAAAAGAGATGCACCAATTGGGTAGTGGGAGGAATTAGATTCTATTGCTATTCCTGTGTATGTCACATTACATCCATTGGGCTTAGAATACTTTATCTTGGGTTTACTATACAGTACTTTCTACTTATACCTGCCCAATACGGAATATATCAAAGGCTTAGAAGTACAATGGTATGTGGGGTACATAATCATAAAGGTAAATACATGGGTATTCTGAAAGGTATTCATGCATAAAAATCACCAGTGATGGTCAACCCTCCTTTGTATCCAACACTAAAGCATAGATGGCTGTTGGTGGTGTAAATGTATACTATGCGATGAATAGGAAACCCCCGAGGACTGTGATTGTAAATCCACCAGCTACAGCTGGTTTACATCAGCTTGCGAGTCCACTGTTACCCCCAGTGCTAGCACGGGAAGTAGCACTTCGTCGCTTGCCTTGTTCATCAGGAGTAACAAGGCGTACTTTTTTGGGTGACATTAGATTAGAGGAAGCTCCACTGGGAGCGGCAGTGCTAGAGGAAGTGTTCGTTCCACCAGATGTGCCCACACTTAGCATACCCCGGACCTTTTCAACGGCTTTACTTTCACCTTTAGCCCAGGTATCCCGCTTGACAAAGCCAACACCGGCTTTCCTGCTCGCTGAGTCGCGCTTCTTGGACTCCTCCAGTAAGACTGCCCGATTATGTTCTCTGCGTGGGCCTGGACCGCAGTCATGCATGCAGCCTGGGGTCGCACAACCGCCCTCGCTGACTGCAACGTCGTTCAGCCATGTACTGATGCAAGCCATATGACCTCCGTGGCCGCAACCTTGACACCATATCCAGAGTGTAGAGCCCATCGGTCGAGGAGGACAGAAGGGATCAATAAAGTTTCCATCAATTTGTTGCATTTCGGATGGAGGGATTAGCTCTGTCCTAAGTGACGAATTAGAGGATAAAAAGTGTGAAATGACCTCAGGATCCCGTTCAGAGCTTGAGCGCGTAGGGAGCGCACTCTGCCCTGCCACCCATTCTTGAGGGGGATCGAGGCTCAGGCAAATAGTACAGGGCTCCTGGGGGGTGCTGCAGCGATAACAGCGACTATTGTCGTGTTTGGGATTCTCATATGGTCGCTTGCATGTGTAACAAAACAAATTCATAAAGGTGTCTATCTGTGCGTATTCGTAGACCGACGGATAAGAAGGCACACAGAGAAGCCGGAGCTCAGCTGCTTCGATATACATTGACTGGCGCACAAGATGTTCATTGTACAATTTGAAAATAAGCTCACATTCTTCCCTGGGGAGAATCTTTTCATAATCCTGGAAGAGAGCACGTAGTTTCTGGAGCAGATGAGCAGCAGATTGAATATCAACATTAGCGCTGCTATGATAATGCCTGATTGCTTCTTTCAGTAAAGCCTCGGCACTCCAAGGTTTAATCTCTGATTCATCAGGGTTGATGGGGATGGAGACTCCAGAAAAACCATCACTTCCATCAGGCGTGTTCCAACAAGCCAAGCTTTGCGCGGCGGAATCGCGGTAATCATTGTGATTACCATCTTCTTGGTGCCAAGTTTCTAAAGGTCTGGATTCCTTGAGAAGAAGTGGGGGGCTAAAAGGTCGTTCAAGGTGGATATGACCAGAACCTGGAAGTTCCTCTAAGGGCTCATCTTCACACAGGTCTTCACTCTGAACAGAGCCAGAACTCAAAAATGATTCTCCTCTATCTTTAGAAGGATCCTTACTAAGGTTTTCGTTTCCAAGCTCCTCTGTGGGATCAGCGCCTTCCGAGACGCCGCATAGGCTCGCTCGAGGGAACGGTGTTTCCATTGACTTGGAAGGATGTGAGCTCTCTGTAGACGCTGAAAACATCGGGAAACTTTCTGTTGATTCGTGATGATGGAAAATTGGGGGTTTTGTAGTCTCCATGGGAGACTCGAGAGACAAGACCTTCTTGGGAAATGACTTATAGTCACGGAGAGCCGCTCTCTTATCTTCCATTTTCTGGTCATATTCGTCTTCCTCTGAGATACCCTTTGTGAATTCAATATGATCCCGAGCGCGCCAGTCAGCTCTGCCAGTAATTGCCCGCGGTGCAGACCTCTGGTCATTCTCAGGAACCTGGGGAACTGATCCGGGTATTATCCGTGGTTGTGGATTTTCGCTTGCAGATGATTGACCATACTCCAAGTGGACAGCAGGACGGGATTCAGCATCAGACATCGAGGACCAATCATTGGAGGTCATGGTATCATTATGGGAACTTAAAAGGGACGGTGGAAGAGGTTGAATGTTTGCAAAATCATTCGAGGATATGGAGCGAGAGTTAGGGCTGTCGGAAGACCCAACGGGAGAATCAGGCAAAGGCTGTGCAAGAGGTGTCGTCATATTGGACGCACTTTCGGCGTCTTTGAGGGGCTTCTTAGGTACGTCGGTATCAAACACCCCCCTAAAGATTCGGCTTTTTATCCTACCTTGCCTCCCGTCTTCTAGGGCTCGTTGCTTTTCAGTAAATGGTCCTTCTTTGGAGAGCTTCTTGCGGAGACTGCGAGGGCGTTCAGGGATCCGGTGCCACTCTCTTGATTTCAGTTGAAGCTCTTGAATAGTAGCAAACTGGACGATGCGCCATGTTTGAGCTAATTTTATCAATGACACATCTTCTGCGCACTGAGCATTATGGCTTAAAGAATCTAGGAGGCAGCGAAGACGATCCGTATGTATGTCACTGGAATCGCCAAACAGTGGAATATAACGGCGTGCCAAATGCTGAAAAGCCTCCCGACTCATTGTAGCACCTGGAACACTTCCAACTATTCCAAGTTGCCGAGGGCCAGGTGGTTTAATCTTTGCCAATACCTGTTCTAAGGGGAGGACTGGGTTGAAATAAGAAGTACTGGGCGGTGTACTACCCAATGATTTTGATGGCCTGGCACTGCTTGTTGATTTACTATGCCGGTGGCGGATAGGTGCGAAAGAAGGCTCATCTAGCAAGTCATCTGCTGGGCTCTGAATGAGCACTTCACCGCTGTTACTTTCCTCCTCCTGATGGCCTACGAAGTTGGTGGTGCTGAGTCCCAGATTGTTTTGTCTGGAGCGCTTCTGGACAAAGGCCAGCACCTCACCGCTGGGGCTCCATGCTACAGCACACGTTGGCCTTTGGTTGACCACCTGAGGAGCATACCGGACATCGGTCTGAGTGAAAGCACCAGTTTCGCCTGCCGTCCACAACAGATCCTTTGAATGCCAAAGTAAATCTGTGGCGTGCGAGTCATATCGGTCAAACTCTCGGAATGGTATATGAGGTCGTCGAAGATCCCAGAGGTGGATACGTGGATCTTCTTTGTCATAGGATGTAACCACTTGAGTTGACTGCCAGTCACCAGAACTTTCTGGCTCCCTAGCCCAGGACGGCGGACGCCATCGAACGTTAAGAACAGCCTGAGGTGTCCGAAATTGAAAGGTCGGCTTCTGTCTTCGCTCAGCCGAAGAGGAAAAGTCCCATACTTTGACTTGTCTGTCTGTGCCGCCGCTAATGATATGTTTCCCATCAGGATGCCAATCCACTGAAAAACAAGGCCTGTCATGGGCTGTAATTCTCATCATTGGTGCGCTATTTTTGCGAATATCCCATAATTGAATTGCGCCGCTGTCTGTTGCGGTTGCAAACATACTTCCGTCGCTTGGGGACCACCTAATATCACGAATCGCATCGCTATTGCCGTTGTACAGCTCCTTGCTCCCGCAGACCGAAACCCCACGCTCTATAGATGGCATACGCAAGTCCCACATCCGAATGGATGAATCCTGGCTTCCAGACAAAAGCAACTGCGGCTTATGCGGGTTGAAAGCCAGTCGGTGGACTTGGCGACTATGTCCCTGGAACCGACAATACTCAAGGCCGGTCCGATGCAGATCATAGAGTACAATGCGGCCGTTTGCCACTGCAGTGGCGATAATTTGGTCGTAAGTGCCATGTGACCACTTTACATCCCTCACCGTCAGCTGGTCCTTGTGTCGCGCTGAGAGCCCACTACCGACATGATGAGTGGATGAGTAACTGATGATGGCATTGCGAAGATTGAATTCCTCGGACAAGTGGTCCGGTGAGACACGAATCGTTCTCAAGATTTCTTTCCCCCCGATTACTGCGTGTGTCCGTTGAGGGGAGATGTCTAGTGCTGCAATTGGAATACCGGTCTTATGAGTAACAGTTTGGGACGTCCCAGGTCTAGTAGGGATGTTAGAGCCAGGTATGTAAGTCAAAATGGGTGATTGCATGTAGATGAGGCACCTCTAGGAAAGCACGTCAAGCAAGAAAGGCAACAAAACATCTGGAAAGGGGCTGGAATCAGGCACCACTCTGTTGGGGATAGAAATAAAATAAAAATAAAAAATTTAGAAAAAAAAAATGGTAGGGAAACGTAATGTGGACGACGTGAAGGTGGGGAACTATACAAGGACTTCGACTTAGCAGGACGGGGACCAGCAGACAAATCCGCACGGCCCCCAGGAGTCAGCGGACTCGGAGGTCTCGACCCAGAAAAGAACGGCTGAGCAAATCTTGCCAGGGCACTCGCTGCGCGGTTGGAATACTTGTGGCTCTGTTGCACGGGGACCGGTGGGGGAGGAGGGGGAGGAGCTGGAGAAGAGCTGCCACCTCGGGTAGGCAAGCGAGGGTAATCTGACATAGTTCAGGATCCAATCAGTCCTTGAAGGCCAGTCAATCACGACTTAGCCCAATGAAGGGCGGAGCCCCATAGTCGACAATGTCCAACAAACAAGAAAGAGGACTTGAATGGTGGGGACATGAAAGGGGGGAAACCAGGGAGATGACTCTGGGAAGACTTGTGACTTGGTTGACGTTGGTTAGCTAGTTAGTTAGCTGTGCAGGTTCCGGATTAGTCAGGCTGCACCGAAGACGCGTAGTTAGTTATGAGTTGAAGATAGGGGTTCAGATTAGTACCTGGTAGCATTGGGAGCAAGCAAGCTTGTAAGCAGCTACACTGCTAACTAAGGAGTGTAAAATGGGAGAATTATCTAATCCAGTAATAGTGGTTGGCTAGTTACAGGACGAATAACCCGATAATAATAGAGTGGCGAGAACGCGTGACGGGCGGGTTTAGTGCGTTTGTAAAGTGGAAAATAGCAAGGCTAGTCTCTCTCCAGACTGGTTAGTGTTTGCCTCAGCCGGTCGAATCGTCAGTAGGCATGAAGAGAGAGAGCTATCTCCATTACTGCCACTGTGCTTTCTGACCTGTCCAGCTGATAGATTATGGAGAAAAAATAAATATTTTAAAAAAATTTAAATAAAAAAAAAATTGATACCCAATGAAACAACATGTTCCCTAAACACCTAAGAAAGCAAATAATACTCATGGGTGTTGTATGACATACTATATGCACGGTTTTTGGGGGGATGGTTTTAATACTACGAAAATGGTAAACAACCTTAGCATAATCTGGATGGATGCAGACAAACATTGCTAGGTAATCCGGCATGTATGCTTGTTACTAGGCGCCATGGTCAATCCATATGTAACTTATAATATACTCACTAGATGGACAAGAGCATGGTTCCCTCTCAGCTTCTTTCATTCATTTGTTTTCGTTCTTTTTTTTACCCTTGGTAATGTCTCAAATATGGACAGCATACCAGAGAGGGATAGATCAGATGGCTTCAGGTAAGTGGGCACAATATATGTAGGCAGGTCCATACTTACATACACATACCTTAGGTACCAACAGCATGTTTTAGATCACCCGGACACTCGGGTCTCCAAGGTGGCACAGACTTAACGATTCGGGATAGCGCCCTTGACTTGAGAATTGAATTAGTAGTTTACTCCCCTCTCCAAAAGCCTGGGATGGGATATTTTCAGTGCTACTGCTCCATGGCACCTGATTTGCTCACATAATTCATAAGGATATTTATGATATCATTGGCTGTGCCTGTTATATGAGTGAAGAATACTAATTATCCTACCCCTGACAGTCAGCTCATTTCAGCTACCTATGCAGGGCGCTAGGTATATGATCCTTGCAATTCGAGAACACTAAGAAAAGAAGTATTATTAGTACAAATCTGGAAGGTCGCTACCAGAATGTCATTGTCGTCATCCATTTTTGTGTCGCCATGATCGGACACCTGTACGGAGTAGAATTCCACATATAAGTAAACAAATGATCTATCTTCTCGTCCGGGACAAGACTAGGCCCAGTTGATATCCCTGCAAACACACTCAATAGATCGGTTCTGGATTGTCCAGTAATCCATCATCCCATCCAGTGGCTCATGCAGCACAGCTCAGACCATACAATCCAATCAAACCTGTAGAATCAGTCAGTAAGGCCACCGACCTTCAAATATGAATTCTGATCCATCCGAATATCTATAGGCTTCAATCATTTCCTCTGAGATATATCCAACTTCTGAGTCCCTCTCGGGTATGGACATGCGTATGCCTAGTAGGTAGTTGTGCTGCGTATAGAATATCATGGTACACAATCACCATCTGGATGACTTACTCTGTAACTATCATACTTTCCAACAGTTTACCGCGCAGATGGTAGTCGACCCATTAGGGCGTTTAGCTTCTAGTCCGGCTACCCCACAATTCTCTAGTCCACTCTGGAATTGACTCTTTGGAACATGACCATATCATGGTATGATGATGGACAGCTTTTCATGAAAATATTCGACTGAGCCTCCATTCCAATCCCTGTTATCATTGGGCATGAATATTGACTTCAACCTGGTTAGACCCCTCCCAAAAAAAAAAAAATTCATCCATGGTCTAGGTATCCAAGTGGACTAAATACCGATCTAAATAATAATATGGAAATTAAACTGACAAAAGACACCCTGGCGCGACAAACGTCTACGTACTACCTACTTGGCGGTATGATCATTTCTCTCAAGGCACATACATCACTTGGGTCAAAAACTACAAAAGACCCCCAGGAAAAAGAAAAGAAAACGTTAAAAACTTCCGATTCGCATCCAAATCAAATCATACTGGGGGAGAAAAAATAATACGACCGTTGGAGGTGGATATACATACATACATACAGTTTGAAAATCTGCAGTATCGTATCGATTTTTTTTTTTGACATTTCTCTCCCAAACCTACTTCGCCAGATTTGCCTCCAGAGCCACCAAGCTTAGCAGTTTTTTTGGGTCAACTAGTCCGGTCTAAGGTAGTGTGTTCTTGACTTCACACCGTCATTCTTCCTCGACCTGACTGTCAGTCCAGTTACTTATTTGTATTTCCCAAGATCATTACCTCTCGTGTGTCCTTCTTTTCCCTCTGTCTCTCTCCCTTCCTCTCCCTGTTCACGTTCTTTGACTTATTACTCTCCCATATTTTTGGGTGTGCAACTTTCGACCTTGTTTTGATTTTGCATCTCAATATAGCCAATAGTTAATTCACGCGTATTCTTTCTCTTGTACTTATTCTATAAAGTTTCTTTTTTAAATATTTCCTTTTTGATCCCTTGTCCTGTTCGTTTCTTTTTTCTCTTTCTTTTTCTGCCCCTCTTCCGCTCTTTTTTTTTTTTTTTTTTTTTTTTGGTTCATTGGATTAGAACCGTCTTCTTTATAAGAGACACTGAAGAGTTACAGAGTATTATAACTAGAGGACAGGAAGAGAATCCTTCCCACGTGTCTGTCGATCCCTTCAGAATCCCTAAAACCCGGTCCCTTCTCGATCAACGGACCCTTGTCGCTATTCACCTCCAGTCGTTTCCGATTCGAGTCCGCTGCCATCCCCGATATCTGCCGGATAATTTTTTCGTGTTCCTCGGTCTCAGCGGAAGAACACAATCGCTGTGTCATGGAAATACCTTGATGGTTTTTGAATATTGTGGACCCTGTAGGAGGACTGTTCATGATGAGCTCTCATTACGCCACCCGTGAGCTGTTGGAGTACCTTCGCATCGGGTATCCAATTATACTCCTTTTGGTTTTTGCATCGGCTTTTGTTGCCAATTCTATCCTAGCTGCCAGAAATGTCAACAAGAATTCATCTGCTGTGCGGATGGGTCCCGGGGGAAGACCACTTCCAAAACGATCAAGAAGCTCCGCAATATTTGTTAAGCCACCCCAGCCCTTTTCGCGGAATGCCAAATTGCTGTTCAAATGGCTGTCCGTGGTAATCCTAGTGACTTTGGTTGCGGATGCCGCCATAAACATGGCCCATGTCATGGTTTCCAGGTCCGAGCAATGGTGGTGTGGTCAGTCTGTGGTGGTAAGCATCCTGCTACCTCTCATCCTTGATCGGTTGCACAAAAACCTTCAAGTCAATCGTCGCAACATCTAACGGTCTGCAGATCTACATTGTAGGATCGTTCTTCGACTATTCAATCATCCTGGTCTCATTGTTGGATACGGAACCCTCCCCAACGTTTGCGCAATTCATCCCTTGGTCAATTGCTATCCCTATTGAATTGGCTATTTTGGGCGTCTCCCTCTCGATCCATACCGATGCCCATTATGAACCTGTTGTGGGCAACCCCATTGGCGGTCGTTTGCGCAAGGGTATAACTCCGTGGGAGTCAATGGGGCTGGTTTCTAATTGTGTCAGAATATTGGTCCTTGCTATTTTGGTTACGACCTATTTGTTTAAAACAATGAACATAAAGACCAATGTGCAGAAGCCTCAGAGTCATACCAACACAGCCACAGAATCCACGGGATTACTTGATTCTTCCCACGCAGAAAATGGAGATGGCTATGGGTCTGTGTCCAAAAATGGCCAGCAGCCTCCTAAACCTGCTGATGATCCATGGGTTCGGCCCACTACTGTCCCATCCACTAGCTGGTGGGAGTATCTAAGTGGCTACTCTCTATTCTTCCCATACCTTTGGCCGTCCAAATCTCGTCGGCTACAAGGAATTGTGGTGATCTGCTTCGTGTTGATTATTTTGCAGCGCGTCGTCAACGTCCTGGTTCCTCACCAGGTTGGTGTCATCACCAATGCATTGTCTAAAAAGGATGACGAATTCCGCGTTCCATGGGTTGGGATTTGTCTGTATATTCTCTATCGGTGGCTGCAGGGCAGCCAGGGCCTCATTGGATCATTGCGGTCCAGTCTGTGGATTCCGGTGAGCCAGTACTCTTATATGGAGCTTTCGACGGCGGCTTTTGAGCATGTACATGGCTTGAGTCTTGATTTCCATCTAGGGAAGAAGACTGGTGAAGTACTCTCTGCACTGAGCAAAGGTAGCTCGATTAATACGTTTTTGGAGCAAGTCACGTTCCAGGTTGTGCCAATGCTGCTGGATCTCTGCGTTGCAATCGGGTACATGCTCGCTGTACTTGATGCATACTATGCTTTAGTCGTCACTATTGTTACTTTTTTGTACCTCTACGTCACTGTTCGCATGGCTCAATGGAGAGCGGAGATTCGCCGACAGATGGTGAATGCATCACGGCAAGAAGATGCTGTAAAGTAAGTTCAACAAAAGTCTTTCTCTGATCCTGTCGGTCGACTTACACTCACCTCCATTAGGAATGATTCGATGGTCTCCTATGAGACAGTAAAGTACTTCAATGCGGAGGATTACGAGTTTGACAGGTACCGGGGTGCCGTAGCTGATTACCAAAAAGCAGAATACCATGTTCTGTTCTCTCTGAACCTGATGAATACATCTCAGAATACTGTGTTCATGCTGGGTCTGCTAGTCGTATGCTTCATTGCCGCTTACCAGGTCTCCCTTGGAGAGCGAAATGTCGGCCACTTTACAACGCTTCTCACGTACATGGCACAGTTGCAAGGGCCGTTGAACTTTTTCGGCACCTTCTACCGTTCCATCCAGTCTGCCATGATCAACTCGGAGCGTTTGTTAGAGCTGTTCAGAGAACAGCCCACTGTTGTTGATAAGCCTAATGCTGCACCTTTGCCTGTGTGCCAAGGTGACATCAAGTTTGAGAATGTTGGATTCTCCTATGATACTCGAAAACCAGCCCTCAATGGACTAACATTTCACTGCGAACCCGGAACAACGACTGCTCTGGTCGGCGAATCTGGTGGAGGGAAGTCAACGGTTTTCCGCCTACTTTTCCGCTTCTATAATGCTGAGAGTGGGTGTATTCGAATTGATGGACACAATGTCGAAAGAATCACGATTGACTCACTCCGGAAACACATCGGCGTCGTACCGCAGGACACTGTCCTTTTCAATGAGACTTTGATGTACAACTTGAAATATGCCAACCAAGACGCGTCTGACGAGGATGTTTACGAGGCTTGCCGGGCTGCCAGCATCCATGATAAAATTATGTCATTCCCTGATGGTTACAACACCAAGGTGGGTGAGCGTGGTCTACGGCTGAGCGGAGGCGAGAAGCAACGAGTAGCTATCGCTCGTACTATAATCAAGAACCCCCGCATTATCCTCTTGGATGAGGCAACAGCCGCTTTAGACACAGAGACGGAAGAACACATTCAAGGTGCGCTATCCACACTTTCTCGTGGTCGTACTATGCTCGTAATAGCCCATCGACTAAGCACTATCACTACCGCGGATCGCATCTTGGTACTACACGAGGGACAAGTTATCGAAAATGGCACCCATGATCAATTACTGGCCCTAAAAGGGCGATATGCAAGCATGTGGCGAAAGCAGATCAAAGCACAAGTGCTTCAGGATCGAGCCCAACGCATGCGGAGTGCATCCACTACCAATGCCATGGGAGATGACAGCTCTAGCCAGTCGGATGAAGACCGAAATGGCAATGTCCAAGCCGCTACTGCTCGCCAGGCCCAGTCTCATTCTCCCAGTACGATCGGCGACGACAGCCGAAAAAGTTAATACATAATTCAATGGGTATTATTCTCGTCGTGTTACATTTATAAAGAGAGGACAACTTTAGAATGAGTGGGCGATATACCATTCTCGGGGTTTAAAATAAGCATTCTGGGCTTTTTTCCCTTTCCTTTCCGTTTTTCTCTTTTCCTTTTGGACTTGCGCACTTTAATCTTTTTCGTTCCTTTTTTTTTTTGGGGGGAGGGGTGGCGTTTTTGAGTGAAACATGATCTACGCAGCACTCTTGTGGTGTCAATTCATACGAAACCTGGCGGGTAAGAAGCAACAAGTATCTTCTTAATTTGGGCTGGATGCGTGAATTAAAGTTCCCTAGACCAAATGCTTTGAATATGATTATGACGGTCGTCCATAGTCTGTCTTATACAGGATTGATAGGTCTTGCTTTTATCAGTATTGTTATTATTTATTCATTTATTCGCTTAAAACATATATATAAGTAACTCCAACTGAGGTCTAAAATAATCTACTGTCTTTAGAGAGATGCATGTACATAGGGGCACAAAAAAAAGTACCCATACTGGGAATCGAACCAGGTCTCCCCAGGCTTGACAACAAGTGGGGATTGGGGTTACTATTATACATTGTCTGATTGGCCTCTGACGGATTTTAGTCAAATGCTGATTTCACTTCCTCATATGTCATCAGATGATCCAGCTTTGCGAATTGCTCCCATCCCCACACCGTCATCCCCGACAACAGAAGGCCATCCCTTGTTCGGGTAGGTTAACTTTCTTGAATTCCATATCGGTGGTATCAGCGGACATTTATAATTCTATACTCATATGACCTCGATAATGCACCCTCCCTCTCCCCAGCTTCTTCGAGCATTGCGCTCATCCATCGCAATCAAGCACACCACCAGAGTCTGCGCAAGCTCTTCTCGACCTACATTTTCGAGTCCACAATTTGTCCAGCTCAGTCGCAGCAGTAGCAACTATTCCCGACCGACTCGGATGATCCCTCGCACACACAACAGACCAGCAGACCTTGACCGCGGCCCACCATCGAAAGAGGATACTCAGACGGACTTTGCAGCACTCAACGTCCTAGCGGATGTCCCGGCGCCGACGACCGCCATTGACACCTGTCTTGACAATGGATTCCATCTAAACAATGGTCTCAAGGTGAGGGATGGTTCGGGGTTGCTGCTTGTTGGAGGCGAGGCGTTCGCATGGAATCCATGGAAAATTACCGGTGGGAGCAAGGCCGATATGGTGAATAAAAAGGGCCAATTTGAAGTGGACGAACAGGCATGGGGGATTTTAGGGCTCGTGTGGCCTCGTCCGGGTATGTTAAAGTCAGAAGAGCTTCCTCTTTTCTTCTTATGCGGTCTCGTGGCTAATATCGTGTGTATACGTGTAGATTTATTGATTCTTGGTTTGGGAGCCTCCGTGTTTCCTCTGTCCCCCGAGACGAGAAGACATATTAATTCTCTGGGCGTTCGTGTGGAGGTAGTTGATACTAAGAATGCTGCGGCGCAATTCAATCTTCTGGCGACAGAGCGCGGAGTCTCGGAGATTGCTGCGGCTATGATTCCAATTAGTTGGAAGGGCTGGTAGTTCCAGATGCTGTCTGAACTGGAGGATATACTCTTATTGTATATTATGAAATGGCTATGAATTCACGGCACCCGAGAGGGACCATACGCAGTACGCGTCAGTAGTGCTGGTGTCAGCTCTGCAGGATCGCATACAGATGGTTCATTTGTTTTTAGTAATCCCTAGTTATGCAACGGCCTTTGCAAGTAAATCAAAAAAAAAAAAAAAAAAAAAAAAAAAAAAAAAAAAAAAAAAAAGAGCCAGGGTAGATTCAGCTGACCTCGACGATACTATTCAAATATGTGACCCCTATTGGCTAAACATGAGCTCCATGTGATTGGCTGTACAAAAAAACGTGACGTACCAGGCCCCCCGTGCCAAGCCATACCCAATACAGCAACTCCCTCAGCTGGCCCAGCCAACGACTCCCTCTTTTATTCCCTCGTCCATGTACTAGGCTAGAGGTGCGGAGTACATTTGGGCCTTCATTCTTTTCTGCATCGTCGTCTCCTCCTGATAAGCTATCCGAATAATGGCGCGAGATGACCCTCTCCTAGCGCCGCGACCCTCCTCCGAGAACTCCTCTGTTCGGAATGCCGAGGAGGAAGATGCCCTGCTAACCGGAGAACACACCCGTCGTGAGCATCGACAGAGTCGGTGGACATTCTGGAAAGAAGTCGGTCTTTTTACTTGGGCATTGATAGCCACTATCGCCGTAGTGGTTCTCGCCGTCGTCTTCCAACATGAAACAAGTCGAAATGGCGACGGCACGAAGCAGACTTGGGGCCCCGGAGGTAAACCGACTGGCAAGCGCAACTTGATCTTCATGGTCTCCGATGGGATGGGTCCGGCCAGTCTCACTATGACTAGGAATTATAGACAGTATACAGAAGGGCTACCGGTCGACAGTACCCTCGTACTCGACAGTCACATCATTGGCACCTCTCGAACGCGGTCCTCTTCCAGCCTTGTAACCGATTCAGCGGCGGGAGCTACAGCCTTCTCTTGTGCATCCAAGAGCTACAACGGTGCGATATCCGTCCTTCCGGACCACACGCCTTGTGGTACAGTCCTCGAGGCGGCTTCTTTGGAGGGTTACAAAACCGGCCTCGTGGTAACCACTCGTATCACCGATGCAACCCCGGCCTGCTTCGCCGCGCACGTGAACATGAGACAATATGAGGATCGAATCGCGGAGCAAGAGGTGGGCGAACACCCGTTAGGACGTGTGGTGGATCTTATGCTTGGCGGGGGACGGTGCCATTTCCTACCCAACACGACTGAAGGGAGCTGTCGAGGTGATGATCGTGACCTGCTTGGTCTAGCGAAGGAGAAGGGGTTCCATTACTTGAGTGACCGGGAGGGATTTGATTCTCTGAATCACGGGTCGGAGGCTAAGTTGCCGCTTCTCGGTCTCTTTGCTGAGAATGATATCCCCTTTGAGATCGACCGTCGCAGCCAAACTGACGTCTATCCGTCGTTGGAGGAGATGGCCCGTACTGCTCTAAACACTCTGAGTCAGGCTACGGCCGACAGTGAGCAGGGATTCTTTCTTATGATTGAAGGATCTCGTATTGATCATGCCGGACACGGTAACGACCCAGCGGCACAGGTGCACGAGGTTCTGGCCTACGACAGGGCGTTCGCCGCCGTTCTAGAGTTCCTTGAGCGAGATTCGACACCGGGCGTGCTTATAAGCACTTCTGACCATGAGACTGGCGGTTTGTCAGGAGCACGACAGCTTCACACCACATACCCTGATTACAAATGGCTCCCCGGTGTCCTCGCGAATGCAAGCCATTCCTCCGAATATGCCAACCAAAAACTGGAGGAGTATCTGTCCAAAGAGACGGACCAGTCCAAGCGCCAAGATTTTGCTCGGAGTCTTTTGGAGAAAGCACTAGGAATCGTCGATGCCACCGACAAAGAAGTGAATTCTCTTGTGGACCGCAACTCACCGGTTTATCCCCAATATGTGTTTGCGGACATCATCAGTCGACGAGCGCAGATCGGTTGGGCGACCCATGGACATTCCGGTAAGCGCTGCCTCTTACCCGTGTTTAATTAATACTAACCCATCCAGCTGTCGACGTCAACATCTATGCCTCATCCACCAAAGACGCCTGGCCTCTCATAGGCAATCACGAGAACACAGAAGTCGGCTCTTTCCTCGCAGACTACCTCAATATCGACCTGAACTCCGTCACTGAGCGACTCCGTGCGAGCTCAGAATCGTCTCCATCAGAAATCAAGAACAAAGACTACCAGTTTACCTGGCTGGGCGATCCCCTCGGCGAAAACGTCCGAACCGAAGGACTGGACACATATCATGGAGATTTCCGTAAACGGTCTGTTGAGACAACAGGTTCGGAAGGTTGTACCTGTGGGGAGACCCATTAAGTAGATAGTTCGCTATTGCTATTTCTATACGATGTTATTTATTTCTATTGGATTTCGGGGATAGGAACGGCGTTTTGGATTATTATTAAACTATACAAGAGAAGAGCTGTAATTACATGTCATACACGCCAGTAATTCCTACTCTACTGCTTACCTACTTATATACTCAAAGGCGAAGAACATAAGCAACCACACTCGACTTCCGATCCACAAACAACCATATGGACTTACTGAACCACCCTCACTTACCATATCATACCACACCATAAGTAGGCACCTATGTAGATAGATATCTTTAATAGCTACAGTTATACGAAGTACCTCTCACCTACCACCTCCTGACCAGCTAGGTACATGTACCAACATGAATACCGCAAAAACAACCCGGATCCTGACCAGCCCACCCAATAACATTGACCTCGATACACGGCGCACAAGTAAGCGGCGGAGTAAACGGGAGGTCATAATCCCGGCGTTGAACCGGGTCGTTAATACGATTAAGTTCGTCGAGTATGCGCTGGCAGAAGAGGTAGAGGTAGAAGGATATCCGGGTGCAGGAGGGACATAGGGATACGGTGTAGAGGCACATTTTTTTTTCTTTCTTTCGCCTTTTGCTTTTTTGTTCTTTCGTTTTGATTCGGTGGGTTGGTTCAGTATATTTACTTAGCCTTTGGTTTTGTTCTTGATATTGATATGATATTGGTATTGATCTTGATTCTGATCTTGGTATGATATTGATTTTTGTGGGAAGGGTGGCAGATCCTATTTTCTGTAGATACTTATCTGTTTTATATAGAGTAAGGTGGATGAGGATTGATGATTATGGTTGATGATCTTTATGCGAAGCGTGATAATGACAAGAAGTAGATTATAATAGATCATTCAGGGTATTATACTCATTAACACCGCAGATGCAGATAGCTAACAATCAACCAGCATGACAAAGACATGCTAATCACGCCCAACATCCGAAGAAGACAAGGGTATTAAGATGGTTCCGGTTTTCTTGAGCCAAGTAACGCTTTGCCTTCCGGTGCGCCAAAAATCATAAGGCAAATAAAAATAGGTAATAACATCAGGACATCCAATCAGAAAAAAGAATAAAAATATTATGCTGGTATAGGGCAAACCAAAACCAGGTCAATGATAAGGGGTCTCCCTCCAGGTATAGAACATGATCTTGCAATCACCCAAGATGAATTAAAGATGCGCCAATGAGGTAAGGAACCCCCAGTCTTGGGTGGGATGTGAGGGAGAGTGAGATAACGGCGGCAAAGAGAGGGAATAAAAATAAAGAATATCCAAAAGAAGAGATGCGGGGGGAACAGGACGATCCAATATGAAAAACAAGAGTTCTACAGGTCAATATGTTCACAGGGCAACCAGCACAACGATCGCCACCAGGACAGCAAGGAATGAGCTGCGCAGAACACGCTCGCTAGCGGAGGAGGCTCCATTCGAACCAGTAGTGCTGCTATCATCAGAGCCACCTTGGTTGAATCCAGAGCTGCCAGAGCCGCCCGAGCTGCCACCGCCCGAGCTGCCGTTCGAGCTTCCAGGTTCATTGCCGGATCCACCACGGTTCTCGGGAACCGTGTTGTTGCCAGTCGCAGTGCCCGTGGCCGTTCCGGAAGACTTGGGCTTAACATCCATGTCGAGACCGCTAGCGCCGAAGGAGGCTAGCACAGTTTTGTTGTTAGTGATCTGGATGGAGCTTTCAATGCCATCACTGTTGGTGAAGATGTAGGCCTTGTCTCCCTTCTTGACGGCATCCTTGGGGGGGTCGTAGCATTCCACCTTGATCTCTCCAAACGTAGCGTAGTAGTATCCCTTGTCTTTGATATCCTCGCTGTCCCAGTCAATTTCACCACCGGCCCACGCAATTGTTCCCGCGGCGTTGCTGGCTTGACCGGCGGGCCACAGCGAAAGTTGCATTCTCGACGGAGTCTGGGGGTATTGGTAGCGGTTGCTGGTTTCATTCCAGGTCGATTCACGGGTCAAGGTCCGCTTGACATCGCCGTCAACCGACCAAGTGATCTGGTCTGGCTTCCAGTCGATCTCGTAATCATGCCACTGCTCGAAAGTATTCGAATCCACCGATGCATTTGCGCCATGGCCATCTAGACGTGGGGTTAGTACCAGGTATTCACAGAAAAAAGGAGGTGCTCAACCTACAGTCCAAAATACCCTGGAAGTAGTAGTTGGTCTGTACATTCGCCAGATCACTGCCGACAAACTCGAAATCGATCTCATCTTTGACGTCCGAAAGCAGGATAAAAGCAGAGACCACACCAGAACCACGACTACTCTTGATCTTGCCGGAAATCTTGCCGTACCAGATATAGTGGTTGTTGGCGAACAAGCTACCCACACTCTCCTTGGGCATGGTAAGGAGCAGGTTGCCATCCTCCACCTTGGGGAATCCGCTGTAGACCCAGTCGCTCTTCGACGCATCACCCAGATATTTGGTGTTCATAGCGGCGCTATCCAAGTTGTCCCACTTGTACGTCTGACTCTTGCAGACGGGCTCGGGGGCACAGGAATCGAGAGAGAAGGAGGTCAAAGGATCGCAACCTCCCAAGCAGTAGGCACCCGTACCGCACTCACCATATTCTATAGAGAGAACCGTTAATGCAAGAAAGAGGGAAGTGCAGGAGAAGAGACTCACGGGAGCAGCAAGGATATTCCTTGGGGCATTTCGAACCGGCGCCGCACTTAGGGGGGTCGGCAGCCCAGACGGAGGTTGCTGCCAAAGTGGCCAGCAAGAACGACGAAACCAAGCGCACCATGATGAAGGGATGTATAATTACAGCGACGGAATTATACAATTGGATGGTATAATGCTCATATGTCGAGGAAGAAAGGGGAATAAAACGAATGCTCGATGCGGCGCTTAAGACCTGAAAACACAGGAGTGGAAGCGTTAGCACCGTCTCGGTTTTAGGGTGAAAGTAAGAGGAACCATGGAACGAAGCAGAAGGGACTGTAGATAGGGCAAGTGCCGCACCTTGGGTCGAGGGGCTCACTGAAATAGCCGTATAGTACTGATATCCAATGAGATGATGCGAATGCAGCCAAACGAGAGAGGGAGAAAAAGTGCAAAAGGAAGAAAGAGGAGGGGAATGGTCAACGAGTGCAAGCTCCCTTTCTTGATTCCTTTTCTAGACTTTTTTCTCTTGAAGTGCTAAGTGTCGCAGGAAAAAAAAAAAACGAAGGAAATTAGTTGATGGTCCTGGGGAGGAAAAAAGGAGGGGGGAACCGCAGAATCAAATAAGAAAGCAAGCACGGCCAATAATGCAAAATATTAATTGCTGGTGAAATTGATTAAAACGGCAAAGACTAGCTAGAGACTAAATAATAGTGGTCGAGCTAGTGACGTTTCTCCGTTTCCATCCAGACACCGGATATGCCACGAGACGATCCTCTCCAAGGTGTGCCATCCCATGCCATGTCATGCGTTCGTCCACGTAAAGTCATCCAGGCATGTGGGAAGGGCTCTCACCATCCCCGGAAAGGGCAGCCCTTGATATTCGATTCCTGTCTGCACATCTGTGTGTCTGTTTGTCTATCTCCCTACTGACTGTCTGTAAATCCCTGGTGCGGGAGATCCGGGGACTCCGTGCATGCAGACACCTCAGGCACCAGAAAAACCACCGTGTGACCATACTACGAAACGCAGTTGTATCACCGCCCAAAGTTAATGTCGCATGTCGTCCAATCGATGCTCGGCTGGTATAGTGTCTTATCGGACACTGCCAATTGGCAGTAGTTAACCCAAATAGGGATGAATAATTCTTCACTAGCTGTGCCTGACTCCCTGCTAGGAAACCCACTACAACTACCGGGGAAGCACCGGAGAACTGGGTGTAAGTTAGCTCCGTCCGTCTGCACGTCCATTGATCAATGGATGGATTTGAACAATGGGATTTTGAAAATAGAATCCTAACGGCAAGAAGAGTGATAGCACCACATCCCCAAATTAACCACGCATGCGTACTGGGCATGTCTCACAGCTATACTCCGTCCACCAAGAACCGTTCACACATGTCTTTGCTTTGAGCCAATGGTATGATGCGCAGACGAATATCAGTGGTTCTGTCTGGGACATCTCAGGCACTGTGTGATATCATCCGATACCGTCAAATCCAAATCCATTTCTTTATTTTGCCTCCCGTGTCGTAGGGCAAGATCTAAGCGACCCTCCGATCAACCAGCAGTTTTTTGTATTCTACTCCGTACTCCGTATAATTACTGTCCTTTCTCTGGATCGGAAGGAGTTGGTAACCGTTTTACGGGCCACAATCCGGTTGGTGAAAAACCAGGGGAGGATATCTAGCCTGTATTCCCCAAAAAAACAGCGTTTTACTGCCCGGTTTCTTGGTTTGTTCTTTCAAAAAGGCACTAGGTAAAGGAAGCTACAGCTCTACCAAAAAAAAATAAAATAAAAAGGTATTTTTAGAAAGCAGGATTGCCACCTCTCCTCCTCGGTACAGAGTTGCGGAGAGTTAACTGATAATATCATTTAACTAGGAATGAGAGAGGTGCTGTATTTGATTTCTAGGTATACAAACGTGTTATAATACTACATGATGACCAAAACAATAACGGAGTATTTATTGAATAAATCTCCCCCATCAAAGTCAATCCTGCCCATCGTCGACTCCATGCTTTCAGGCGCATGACAATCACAGAGAATCTACTTATCCCACTGAACCTTATCCAATAGCTAATTACTCCTTTTTGTTGGTGTGAGGGTCTTTATCCAGGGTAACGGACTCCTCTCAACCTGCAGCACTTGCAATTTTGCTTCTGCACATGGACAGTCTGAACTACTTGCCGACTCTGAAGAAGCTCCCTTGTAAGCATAGGTAGAGACTTGGTCTCTTTTATGTAGTACAAACATTCTCGATGATGTCAGTTAGTGTAGTGATAGTTACTCCGTATATCCTCCTTTCCCCCCTGTTTACGAGTATTTATTTATTTATTTATATTCGATATTTTTGGAACATCGCGTCCAACCAAAAACAATCGATCTTCATCGACTGATCAGTTCACCTTCTCCTGGCCTGCCGTTTGCGGAGTCACATCAATCAAAATACTCGGCAACGCAAGGGGCACTCCCTCCCATCGATCTCGACGGCTCCGTACTTCCTCCTACATGATCACTAAAGGTTCTGATGTATGTGCTTATATTCCTGGGCAATGCAGAGTCGATTCTGCAGGCTGTTATTCTCCTTTCCCAGATGCGGTTATTCGTTTCATTCAGCCTGTATGAGCCTGGTCGGTCGGGTTAGGACATATCCGGTCATCACGTGATGACATTCCCTCGGAGGAAAACAAACAACACGGGGGCAAATCCACCGTAACACACGGGGGACATGCCATGAACAAACCAAGGAGTAGTACTATATAGGCGAATTGGCGAAACCCTCACTTCCGGAACCAGTGGGGATGCCCAGATACCATGGAGTACGTACTCCGTACTTGAAGTTGGCACCACTTAGCTATCCACCGTAGGAGTCAAGAGCCAGAACTCAGCCACTTATTCGGGAGTATAGCTACGAGTCTAAGACGGTATTAGCCCTAGCTCCGCTTGGGGTTTCTTCATAAGTCTGTTCATCGCAATTTTACCTTTTGGAGATCTTTATAAGGATTTGTTGTTCTTCTCGTTGCTCCTTTCTTCGAACCTTGCCACACACAGCTTGCTTGCATCCACTGAGCTTCTCCCCTCGCTGGGCGGAGGGGATTTGTCATTGTCCTACCTACCCTGGTTAGTGTCATTGAATTTGCCGAACAGGTCTTCTCCCAAGCTCTTGGCTGTTTGCCTGCAGAATGTATCGGATTGGAGTAGAGGTCCCACTCGATATGTTACCTGTGCAAGAAATAGTCCGGCTTGCGTCGGTGCCCAGTACTTGGGTACTATTCTTTGTTCAATCAGCGTATGCCAATCAATTGTACTGTGTTAAGACACGAGCTACCTGCTACACATCGCTTGACACCTTACCTTCTCATCAAGACGGTACCACACGTTTCAATTTATGAAAGTTTTATCTCGTCAACAATGAATGTCAGCATCTTTCATTTGACTCTGTTCAGTATGTTAAATGCACTGCCATCAGCCAGTGACATGTTCCATCGGTTATCCGAACGGATCACACATCGGAGATATGCTGTACAACTACTTCGTACATATAAAGAGATACGCCGTGGGACATTTAATGCCTATGCAGCCGTTAGAACACCATATACACTACCCAGTACTCCGTACTCCGTGCTCTCAGAATGTAATTTGTGTTCCGTCCTAGCTAGTTTGATATCCTTACTGCAGGTAAAGCAAGTGACCGAGGTCCAAACTAGATAACTTTCCTACGCAGGACAGCCAAAATAACAAGAAAGGAAACAAGATATTAGCTACCCAGTCTTTTACACCGATACAGTTGCCCAGCCTGAGCTGTCCCGTAATGGCTTTCTGCTTCATCCTTAGCAGCGCTAACAATGAGCGGTCCTTGGTTGTGATGTCGCCAAGCACTATGAAAACTGCCAATAAATAGGTGTTGTACTTGTAATGCCTCGCTTGAGATCGAAAGTCGGTCAAGATTCAAGGTTTATTTAATATCCAACTCCCTGCTATTCAACAAGAATATAGTCGTGATTCTGTGCGCGCAATCCCAGGCGGTCAACTATCTTGGTTTGTTTAGTTCCCCCTTTCGCATCGCCGAATACATGAAAGGATCTGGGCAGGTCGTGCGCCATGGCGTAGCCTCATAACTGAAGTTGCCTCCAGATGGAGGGGATTACGACGTGAGACCCCTTCTGTATTATGTCAAGTGTTTGAAAGACGCTGTGCGGTGAGATTGAGATGACGTAAAACATAGGAAATGGATAAGTAGTCAAGTATTAATACCCTAAACCAATATTTACTAACGATATTCAAGTATGATATCAATGGAATAGGCACTCATCCAAGGACATTACCGCACTATTCATAATTAATACATATTTAATAACATATGGTATATTCAGTCTCTAACCATAGCTAGCATGAAGGTTTATTCACTATATCAATGACCTACATATCATTTTCATCATAGCCCTCAAAAATAGTTCAAGCTTAAATAGCAAAAATGTGAAAAGCTGACCAATGTTCTGGGCTTGTAGCTCAGGGGTAGAGCGCTCGCTTCGCATGCGAGAGGTCAGGGGTTCGATTCCCCTCAAGTCCAAGTTCATTTTTGGTTTTTTAAAACTTTTTTACTTACTATATATATTGTATACTTTTTATCGTTCGGCTTTCTTTCTGTTATTATTTATTTATTATCTCTGTCGACTTGGATGTAGATGTAAGGCTGTGTCTTTGGAACTACAATTAGTGCTAGAGTCTAGAGGCTGCGTGTAACATTGTTGTTCTTTTGTTTGAAATGGAATAGATCTCTAAGGCTTACCTACCTTTTAAGGTTACCTGAGTTTTTCCATCCGTTGTGCTTAAATAGTGGGCTTTAGTGATATCTATGATCGAGAATACGCTCTGTCAAGTTGTTTGTGGCTTACTTATGATTATCCTGCCCTATTGTCTATTGCAGTATATATATCGTTTCTGTATGCAGGTAGACATTTGATATTCATGTGCTTCCTGGGCAAGAAACACCTAGACGTCTCTATCCGTGCGAACCAGAGAAATAAGGTATAATTCAATGGGACAGTGTGAGATGCTGTTGTATTGATCAGACTAAATCGCAAAAGCCTGGGTTTCTCCCCCAACCTGCTGTATTGAGTTTAGCGAGTTGGATTCCCCAGCTTATTCCAGATATCTACAAAGTACTTCAATTCCACTCGTATATGGATATGGTTTCTCTGCTGACATTCTATGTTTGGTTTAGGTTATGACCCAAGATACTTGATTCTATAACTCTGAGTTTGCTGTTTCTCCTCCAACCTGCCATATAAGCCTAGTTTACTGAACAACGCACCCAGTCATGTTGGATGGTACCGATGGATATGACCCGCAACGACGCCATAAAAACTACATATACAAAGAGAAATCACCCTCACCCCCATCATTATGTCCGCCAGCCCCTCCATCGCTTCTCCATAAGATTAATAAAATCATGGGGGTAGACGACACCAACAAACCCTCCATTGCCCGCTTCAGCGCTGCAGACCCCTCCACCACACCGGAAAAGCTCATTGCCACCATTAACCGCGACGGCGGGGTGATTGTTGAGGGACTCATTTCTCGTGAGCTCGCAGACCAGATTAAAGGAGATCTCAAACCGCACTTCGAAGCTGACACTCCCGACAAATACGGGTTCTTTCCGGCAACTACCCAGCGCGCCACCGGCTTGTTGGGAATTTCCGATGCCTGTGTCGAATTAGCCTGTAACCCGCTCTATATCGCCGTAGCCAATGCTCTCGTCTCCTCGAGTCATACCTTCTGGAGGGGTGACCATCAAGAGACTGTAAGCGGAAAGCCTATTATTTCATCCACGGTGGGGTTTCGAGTGAACCCGGGGGGTCGGCAGCAGGTGCTGCATCGAGACGACAAGTATATATGCATTCCCTTGTCCTGATATACTCGCTTGGGTCACCCGTTAGCTGACCGGCATGAAAGCGACTATCACCCACACGATAAAGAGCTGCCCGTGATGATGGGCTGCGTCACTGCGTTGACGAAGACGGTCAAGGAGAACGGCGCCACGATTGCGATCCTGGGCTCTCATCTATGGGGTCCAGAGCGCCAGCCACTGGATGAGGAGGCTGTTCCTGCCGAGCTCGAGCCTGGCGACGCATTCATCTTCTTGGGAAATGTATATCATGCAGGTGGGGCAAATACTACCAAGTACGTTTGGCTTATTATCTCCTGCTTAACTCAGCTCCCTTCTCGTGGATGAGAAACTAACCTAGTCTTTCTTTATAGAAATGAATGCCGCGAAACAGTGGGTATATTCCTCTGCAAACCCACGCTGCGTCCAGCCGAGAACCAGTTCTTGATGGTCCCACTGGAGAGAGCAAAAAAGCTGAAGCCCCAGGCACAGAGGTTATTAGGGTACGGACTTTGCGAGCCGGGAGTAGGCTTTATGAACTATCAGGATCCGATGAGGGTGCTTTTTGGGGTAGAGGACGAGGAAACCGTCAATATGTAATAATCAAGATCCGGCGCGAGACCGGTTTCTCCTATAGAAAGAGAAACGCAGAATATTTCAATCTAGGACACACGGAGACGACTTCCTAGAACACAAGGAAAGGCCCAATATGTTGCTCATTTTCTCGAGCGTACGTTATCCATTTCCACGTCCTTTGAGATTCTGTTCTTGCCCAGAATGCGCGCAAAAACTGTAATGCGGAGTGATTGCACCAGAATCCGCTTGTGGTGATTGCTTCCAGGAAAAGTGCCTGGATTATGGATTGTCCATGTTCATCTGCTCCATACTCCGTACCGGCGATGAAGAGCGGGAAGAAAATATTGTGGGAGAATATGCGAGTTGGCCCGACTGCAATGAACTGGATCTCGTCGAAGAGAAGGGAAATATAATAACCGATTGCTTGTGATGCCTCCTCTACGGATGCGAGGGCTTGATAGCAGTATATCAGAGAGGAATAGTAATGCGCTCGTATGACAGCTTCAAACTTTTTCCGTGTGTGCTCCTCCCCTGCCGAGATTGAGGTGGTCCCGGTGCACGTCTGGGCGTAAGCCTGTTCAATCTTGGTTCTCCAGATGATCATGTCTATGTCTGGAGGTCGACGGCCCTTTCGTGATAGATCGTAGCGTTGTCTCTCCACTACGGTGATTTCACGGAGCAAGGATGTGAAGGCCCAGAATTGACCCTCAAGCAATGATGGAGGGGGCAGTGGAGCTATTGTCCCCTGTCCTCTTGTAAAGACAGAAAAGTTGCCAAAAGTCTCAAGATCAGCCACTTCCTTGACCAAAAACTTTGCAACAGGGCCTTGGGGGTCTTCCTGCCGACCGCGCAACCTTTGTCTATCGATAATGGCGCGACATGCGCGCAGATGAAGACTCCAGTCTGTCGAGTATGGGACGAGAGTCTCCCCATAGCACAGGACGAGCATCGTGGCAAGCATTTCAATCAGAGACGAACCCTCCGAATTATCATCCTCTGTGGCGTAATCACGGCCCAACTCTGAACGTATCTTATTATTCAAGGCGCAAAGGCTTGTCTCCCGAAGATTGTGATTGATCTGTAAAAGGGCCTGTTTTTCGCTATCCCCACTGGCAGACGTGACGGATAAATGAGCGGCAGCAAGACCAAGGACCGACAAGCGAAGACAAAGAGATTGCTGCGCAAACGGAAGAACCATACTTCGCCAGGGATTATTTGAGCTATCGAGCCATGTCAGTCTGGCGGCAACCTCGATGTGAAAATGATTGAGCAGATTGTCAGACAGAGCAGCCGATGAGCAATGATTGACGATATCTAGATCATTCGTCGGACTGGGGATGAGTGTGGAGGAGCTCCGAGGGGGGGATTTGCAGCGGGTTAAGGTAAGGGTGCCAGGATCATGGCTACTAGTCGGGTTGTTGGGTGAGCTGGGTGCGTCTGACAGCCTCTCATGGTCCTTGGATTCACCACACAGTGGCACTGGGTGTGTCCTACCAGCGAGCTTTCCTCTACTTGCCACACCCTGGTCCCATTTGAGGGGCATTCGATCAAAACCAGGACAGCAGAGCCCTCGACTGATGCATTTTCGACATCGTGGGATGCTTCGGTCACACTTGATGCGTCGCTTGGTACAGAAGCGGCAGTCTAAGGAGTTCAGAGATAATCTCCGCGGATGCATTGGCAGCTGCCTTACCTTTGGATGCTATTTGGCGATTAGAGGGTAGGGAGTCCAAGCGAATATTCTTCCTCATACTGATTGATCGTGAGTCAGGCGGAATAAGAGAAGACTCAAGGTTAAAACGAAAAAGTATAATAATATCGTTCCAGACTCCTTTCTCCAAGGTCTGACTAACTTAAACTAACTAATAATGAAAACTAGCCTGCAATGTACCCCGCACGAAGAAAGTCGGCCCCATCCGAACCATACAAAATCCATTTCTTTCAAGGAGATCGATTGATTGATTTTGATTGATAGATAACCAAAAAATTCAAAAGTAAATTCTTGGACTTGAGGGGAATCGAACCCCTGACCTCTCGCATGCGAAGCGAGCGCTCTACCCCTGAGCTACAAGCCCAGACTTTGGGCAAGTGGAGACACCTTTTCTAGGACTGATAAGTTTGGTAAATCTGACCGAATAGATTTAGAAACTGGGTGGATTAACGTAACAACAAGGTAGGCAAAAGTCATATTCTTCCAGCAGTCCTAAACAATCTGGACATTTCCGTACATGAAATACAAACCCTCTTGATTGCCATATTGCTGTTCTAGCCCCTTGAACGACATGGTTCCAACCTACATACAAATCATGCTTGGTTTCAATACTCCGTTGGCTTTGTCTTTTTCAATTTTTTTTGTTCATTTCTTTGGAAAAAAAAAAAAGTATCTCCCCTTCCTGTAATGCAATTCCTTCATATTGATTGAAAAGATCTGGACTAGTGTAGAGTGAAAACCCTATAACTATCGAGAGCCTATAATGAGCCCTGCTGTCTTTCGTCTATGGCTACCTTCCGATGATATCAGCGCATAGATCGTTTCATGAAGTTCTTATTGTTCATGCTGGGGCGAGACATATCCCTGACGAGGACCAACTCTTTCTCGCAGGGGTCTGAGGAATAAGTCACCGAAACCCCACTGTAAACATTGCGGCCGTCTTTCCATCTGTTGAATACCTCCAGAACTTTGCGAGCTACGGAGGTGCTCGTAAAGACAGCAGTTGCTATGTCTCAATTAGTTGAATGTACACCGTGGTATCCAAGTAGGAAACTCACCGTTTCCAGAATTGAAGACCCAGAGGAAGTCAATGTTTCCAGGGCCTGCCAGAGTACGGATGTCCTGCTTCCATTTCTCCGGCGACATGTTTTCAGCAAATAGTCTCTTTCTTGCAAAGGACAGGCGACGACGCTCGCGGATTGGCTGGTTCATCCGACGGAGATCTTCGTTCCAATCAATAATCTCGGCCAATTCAACGTGATATCCGCACCCAAAGCGTCCAAAGCCGAGCATCTGCTCCATTTCCTGGTTGGACTTCAAAAAAGCGAGTGCCTGAGATGCATGCTGGAAGGTTACCCGTGTTCTTCCATTGGTCTCCAGGCGGACATCCTGCAATGGACCTTCGTGGATACGGGTGGTGATAAACTGAATAACGTCCTTGGAGATTCTTCCATAGATGCGGATAACACCCGCCTTGGCTTCTGGAATCTCGGACACTATGGTCGAAGAAAGTGCAACCACGGGTGGATCGGGAAGTTGGGGATCACTGCCATCATCACTATTTTGGCTCTGTCTGGAGACAGAGGCCGAAGTGAGGGACACGGGCGACATGTACTGCGCTGTCTCTGGGCAGTAGACCTGGAGGCCAGAGGCGGAACTAGCAACTGTGCCCGCAATCTGGGCCCAGCTTCCAGGATGAGGGGCCTGTCCATCACGAGAAATCTTCCGCAGCGCACTGATTTGACCGCTGGTTTTCTCTTTCTGAACCTTCTCGACTTGGTTCATGAGGTCAGCGACGGCCTGCTTCTGAAGTGTGCTGTGAATGCTGGACTGGCTATTCATGGTGCCCGGACAGTTTTCATCCTGCTAGAATGACTTAGTTTTTGGAGATTTGCTCTTAGAAGCTGGCCGGGAAGTCTCACCACGTCATCAAAAGCGTAGTCAGAAGCAGAAAGTTGATCAGCGCCTTCGGAAAATGCGTTGACAATCATGACGCTCAGTTTTCCAAGTTCATTGGCAGCTTTGTGCTGCTCGTGCTTGCGGAACTACTTCAAATCAACACTTGCTCCATATGGGAATAGGGCGACTGGTCTCTTACATGGCATGCAATGCGATTGAGGTGATTCAAGGCCTCAGCCATGGCCCCATCGACGGAATAAACCACCATTGTGAATGTGATCCTAGATAAATCTGGGAACAACCGACACAGTTATCAAGCTAGGTGGTATGGCACCCTATAAGGTACTCGTGTGCGGAAGTATACGCGAAGGGCTCTGATTCTGAACTAATTAGTGCGCGATGAGCTCGTGTACTGGAAGATCTTGAAGAGCTTTTAGAGCCACATACCTTCAAAAGCCTGGACAAGGCTTATTTATCAGATCCTCAGGATAGCAAGGGAGAGGAGAAGATGAAAGATGATCTCTTTCACGAATACAAGAAGTATAGAAGAAATGAGGTTTTGGAAAAGCAGACAAAGAAAAAGAGTCTAGCCAGAAACACAAAGTGATGAAAAATTAACAGGACATAGCATGTGCAGGAAGAGCGTGACAGAGGCGTTCGTGTTCTTGCCTTACTCTCACTGGGGGGAAACAAGACGACCTTAAGCAGATACTGTTGTGAGAAGAAAGAGTGTAGAGGCAGAGATTGTAGGTTGATAATAGTAAGATGGAATGCAAAGAAGGAGAAATGATGGGAGTAGAGGGGCTAGACAGACAATTGAGAAGAAAGAAAGGGGATGAGAGAATGAGGAGGAATGGAGCAAGAAGGGAAGTACTGGTTGTTGTCACCTGAGAGGGAGAAAGTGAATGAAAGTGAGAAGATTCCAGTTTGACAGTAGTCTCAGGAGGCAACTACATGGAAATTGGTCCGACTCCCAGTTGTGTGCGCCAGGAGGGCACAGCATATTATCTTCTTGGTGTCCTGACGACTAATATTTTATGATTTGTACCGTCTCCCTTCCTTATAAAGTATAAGCCGTTAGATTTGGACCACAAACATGGCTTGATGGGTATCTGGAAGCTCGAATTCACCTTGGTCTCTAAGCCATTGTATCCATGTCAGGTGAGTCCCAACCACCTTTATATAACAGGTTGCTACTACATGGGGGCTTATGCGCTTTGACCAGACATGGCAGACTGTTTTAATATAAAGACACAGTCTCGTAAAATCGTAAAATACAGACGTGAATCGATTTGGCCCAGGCCCACTGGAACTAGAGCATGAGTTCCTCCTTGCCTGCAGTCTTTCTTCACAGGAAAATCTAGCCTCAAGGCAGAAATATGATAAGATGATTGAGGAAAAACAATAAAAATTGGATTCTTGTGAAAACAGATATTGGAAAATCATTGATACGAATATACAAGATAATTTCCTCCTCGATGCATATACATTCTAGCTCATGCTCCAAATTCAGGTCAATACCAAATGCTACCAAGTAGCCATTCTGGTAAGATTGCGGGTCATTTTTCATTAGATCAGATTTCATATCTCATATTTTGGCACTGAGTCAAGCGGAGAGCGGCGGGAAGTTTCTCACGAAGCTGTGCACAGCATTAGTATTCTGTTTAGTATATACCAGCGGAAGATACGAGGATAAAGTATGGGCACAAAACATACTGGGCAGGGCATTCATAACCCCCCGGGTTCTTGTCCAGATAGAGCTGGTGTACTCCTCCGCGTCCCACCATTGAGCTGCAGGTATAACCTGTGTGGAAACGGGTTGCTTGAACCACTCCCGGCTCACCTTCTCCGTCACAGCTTTGGCGATCTGTTCTTGTTCCTCGTTATGCGTGAAGATAACACTGCGGTACTGCGTTCCGACATCGGGTCCCTGTCTGTTCATGGTGGTGGCGTCGTGCATGCGGAAGAAGAACTCCAGAAGAGACCGGTAGCTAACAATATTGGGATTAAACGTCATGTCGACCGCCTCAGCATCTGATTTTAAGATGAGTATATTTGAAGATAGGGACACAAGACCTAGAGTGCGCGAAAACTTACGGCCTGTGTCTCCTGTGCACACAGCTCGATATGACGGGGCCGCCGTAGATCCACCACAGTAACCTACTTTGGCATCTAGAAGACCCTTTCCATTGCCGAAGTTTTTGCGAAATAGGTGTTCCACGCCCCAGAAGCAACCGGCGGCGACGGTGGCCCTTTGCGTAGTGTCCGACATTCTGCGCTCAGATTCTGCTGCTAATGAGAGGAAGGGCGAACTAGTCGAAAAGGAACGGAGAAAACGTGAGAACAAAGTCGAGCCAATGGCTGGAGCAGCGAAAGTCATTGGTTGTTATACGTACTCGAAAAGTCGGCACTCACTGTCCACAATTTTTTTTTTTTTTTTTCGTTTTCGCCGTAGGAGCAGAGGCTGATTTCTCGTAGACAAAGAGAACTGACGAATTGAACTCTTGAGGTGATGCAAGTGGTTTCTCCAGGAATGGATAGAGAAGGAAGAGAAGCAAAACCTAAAGAATTAGACTTGTAGGTATTCGCCGTCAGTTGCCGGAGTCCATGCAGCCTGGAGCTCTACAGCAAATGCCGAATTTGTCATGGTGGGGAAGCTTTTAGTGGCGTCATGCCGAGAAGTGACATAATTCGGACTTCAGTAACTACCAATGTTGCCATCGACTAAGATCAAAGGGCATGATTACAATACAGTAACCAAGCGATTAGCTTTTATAGATCTAGACCATTTCTGAGCGGATAGAATCCTTATACCCTTTTTCTTTTCTTAATTGTAGTGATCCAATTCGAAGCTGTGGGAAAAGAGAGATACAACGATCTATTAGGAAGGATGCGACTCAATTTGCAGTCTTCAGCCGGGAAAGTAGTATGAACAAAAACAGCAGTTTCTTGTAGAAAAATGGTTCAACATCGACGCCATGAAGAAGCTTCGAGGTAAATCTGATATTGTACACGTCCCGAGAGTACCCTAATATATGCCATACAGTACAAAAAACATCAACATTGGAAGCGAAATGTAAAACAAAAAAGAAGAGAAAAGCAAGTTTCCAAGCCATGTTCAAGAAGCGTACGAACCCAAAATGCAAGTAGACAACCAAGAGTGAGCCAGACACCAGACCATATGGATCACTTCTGAACGAAGAAGTGGAAGGACGAAGAAATGTAAAGACAAATGGTATCAGCCATCCCCTAACACCGTTCCAATTTCCCAAACCATGAGACAGATAGAAACATCCATCTACCTTATTCTTGCACTAGAGCTAGGATAGAAGCTTTCCGAGGCCCTTTCAATGTTAGGCATTGCCATAGTGCTAAGTCTGATGGCATCTCGGCTTGTAAGGCTGATGTCCCTGGGGCGCATATCTCCACCAAATGTAGTGCGGCGGTGAGTGTTTTTCATGATTGGGATAGTGCGCGGACTCAATACTCTAGGCTTGGAATCGGCCTCCTTATCGCCCTTTGCTATCCGCCTAGCTTGCGCTGTGAACATGGTGTTTTCAGGAGGCGAACTTCCATAGGTTGCAGATCCTGGGCTTCGTCGACGGTGAATGCGAAGAGTGTTGGCGGACGATCCAGAGCCGAACTGCCCCCCGGAGATACGTCTCATTGCCGAGCTAATCTGCCTTGCATCATCCTTATTTGCCTTCCAGTTGTCTTTACTGTCTGACACCGGGCTACTACTATAGCCTCCACTTGAGGTGCGAACCGCGATTCTCGACGGGCGGTCAATGGACGCGCGGTTCAGGAAGCTGCTATTTTCGATGTCGCGAAGGGGAGAATTTTCGCTGGTTGTTGAGGTGGGTTGTGCCATTGGTGAACTGTTGGTCTTTTTGGACAGAAACCCGGCTTTGAACCGGTTGCTGTTTTTTTGAATATTCAGGGTTGGCTCTGGAGGTGCTGGAACGGGAGAAGATCCGTGTATAGGGCTGAAGTTCCGGCTGGGCACTGGAATTCCACGTGGGATAGGAGATGTCCTAGGTAACTGAGGCTCGGTAGGACTACCATCGGAAACTGGTGTCGGTTCCGGCTTTTGTGGTGTCTTTTGGAATTCCGTCAAAGTCCCATCTTCCTCGTCGTCCCTCCAGCGGACACCCCGCTTTATTGTCTTGGGTTGGGACTTCTTTGGTGAAAAACTGACACTCTTTCTACCAACGCCCATCTTGCGACGCCGAGGAGATCCCTTCACAGGTGAGGTTGGTGCAGCTGGTGCGAAAGTGATGGGTGCACTTAGTGTCTTGCCAATGGTAACAGGATGAGCTAAGCTTGGTCTCTTCTTCTTCGGTGAGTTGGCTTTGAGAGGACTGAAGGGCTGAGCAAGTGTGTTGCCATCTGGTTTCACAATGTTTGATGTCACAGCGGAGCAAGAGTTGAGCATTTTCACAAGAATTTTCTTTCCTTTGTCAACGGCCTCCTCTTCGCTTAGCTGCATAATGTTCTCTATCGCTGAAATGGTTTCAAATTGCTCTTGGAGAAGAGTTTGTATAGTTGTTGCCTCCCCGACCTTATCATGCTCAGCTACTGCAGCCAGTGCTTCTCGCTCTGTAGTTGACTTCAGGAGCTCCGCTTCACGCTGGAAGTTGGTGTAGTCACTCTTATCACTAATTTCGAAATCTTTGAGTTGTTGTATGGCGTTTTCGAGAGCTGAGTTTATGCCTCGGTCCCAGCTGCTCTTTGCCAACCTTTGGTGGTAGTGTTGCCTGCTGTCTTCTAACTCAAGTAGGATTCCTTGGGCGGTTTTGCGGATCACTTGGAGACTTGACAAGGGCGGGTTGAGTTCGCAATTTGCACACACGTTGTCAAAAGCAGCAATCCAGGACGACAGCATGCCGATCCTGCGGCTAACCTGTCTCAATTTGATCATGTTGCTGGTCCTTTCCTGCCTCTCTGGCAACGAGTGTTCATATGCATTGCGGATACGGGCGACACCTTCGCGTACGACTGCATCCTTCTTTTCGTTCTGCTTCTTGAATTTAGCAAAAGCGACCTTTTCATAGTCTTTCTGCTGTGCTTTAAGTTCGTTAATCAAGGCCATCTGCTCATCAATTTTCACCAGGAAATCCTTCACGTGCCGATTCACATTGAATACATTTCTCGTAACTTTAGTCTGGATGTTCTTCGCTCTGTTCGCATAGCGCAGGGTGTTTTGGGTTTCGTCGAAGTGTTGGCTTGATGGGCTCACACAAACAATCATCACTGTTTTGCAATTTCCACCAAGGGCAAATTTCAGTAGCCGGGTGAGCTTCGAGTTTCTGTAAGGGACATGGTTCCGCTTCCGGGGGGTCACAAAGTGCATTGATGCAGCTCCCCAATGCCAGGAGAGATTTATTAATGTTCGCACCTTCCAGCAGTCTCTCACCTCGGTTTTTTGTGGCACTGGCTCGTTCACTCCCCGCCAAGTCAATGATACTTAAAGTTGCCATCGTATGCGGCTCGTGAATATCGGCATTGCGATCTTTTTGAGCCACATTGATTTGAAGAACAGCGTGCGATCGTGAGGATGTGGCATTTGCCTCTGTTGGGGACATGGTCCGACATTCATTTCCTTTCATAATCATGTCCATCACCTGCTGCACATTATGTGGATGATGACTCGACAGCCCAGATACCGAAACCGATTTGTTGGAATCTTCTCGCAACATCAAACCCCCCTTTGACGCTGCCTGGCACAAGAAGGTCCCGAATTGTTTCGTTGTAGATTTCCAGATAGGAGAGGCTAACTTCCGTTTGCTTTTCCTCCGATCTTTCATCAATACGCTCAAATAGCTCCTGCATCGTGAGAAAGATGATTCCAGGTTGCTGTGCCGTACCAGTGATTGTGTGTGTTTTCCCACATCCAGTCGCGCCATAAGCAAACACGGTGGCGTTGTAACCGTCGAGGACGCTGTCAAGAAGATTTCGAGTAGTGGCTTCATAAACCTCCCCTTGAGAGGCATTCTGGTCAAAAATCCGATCAAAAGCGAAGGTCTGGTCCTTCACACGTTTGCCATTGGGCACAACGCTCTTCGAAAACTTTTGCACGGGGTTGTCTTCAGGGGGGTCGAACACTCTTTCAGATCGGTCAATTGATGCTCCAGGATACACATAAAGAAGCTACACTCACAAGCATCGATCATCAATGACTTTGATGATGGATCTTAATCCCTTCTGGTTGAGCTTTGGGGTTGGAGCACCGGCCAAAGATCCATCTCCTAGAAATATCGGGCCATCCTCACATTTCGAGATCTGTGCTGCCTCTCGGATAGTAAAAGGCCTCACTCGGACAGAGACTGTAATAGATGAAGAGTCGCTGGAGGTAGCCATTTTGTTTATTTATGACTCGCAGCAATGGGCGTAAATGCTGGGATAAGAAATCAGCGCAGGGAGGGCAGATATCCAAGCACCCTGCGGTGCCCTTCACCGTCGGCGTGGTAAAGGAGGTTTGATGAAATAACAATGAAACACGAAGAGATAAGACCTAGTAGGGCATTAGTGTCGAAGAATGTTGTGTGGACCTATCTGTCCCCTGAGATCCTCCCCTGTTGAGGTTGCCAAGTGCAAGCCACCTGGTTGTTGACATGGGCTTGTTTTCCGCAGCGCGTTGCTCAGAGCAACGGCTGGGGCTGTGTTGATAATATGATACGGCCGTCGGTTTCGGTCTTGGCGGCACCTTTTCTCTCAGAGGCGCCTCGCATGTTTAATTACCACAAATGTTGGTCCATATATGCACGCACCTTCTTACGCTAATTGATCACTCATGTGTACATACTTCTGGATCTGTATACGGAGTATGGTCAAGTTTATGTGGTAAGTAACACTGTAACTAATTTAATAAAGTCCCGATAAGAGGTTTTCGAAAATAGATTGCAAATTGAGATCATTTCCGAATACTAGGTTATATTATATGCATTTGCACTAGGGCCTGTCAATGTAGTTAGGATCTTAACCTTTCTTACGTTTATTGCATTAAGCTTTTATTATTAGCCAATAAATGGACCTGCTCATGATGCTAGTAGTTCCATCCATTCCCTCTTCTACAGGATGAATATGTACGACGTTGCCAATAGTTCTCTTCTGCGCCTTATAGAATGAATACAAACGCCGTTCAATAGAACCAGTACAAGACCTGCGCCAAAGAAAGAAATAAAATCACGCCCGCTCGCTTTAGTTCGCTTCGTCTTCTTCATCGTCCAGGCTGGGAAGCACAACATCCCATCCGGGTTCTTCCAGTTCCAGATCAATCTCGTCCTCGTCCTCGATTTCCTTGTGTTTCCGGAACCTGAAAGCAATAGGCTGTCCATTCCGAAGTTCGGCTGTTTGCAAGGTGAGAGGACTGGCAGCTTTCTTCTTCCCAGCTCCTCGCTTTGGGGTCTCGTCATCACTGAACTGAGGCACGTCAAGCTCCAGTTTTGTCCATCCCTTTTCTAGATCATTTTTGTCTACCGCAACTCCGAATTCGATCTCCGAAGGGTCTTCTGGAATCTTATCACCATTAATCTCCGTGAGACCGCGAGAGTTAAGAGCACTTAGGAGCGTGAGTTTGGCACTTGTGATTGTCTTGGAAGGCGGGAGCATCAGGAGTACGGTGGTCTTGTGCTTTTTGAATAAAAGCGTCCAACTCAGGGGATCAGCTTGCGACTGTTCGGGCATTTTATGTCAGACATACTGTTCAGAATTATATGAAATATAAATAGAATGAAGTGGAAAGTCCAACTCACCATAGTGTAGTTTTTGTCGTGGTTGATCACCATGCTTTGGCGGGTCTCGGAGCTTTTGAAACTCGTTCGGAGGTCGGGAGAATTTGGAGCGTGACCTCACGCCAATCGCCCCAAAGCGTAAATGAACTCCAGTCCCAATTTCGCAGAAGAAGTCAATACAACCTCGAAGTAACAGAAATTATTTTCTTCAGCGCCAGAGCAAACATACAAGGGTTTTTGTTTACCCATCAAGCACGATGAATCCCCAGCAGCCTTCGAGTTTCCGCAATCCAGAATCTACGCCACCACAGCAGAGGGCCCAGCAAGACAAACTCAAATCAGGTGCGAACTCAAGATTCGGAATCAGTGCGGATAAAAGATTCAAATACACATCGCTGGGTGGTTTCACAGCTGGGGCGGCTATTGGTTATGTGCATGGAAGCAAAATAGCTGGCTTTCGCTTTCGCGCTGAAAACGCCCATCGCTTCCCTACGACAAAACCAGGATGGTACTTGTATCATAAAGATAAGAGCTATTTGCGTTTCACTACAGGAGTTAACGAGGGCCTAAAAATGGGATTTAAGCTAGGCGCTGGTGCCTTTGTGTTCAGCTTCTTCGAAGAGACCGTGGATAATGCGCGGCACGAGCGGGATTTCTTGTCTACAGTCACAGCTGGGTTAGCATTTTCCGGCTGTTGCAGCTTGCTAGGTTGGTGCTTTTCAATGTGGTTGCTCGCTTGCTTATACGGGGGAAATAAAGTACACTAAGCAGTTCTTGTTTTCTTTTTAGCCCGGCACGATGTCTACACAGCTGCACGCACGGCGAAATTCGGCTTGAAATTCAGTCTGGCATATGGCCTGATACAGGATCTTCTTTCGTCATTGAAAGGCAACCCCCCTGCATACGTTGATTTCATACTTGGCATCCGTAAACCCAAAATGGAGTGAGACGAGAGAGGGTAAACGGTTTCTTATTTCGCTGAGCTTGAAGTCGGGCTATGAGCCCCAAGAGATCTAGTTTATTGCAACGCGCTAGTGTTGTAGTAAATTTGGGAATTGTCCGACCATGACACTATGCAAGGCCTATGTCTCTCTATTATCGATGGTGTTCCAACTTCTCACATATCGATCGAGATCAGCACCCGAAAATCTACGCCGCTTCCACTACAGGGTTTACAACACGCTCCACTAATATTTTACTCTCTATGAACATCTCCAATTGCTTAATTGCCGAAATTTGGGGACCTTAGTGGCTAATAGGTGTAATGGGAGCACGTTCCATTTTGAAGGCTTTGGAGACTTTAGCTCCTGAAGACGGATCCTACATGTTGGGTGAGATAACTCAAATGAAAGCGGTGGATACCATCATTTCCAATACTAGGCTTGTAGATAGATTGGAGATAGAAAGACTATGGATGCTCTTAGCTTGGATGGCCAAAATTCCGAGCGCCGAGGTGTCATTAGGTATTTCGTAAGAATTTAGTCTTAATGTTGTTGAAAGGATTAATCCCAGTTTAAATATAGTTATCCATTGTAACTCCGCAGGACCGGATATTGACGAAAGAAGCAGTTCATTAAGTAAAGATGCGGACCAACGTCCGCTGGAAGGGTGAAAGCGGCCCTGTCTTCGGAGTCATATTATCAAACCCCTGTAGAGTAGGTAGTACACTTAGATAACCTTGATGAAATCATTGGTTGCAGGATCAGAAACGCGTCGAATGTAGCGGACATCCTCATGGCAGGGGTAGCCATGTTCCTAGGCGGTGGTGGCTCCATTTTCATACGCGGATTCGAATCCTGCTCAATTCGAGAGCATTATTCTCAGTCCCACGAGGTGTGTATGTACATACAGACAGGAAATATGGTGTGTGTGAACTGGGCATCTTATGTAGGTGGTAGTACTTACCCAGCGCACCCAGCACATGCATGTTCCAACAGGGCCCGATGCAGGAGATACAATCAATCAAGCATCCGCCCCTCATATCTCGGCTATGGGCATTCTGTGACCTGACGATCTCTGTTATTGATCAATCAGCCCAATTAACTGACTAGGTACCTAACTACCAATCAACTAACTTGTTAGCCTGAACTGGTCGGTCAGCACCATGCGTGCTGGACATATGTTCCACTTGAATGCAAGCCTTCCTTTACTTCAACCACCTTTTCCTACCATCCACTATCCCCTCCCTTCATTGCACGATTTGTGATCGAGGATGTTTCTGGTTGAAGGGTATCAGAGTGCACAAGTATTAAGAGGGTTTATCTAGATTTATTGAAACAAGAGATAGCTGCTTATTATTGCAGACCGCCGGTGTTTCGTCTCTACGACCGAACAAAAGAAAAAGACAAAGAAAAGAGACGCCAAACAACACAGGTCCTCCTCCTATTCCATTCCAGGTGATATATACAAAATACATTTTTTTGGCCTTGGATCTCCACTATTGATCGACCCTTTCAGACGTTTATTTTTTCTTTTTTTTGCCCTTCAACATTTCAGATGGTGGTTTGTCGCGACAGATCCAAGGACGTGATAGGCTGACTAACTGACTTGCCGGTGGAGCTCGACCGCATTATTTGACGTTGGTGATCCCCGCTTTCATTATTATCGCTGCTGCTGAAGCTTCCATTTCTATTCTTGACTGACAACCATGGTCTTTCCTAGTGACTCCTTGAGGTGGTTTTGGGGCTTTGACTTTCACATCATCAACCAGATTGCAATCGCACGTTTCCGTCTCGAATAACCCGCTACGACTGAAAGCTCCAGCCTCCCCGCATCCGTACGGCTTGGATTGGAAATGCCTTTCTGAAGCTCCCGTGATCCCAATTCTCGTCGACGTCATCGGCCCATTGATTCCCGTAAAACTATATGCTACTCCCGTGAAAAGATTTCTATCCCCCTTTGGTTCAATTTTCTATTCTCCTCGTCCGAGCCTTGCTAGACGGCTCCCATTATATCCATCATGCGACGCCATGGCAGGGCCAGTGGAGGCTCCACCAAGGCCGTTGCACCAGTCTCCGATACGGTCTCGCTGATCCATTCGTTCGATTCGGTGATGAACCCCAACCGACCCGTGCGTCCATCGCCTTTAGCATCCTCGAACATCCGGGAACTGCCTTTGGATCTTGTTGATCGATTACGCTCCTTCCCGCTATTCCAGGCTACTCCGGAATCGTTCTTGTTCGATGTCGGCCAGCACCTTCGTCCGCAGCTTCACTCGGCCAATGATTACATCTTGACAGAAGGAGATGACGCCAAGGCTATATATTGGCTGGTCCGAGGGGCTGTATCAGTTACTTCCCGCGATGGCGAGAGTATATATGCGGAGCTCGAGTCGGGCGCATTTTTCGGCGAGATTGGCGTTCTCATGGATCGCCCACGCACGGCCACTATAATTGCCCGCACAAGATGTTTGCTGGTTGTATTGACAAAGGAAGATTTCCGGAATATCCTCCCTCGCTTCCCCGAAGTTGAGCAGGCCATTCGGGAAGAAGCGCAAGAGAGATTGATGATCTTGGAGAAGAAGAAAAAGGAAACATCTGCGCCTCCAACAGATTTTGACGAACCGACTCGAAGAGGATCGAAGAGATTGAGAGATACCTTTACTAGAGATATGTCCCTCACTGAGAATGATGGCATAATCTTGAAGTCTACGAACAAGAAGCGCAAATCCCCAAGCCCCGGATTAGCTGATGGTTCCTCAAGTGCCCTGGCGAATGGACTAGTCAGTGTCCGCCTTTTGCTCAAAGAATTGCCCCTGTTTTCTGGCCTACCGCCGGATATTCTGCACTTCCTAGGCCTGAATGCGCAACCACGGTCATATCCTCCTTTCACCGACATCATCAAGCAGGACTCTCAAGGGAGAGAGATCTATTTTATCGTTCGTGGTGAGGTGGAAGTCCTGTCTGAATGCGTGAAACCTCAAGATTCCCACTCTCTACCAAACACCATTGAACACCCCGGCTTTGAGGTGAAGGCTCGGCTGAAACAGGGTCAATATTTTGGCGAGGTGGTGAGCCTCTCTCTGGCGCCACGTCGAACAGCGACGGTACGTTCGATCAATGCGGTTGAATGTTTGATGATAGGAGGCGACGTCCTCGCAGAGCTGTGGGAGAAATGCCCTCAGAGTATTCGAGAGCAAGTGGAGAGGACAGCTAAAGAGAGACTCGATTCAGCAGCCGATGGCGATATCGTGATGTCCGAAGCCGGGGATACTAGCCTGCCTATTGGAGATGGGTATTCGCAATCCAGGTCTTCACGGAGACAGTCGATGCCTCCTCTCCTTACACTCACAGAAACAGAATTGGATGCCCCCCATAAGCCGAATGGGATAGATGAACAGAGTGTGTTACGGCCATCTGATCCCGATCCATTCCTCAATGTTGGTCTGGACAAAGTCCGACTGCGGAGTCGACGAGGCTCCGTTGCTCCATTGACGCCCGAGGAAGTCTCTGGAGAACAACAACGGCAATCGCCTCCATCTGAGCCACGGTCGGCGAGTTCGTCTTTTCTCAAGCTCCCACAGGCTGTTTTGTCAACCTCGAAGGCACAGCGGGAGTCACGTAAAGACAATTGCGGGATTCTTCCCGATAGTGTCCTTCTGAAAGTTTTCAACTACCTAGAACTCCACCACCTCTTTCGTATTCGAGCTGTTTCTCTTCACTGGTCCGAGATTCTCAGCACATCAGCAGAGCTGCTCCATTACTTGGACCTGAACATATATAATCGGTGTATTACCGATGATGTTCTCATAAAAATAATATGCCCATTTGTTGGTAGTAGACCCCGTTACGTCGATATTAGCAACTGCTTTCACATCACCGACGAAGGTTTTAACAAACTGGTTGTCACATGTGGCCCTAATGTTATCGCATGGAAGATGAAAAGCGTTTGGGATGTAACCGCCTCAGCCATCCTTGAAATGGCTAGCAAAGCGAACGGCCTACAGGAAGTTGATTTGAGCAACTGCCGAAAAGTTGGAGATACTTTACTGGCTCGGATTGTCGGCTGGCTTGTACCTGGTCAGCATAAACCTACCGAAGATATGGGAAAGACAGGGAAAGCGGTTCTGAGGCCTACCATGCAAACTGCAGCAGGGACTGTATATGGGTGCCCCGAGTTGAAGAGATTGACTTTGTCCTACTGCAAGCATGTTACCGACCGGTCGATGCATCATATTGCGTCTCATGCTGCTTCCAGGATCGAAGAAATGGACCTGACACGCTGTACCACGATCACAGACCAAGGGTTTCAATTCTGGGGAAACACGCAATTCACGAATCTACGGAAGCTCTGCTTGGCAGACTGTACTTATTTAACTGACCAAGCTATCGTCTATTTGACCAATGCTGCCAAGCAATTACAAGAATTAGATCTGGTAAGGAGCTCCTATCCATGTCTCCTTTATTTCGGGCCACAGCTTGCTCATGTGCAAGATCTTCACTTACTCACTATTGGTAGTCATTCTGCTGTGCGCTATCAGACACAGCAACAGAGGTCCTCGCCCTTCAATGTTCACAGTTAACTCGTCTCAATATGTCTTTCTGTGGCTCAGCGATTTCTGATCCGTCACTTCGCAGTATCGGTCTTCATCTTCTCCACCTGAAGAGACTATCTGTCCGTGGTTGCGTTCGGGTTACCGGTGCGGGAGTTGAGGCTGTTGCGGACGGTTGTACCCACCTGGAGTCTTTCGACGTCAGCCAATGCAAGAACCTCACTCCCTGGCTCGAAGGCGGAGGGCCCATCAAGTATAAAGATAAAATACTTTTCGAGACAGTTGCGCAGAATGGTAGAGTATTCCGGTGATTATTGTTTATTACCGACAGGTGCTATGATCCTCTGTACTATCCGTCATAGGGATCACCGAATTCCCTTGGTAAATCGATTTATTTATTGTCTAATACCCCCCTTTTTTCTTTCACCACTATTTCTCATCCTCTTTCCTTACTTTTGCTTTGACTTGCCTTGGAGTTCTGTCTTCGGGAGTTGTGTTTTACGTCTTTTTAGTTCACTATCTCTGTAACTCTGGGATTGCTGCTGCATTGAAATATGGAGCGTGTTGTATTTTGCATGACATTTCCACGCCTTTTTTTTTTTTTTTTTTTTTTTTTGATCCTTGAATATTATAATATAAATATCTCTACTAACATCTTCATTTGGGATGTTCTTTCACGATTGTATTGGTGGTTTGGGTATGGAAAGGAGTTGATACTGAAAGGGGAGCATATGGCAACATAATTTTGTTCTAGGATCGGTCTGGTAATATCCACGTTGCATGGCGGAGTAAGCGGGTGGTTCCGGAAATATCTTTCTATATCTTAGACTTTCTTTCTTCCTGTCTCTTTCATTTCTCTTGTGGAATAACCAGAAATGGATCCGAATAGAACTGCCACCTTTTCTCTAAACCGACTTGGCTATGAAGGCCTACCTGTCTTGATGAGTTTTGCGGGGTTTTCCAGTTGCTTCTCTGTTAGAATCGATGAGTCCTATTCTCGACTGTCTCCCATCCTTGTTCCAGCCGGTTTTTACAGTCTTCTTGTATCAAAGAGTTGGACAAGGTCCGTTTCATTCATTGTCGAAGCCGACAAGCATTAACATTATGAGCTAAGGATGAACAATGTCCGTTGATCGAATTTACCCCATTTTGTTAATATGGCTCGTCTATAGGCCCTTTGACCTCCTTGTCTCCTCAGTTATCTCGACAAAAGACGTTAAGAAGCAACGGATTTAGCCGTCGACAATGCGTCTTTGTTCGGATTCCAATATTCTTTGATATCTAGTTCTTTGACTACAGTATGGACCGACAAGGCATTATTTACTTGTTTCTATTGAACTCCCTGGATATTTTGGCTTTTTCTATTGGGGATGAGGATCTAGGCATCAAGATGCATAAATAGATGACATGCCCTCCGGTGATATCCTTTCCAGTATCGCATACTACCTTCATCACCTTTACAGTGTTCTACTCAATACTGCATCAGACTCGCAAACACTAGATACAATATCAATTCGGAAAGACACACGGCCATTCGTTCTACAAGACCGATCAGATATTGTGAATCCACGGAAGATGCCGCCTACAACCAGAAAGAGAACAGCAAAGATGGCTGCGATTGAAGAAGAAGAGAGCGGGCCCAGTGAAGATCCAGCTAACCCTGAACAACAGCCTTCACCAGGGCAGGGCTCCACACATGGCAGCTCGAAGGATGCACAGGGGGAAACAGACCCGGAACTTTTTGCGAATGAGAATGATACAGCCCCCCCTGGGGCCAAAAGGGCAAAAACGAGTACAACCAAGAGCACGTCTGAGGATGGGGACACGGTTGAGAACGAAAGCACAACTGAGAACCAGGACCAGCCAGCACAGGCACCGGGACCGATACGAACAAAGAAAATGCGTAAGCAGCGTCGTAGGAAAGGTGAGCCTGAACCAGACTATTCGGAGCAAATACGTGCAAAACTTGGGACTTCTAAACGAACAGGTCAATCATGTGATCGATGCCAGGTGAGTCCAGTCCATTTTTATTTTATTCTTTGTTATATACCTGTCAATGTACTTCTGTATATTTCCCCTGATCTTCCATGATTTTGCTGGTACCACTGTCCATTATAGTCCCTTCTTGCTGATCTAAGAAGTGAATTGCTAACAGTAATTTCCATGATAGATGAAGAAAATGACCTGCGACAGCGAACCTTATGGCTGCAGAAACTGCAGGACTCTGAACATTCCATGCAGAACCACCGATCGAACGACTCATATAACCACTGTCCGCGGGGATTTACTCAGAGCACAAGCCGAGTCTCGTAGACTGCAAACTGTGACTATGCGACAGAGGGCAGAAATTGAAGGGTGGAGAGCGCGAGTCATGCAGCTGGAACAACAGCTGCAATCCAACGGGATCGTGCCCATAACGAACCAGGCAGTGAGTACTAAACGACCCATTCATGTATTTAAAACTCTGGATGCTAACTACATTGGTGTTTAACCAGGCAAATACACAGAACCAACAGTCGGTAAGCGGAAATGCTGTTCTTGCTGCACTCCCCCGTGGGCCTCTAGACCATCTCGACCCATATCAGGCTTATCTGAACATGGCTAACAATGCTAATATTGCTAATCCTTATGCAGGGGACCCACAAGTCTCTGCCACACAGGGGAAGCAGAACCTGACAGATGGGTTCCAGCTCCCTCAACCAAACATGACATTCCAGCAGCAGGTCCAGAATGGCAATGCTGAAGCTGGTTCATCGACAGCTCCCATGCAGGCACAGGCGGCTGCCCAAGGAGCTCAGGCTGGTAATTTCCCTTACCAAGCCCAGGTTGGTGAAGATGACTATAACCCTCAACCAGGCAATGTGACAATTGCTAACCGTAATTTGGGGGACAATCAAATTGCAGGAGGCCAATATATGGCCATGCAAGGCCCTGGAGCTCAGGCTGCTGATGTCCAGAATACCGGTGTCCAAATGAAACCCCAGTGGAATTATTTTAGCCAGAAACCAGGGAGTCAGAATTACCAGCAGGCCCAAGATTACAATCAGAATCAGACCTTAGATCAGAATATTCAGCAGCAGAGTTTCCAGCAAAATCCTCTACCACAGGATTTTAACTCGAACCTTGAATTGCAGAATTCCGAGCAGCTTCCGCATTTAAACGAGGGATTCCAGTCGAACGCTGGACCTCCGGGTTACTATCTTACTGGAGCTTCAGGTGACTACCAAATGCCTCCAGATACTAGCACTAACGCTCAGTATAACGCCCATCGGCCCCAGTATCAACGTCAGCCTCAGGCCCAACCTAATAACGACGCTATGGAAACCAGCCCCATTGCTGGCCACCCCCAGCCTCCTGAAGCCCAAGCAAACCCCACTACCGGCGATGATGACTTCCACGGACTTCCTTCCATCGGAGACAGAGGAAGGGAAAGCAGCCTCCCAATGGACATTGACGCCATGATTGCTGCCATGCAGGCTGCAAAGGCCAGTCTAGCACAACCCAATATTACTGGTGACAGTGACGGTGATATCCTTGGAGTCGCTCCCATGGAGAACCTAGTATATGGCCTCCTTCATGATACGAGTCCGATGCATACTACACCTGACTTAAGAATGTTTACCATGGATGTTCCAGGGAACGATAATAACCACAACCAAAACAGCCAGAGGGCTAACAATCAAAATAATTCTAACCCCCTGCCTAGTAACCCTCAACTTATATCCTTTGGACCCCCTGGGAGTCAGCCGGGTAACCCACCTCCCGACCGACGAGAATGGCAGCCTGGTCGGTGATACTTGACATTCCGTGGTGACAGCGATGGTGGTGATCACTGAGAGAAGTGAGTACCTTGTTTTTTTAAGTTATTCTTTCTCGTTTTGTTGATATCACTGCATACAAAAGTAGTCTGCGAGTATTCGATTAAACTTGATTAATGTTTGCACGTCTGTGCTAAATCATGTTTGTTTGGCGTGGGGTTTCATTTACAGTGATAGTCATTTATTTATTTATTTTTTAATAATATTTTACGTCTATGACCTGAATGCGTATTCCAGTAACTGCCATCATCATAGGACTCTAGCAATTTATCCATCTCACCCAGATTATTCGCCAATTTTCCACCTTGAATATTAATCCCAGAGAACTCCAACTCCCTCCGACCTTCATCTAGTCAGGTCATATGCAAAACAGTGACGACTGCATATATAAAATATAAGAAAGAGAGAAAGAGAAAGAGAGAGTAATAAAGAAGCATCAATAATAGCTACAGCAGATGCCTCTGTTTTCACACCACTTCCGTACAAAACTGGCCCCAACTTCTCTGTCTTCGTTGACAAGACTTAATCCCTCAGTATTCAGCCAGGTGGTAAAACTCTCTAGATTGATGGGATTGTACATCAACATTTTTTCGTACCAGCTGATATGCTTGGGAGTACTGGTTGAGGTAAACTGAGGCTGTGCACGTACGGCGCGGGTGATCTGATCGGCCAAATTCGAGGTATTGGTTCTCTTAGTGGCAGTGAGCGCAGGCGATCGGACCTGGAATGCGGTACGGATTGGATTAGATGGCATTGTTGACAGAGACAGAGATGGTGTACATTCCGCGGTGTGAAGCATGTGTTGATGCTGATGCCGGACTGGAGATAAAGTAACGTCTTCTTCCGAGTCCTCAATTTCTTCTACATCAATGAACGAACGTGTAGAACAGGCTTTCTTCGTTTCGCGCTGAGGACTGTCTCGTCTATTGCTCATATTGGCTGATGTTGCGGATGGTTCGTTTTTCGATATAGACTTGGACGATATAGTCGACTGGGCTTTCCTGGGCCTCGTGGTTGTTTTCTGAGAAGTACTGGTACACTTGCAGGAACTTTTCTCACTTTTCTGTAGTTGTGATGGTGCCGTTTCTGACGTTGGCTCAGTAGATAGATTACGTTGCTCCTTTTCATTGTCCCCATTCGAGTCTTTACCGTGCTTTGACTCCCAGCATTTCTGGAGTAATTCTATCATTTTCTGTCGGTTTCTGAGAGGCTTAAACCCGTAGGTCGCAATCTGCTTTGATAACTCAGCATCTGTGAAACCGCCATATCGAGGCATTGTAGGACGAGGTACTGCCGTCTGAGAATTTGTCTTCTCGGTCGTATTGTTGATAATTTGACTAGCTCCCGTGGACAGCCCTTTCTTTGTGGACGATATTTCATTAGGCTCAGAGATATCATTGGAGCCTATGCTGCCCACAGTACCAGCATCCTTATTCCGGCTCTTTTGTCTGCTGGTATGATTATAATTGGTGGCTGAGGTCTCAGATAAACCAGATTCACCTGAAAGATTGAGGACCGCTACCTGAGCTAATGACCCTTCTGAGTCTCTTGCCGCAATGGACCATAAATTCCTGGGGGCCGTGAAGCGTGATATGGTGGTAGAAGAAGATGTTTTAGACCTCGTACTCTGAATATGACTAGACACTGGCTCGGCCGTGTTGCTTTTCTCTGACTCATAAAATGCTGTTTGTGTTTCTCTTCGCAATTTTGGGGAATCTTCTCGTTGAAGTTGACTGCAAGTTCCAAATATGAGATCTTGGTCATCAAGGCATTTGGTAGCTGCTTCAGGGGAAAGTACAATAAACTCAGGCTCTTGCGGAGCCGATTTTGTTTTCTCTCTCGCTTTGGATTTTGAGCTTTTAGTATTTGCAGATGTGCCGTCTTTATGAGTAGCCGTCAAATCAGGGATTTCTGCAAGGTCCTCATTGTATCGCGCTGTCACACGAGCTGTGAGGGTAGTCAACTTCTTGCTTTGTTTTTGAAGCCTTTTCTTCGGTTTATAGGCTGTTGTAGATTGGTCATTATCGGTGAGTGGCTTGTCCGTACTGGGGGCAATAGCCTTGGAAACAGGATTAAGACTAGAATCCACGAGCTCTATTCGCCTCCTCTTTGTAAAAGCCCCAGCCTCAAGAGACCTCGTGTTGTTGTGGGCAGCCGAAGAAGAATCGCTGAAATTGTATTCCGCTAACAAGGTACCAAACCGGTTCGATGGACGTTCTGCACTTCCAATCTCCTCCACCTCGGTAGCTTGGTCAATAGTGTCCTTTGTCGGAGTCCAGTCGAACCTCCGCTTCGTAGCTACATCTAGCTGCAGGCCTTCCTTTTCCCAACCAAAGGTACCCTTGGCGATTTTCTCTTGCGAGGATTTCGGAGTACAGGGACAATCGATTTTCTCATCGGACTTTCTTGTTTGTACGCTATCAGCCTTCGCAATTCTCCCCGTCAAAGTTTTATTCGTAGTCTTCCCACACTTGCTAGGGCCATCTGTGTGCTTCTTTTTGGTGGCCGTTGACTTTTTGGATGTGTTTCCCCTCCTATCCGGAGTCGAGGGTTCCAACTCGGAAGGGACTGTTACTCGCTCGCTCGAGAGCTTCTTCGTCCGCCTCCGTTTCGCGCCGTTTTCCAATACAGCATCCTTTCTCTTGAAATTTAATAAATTTGTTTCTGCCGCTCCTTCACTCGACGTCTTGTTTTTCTTTATGTTTGATGTTTTGCCGTTTTTAGTGCTGGCTTTGAAATACCGGGATTGCGAAAGGGGTCGAAACAACTCCGACGGCGACAGAACTGAAGCCGGGGATGAGCCTCGCGGAGAGATCCCAAAAATCTTCCCGGGATCATAACTTGGGGGCGCCGGGGTGCGAGAGGGACATACCGGCGGGGAAGACAAAAGAATGATGTCTGATGCAGCGCTCATGGTATCGGGTGCACAACAACGCTAAATAGAAATGGATAAGGAGCCAACACAGACATGTGTAGCCCTTAGGGAGTGAAGCCCACTGCGAGTCCCAGTCGGTGTGTATTCATGTTGTCGTGCTTCGAGTAGTTTCGGTAGAAAAAGATTGCGGAGAAAGTGAGATGGAGAGAATCACGCGCTATTCTTGGCAAAGTTGCAATGTTACCTGATTTGGACATATCCGGCGGTGGGCAGGGCAACCGAAGCATCCAATCACAACGGCGGGATTTTACCTTGATGCTCTACTTGACGGTGGTATCGCGGAAGTCGACGTGGCTCAAGCAAGTCATTGTCTCTCCGAAAGTTGTTCTATTCAAAATCTGTTGTCTAAATCACATAAAATGGAACCTGCAGCCGAGGATTGACAATGCCCGTATCGCCTGGCCATATACAGCATCTTCGTGTGGATGGTATGTCTCCCCCTAGCCGTTTGCCGAAGTCCTATTAAATAACGGTGCCTGTATAAAAAGAGGGCCTCCAGAGCTACTGAAGCTGGTTGTAGTCATGCCCTTGTAGGTTAACATTACTGTCACACCTTGCTCAGGCAAGGCTTCCAAAGACCTACGCGAAGCAATCCTAATAAGCCAACCATAGACCCGATTACTCCAAACACTATTGTTTGAACCAACGCCATTCGAACAGTTCGAAAGGCTTAAACATAGATATTTCCGAAGTATGAGAAAATCAAGTTGCTCCGCGCAGTGCAATTGCACCCAACACGGAAAGTTCAAGTTGTTTCGCCTGATTATCAAGGACACCGTTGACTTGATTTGTTGGAGTAGAGGCCAATACTCCCAGCTTATAAGCTTTCTTTATCTTTGCGACGTCGGAAATTTCAGAGAGCGATTCGTCAGTAAATGGTATAGAAGAACCCTCGATCGACTGTGACAGATGCGCTGCTACTGTATCATGAGTGATGCTCGGATCCACAGAGACCCTGATCACGAGCAAGTCTTTTGTTGAATCTGTGATGCCAAACTTTCGAAAGGAATCTGCGATCTATGTAACATTAGCTTAGAGCACAGCGAATCATTAGCTTCTATGAAAAAAACACACATTGTTTGTGGAGCTGAGGGAAAACACAATCTCTGAATGGATATTGCGTGATTTGAGACGTTCATTTAGATAATCGTTTACGGCTCTGAAGACTGCTGAGAGGGCGTGCGCTCTTGATAGAACCTGTGCTTGGCTATTAGGACCATCGTTTTACCCCAGAAAGTCACCGGACGGAGATTCCATACCATGCTCGCATCAATAAGGGCATATTCAAAGTCCGAGTTCCCCGACAGAAGCTGCTGCCGAAGGAAAGGGGCATTTTTCAGATCTCTGTATAGAGCTACATGCACCGGCATCGAGGACGGGAGGTGAGGAAGGAAAATGGTCTCCAATGACGAAGACATGTTGGATGGGAGAATGAGAGGTGCGTTCGCTGAATAAATCAGACGGGAGAAATTTGCCGAATCAGTCCGAAATATCTAGTCGACCAGCCTTTTGCAACTCCGGAGATAGGTATCTAAACCGCAACGAATTTCCCCACCAACTTATCGCCGGCGGAGTTACGGTACAGTCCACGTGACTGCGCTTCTCGAACGTTCGGGCGCCCGTAGCGGACACGCCGGAAATCGCTGATATCACAGTCTTAAATACTCCTCTTGCTCGAGTCATTCGTCATTCATCCTTGGATTCAGTTTCGTCGCAATCATGGCGTTCTTCCTACGACGCCCTTTCGCCGTTCCAGCGGCTCTTCGTCAAGCACCTAAAGCTGTGAACACAGCTCGGTTTATTCACAACTCGCCCATCAAGCCCTCTCAATCCAAGCCTCTCGGCTCCATCTCATCTTCCATCTTCGCAAAGTCCAGACAGACCTTCCAGAATGCTTTCCGCCGCACATACATGCAGCCTGCATACAGTACCACTCAGGGCGGTAACATGTCGCAGAGACTGCTTTATGGAGCAGCTATCGTTGGTGGAACTATCCTGGCGACAAACTTCATCTTTAACCGAGAGACGAGGGAGGATGGTGGCATGCCTCATTACGAAAGGAGCTTTTTGAACGACACATTCATACACACTGGCCTTGGAATCGGTATTATTGCTGTTGCTGCTAGAGCTTTGCACATGAATGGCTGGTCGTACCGCCTGATGGCCATGAACCCTTGGGCCGTTGTCGGTTTGGGCTTGGTCGGTAGCATCGGAACTATGTACGGCACTATGTACACTTCTCCTGACAAGTAAGTTTCCTAAAATTTTTTCTATATGTTTATAAGGGGTGACCTGGCTAACTGTTGATTAGCTACATGATGAAATATGGTCTTTGGACCGCCTTCAACATCACTCAGGCTGCGCTTCTTTCTCCCCTGATGTTCATGCATCCGGCTCTGCTGGCTCGCGCTGGCCTCTACACCGTTGGAATGATGGGTTCGATCGCCTTTATCGGCGCTACCGCCAAGCAGGAGAAGTACTTGTACCTCGGTGCTCCCCTTCTTGCCGGTGTGACCATCGTTGCTCTTTCTGGCTTTGCCCCTCTCGTCCTTCCCGCCACTGCCACCCGCACCCTGATGTGGTCCGAGAAGATCTGGCTCTATGGTGGTCTCGCAGTTTTCGGTGGTTTCACTCTCTATGACGTGCAGAAAATCCTACACCACGCCCGTTTGGCCGAAAGAGGTCTGATTCGCAGGGACGTCGTCAATGAGAGCATCAGCCTCGAATTGGATTTCATCAACATCTTCGTCCGTATGGTCCAGATTTTGGGAATGCAGCGCTCCAACCGGAAATAAGTGATTCCTTGAACGCAACCGGTCGAATTCCCCTTAGCGGATCTTTGGATCTTCTTCGAGCTTGGCCGGGTAAGAAAATGCCGGTTCACCCCGTCTAATACTAGCTCGGTCTGTATGAGTCACTACGGATGACAACGCTGGAGCAATGTGGATATAGTTTGCGTTTACTTCTTGCTCATCTTAACAGGATCTCCGTTTGCATTAGTATGTGCTGTGGGATCTTGCCCATAGCCATTTTCCACATGTATGGATTATTGAATTTTTAGAAGGATTGCCTTGCACAATCCCCTGTTTTTTTTTTTGCCATGGTTAGTTATGAGGATAAGAATCTGCCTCTAGTTATAGACGGCACAGCGGGGAAACCTGCTTGGAGATCAGGTATTTATTGTCATTCAGGATAGTTCTAATATACTCTCTACTCTACCGAAAGGCCAAGAAAAGAAAGAAAAGAACATTCAAACTTCATCATTTCTCTTGGGATTTTCCTCTATTAAGAGATTCAAGGCAAAGATACCATTCCTCGCAACGCAATATAAGAGACATGTAAATAAGAAATATAGCATCAACGTAGCGTAGTATGTTCAACCGGGGAATAAAACAATTAACCCTAACCAGATTTTGTCCCCAAGGAGAATTAGAAGATGACAAAAACAGATAAAGGGGGGGGGGGGTTCCGGGCTCCACTACACCCTCTCTCTATCTATAACACGAACATAGCCAAACAGACAATCACCGAAACAAGGACAGACCATATAGTCTGCCAGATATCCAAACCCGGGGGGACTCCAGCCCCCGAAGAAGTAGAAGTATCGTTCGAAGAATTCAACGGCTTCCTCTGGAAATCAAGGTATGATACATTGGCGTAATCATAGCCACAGAGACCACTTCCATGCATCAAGTCGGTCGGGTAAAGCACTCGCGGCTCTCCCTTATCCATGTCAAGTCTGAGCTCGCCCATGTCATTGATCGTGTATGTTTTGCATGTGAACACATCGATGACGACGTACGAAGGCTGATACCCGTTCATCATCCGGATCGTGTATTCGCTGCTATTTGACCCCTGCGTGGACAGAACCATGACGATCTGCCGTCCTTCTCTTCCCTTTCGGAAGGCCATTTCACTCAGTCCTTTGTAGACGGCGTAGGTCTGGGTATCTAAATATTTGGGATCGACACGGGAGGCGTGCTTGCGAAGCTGGTTCAGTATTGTGATTGCTTTGTATAGAGGTGCCTTGGTGTCGTATTTTGAAAGCCAGAGTGCTTCGCGGTTTTCAGGATCACTACTCCCTGAGTAGTGTTGCTCTTGGCCTTGATAGATCATCGGGATGCCGTCGAAGAGAATCGTGAAGGTGAGGACATTCTTGGCTAGCTGTCGTTTATTTCCATGTGTTAGTCTGAAGCAAGAGTAGATTGGGAGATACGAAGAAAATTCTCACAGTCATGTCGCTTTTGAGGCTGACGAATCGAGCAACGTCGTGATTCTCCGAAAACGAGGTCAGCGATGTCACGTCGGGACAGTTGTTTTTCATTATTTCCACTTGGTCCGGCAATGAGCTTGTATTGCCCCGTGTGAAGGCGTCCAAAAGAGAGTAGTAGATTGGATAGTTTGGAAGACTGGTGAGCTCATCTTGGTAACCGCAAATTCTCCTCACAGACTTGTCGAACACCTCTCCGGTAATGAAGGTGTCGGCAGCTTCTTGAAACAAAGGCAGAAAGTCTGGGGTGACATGTTTTGCCGCGTCGAGGCGCAGTCCATCAATCGAGTAGTTGGATATGACCTCTTTGACCCATTTCACCAGCATCCTCTGGACTTGTTCGTCCTCTGTATTCAAGTCTGGGAGCACCACAATGTCGTCGCCTGTCCAGCATTTCTGAGCAAGCAGGTAGTCGTTGTAGTCTGTGATTTTGCAATATGGGTGAAAGTACTTCGGGTCGTTAAAAGGATAGAGAGTGGAGTAGTCAATGTCAGATGCTGGACTTCCACCATTGGTGATGTAAGCCATATTGTTAATCACGGTGTCCATCATAAGATACATTCCACGGTCATGTATGGCTTTGCTCAGATCGAGTAGATCTTGTTTCGTCCCAAAGTGCGGGTTCAGGGAGTACATATCCTGAGCCCAGTAACCATGGTAGGCCTCGCCGTACCGAACATGCCCTTCAATGTTCTTAACAATAGGGGATATCATGACAGCATCGAACCCCATTCCCTGGATATAATCAAGTTGGTTTATCATTCCTCTCCACGTTCCACCACAGTACAAACCCTGTGTTGTATTGCAGCTTTGGGTAGTCGATCCGTCCGTGCGAGCAAAACGATCGGTCATTGTTTGATATATAGTTCTTGCCTTCCAGGCTTTAGTGTCTGCTGCTTGAGTGGGTGCGAGCAAGCTCAAGGCTGAATTAATGCAAATCCATTTGGATAGATGCAATGAAAATGGAAGGCGCATTGTAGCAAGCCACTTGGACAAGGCCTTAGAGAATGGGTAGTTCGTAGTAGAATGGAAGCGTCGCGCATACGGCTTATCTTCGCGGATTATTTATAAATTTCTCTATGAGCTTTAAGCCTCAGTGAATGTAAAGGGCAATTATTGCGATAGAATTGAAATGTCTAGTACTGAAGTAGGGTGACTGGGTATCTTTGTGAGACAAAGATCAGCCCTATGTAAAAAATATCAAAAGGATGACGGTATTTCGTTGGACTAAAGAATAAGAAGAAGAATCAGTGTCAGCAAAAGAAGGACAAGAGTAAGTAGACGATAAGAGAAGAGAATCAGATAGGTGCACAGGAAAGCATGGTGGCATTGAGCAACTACAAGGCCTAAATAAAACCCTTGTCTCCTTGATAGGGATGGAACAATCTCTCTCTTAAGGAGTGTATCATGCTATTAGATCAAGTAGCCTCTTTGTCAGGGCTTAACACACTTGTCAATCTACTATGTCGATGTTTAATTTTCTCTGCCGCATCATCTTTCTGTTATAGTGTCAAAGATGATCAAGATGCAGGTTTGGGTTAATAAGCAAGTTCAGATTACAACGTGGCCGTTTGGACAATTGCCAGCTGAAACAAGTGCTGAGTGAAAGGGATTGGGAAACTCTATATCTTTCGTCCCTGCTGTATGCAAGGTTGTTCTTAGAAAGCCGGTTCGGGCAGAAGTTAGTTCCCTTGAGAGTGAATATGCTATATAGACGACTGCAACGAGCAAGAACCTGGCATACGGAACATATCAGCCTCATATTTTTACTCGAAAGGAAGGGCTGGTGGTACAGTAGGTGGTCTTAGTAACGATCTTCGAGAAAAAGAAATAGGGAGAAAATGCCCCTGAGCAAGGAGTGGCACCATACTTTAATCTAATAATTCACGTGCATGTTTCCACAGTGTCCACCAACACTGTCACCTTTAATAATCCACAATTCTAGGATGCACCAGCAAGGTGCTTCTTGATAGTAAATTGTGCAGTACTCGTCTCAAACATAGACAAGGTTGACGTAAGCAAAGGAGAGCAATTACTACAGGGTGCAAGTAAGGGAGAAAGGAAGTACAACGCGGATTATTAAATCCGCGGTGATCATGAGACTGCAGATAACTTTTTTTCCTCTTCTGATACGACTGATTTCTATGACGCCATTAAACAAGTGAATGGTTACATAGGTAGGTCGGTACGCGCTTAGATGTCCAAGATCTAACAACCTGCAAGTTGCTGAAGAAAAGCACGGCCCATTAATGCCATAGCTTATCGCAGCCCAGAACCGGGGACGTAGGACAGAGCTCATCTATCTGCTTTGCGTGCAAAGCCTTTCAAACTTGCAAATTACACTCGGCAAGTAGATGCTTAATTTTCAGGTGAAGATGTTGTCTGAGATTAAAGTAGTTGGATCTCTCGAAATCATGTCGCTCGCAGTTATTGAAATGCCGAACTCACCGTCCTTGAACATTAAGCTGGCAGCTGACATAGGCAGTATTTGCTTGCGGCGGTCACTAGTTTAAAACAGCCATGTCGCAAGACTACTAGATACCTCGCTTCAAGGCCTACTGTTTATAAGCGAACCTCTACTTATCTGGACATACAGGATTATATTTGCTAACATTATGCACATTGGTTGAGATTACCTGGGCTTCCATCACACTCCAACGCCAAATCCCCAACTGTTATGTCCATATCGAAACGCGTACGATGAGCCCATCATACTCGAACGCCAAAAGAACTGCAGGCACAAAGACATTTAACAACATCCCCATTGACACAACTGATCTCTGAATGAAATTATGGATTCCTAGCGCAGTAGCTTGACTTTGCTCGTTTCTTCAACCGTAGCGAATGCCTGCTTGCATTTGACCTTTTTATCGGACGGTTTTTTTCCATCGGTCATGATGTATTCCTCTAGTGCCTTCCAATCCAAGCCAGAAACCGGTGGAGGGTTGATTATATGCACAATATGGCACCAATGCTCCGCAGTGATTTCTTTGAACGTCTTGAGAATCAGCGCTACCGTCTTCCACCCTCTTATCCTTTCCTCCGGCAGAAATAACTGAAGGCGCTGTTTAGACCAGCCACATGCATACAGGTCGTTGTCGAGTCGGCTCTCGAGACAAGGAGGTGCGAATCCATAGAACTTCTCTGTCACTAGCATCTTCTTTCCTTTGGGTTTACAGGCCGAGCGTCGCATCCGCAGCGAAAGCAAAAGTGAGCTATCTTCGAGCCCTATGAGGTTGATAAAACGCATTTTCGCACAGTCAATCTGTACACTGAAAATCGACGACGTCTTGTGCCTATTGGGATCCTTGATGGTTTCGCGCAGAACCAAAGCATTGCTGACCAAGTCGAAGACGACGTCGAGTTCAGCACCTGGTTGGTGCAGTTCACGCACCTGTCCAGGCTCAGCTCCCTGTAGAACAATTTCGACTTTCCTCGGCACTCTTCTTGGGGCTGGCTGACAGCCACATTTGGGATCGTTGCTAATATAGCATAAGCCAATGGACAGACTTACTCATTTAGTAGGCTACTTCGAACTTACCAACGCATTTTGATACCGAAACTGCCCAGAACAAATATCGTTTCTGTCGAGAAGAATAGATTGATTCCAAGTTTGCCTTAGGAAGTAGGGCATCGTCTGAGTGTAAGAACAGTAGCATTGTTGGTGCTGTCCTAGGGTGGCTGGCCTTCATTCACTGTCAGATTGATTTTCAATGCCAGTTCCATTACGTTGAAAAGCAAAACGTGGAATATTCCGACTTCTGCGCTGATTCTATCTATTACATTCACCTTCCCCCATAGTTTAACCCATTGATCAGGGCATTTCTAGGCTTGTAGGTCAAATTGACGCAATCTCTACGTGCGGGCTTGACTTGTATATTGCCAATTGTTTCATCAATATGCTCTCACCGTAAGAATTTAACAATACTGTGTACTTTGATATGCCTCATACATTTAGGGTTCATCTAAACCTTGACTTGCTTTACAGATGGCTATCAGCCCGAATTGATAGCAGGGATCCGGATTTACATGGTAAGATAGACTTGGTAATTTTTGATAAATATATTACTTAATTCGAGAAGTTATAGTCAGGTGGTAGCTAGGTAATTTTGTCTACTAGAGAGTGAAGGAGTATACTACAGTCTACTTGGACACACCGTGCTTCAGAGATCAGACTTCAAAGTTTAACAACTTGGCTACAATATTGTCAAACTTTAAGAAGCTAATCATGGACTGAAAAATACTAAAAAAAAAATATACACTTTAAGGTCGATTGGGCCAGATCTTGCCTTCACCTAGCTAACTACAGTATGAGATTAATTAGTCCTCCCAAACTCCTGGACTATATCACTGAATTCTGGAGAGAAGGAAGTTTTACTCTTTCCTTTTACTTTTTTTCACCTTTTTTAACTTTTCCCAACTAGACATCTAACAATACAATTGAGTCAAAAGCTCAATAAACCCATATTATTATTACTGGTATGTACTTTTCAATTTTCAGCACATGCACTGCCAGACCGTGTTGTTCATGGATAGATTACATAAGCACATCGCAAGCTTCGTACGGGATAATCCACTCACTCCATTACGCGATCAGACAGATTGGACAGGACAATCTCTTTACCAAGGAACAAGGAAACGCCCACATTCGTCCCCTTCACATACAAACTAGTGTCTCTTTGTCCCTTTCTTTGATATTTCTCTAGATATCTCGGTACCAATTGCCACGATGTCTGCGGAAATGGATGTCGACGTCCAGGCCTCGCCTGAAGAAGCTCCCGTCCAAACGGGAGGGTTCGAACCACGGACACATGCTGAAGCCGTCGCTGTACGCAGTATCGAGGGATGGATTGTGATAGTGACCAACATTCATGAGGAGGCATCGGAGGAAGACGTGACGGATCTGTTTGCCGAGTATGGAGAGATTAAAAACTTCAATTTGAACCTTGATCGTCGAACAGGTTATGTCAAGGTTAGTCAACTTAGCTCTCCGTCAGGTTTTATTTCATCACTGCGCCTCTCAATTTTCCATCCCACTGCGACCGTTTACATAGAAACTATGAATTGTGGCAATTGGATATGCTAATACTCACTCGCATAGGGGTATGCTTTGATTGAATACTCGACTCTTCCCGAGGCGTCGGAGGCCATTAAGGCACTGAATGGTTCCAAACTGCTTGATCAGACAATTCAAGTCGACTACGCATTTGTTCGGCCACCTCCGTCCTCCAATAAAGGAAAATCTGGTGGACAGAGAGGAGGCCGCGGTGGCCGAGGCCGCAGCAGGAGCCGGGAGAGGAGTCGCAGCCCTGGAGCTGGAGCTGAAAATGAAAGGGAGTAGGCAAGTTGACCTAGAATCACTTGCTTGATCTCCTTTCCTCTGATAATGTGTGGTCTTGTGATGAACTGTTGCTCTGGTTTAATCATTCCTATCTCCCCCTCTTTGTTGACCGCTAGCGGTCTCATATTGGTTTACATCCTTACAGGACGACAAGACGACAGTCGTCATGAAGGCTTTGGTGCTGTGACTCTGGCATGTGCGAATTATTTCTGGCGGATGACGAGAACCAGGATGAATACGCTTATAGTCGGCATTGTCCTATATTGCGGGGGTCTGTACGTATGGCCATCATCTGATGGTGCGATTTACATGATCGTGCCCCCGGGGATATGTCGGCGTCGTGGACTTTTCGCAATTTGGTACGGCGATTGAATTTTTCCAACATGTGTTTAACTCTGGTCACTTACTAACTAAGGCTTCAGAAGAAAACTTCCGATGTTAGATTTACCGAGCTAAAACCATTCGTCTAGCTTGATTAGTTCGTTTCTCTGGACATGACTGAATAAAATGACTGTTTACGGCGAAAAGTTTTCTAATTCCCCTTCTATTTTGCCTTGGCACACTGTACGCGACATGCATATGCGATCGCAAGATATGAGTAGCCGGCATCGCACAACCGATGCGTCCATCCCTAACCCGTAAGCCTTCTGACCTATGTCTCCGATACAATAGACCACTGCCCCTGTCGATCTTCTAGTTTGTGATACATGTTTGTAGAGCTATAGGCAATCATCAGACCATTGTCGACCATACAGCGTTGACTTGGCCTGATGAATTCGAGAGCGCATGATACGATCGCAGGAGCACAGATAAGAATGGTTTCGAGCTATCAAGTGAGAGCAATTGGCAACAATGAAGCGAAAAAAATCCTTAAAAAAAGGAAGAAAAGAAGTCGACCCATGGCAGAAGACCTCCTTCCCCATGGATCCTCTGCCGTTTCCAAGCCAAACTAAAATGACCCCCACACAACCGACTGCAACTGATCATCTTTCTTTCTCCCCTGGTGGCAGGGCAATGTTGCACCTCGGACGACGTTATATTTATTGCTTTGCCCTTCATTCGTCGCCAGATGTCTTTCGTTCTGCGGTTGCTTGATCGGTCTGATCATTCTCTTTCAGAGTATCTTTAACTCTCGTCGTTGCTTATCAGTTCCGACCTTTCTCATTGTTTCCATCCTTAGGGGCTTTGGTAGAGCTTTGATAAAGAGAGGGAGAGGAATAGGGTAATGCTCCGAAAATGGTAGCATTGATATACATCTTCAGCGTTCTCTGCATATATCTGGCTTTTCCCTGGACCAATGCGCTGGTGCTGCGGTCGCAGGACGGCCTTGGGCCGTTGTCTCCACGGGGACAGACCGTCCTTGATGGAACGACTGTCCTACCGGAACGACTTCCTTCCGACCGCTCGTCACAGCCGGCCAATTCGGTGAACAGCACGCAGCGAGATCTGCTGAGTGCATTGAATGTGATGCAAGATAAATACTTTCAACTATGGCAGGGAAAATGGCCCACAGCTATCGATTGGACAGCTGCAGTGCTTGGGACTCACATCTCGGCCACGCTCTCGTCGCTAACTTCCGCGGTGAATGATATGCTGCCACCACCCAAACATTTGGATGCGAATATAGATCCTAGAGTAACATCGATGATCGACTACTATGGCCAGGCTTTTGAGAATCTTATCAATCACTTCTTCGACCACTCCATGGCCTTTTACTTCGGCGAAGATGCATTTGCTGTGAGGAACCAGGCCTTTGATGATATGCTCTGGCTAGTATTGGAATGGCTAGAGAGCATCAAGTTTCAGAAGCTGCACTCAGATTTGCACTACCATAAGTTCGCGTATCCTAAAACTACCGGCAAAAGACCTGGGTGGCATGGCCTCCAATTCCATATTCCAGCAGCTCATCGAGCTCGATTGTTTTACGAACTTGCGGCCAAGGGATGGGATAGTTCCCTCTGCGGAGGTGGGATGATTTGGAGCCCCCATCTGACTCCTTATAAGAATGCTATTACAAACGAATTGTACATCTCTGCCAGTATCGGGATGTATCTCTATTTCCCGGGTGATGTGATCGAATCGCCCTTCATGGCGGAATCTCAGAATAGCGAAATCTTGCCTGACGGAAATCCTCACAATCCAGCTCATCTAGTTGCTGCTATTGAGGCATACGATTGGCTTAACAACTCGAATATGACTGGACCAGGTAGCCTCTATGCAGACGGGTTCCATGTCAAAGGGTATCAGGACACCGAAAATCCCGGCACACGCAAGTGCGATGTCCTTAACACGATGGTGTACACGTACAATCAAGGTGTAATTCTCAGTGGGCTCCGGGGCCTTTGGCTGGCCACTGAATCGCCGCAGTATCTGGACGATGGGCACCAACTCGTCCGTAAAGTTCTTTATGCCACGGGATGGCCCAATAAGTCCAGCGAAGAGTGGGCCGGCCTTGGTCGTGGGGGCGTCTTAGAGGATGCATGCGATTCTTCCGGCAACTGTTCTCAAGACGGACAGACGTTCAAAGGGATTTTCTTCCATCATTTAACCGAATTTTGTCGTCCCATTCGACCGCAGGAGGAGCATTTTCTGGTCAATTCCAGTCGCACAAGCGAGGATGAGAGCGATTGGTACTACGTATATAAATGGCATCAGGCACGATGCCGGACGTATGGGCCATGGATCAAACATAACGCAAACGCTGCCCTCATGACTCGAGATGCTGATGGCAAATTCGGAACCTGGTGGGGAAGAGAATATCGCAAGTCCGATGACGCGCTCACTTATCGGAGCACCCTGCCTCAAGGTGCCGTGGATTATAGAAACCACGGCGACCTTGCAGAAAATCTAGAGCTCGAGATATCCAGACCCTGTGGCCAGACCCCTCTGACTGAGCATCCGGACGTCATAGGCATGCGGCATAAGGACTACAATGACCGGGGCCGGGGTCGTACTGTAGAGACGCAGTCTGGGGGTGTAGCCGTTCTGCGAGCCTTGTACCAATGGGAAAATTTCCCTTCTCTTTCTGGCAAGGATGTCTGATCTTCAGCCATTCAGACGAAATGCTACGATCGTTCTGTTGTATATATCATGGAATATCTTTACCATTGGGTGATGTTGCATTGGGGCGAGAAGTTTTGGGTATTTTTATAGACATTGTTAGATTGGCCTGTGGACCAGAGCCGATGGAATACGAATGAACAGTCATTTGGCAGTATTTTCCCAATCCAATGAGGACGACCTTTATGGCTGTCAAGATATCAGATATCAGATGATTGATATTGAATCCACCACCTGACGGTCAGATACTTGATAAACGTACTTTCGTAAACAAAAAGACCCAAGCTAAGCATCTTCAAAGAAAGACAAAGCAGATTCCACGAGACCGGCTAACAACAAGCAGCACTACCTAGTTAGCCAGCCCACCGAGGCACTGAGAGGAGACTACATAGTGCGTAACGGGCCTTTCAGATGAGATAATGTACTGCGCCAATGGTACGGAGTATATTCCGTACTCTTGCATTGATTGTTTCTTGATCTCCACTCAGGGAATGGATCTTTGCACCTGAGATAGTAGCTGGAGTACATACATACACATATGCAACATACATGTACATGATATGATCTACGCTACATATTGCATTGCGGATGCGGAATTGTGTTCCGGTGCAAGGACGATGGGGCCCTACTGTGCGGAGTAGTTACCTGTCGAAGTATAATGTAGATGTATCTTAAAATCTAAGTACAGGTATCTATTCTGTGCTTGTTGGTGGGTAGGTGGGTTGTTTTTTCGTCATTGGTTTGTCCAATTGGATTATTTCTCTTGTTGGGGTAGAGAGGTACAGATGTGAATGAGATATAAGTCGAATACGGATGATATTTTTAAGTCTGTATGTGTTGTAAATTGGCTAGGATCTATCTGGCTAGCAGGAAGAATTGATCTAGCACATACTCCCGTAGGACCACACATTAATAATAAACCCACCAACAACCATCACGGGATTGCAGTAAGCCAATTACCTAGGTAAGGAAGGGTAGTCCAGCAGCCGACGAATGACAATACCACCATATATCTGACTTAACCAACGCTACTACTACTCCGCGGAATCTAGTTATAAACCCGCCCGGATCCTCAGAGAAAATTAGTCAAGCACTAGAAGCCCCCTAGAAGCCGATTCTGAGACAATCCAATCACCAGCAAACCAGACGGATTCTGGAAACGAAGGGAATCGCCCCCCGGTCATATCTAAACGGGGGAGAAATGCGCCGGCATAAGGATTCCTGCCAAGGATGACCGTGCTGAAAGCCACATGCTACTGACGGGGGAGTCTTATTTTCTCTCTCTCTCTCTCTCTGTCTGTCTGTCTGATAGTGAGTGAGATTAGATCGATTGGACCAGTTAGCGCTGAAGTAGTCAGTCAGTTGTGGGAGTGGCTCCATGAATACGGAATACTCCGTAGAGGAAAATAGACAGGGCTTTGACCTCTTATCGAGGGAACAAACATCAAGTGATCGACTGATTTTGTTTAACAATCAGAGAAAGGGACGGAAAAAAGCTACTAAAATGGTGATAGTCTCTGGCGGGACAAAGGAGCAAATCAACTCCTGTTGTAGCCGATGAGGGATCGGCGGTGCTTTATCGTCATCGTCATCGGTCAGGGATTCGGGATAAATGTGGGTAGATTGTTTACAATTCTTGCTAATCACCTTGATGGATATAAAGCAAACATCTCAGTGCTTACTTACCTAAGATACTAACTGGTTAACTAACTAATAGCTTCAGATGCTGCAACATTGAAGAATGAATTGTTGACAATTAATTTTTAAATAATCTCTAATGTTAATCATACCATAGAGATCATTAATTCCTCAAAACAACCAAAGCTAACTGAAAACTCAGTGAGGAATCAAAGTCACGCGGTGTCTGTTTCTGCTTCCATCCTTACATTCTTGCTATGTATCGTCCTATTTATTACATACCAGATTCGGTAACATCAAACCCTACCACCTACTTACTAGGTACCTATCTAGGTACCGTAGGTACTCTAGGCTGGCAGAATTGATGTGTGTATGCCCTACAGATTCCAGTACCAATACCAAGTCAAAATACTCACATCCTAGATAGTCGTCATAAGGAACCCTACACAGTATCTCCTCCCCCACCATTCCAAGGTGTCCAACTCCTACTGATGGATATCTTGCATCTGGATAGAACAGTTTACATTCATGGCTAACAGTTGACAACTGTCATCCTGAACTAACCACCGTCAGGTCACAAGCACCCCCGTTCTAGGTGGCGGAAAACGCATGCGACCCAGCGATGCGGGGGTCGAGGAACGTATTCAACTGGCTCGCGGGAGTTCAGTTGCTCAACGCTCGGCCGGAAGTGTGGTTTACCAGACACTCTGGTCTCTCCGAGGGTTAGACTGATTCACAACCTCGTGTTGATCGATGATGATGATGATGATGATGATGTAAGAGGACGAGACAACGTTGGGTTGCCGATGTACTCCGCACAGAGTATGCTCTGTGCATTGCCACTCGGGACCATCAATACCATGAATGTTGAACTCTACGAGGGGAGGATGGAGCTCAGTTTGAAACAATTTACCGCTACCGTCTGGTTTGCGTTGCGCGTAGCTAGTTAGCCTCGAGTGTAAGGGTACAGTAACTCGACTGGTTAATGAAAGGGAGGAGTGATCTTGTATTCGTGTGAAAAGCAAACGTATCGTAGGCGATATGACGTAGTTCGATCAGCAATATATCAGCAGTCCCCGTACACTGCCAGAGGTACTTTTTTATTGAATTTTTTATTTTGAATTTTTAATTTTCTACTTTGCGTTGGTTGGACGCATCCAATCAGCGCAGCCATGACGTGCTTGGCCGTCATCAATGGGGCTAGCAGCCGCCGATACTTGCCCGGAATATAAACAGCGGTGGAACTCTGAGCAAGGGGACTTGGCCCTGGCTTTCTTTCTACTACCCTCATCAAAGGGAGGACGTGAGAAAAGGAACCACCAAGAGAAAATTCGGTCGGGCATTTTCCATTCTCAAGGAGGTTGCTTCCCATTCTCTTGGGTCCTCTATTTGTTGATCATCGAATGGGAACACAAGTTTTGCTATGCCTACAGAATGTCTATTCCGGAGCTACTGTCCCATTTGCAGATGCTACTGCAGCTAGCATCTTAAGTGATGCACAGCATTGGGACTGTGATGGAGGGGAGGGGAGGAATAGTTTTATTAGAGCCTTGAAGCATCGGAAAGTAGTTGAGGGAAAGGGGGATTTAAAAAATAAAAATAAAAAACAAAGCCACCCCACAAGGTTGCTCGTCCAATGCCGTAGAAATGCTACTGTACTGCCGCGCTCTCTATGTAAACTCATAAGGATTGTCTTCATTATCTCGTTCCGGCACTCTGATTCGATCTTTAAAGTCCAAAGATGTTCCCGGTGATGGAGAACGATGATGGCAATTGATGTGCGATCGGCATGCTGCACATCGCTGTGCCGGTTTCAGCCTTTCTCAGTGGCTGAGGGTCATGGATCTGTCAGAAAAAAAAAAAAAAAAATAACTGTCCAAACCGCAGTAACGGATCAGCCTCTCCCTGAAACGTTTTTTTTTTAAAAAAAAAAAAAATTTTCTTTCATGTTTATTTGTGGATTAAAAGGGCAGTCGCTTCACCGTTATTCCTTTCGTGGTGTGGAGGATGCGAATGGCACATGGATAAATGAAAAGGCCTCCACTTGGACACTCTGATAGAAGGTTATGTACGTTTATTGGCTTGGGGAAGTTGAAGTACAGCGCTTCCTTAGTCATCTATCAATTAGCAACTTACCTGTTAGTTAGCCAGTTCACCTTACCATCCAACCTACAGAATAGTAAGGTACTTATGGGGATATCATTTCCGATCGACATTGCATGACCTCCCCTAGGTGTATTTCTTAAGACCTTGGAACTTTGAACGCCAGCTTTTTTGCCTCCTTCGCCTCGGCAGTTGAGGGACCATCACAGTACGAAGGACCACGGATACGATCCGCCTAGTGGTTTCTAGTTTGGATTGGAGATGTTTCTAAGTCGAAGCAGTACAAAAAAGGAAGTCAGTCCAATTTAACCCCAAGTTTCAAGCAAACTTGACAATAAAGAGCATATTGCAGTTAAATTATTTAATGTTTAATACAGACACAGTGGATATTCATGCATGCCTAGTAGCAGTACGTACTCCGTACACACATGCATAAATACTATCCAGGAGTCATTTAGTTATATGGGACATACCACTGGAAAGAAAATCAGTAGTAATAATTAATCAGCTTGAGACAACTTTTCCTCCTCGTCATCGTCATCATTCTATGCTGAGATTCTCAGCTCATCCTTTGTGTGCTGTTAGATGATCATACTCGCGGTGGGTAATGAGGATCATCATCATTCCTCTGAGGACCACAATCTTCTTGGTGGTATTTGCCCCCCTCCATCCCCTCTAGGGCAAAACGCCGGTGTCGAACCAGGGGGAGTCAAGCCAATAAGAGGAGTCAACCTGGGGACTCAAGCTAACATGGGTCACTAGAAAGGACTAAAGAAAAAGGAACCCCTAAATGAAGTCAGCCTTCCCCACCCAACTGCGCCCACGCCATCCCTGAACGGGCCCTTCACCGAAACAATGACCAGTAAATCCACCTTGACCTCCCTAGCTGGGTTTAAGGCGATAAGAGATACCTTCCACTGCATTTTATGCGACGTAATACCAATACACTGGGGATACCTCCACAATGGTTTGGTTGGGTTAGTCAGTCAAAGGTACTCCGTAGTGGAGGAGTTGTTCTCCGCTCCGCCATAGGGAAGTTTTGCTCGTATGGTATCGAATAACCTAGTACTCTCTAAGTAGGTACGTAGTAAAAGATTGGATGAATGACCTGGTTCCCCCTTTCGATCCTTCGTTCCAGTGGCGGCCACGAGTCCTGAGCCACCCACAACTTTCTTTCAATCCTCCCATAAGAAATCAAGTCATTTGGGAAATAGATATCCCATGATGGCATTTGTGATTTGGGCGTCTGAGGGATCCAGCAAACCCCATTTCTTTCTCCTGATTGACGTAGCCCAAAATAAGTATGCTACCGATTTTCCCATGATCACCATCACCTCGAGTGACGCAGCGTTGAAGGGCCCCACTAAGAATTTCCGCCCAAAACTGTCGTGACTATTTTAGTCCTTAACCTTAGTAGTCTTCATACCGAATTGGTAGAATTATGAGAATTACTTACTACGGCCATTCTCGTTATTACCGTCGTCAGTATTGCTGTTCGGCCTATTACTTACGACTTCCTTACTACCAACGACTTTCTCCCACGACTGACTGACTCCTACGGAGTACTTACTCAGGGATTGATTGATTGATTGATCCAAGTTCGTACTGCAACGACAAACTGCCCACTTGCTCTTCTGACTACAACCCTATCGTCCCTTCTACTCTTTCTTTTTTCTTTGTCAATTCCCCCTTTCACCTACTTTCAACTCCTTTCTAACGTCGACTCTCTTTTTTTCCCTTCGACTCCCTCGTTCTCCCCTTTGGAATATTTCGAGGTTGATTGTTATTATAACCCACTTTTCCCCCTTAACGATTTCATCCACCATCTATCTGGTTTTAGCTCTTTTCCCGTTTTCGGACTGTTCAACGAACTGTCTCCTGAGCGGTTTCCCTCCCAACTGCCGTTTCCATTGTGAAAATCAGATCCAAGAAGGACAAAGGAAAAAAAGAAAGAAGGGAAAAAAATATTCACGCGTAGAGGGAACACAGAAAACGGACAAGTGAATCAACCAATTACCCAGGCACATTCTTGAATCGCTCTGTCCCGAGTATCGGTTGCCTTCCCAACTTCGCTTAACTGATTCGTTTTCCCCCCGAACTTTCTCCATCGACCATTTTTTTTTAATCACCGTCGATTCTTTGTCCTCCGGTTCTGCCTTCCCCCCCCCCCTCCCTACCGAGGCCGTGACTTGCAGACTGGATTCTATTTTATTTACGTTCCGTTCCGTTCTTTTTTATTTTTTTTCTTTTTCCTTGTTCCTTTCTTTTTTTTTTCTTTTGACTTTCCCCTCGAACAAGTTTTCGACAATCCTTCAACTATCCCTCGCTTCAACTTTATTGAAGTCCGACAGCTACCTCCAGCGAAACACAGATTCTTCATCTGGGGTTAGTCGCTAGAGGTAGTCCCGCCAGCTGTGATTTTTTTTTTTTTCAAGTTATTGTTGGTGCTGGGTATATGAAACTTTTTTTTGATTGTGGAAAGCCGCCACATCAACCACAGACCAAATCCTCTCGAAAATTGTCCATAGGACGAAATTCAACCACAGCGCCACCACATTATGGCGTCGACGTCAGATGCGCATGGGTCCTCTCCTGTTCCAACCTTACCCCACCCCAGCGATAATAGTCGCACGCATATGTCCTCTCTTTCTTCTTCCTCCTCCATATCCGACACGGAAACAGACCGCAGGGGCCGACAAGAACGCCCTCGCATGGCCAGCCGGAAACCGAGTGCTTCGATATTAGTACCACGGGATCATCCAGAAATCGAAATTGAAGAGGAAGAATTCCCCCCCGACGACGCTAGAGCCATGAGCCCTCGACGCAATTCAGCCGACTTGGAACGACTGGGAAAAGAGGCCAGACAGACCTTGCAGGAGTAAGTATCTGCAATGAGCATTGGATTATATACTCTACCTTGTGGTTTGGCCATCGTACTGACATTGGAACCGGTTTTTAGACAAGCAAAGGCCCTCCAGTCCTCTCTCCAGGCTCTCGCCGAACGAATCGAAGCGGTGAAGTCGGATCACGATAAACTCGAGAACGAGAACAAATTTCTCCAGGATTACATCGGTGGATTGACTCGAAATATGACCAAGAGCGAAATGACGAGAACAAGTACGAAGGTCAGAAAGTCACAGAAATAAGCATGGCATCGTTTCGACATCTCGGCTGTTGGAATTACTGAATAGCCGAGATTTGACCACTTTTTGACAAAGAGAAATCCGATAATGAAATATGCCTTAATATGTCTCGGTATGCGGCGATTCTTTTTTTGCGACCAGGCATTCCTACACGCTCTTAACGGTCCTTATTTCCGTGACCACGCTCCCTGGATTATTTGCCGGAGCATCTCATCTAACGAAACTACACCCCCGCGATATGATATATATCGAAACTTCATTTCTACGAATTTTTGACCGCGGCTTAAGCGAGCGAAGTTGAAAACGATACCAGCATCTTTTTATCATGGTGTTCACCATTACCGATAGGATGCTGGAAACGCTTCATTTGCATATGTTACTCCTACAACGGACTTGGATCTCATCAGGCTCCTTGGGGGAATCAGCATAATCACGCCTCTCACAGGCCTCTCGTCGGAACTCGATCGGCCCTCGACCAGCCATCTGTGTCATGAGAACGTTGATGTCTTGAGATTCGAGTGACAGGAGAAACTTTTGTGACATCATTGCATACCACGGTGTTGTCTGGGTGCTTGTTATTAGGTCTAGGCATTGGTCTGATGGATGATCTGGTGACCTGTGCGGTTCCAATCAGCCATCCTTCTGCGACATGTGGAACGAAGGCAAAACGGAGTCTGCGACGACAGCCAACCAACTTCTTCTGTTTATATTAATATCTTTCTACTTGTTCTTTTTTTCTTTATTTTCTTTCATATCGCCCTACCGGAGGCACTGTGTATTCTGTGGCATAGCACACGCGGCGTTCGGAACTGACTGGGAATTATTGTTGATTTAGCTCAACTAGACTTGCTTGATTGGCACGAACCGCAACTGGGCGCATCTGTTCTCATGGTCTGCAAAGAGAAAATTCAGGTGGGCAAGCATTTTCACGGAGCAGCCAATTGTGGTTTTACTTGATTGTCTTCATCTTTCATCATCGGCATGGGCATGTGTACATTGGAATCGTCCCGGTCTGGCGATTCGGTTTGATTTTGTTTGGCTCTGAAGACATTTGCTTTACATACCCAGGAGCGAGCGGTTTGATACAATTATAAATCATATCTTCAACTTCAAGTTATTTCGACCTTTGTATACCATATTTATAGGAACTCGTAGATATTCTACTTTGATATCAAGACCTATGTTCGAATCCGCTGTAAATACTTCGTACGTATATGTAGGTAGATACAAATAAACAGAACAGAAACAGAAAATAGATATTACTCGTAGATCACTCACCACGTCACCGTACTACTCTACTTCTACTACGTACTGTGTCCATAGTTGTCCATACCTATTACATCATATCCAAACCAGAGTCATCCCAGAAACCAACATATCCAAAATAAAATAAAACAAATTAGAACAAAGAAATCTAATTTTAAAGTTCTTTTCTAAAAAGAAAAAAAGGAAAAAAAAAATACTGTGATAGATAAAAAAATAGTGGACATGAATATAAACATAAATATAAATACCTGCCTTCCCTTCCTTACCTACATTTAGATACACGAACCCTCAGGATTCTTCAGTCTCAGCCCGATGATGAAATTAAAAAATTAAAAAGTTAAAGAAAATTAAAGGGGGGCTGAGAACCTAAGCGCCGCATACGTCATCGTTTGGCAATGATAGGATTGAACCGGGTTTTGTGTATCGTGTTTGGTATTTGGTTCCCTGGGACAGTAACTGGCTAATATTATTTAGGGAGGGAGTAAGTGGGTAAAATAAAATAATAAAACAAGTGAAACGCTGAATGATGTACAAAGTACGCGTGATCCGCGCGTAGCAGATAATAATACTAATGAACGAATCTCGGGTCTTGGACTTTGGTATTGTCTTTATGTCTTTCTGTTTGTTGTACTTCGTATGTGTGTAGTCTTCATGTATGTATGTGTATGTGTCTGACTAGCATATTCTCAAGGTATGAGAATGGAATGAAGCGCGTTGGATTAAGATCTATCTATCCTTCTGTACCAGTTCAATTAGAGCCAGGGAATGTACCCTAAGTATATAATTATCTATCTGCTTATTTGCTAGGAGACTATTTGGGATGTGTCTGAATATTTTTCGAACGCAAGACCCCTTGGGAGATTTGTATGTCTCTTAGGTTAGGTGTCATTGATCCCTGGGTCGTCTGTAAGGCTTGGTATCGGCTTAACTAATCATATACATGAGGCTGAATCTCTACTTAGACGTCTTTTATAATTACTTCGTTATATGTTGATTCAGCTTTACTTGTTACGTCTACCGAATGAATTTCAACTTTCTTGATAGCCACTGCTGCCGGACTTAAGATCTAAACTCGAACTTCAGGCGAACAAGTAAACGCCGTGAGTGGCACAAAGGGAATAACGCCCAAGACATATTCCGCGATAATAGTCCAGGCCTGAGGGGCGGGGGAGTGTAACTTCACTAGATGTAGGGTGCGAGTCTGTAAAAAGAAAAGGGAAAGGTATTCTTTGGGTAGTTGAGCATAGGCATAAACCGATGGGGAAAATTTAGAAAAAAGAAAAAAGACAGGCAAACGAAAAATCGAAAAGCTAAGCCACAGATGGAGAACCGGTTCACCAGCCAGCCAAGACATGCCCAAAAGACATCAGATTGTGCTGGGGCAAGTAAAGGATCCAAGTAGCATTTCAGCCGAATCTCCATCCGTTAGCCGTGGTGTCAGAAAACTTTCCACCGCGCCCTGGGTTGTGTGATACGAAAACAAAATGCACCTCTTGTTCCTTTTGCCCTCTTCTACATTCTAGTTCTTTCAACGCAAGCCAGCCTGTCATCCGGTTACTCCACCCACGGTCGGATAGGAACCCTTTTTTTTTTTTTTTTTCGTCTTTCCTTTACTCAGCAGGCTTCTCACCCTCCGCGGCCGGGGCCTCGTCCTTCTTTTCGGAGGTAGGAGCGGCCGATTCCTGGGATGGCTCGGCCTCGGACGAGGTCCAAAGCGTCTATAAGATGTTAGCGTGAGCACTCTGATGATTCTACTCCTTGAGTGTGGTCTTACCAGGTTGTCCCGGAGGAGCTGCATGATCAGGGTAGAGTCCTTGTAGCTCTCCTCGCTCAAGGTATCAAGCTCTGCCACGTACGTTAGCATCTTTACTTCGGAGTATAGTCACCCGCAGTGCTATGCTATGCTATGAAGGAGCTCTAGAAGCACCGAAAACATACCGGCAATAGCGTCGTCGAAAGCGAGCTTGGCGAGATGGCAAGCCTGATCAGGAGAGTTGAGGATCTCGTAGTAGAAGACAGAGAAGTTGAGGGCCAGTCCAAGGCGGATGGGGTGGGTAGGGGCGAGGTCCGTTTGGGCAACTTCAGTAGCAGCCTTGTAGGCCTCGAGGGAAGCGTCGGCGGCGCCCTTGCGGCGATCCCCGATAGCAAACTCAGCGAGGTAGCGGTGGTAGTCACCCTTCCTGTTGGGCGGATCGAAGCGATTAGAATCGATTCATGTTTGCACAGTCGAAGAGAAAACATACATCTTGTGGTAGAAGACCTTAGACTCGCCGCTCTGGGCAGAGGGGATCAGGTGCTTGTCGAGAACCTCCAGGATGTCGTCACAGATCTTAGCAAGCTCGGCCTCGATCTTCTGGCGGTACTCCTTGATGAGAGTAACCTGGGACTCATTGCCCTTAGACTCCTCTTTTTGCTCGATCGAGGTGACGATTCTCCATGACGCACGTCTGGCACCAATGACGTTCTTGTAGGCAACGGAAAGGAGATTCCGCTCTTCGACGGTGAGCTCAACATCTGCAGAAGCGACGGTCTTCATGTTCTCGACCATTTCTGGTGTCCTTTTCGTTAGCAAAGAGCAGCGGGTGAACGGAAATATTCATGACGTACCCTCATAACGCTCAGCCTGCTCGGCGAGCTTGGCCAGGTAAACGGCATCTTCGTGGCCCATTGTGAGAATGGTGTCTAGTTCGCGCAAATTTGCTGTTAGTCGAGCGCTAGGAAACGATTCGGAAATTGCGTGTCAATTCTTCCCGACGTGTATAAAAAGAAGAGAAAAAGAAAAATGGATACAAAAGTGAGGAAAGACAAGAAAAGGATAGGAACGAAAACCAGATGAGACAGAGTGTTCCAGATCATGCGATGAAGCGAGGGGCTGAAGGAGGTAGTCACAGGGCAGAAATGAGGCTGTGAAGTCAAGTGCTCTAGGGAACACGAAAGCGACAGGTCCCCTCCTTTCTGACTCCCGTTTACTCCGTTTTTAACAGGAGGATCGAGAAGACGAATCAAACAGGAAAGAATGATATGAAAATCAATAGTATGGTCATTTAACTCCAGCGGGGGAGAAATAGGGTGGTACGGCGACGGTCGGGGGTTGTTAACAGTGGATGTCGCACCGCCGCTCCTCCACTCGGCTAGCCGTAGACCGTGTTGCGCGGGCAGGCGATTCTAACAGTAGTCTAGACGGGGTAGAGGGGAGAAATCGATGACCCAATAATTCATCCCGGAAAGCCGCCCAGTAAATACGCGGTATAACCCAGAATCCTCCCATTGTGAATTCCCAGCGACATGCGAAGGTGATAAGGAGCAGGAATTGGAGGAAGTGGTTGGTTGGAGAGATGGGATAGGAATATGGACCGAGGGGAAAACAGTGGAAGACCAAAGAAAGGGGACGAGGCTCACCTGAGAGGAAGATAGATTGATTTTAGGTCAGGAAAGAGTTGAGAAGAAGAGGAGGTGGAGGAGAATTTATGGTGGAAAGGAAGAGGTAAGTAAGCTTTGCAGGGGGAAAAATACAAAGGGAAAGTCGGAGAGGCAGAAGAGAAGGAGGGAGAAAGAAGGAAGAGAGAGGGGGAAAAGAGAGCGAGAGAGAGAGAGAGAGTGGGAGGGGAAAGACCAAAGTCGGCGGACTAAACACGCCCAAAGGGGGAAAAACGAAAGGAGGAGCGTCGACACCTGAGGCATGCACCGCCTGTTCTCCTTCCTCGCCTTGAATGTGTTGTTTTCTGCAACAGTCTGCAATCCATCTTGATTCATCTACTCGCCTGTCTATCTGTCTGTCTATCTATCTATCTATCTACTTGGTATCTATCCTCCATCCATTCAACAAACTACCTACCAATGACTCTGGAGTCTCCCTGTTAAGCATCCTTTCAAATTCCAGTCTCTTTGTTCAACCTCCATATGAGTACTCTGTAGGAATAAAACCAATCTAACTAACAAATTGATTCATTATCGGTTGAATAATTAATCTCCCATGCTTAAACAACAGTCTGGAAAGGAGTTCGTTCAGACAATCATTTGTGTGGTTCGGTGGGCCGCACATCGTCATCCCTATTTCATTCCCGCCAATCATTCCACTACACCAGAGATCCTCCCAGTGGCCGGTACTGATGAAATTATTATTAGTCCTTGGGTGCTGGGAAAGGGTGTCTAGGGAGTCAGTGATTATTGATTGAGCCTCGTTGCTAGTTCTCCTAGTTGGGGTGGATAGACTCCATAATAATCAGAAGAATAGGGGAAGGGAAGGGGAATCCGATGGCTCAGCACTTAGCCTGATGGTTCTCTATTCCGATAGAGAAGATAAGATTCCGAAGAGCTTTGAGCATCGATTGGAATCTGCGGTTGTTATTACTGCATTACAACCCGGCGGTTTCTGGAGGGTTCTATCCAACATGGTGCTCCGTAGATATTTCCCCTACACTGGCGTTGGGAATGCCAACGTCCATACATAGTAGCAATCCAGAGTTTCTCTTATTAGATAACAAGTACAGAATAGTTAATTTAGAGACTATCGATGTCTTAGAAGATTCAGAGCACTATTACGGCTACATACTTTCAGCGACCCATCCTACAGCCATGAATATTATTTCATTTACATGGTGGCTTTCTCACCTAACAAAGCTCAAACTGGCTCACCTGATCCGCTGACTCACCCCTTTAAGTAAGCATCACATGATGTTTGGGCTAGTGTCGTCATTGGAGCGCCCTTGGCTGACAGGAATAATAGCAACCGGAAGTGTTCAAACCTACTCGGGTACCTTACGACTCACAGCTCAAAAAGCACTTAGTCCTTTTCCTTCCCCTCTTTTCCAATCCTTCCCTCTCTTCCTTTGACTTCATCATCAGCCGGTTCTTTTGTACCTTATCTCGATTCATCATGCTCCGTCAATCTATTGTTCGACCTTTGTCCACCGCCAACCGGTCCCTCGTCACGCGGTCTTTCTCTGCGCTGGCCCCCAGAATGGGTGAAGGCGACACCGGCGCTCCCAGACCGGGCGGTACGGCTCAATCGTAGGTTTTCCTATTCCATGCTATGTAAATCTGTCCTTGTGATGCTGCTCTTCCTAAAGCCGTGTTCATCCGGGTTGGATGACATCATCAGCAGTAGCAGCAGCATCATTCATTCAGAAGAAAGCACCAGCTAACCTAATTCATCCGTCGCAGTGATCAATTCCAGCGTCGTGAAGCCGCTCAGGAAAACCTCTACATCTACGAGAAAGAACGGGAGAAGTATGTCTTGCGTATGTATGTGTTTTTTCAGCCGCACTAACCTGTTTCCTTGTAGGCTGCGAAAACTGAAGCAATCCATTAAGGAGCAGCGTGAGCACTTGGATAAGCTGGATGAGCACATGTATGTTTCTCTCTTCCTTTCCTCATTGTAAGAGAGGATTCGGAATGGTATAGAAGCTAACGGCTCTTGTTTTCCTAGTGACGAGTTGACCAAGAGCCAGGGTGGTGAGCAGAACTAGATTCGGTTTGCGCACCCCTGTACTGTATGGCGGGAGAGACTTGATGATTTATTTATGATATGGAATGGGCCATAGCCGTTCAAAGCATATAAGCATTTTCCCAGTGCATCATCTTTCCTCCTAACTCCCCTAAATGTAATCTACTTCTTCAATACACACTCTACTCTTGCATTCAATCTGTGTAATCATCAGAGCGCGCGGAATGTTTCATCATTAACCCATTGCACAAAAGACACCAGTAATATCCGGGGCGGGAAACGACTAACAACAAAAGCATTAAGCACCAACCCATCTTAGGTACATTACAGTTCGACGGCCGAGGACACATCACCATGTTCTCCATGTCAATTATTGGAACCACATCCAAAAGCTTTTCTCACATTTACCGCCGTCCCATGTAAGAGCGGTAGAAATCATCTGCAGCATTCGAGCCACCTATTCCGGAGCTGCTGAACCCGTGTCCGAATCGGGAGGACAATGTCTGTCCAGCCTTCTGCGCCGCATGGACCTTTGCCTGCAGCTCGGTAGTACCTTGATCGATGACTTGTAGCTGAGACAGGTGAGAGTTCAGGATGCGCACAATTTGAGAAATCTAGACAGATTTATTAGCAATCAGGCCATGAACAAGGGGGAAATTCCGAAGAGTAAACTGACCGGCTCATCTGCATTATTTGTCTTACTCAAGGTCGCTGAGGCACTATTGACCTCTTCGATTATGCTGGTCAGATCCTTGCCCATTTCATCCAGGCGATCTGACAGCTTCTCGGCCATTTGGTAACTATAGTCAATGATTCAGTAGCTGCTCTGGCAACACGAAGATCCATCTCAGATGGTAACATACGTCCTTTCGCGCTCTTGGTCCGGCCCTTGAAGAGACTCTCCCGGGCCCACCTGCTTCGACATCATCTCATCCACCTCGCGCTCATACCGGTCCAGCCAAGATGCTAATTCTTCCTGTTGTCCTTCAACAGAAGCCAACTGGCGTTCGACTTCTTGTGTCGCACGCTCGGCATCGACAGTGCTGCCGTACAGCTTTTGGACTTTGGTTCCATTCTCCACTAACATCCGATCCCACTCGGCGACTTTTTCAGCCTGCTCTCGGAAATCTTTCTGGTACTTCGTCAGGTCAGTGGCCCACCGGGTGATGATCTCATCCATGGTCTTGTTCTTCAGGCGCGATTGGGCAGGAGGGGCAGGGCCGGTAGTTGACGCTCCAAGAGAGATCCCTCCAGTCGTTTTAGTCGCTTCCGCTGTGCTTGTGGTCGAGGTGACCGTTCCAGATGTGGCAGTCGTTGATGGCTGGGCGGTGGCAGTGGTTCCATTACTACCGGTGCTTGGGGGCTGGGTTGATGGGGTAGTTGCATCAGGCTTCGCAAGCAACCCAGTGACTTGAAAAGCAGGGGCTGCGGTTCCGGGGGCACTCGTTCCCGTAGACTTGGGAGCGCTGAGCCCTGGGAACGGCAATCCGGTAGACGGAGTGGCAGCAGGTGTCGACGATGGGGTCGTTGATGAGGTAGCGCCGCCAAGGGCCGGAAATGAGATTTTTTGTGGTGTAGCGGAAGAAGAGTCAGGAGTCGTCGACGATTGAGCGGCTGGAGTCATGGCACCGAGGGAAGGGAAGGCAGGTTTAGCTGTAGAATCAGTACCAGAGGATGGCGGCTTGAACAAGGAAGACGTTTGGCCACTCTGGGCACTACCAAGGGAAGGAGCTGGAGTGGTTCCGAAGAGAGACTTCGGCGCACCGTTTGTAGAGGCCGCGGGAGTCGTCGATTCGGCGGGTTTGTCTTTGCTGGCGTTTCCAAAAAGACCACCACCAGAAGGCGCCGACGGAGTCGTACCAAACAGTGGTTTCTGTGCTGCGTTAGATCCAAATATACCTCCTGCAGATTGCGGCTGAGAGGTTGCTCCGATCGTTGGGGCAGTTGAAGATGGTGTTGCGGAAGTAGACGGGGTAGTCGACGAGGAGTTGTTTAATGCACCAAATAGACCTCCGGGTTTTTGCGCCGTCTGTCCAAAGAGAGATTGTCCCTGGCCAGTAGCGTTTCCCAGTGGAGGAAGACCAGCAGGAGTCGTGGATGTGTTGGCGAAGGGTGAGCTTCCAGACTGCCCGGGAGTGGTCGTAGTGTTCCCAAACAAACCGCCAGAAGGTTTTGCAGCGTTTCCAAAGATGTTCCCAGTAGGTGTCTGTCCAGACCCTGAGGATTCGTTCGACTTATTAGGTGTTTGCGACGCATTGCCAAACAAAGAACTCGTCTGGCCAGTAGTCCCTGCATTGTTCTGAGTCCCGAAGCTAAACCCAGTCGTACCACTACTAGTCGCAGCACTACCTCCAGCACTACCGAAAATTGGAGTGCTTTGTCCTGGTGTAGAGCTTGACCCAAACGGAGAAGGGGCCGAGCCACCACTAGTTGTTCCCATATTTCCAAAGAGACTCCCCGAACTCGGCGCCGTATTCGAAGTGCCAGCGGTGCCAAAGAGACTGCCAGCAGAAGCCCCACTAGAGGCGGGAGGATTGAAAGAAAAGGTTGGTTTCGACATGGTGTGTGGATGCAAATAAGGTCACAGGGTTACCTGGAGGATCGGGGGAAATACAATAAAAAAAAAAAAAAAGATAGATCAGAGAGCCCCTGTGTACTGTGAAGCAAAATCAGACCAAAGAAGAGATTATTTCCCCCAGAGGGATCAAACTCACTGCGCCCAGTAATAACAGGCCTGTATGGAGTGAGAATGCGATTGGAAGGGCTATGGTGGTTCAGGTGAAGCCCCAGATAGTAAATTGTTGCTATTCCAAACTAGCAACGCGCTTGGCTCGGCTGGCGTCTATATGGACGACACCTCAGGCAGAAAGCAGTCAGGCCGACCCTGCCTCAGGCAGAGGCCGAGACTCGCATGGAACCCGGCAAGCGTCGCTCTTCACCGGCTCAGCATCATATTTCTACCCCCTTTGTTGCCTCGATCCTTTCACCCTGGTTTGTTGCCTCGAGATATATCCTTATTCTATCTACATGCATTTCTCAGGAATATAGTTCTTTCTAATGTCGGAACGGCCGTCCCGTCCGTCCAGCTCACACCAGGAGCCCCCAAGGAAAAGTGAGCAGTTTAAAGACCCTGGGGCTCAAGAGTCTGGTATGCTTCCGGTGTCGTATATGACTGACGTCTCTCGTGTCAATTGGATCCGTCGCTAATAACCGAAGTTGTAGTGGCTTCAAACAGCGATGATGAACATTTCTCAGATGCCAGCGAAGGCCAACTCCATACTCATTCACACACGCCGTCCGGTCGCATATCCCCTGTCCCATTGACTCGCGTCGAGACGGTCGACGACAATCCATCACACGGAGAAATTCCCGGAATCCCGGCAGACGAAAAGAGGGTGCAAGATGGTATTCCAGATGAGGCCGAGGTGATCCCAGAAGGGCCACGCAGAAGAAGCTCTTCCACTGCGGGGTATCTGCCTCGTCCTTCTGCTGTGGGTTCACTCGTGCACCAGACAGTCGTTGAGAAGGTCGATCTAGATCTGTCAAGGCATGGGGATATACCTGGCACACTGGCCTACGAACAGCCGAAAGCTGATGCGGTGCCTGATGTCGTGATGAAAGCGTCGGACTCGGATGGCCGACTATCGCACAGCCCAATTTCAAATCAGCAGACGCCAGCTGAGGCCAAGGCGAGTGACATGAGCGTTCCCGAAACAGTACTGTCGAAGGTTGACTCTCTTCCGGTGGGTGAGACAAGCTCAGATCTGCATGCTCACCAGAGGCGGCCTAGCGATACTTCGGACGTAACAAAGATTGTCCCAGACACTCTTGGTACGCCTATTATCCCCTGATAATATAATGTCCAAGAATCACTAACCAGGTCAGGCCCGCTATCGTCGTCAGAATCTAAGAATGACGAACAGAGTGACAATAATCCGAAACATTCCGTGATGGGAAACGATGATCAAACAACCGAGGACCAAGCGCCCGCGGACGACTTCGCCGATTTTGCAGAAGAACAAAACATGGGCGAAGATGATTTTGGAGATTTTGATGATGGGTTCCAAGAGCCCAGCGCAGAGGTCACTGAGGATGAATTCATTGAGCCAAACGATATGAGACCCTCGCAACCTCCTACGCCTCCTTCAGTTGTAAGTAGACGTGAAGCTAGCATAGGCCCATCTTTGAGGCAGCGCAGTACTAAACGATGTTTCACCTTTGCAGCCTCCCCTTATAGATTTCAATTCCTTTCAGTCCCTCCCCGACCTCTACGCTGCACTAGACGAGCCTCTTGACCGTCTGTTCCCCACTTGGAAAGATATATCATCCCAGTCTGTAGAACCGATCCAAAACTCCTCCGCGATTTTTAACACCGAGCGTTCTCTATCATTATGGTCACAACTAGTTGCACCACCACCACTACAACCTCATAACTGGGTCAAGTCTCGAATCCGCCGACTCTTCCTCGTTTCGCTCGGAGTCCCCGTCGACCTCGATGAGATCCTGCCGGCATCCAAACAAAAGAAACTTGTCCTCCCGTCTATCAACATCGGTTCAGACGCCGGTGGATCGACTACTCACTCACGCTCGCAGAGTCAGAATCGAAAAGATGGTACACTGAGCGGCTCCGGTAGCCCACGTACCTCCGGTCAAGGAAGCCGACAGAGGACATCACGGCGGCGCGAGCCAAACCCTCCACCAGAACTGGACCTGCCAGCAGTCCACCGACTGTGTACTACCACTGATGCTGCCCTGGAGGGACTCACAGATGACGAATTACAAGGACACGTTAAAGAGCTCCAGGATGTGACACTACGAGCGAGCTCCGTTCTGGAATACTGGCTCAAACGACTCGACGGTCTAGTCAGTGAAAAGGAGGCGTTTGAAGGGGTAATTGAGAATTTAGTCAATCATGCCCGTCGTGTGAGAAAATAATGGACCCCCTACCGGATTGTTGTCAGCCTGTCGTCCTTTCCCTCCATGTATCCCAAATTTTGTTTTCTACTAGGGTCCGTGATCCACTTCTAACCCCCCCCCCCTTTTAATGCCCTTTCCTTTGTGAAGCGAAGTCAGGACTTCGCTATATTTCTCTCATTCAGCATCTAGAACTACGACCTCATCGAAGTTGGATGAAAGGCGTAATTTCTTGTTAATAGACTGAACATGTACCTCTACATGATACAGTAACTCCATCCTCTTCTTCCCTGCTTCTTCTTTTCCAATTGTTCATGGCAATAGAGTGCTTGACGAGCCTGGAAATAACTAGACTTATTGTGGCCTTGTTTATTAAAAGTAGAAAGTATGATGACCCGGTTACCTAGCTTTAGTAGAGTAGCTATTCTATTTTAATTACTAGACTTCCAATAGATAAAAGAAAGGATATAATCTCTATATTATCTTATTACTAATCCATCCTCTATAACTACACACAATACATGAACCATACTACAGTATCCAACCACTCACTCCAAATTCAACTGCCATGAAACCCCAAACCTATCCGTCACCCACGCAAACCTGCGACTAAATCCATAATCCCCCAGTGGCATCAAAACCCGCCCACCCTCCTGCAACGTATTCGCCACTCGATCAATCGCGCCCTCTCCATGCTCATCGGTAAATGTAACAAACAGCGACAGAGACGGTGTAAAGCCGAAACAATGCTTGACGTAGCTATCGCTTGCCTTGATCTCCAAGGAACCACCGATATTCGCCCGGGCCAGGTGGACAGTTCCCTCGGGCCCGGGCTCGCCGGCGCCGTACCGCGTGATGGAGAGGATACTGGAGTTCGGGATGGTTTGGGTGTAGAAAGTGAGGGCGGCTTCAGCTTCGCCTTCGAACATAAGGAAGGGAGTAACTGGTATTGGCGACATAGTTAGGGTAGTGTTATGTTCTAGTGTGAATATGTGAATTGGAAAATTCTTTGGTTTTATAGATTTGTGTGGAGTAGATGAATCTCAGAATCTCTTGTCCTAGGCAGCACTAGGCAGGAAAACTGGAGATTAAACTGCCGATACTTGGCATGGCATTTAGGTTCAACATTAGGGAAATTCCTTGATAAATTAATTCATGGAAACGATTGCGTGCAAGGAATTAATGACGTCAGTCGAAGCATGAAAAGATTAATATGGCAGATATTGTACATATAGCAGTGGGATGCAAGTGCAGAACTTGGTTGATGGTCTGGTTAATTTAAATTAATTAAGTCTAACTACTCTGATACTGTAGCATGTAGCCATCTCGATCCAAAGCTTAAAGGGGGGGGGGGGGTCCTTGACCCTCACTATCAAGACAAGCCACAAATTTTCATAGCACGTCGAACATCAAAAGAGGTATGAAAAGTAGATTGTGTCCTTCATCTCACTTGGATCCATACCGTTACTCCGAACACGGTCGACCAACGTGCATACCACAACGTCGTCAAATACATCAAAACCTCAGGGCTTTTTGTTTCCAATCTCTCATGATTCGGGTTTCAGCTGCCGAAAAAGCCCTGCGTCGACCATGACTCTGTTGTTTACTTGAAGTACCAGTCATGTATAATCTTTAAATCTTCATTCAGCGTGCGCTGGTAGTTATATCGGGGGTATACCGTATGTCACGACCTAACCTCCAGGGAGCGTTCCAGAGACTAAACCGCTGTGCCAGGAGCAAAAGATAGTATTCTAGGACGCCAGTCCTAGAGTCGCTCTCTCTTATACAGTAAGTTGCCAGCGCCGTCACAAAATGGCTCAAGCCTGTTTCATCTCTAGGCCACCACACATGCGTGACTTTCCGTCTTATTTGTTTTCCTGTCATTTATCTCTTTCTTTTCTCCAATGATTCCTTTCTGTATATAACCTAACCTATAGGTTCTACGGGTTCAGCCCTTGACAAAATGGCTATAAATAAGCCTGCTTTCGTCATTAAGGAAAACCGAGATTTACGGGTGGAAAATAAATTAAATATTTTTTTTTTAAAAAAGCGATCTAAGCAATCGATAGCTACTGCAGAGGTCTTTTTACACGAGGCCGAGGAACATATTCAGCACCAAAATAAGGCCCAAGAAACTTAAAATGCTTTATTAGTAGCTCCAGGGCTAACTACAGCTAAGCGACGCGTACGGCGCCGCCACGCTGCAGTGATTGTTATATAGTAGGACATAGACAGTTGCAATGTCCTAATCGCAATGGTTAGTAAGTAGTTTTTATATAAAAATATAGTTTTTTGAGTGCCTTCTCACCGATTGGCAGAGGTGGGACCCTCGCTTCCCGATTACATTAACTATCAAATGTCGTTAGAAAATGACTCATTGTAATATGCTATATAGCACTGTAACAACATCATAGTACTCTACACTCTGGAATGTACAAAATTTCCTACATATAACACAAACAGAATAGAGGGGTTCACCATCTTGACAACAACAAAATCCTCTTCTTATCTTTCTCTGGATAAACATGCTTATCAAAGTCGACAACCTTTCCACCCCTGCCATTCGCTCCTTACTCTCCTTACACGTCTCGGAACTACAAAGCAAGACCCCATCTGAATCTTGCCACGTTCTAGGCCTCTCCAGTCTTCAAGAAACAGCTATCACCGTCTTCTCCGCATGGGACGGTCTAGAATTACTAGGATGCGGAGCATTGAAAGAATTATCACCCACACACGGAGAAATTAAATCTATGAGGACAGCAACGGCACATTTACGCAGGGGAGTTGGACGGGCCATCGTACAATATATTATCGGTGAAGCAAAGAGAAGAGGATATACTCGACTAAGTCTGGAGACTGGGAAGGATGCGTCATTCGCAAATGCGCGAGCTTTGTACAGTAGTATGGGGTTCGAATTTTGTGATCCTTTCGGGAAGTATGTTCCAAGTAAGCACAACTGCTTTATGACTATCCAGATATAAGGATATGAAGATGTTATTTAATGCCATTACTATTATTCAATGATTGTTATACGGCCACCTGCAATCAGCTGCTTTAGCCATTAAGGACACAGTGAGTGACCGGCTCTATATAATAGCAGGAATAAAGTCTGGCATAAAGGTGGTGGATGTCTGCGACCTAGAAAGTAGACAGCAAGGAACACAGAGGTTGCACGTGTATAGGCGTTTCGCGTACAAAACAGCTTCTATTTTTGGAACAAGGATATCTACAACTAAACTGTACCGTAGGGGGTTTCAAGATAGGGCTCGGGAAACTATTTGAGCGTATGGGGTAACCTGATTTCGAGGATTGAGGTAACATGCGAAGCTAGTGTAACTAACAAGTTAGCAATATGCATTACAAAAAGTGCAGATTATGCTGCTTAACAGGGGGAGCTGAGGATTTCTAAGTGTTTGTTAGTGTGCTAAGTACCAGTAAGAACCTTAGTTCAAGACGGAGAAGTTCACAAACAGAGGGAAAGGGGAATGGATGACAGGAGTTTGGGTTGTGTATTAGAGTGTGTCTAGAATATGTCTATTTTAAGCGTATAATGCCCCTATTCTAGAAGGTAAAATGCTAATCTGACCTCAGTTGTATATAATCATGTATAACTCTATTGATCGATATCTCTAAAATCAACTCATTTTGAATAAAAATATGACCATCTGCATATACGAATAGAAGTATATCATGTTTTTATATTTCCACTGAGTAAGTAACTAATTCAGACCTCGTACTGGCGGTCGAGAAAAGCCGAAATAGTCACAATTTATAGAAAACCTAAGGAATCCTGGCTATTTGGCGTATTAGTCCTAAACAGGTATAGGTGAATGTTATCCATGATGGAGAAGAGGGGGTTCAAGGTGACATGACAGAATAGTCAGACCCATTCCTCGGGATATTACCTGTCAGAAGAATTGGATCCTTCAAATATCCCCGTATTCACCGAAAGGAAGTGGACCGTCTACAAAGAACACCAATAAAATTAGACAGCAGGGTGGCTGCTTCGTATATAAGGGACTGATTACACAGTATACGTGCTGATCGTGCCTTGGACAGCTTTGTTTACCGGAAGCAGTTAAGCATACGCCCTTTGCACTGATTTTAAAGCAAGGCTCGTGAATATAAAGATGACCTTAGGGTTAGTGCCACCACCTCTGCAGAGCACTCTACGAAAATCATTATAACTGGAACAAGATGAGGACTCCCTTGGCATGCATGACTGCATTTGCAGTACTTGCTGAGGCACAACAATTTTACATCACGACAGATGGCTATACTGAGCGTCCGCAGTGTACGCACCCGGCTGCCTCACCACAATACCATTTCCGGCCGTTTTCCTATACGATGAATGAGACAGTTCGGTATGTTTTTCACACATTTATTCTTACTCCACAATGAGAGATCACAAGGTAGTTAATGAAATGATGCAGTTATGCTACTTCAGTACCTTCGCCAACCACAACCCGCACCTATGGGCTGCCATATTCTGAAGCTGTCAAGCACCTCACTACGAGCCCGGTGACAACGACATGGGGTAACTGGCTGCCTGACCAGACAGTGATCACTGCAATGGACACAGACAACCCGTATGGACAAGCAGCATGGTCCTCGCTATGGCAACAAGCCGGTCTCGAAAACTACACCACTACCGGTTTGTATTCAACAACGGTCAGCCCAACGCTGGTTCCTAGGAGTGAGCTAGTCCTACCACCACGAGACTACTTCGGACCAACGGATTGTTACAACTTCCCCAAAGACTTCATATTTGGCGTTGCAGGAAGCGCAAATCAAGTAGAAGGTGCCATTGGCTTGGAAGGCCGAAGCCCTACCATCCTGGAAAAACTGGCAAATGCTTCTCAGCCGAAGAATTACGTGACGAACGAGAACTACTACCTGTACAAACAAGACATTCAACGTCTGGCTTCCATGGGCGTCAAATACTACAGTTTCTCCATCCCATGGACGCGAATTCTACCCTTCGTGCTCCCCGGCTCCCCCGTGAACGAACAGGGCATCAAACACTATGACGATCTGATTAACACCATACTCGATGCAGGGATGTTGCCCATTGTCACGTTGCTTCATTTCGACAGTCCGCTAATATTCGTGGCCGGCGAAAACTCGTCCGCTCGTCCTGACTTTGGCCTCAGCAATGGTGGCTATCAGAACGAGACCTTCGTCGACGCCTTTGTCAACTACGCAAAGATTGTTCTCACCCACTATGCTGATCGTGTTCCGATTTGGGTCACATTCAACGAGCCTTATCTCTTCTCATATAATTTCGCCGGCGCCGATAACGTCGTGCATGCTCACGCACAAGTGTACCATTTCTACCGCGACGAGCTGAAGGCAACCGGGCAGATGGGCATCAAATTGAGCGATAACTTCGGGGTGCCCCTCGATCCTCGCAATTCCAGCGACGTCCTTGCGGCCAACCGATTCCAAGAGATCCAGCTATGCCTCTACGCCAACCCTATCTTCCTAGGAGAGCAGTATCCGGATTCGGTCCTGACCACTCTCCCCGGCGCCACGCCGATCAGCGAGCAAGATCTCTCGTACATAGCCAACACCTCCGACTTCTTTGGTATCGACCCGTACACTGCAACGGTAGTTTCCCAGCCCTCCGGAGGGATTGATACCTGCGCAAAAGACCACTCCGCAGAGAACTCCTTGTTCCCATACTGCGTCGTGCAGGAGACAAAGAACGTCTACGGCTGGAATATCGGCTACCGCTCTCATAGCTATGTGTATATCACCCCAATCTATCTCCGAGAATACCTCAACTACCTCTGGAACACTTTCCGAAAGCCGGTGTTCGTCATGGAGTTCGGGTTCCCCGTGTCTCACGAGGCTGATAAGGAGCTATCGGATCAGCTGTTCGACACCCCACGCAGTATCTACTTTCTCTCCTTCATGTCAGAGATCCTGAAGGCCATCCATGAAGACGGGGTGCATGTGATGGGTGCTTTGGCTTGGTCGTGGACTGATAATTGGGAGTTTGGAGACTATTCGCAGCAGTTTGGGCTGCAGGTGGTGAATCGGGTGACGCAGCAGCGGTCCTTTAAGAAAAGTTTCTTTGATCTGGTGGATTTTGTGGGGGCAAGACTATGATGGCTGTCCATAAGATTGAACTATACTAGCAATCACACGGAAGGTCAAGGACAAACGCGCAATAACATACTACAGGAATGAGTATAGTTGATAGCATTCGAAGTAACAGTAAATTCTAGTCATGAAAGGAGGACCCAGAAACCGTCACTTGGCTTACTTCACTTCTTACTTCACCTCTCTTCTTTCCTTCCTACAACGCACTCATCATAGATTCCAGCCATTTATGGCTCGAACAAAGTTATTTGAACACGGACGAGCATCTTATAATATCAATACAAAGATCAACAGTCATGTACTTTTCTGTCATTGTTCAAACGGATATGCATATACTTCTAAGTACGCAATATCCAGTCAAAGATCTTCTTCTCAATGAACATAAGCACCATAATACCAAATTATCGCTCGCAGAGAGGGCCATGGTACTTTTTTTTGGTCAGACGATATTTCCACGTAACAAAATCCTCAGGGCGTGATTTTGATTAGCTTATAGACGTCTGGAATGGATGATCCGAATCAGCTCAGCAGCTGCGAAGAAACTGACGCAGCCGTATGGATTCTGCATTTCGAAGCGAAGGCAGTAGTTATCTGTTACTGTCTTCATGAAACAACGGATGCGCCATGTACTGATTGGGAAATGGGTGCCTACAGAGACCTAGTACCTGGGCGAATCCTGGAATTCAGCCAGTGTGCAAACAATCAACTACTATCAAAGAGAGAAAGACGGGTCTAATCGTCAACAGTCCTGTTTTGACTATCCGTTTTCAGGAGCTTGGCTATGCGAGTGACAGCCGTGAGACAGACTATGTTTTTTCACATAGTATGTTAGAGAAGCCCCCGATATCATCTGGGAGCGACAAGATATTTGGTTGAGTAAGAGGGATGATCAACAGGAGTTCTCAGATGAGGATGATTATGACTATGAGGAAGTGGGCAATGACGAGGAGACTCCTTGCAATACTTTCAATTATACAGATCGCATAGCGATTGAAAACCTACAAGAGGAAGCTTCTCGAAATCATGATAAATAGCTGTCTATAATTTGTACGCTATCATACACCCTCTGATTCGGCTGCTTGCACCGGTGCTGGCTCCGGCAGACGCACATATCCCACAGGCGGTTCTTTCATAGTCTTCCACACCGAACGAGGCACAGAATTCTCATTAACATAATCCAGAAGCGCCTCAAAATCCCGACAGACATGCTGATTCCCAAAATCAGGAAACGGTTGATCCCATCCCTCAACCCAGTTAAACAAAATAACATCCACGCTACTGGAACATTTAATCGCCTGAGCCAAAATATCAATACAGTGACCAATATGGGCAACATGCTGCTCATCGGGGTTATTCCCAAACTGCGGGAAATAGTAATGCTCGTAGGAGATCTCCTTCCGCAACATGTCGATGCAGTGCAGGAGATGGAACACTTCTGTCTGCGCTATGTACGCGTCGTCGCCGTATCCGTGCTCTTCGGGGATCTTGACTGCAAGGGAGGGATCTTTTCCCAGTTTGCGGACTTCGTCCGAGGAGATGATTATCGGCATCACACCGGACCCGATGCGGAACCATTCGTCGTCGGCTTCGTGGCCTTTGGGTATACGTAGGATGGATGGTGGGTCAGTGTCGTATAGTGATGCGTTTGGGGTTAGAGAAACACGGGGGATCTGTACACGGTCAAAGAGAGGTGCTGCAATGGTCGGTCAGCTATCTTGCATAATGAACCTGACTGACTTAAGCATACCGTAGTTGGATGTTGATTTCCATTTCTGCTGATCAGTGAGGTGTTGGAGACAGGCCTGACTAGATAATGGCGAGATAAAGAAATACAGGGAGGCCGTGAACAATAACACATTCACTATGGATAGCCATATCATCACGAAGTTCCCCTTGAGCCGTGTTCGTTGTGGCTCTCTTTCACTCTGTCCGACATCATGTCCATTGACTGTGTCCTTGCCAATCAAGAATGACTTTTCTAGATCCTCTGGATGCAAACTTGGATGGAAACCATCATCCAGGTCCATCGAGCCATGTCGAATCTTAGACATTTTGTCGGATCTTCATCAGAGGAGAAATAAGATCACAGCAGTGACCGAGTTCTTGAATGCAAAGCTCAATCACTGTGCAGTCAAGAGACCTTTAGCCGAGGGCAACAACTAGAAATCAGAATAAGCAGAGAATGAAAGGCTGACACAAATACCGCAATCGGAATCAAACTGACATGAACCTGGTGGCGCATGAGGCCCCAATACCAAGACTAAAAGTTTGACAGAGCAAACAGTCCATTAGGTAAATCCGTCGGGATTCCGCGATAACATCCCCTTGGCAGACTTACTGGAGAGGAAATCTGGATCGTTCATGCGGGGGAAATGGAATCCCATGAGGGGATACACAAGCATGGGGCACTGGAGGCGAGCTCAATGTGGCTAGCGGACTATATTCTCATGTTTGGATGATCCTATCAGATGCAGTAATGTGACCCTGCGTCAGGATTCTCCTCATGATGCCATCCATGTGGTCAATGGATGAATTTAGATTTGAGACTAAGCGCAACTACGGAGAGTACTTCGTTCCGTTCAAAACATGTTTATCAACCACATCTATATAAATTCCGTCCTAAGACACCATACAATGGCAATGGATCAGTGTTGTCTTGTGCTCCCATTATTACACTGTTTTGAAATATCTATGATACATTTCTCTTAAAGTCATCATCCATCATGCAGTTCAACATCGTCGTCGCTCTGTTGGCCATCGGAGCCCCCTTGGCCTGTTCTTCACCTATTGGTATGAACTACAATTACATTAATGGTTTCGTGCTGACATTGAGCTACAGGTGCCAAGGATAGCGAGGCAATTCCATTCTATCCAAAGCGAGCCGAGAACAGCGAAGCTATTCCATTCTATCCAAAGCGCTCTGAGGACAGCGAGGCTATTCCATTCTATCCAAAGAGAGACGAGAACAGTGAAGCTATTCCATTCTACCCAAAGCGTGATGAAAACAGCGAGGCAATTCCATTCTATCCGAAGCGCGATGAGAACAGTGAAGCTATTCCATTCTACCCAAAGCGTGATGAAAACAGCGAGGCAATTCCATTCTATCCGAAGCGCGATGAGAACAGCGAAGCCATTCCTTTCTATCCAAAGCGTGACGAGAACAGCGAGGCCATTCCGTTCTACCCAAAACGCTCTGAGGAAAGCGAAGCTATCCCCTTCTATCCGAAGCGTGATGAAAACAGCGAGGCAATTCCGTTCTACCCTAAGCGTTCTGAGGAAGGCGAGGCGATTCCCTTTTACCCCTGATCAGTGCTGTCAGAGTGCAATGGAGGCGGGCTTTGTGTATACGCGTAACATGAAATTGAGAACCCTCTAGTCAAGACCCACAGAGTTTACTCCTTTGGAGTCCAACGTATCTAATTATTCGTAGAATAGAAGTTAGTCTAAGTATTCATGAACATCGTTGCGATGATATCAACCCCGCCGGAGTTTGATTAACCACCGATCAACCCCGCAGTTACATGATAGTCTCTATCTAGGATCAAGACCTAGGTACTACTACTCTTATGAATCTGGAATCCTTAATCCTTTGCCAAGGGCTGGGAAGTAAGCAGTCGCCTCCGCTCTGGACATCGAGGTCCCTTCGTTCTTGGCCGTGGCTTATCTTAATGTAACGTCGGGATCTCAGTTCAGACTTCATTCACCTTGGGGAGACGCAAGGACTGGAAAGACTCATCCCCACCAGGCTTAGCCAGTGCGGGGTCAAACATTCGAAGGATGATGCAGTATTCGTCAGCTTGTTCTGGCCTGGATAATGTCTCTCATGACATGCTCCTAATCTTCGTCCAGGTTGTCTCAGTACGACTCAGCCAGCTATTGCAATGCACAACGCCCGTTTCCTTTGAGAGCCCGGAATCAAAGCCACCCATTCAACCAGAGTAATGACTAAATACGAACGCCTTCAAGAGCGAGGCAGCTATGAATACGATGGTTCTGATCCCGTCGAATTCAACCACGAAGCAACCGCAACCCGAACCCAACGTCGAAAGCTAATATCCCGAGTCAAATATATCCTTCTCCTAGTGTTCGCGACGCTCGGGTTCCTCGACATAATATACCGAGCATACACATCCATCCGCTCACGCAGACCAATATCTTGCAACTGCGGAGAAACCATCGAAGAAGCCATCGCCAACAAGTGTAAATACGACTCGATTGCAGCGGCCTGGCTCCCTCCCGCTTGTCGAAACGACGAACTCATCGAGCAATTCGAGTCCTCGGGACCCAACTCGGATGGAAGCTGGGTGTACTACGCGGACAAGAATAAGACGCAGATTTTATCCCTCGAGGAGGTATCCATGTTGCCGAAGACGGGGTCACATTTCTTCACCACGCACCAGTGGCATCTGGTCCATTGTGCATACTACTGGAAGAAGATGTTTTTGGCGGCTGAGGTGGGCACGGTGATTGAACATCGATATAATAATATGGCTCATATCAGTCACTGCGAGATGATGTTTCTGAAGCGGGATCCGTTGGATACGATTGTCACGGAGGCTGGGGTGTCGTTGCATTCGGATCGGATGGTGGTTGCAAAGAAACATGGCCATGGTGATGGACACAATGGACACGACGGACACAATGGGTACAGCATGGACAAGGACAATTACTAGGAGATACGAAGTAAATAAAATAGTATGTATTAACATCACATATTATAACTATACACCTAGCCACCCTACAACAATGACAAGTGTGTTATTGAGTCCTTACTTCCCCTCCACTGATCATCTCAAACCCCGACAGCGGTAATCAGCCCCATGAACCCTTCAAAAGGCACAACACTTTCCCATCCCGACCGTTTCGATGAAAAACAAAGGCAGCCAGCAATCGACCCGGAATAGAAGCGACCACCATCGGGATATTGTTCCGGTGCGAGGCAGTAGTGAAGAATGGTCCCAGGGGAAAGGGATGTTAGACTATAACTTGTAAGCGCTATCTATCTATCTATCATTTACTATTCGACAGACAAACCTGATTGCCTGGATTATCCAAAGGCTGACACCATGCAAGGGAGAGTTCTGGAGACTGACAGCAGCTATGGACATAACAGGGTGTAGACTCCACTGTACGTGACAGGAATCGCTTAGATGCCGAAGATGTATTGAGGTGGCGAGTATGTATTCGGCTGAGAGATTCTATTGTTTTGGATGGCCTTTCTTTTCATTGGGTTAGACTTGGATAGATAGGTTTATCTGCGAGTTCTACTTTTTCTGTGAATGTTTTAGGCTTACAATGAAGGATGAAGTCCAGGTTGGGACTGGACTGTACCTGATCCTTATCTAATTTGTTGGCTATTGGACCACGCAGTGACAATACTCTTGGATTGATCAGCTCTGTTTTCTTTGTAAATGTATTCTCTAACATGCCTATCTCCTTCTCTGGAACATGCTGGCAGAATTCCTGTCGCTTTTCCACCACAAGCATTGTGAGCAATACGGCGTCGATATGAGCTCTGACAAACAGTTCCTTCTGGTCTCCGTCTCCAAGTGCGAGTGCATAGTTGATGAAAATAGCCCCTACGACCCTACACTTATTAGCTAGGTTTGTGAATCTCGGCTTTCCGCAACTCACCCAGATGCTAAGGGACAGGGAGCCTCCTGAGGTTGAAGGTGCCAAGTAGCTCTCGATTCTCATCTCTCTTCTTTGTGGGGGCGGAGGAAATATCGTCTTTTTCATATTCAAAAGGAATTGAAGGTTAGTTTTTTTGTTTTTTTGTTTTTTTTTTTTTCTGATGTCTTTGTATCAATAAAATTCCATTGGACTAAATGGGTACCAAGGTCCTAGATAGCCAGGCAAATGTGCTGAAATATTGACATTTTGATGGGGGAACCGTTTCCAAGCGCTTTCAAATATATCCCAGCCTCAGGCAACTTGACGTTTTTTGAACATCCTGGGAGGATGTCGGTGGCCACAACGGTAGGAATAGTTGCCTTCTTTTCCCTCTGGCTCCTAGAATGTGCCATCTGGCATGATTCCCTAAGCTCTGCTTGGATCTAGGAACTTTCGGGCCAGATTCTGCAAGTTCATCATAGAGATTAAAATGGTTCCTTCCTTCAACGATAATTTCTTTCGGCTCACGAGCTGCATTAACAGCGGTTTCGCTATAGTGAAATGTCTGAGCATTAGCCACCGCAATTATTAACAACGGCCGAGGCGAAATCAGGTGCCGGAAGCCAAACGAATCGTAGCCGATCATAAGGTCAAAGCCAAAGGGTGGGACTTTCTGGTACGATCGCTGATAGTTTCCACGCTTGGATCCGTACTATGCAGCAGCATCTTTGAAAAATGAGTCGGCATCCGCAGGGATTTGAGAGATATAACCGCTGAGCATGGGTTGGGCTTCAGTAGTAACCCCCATAGCCACGCTTGTATGCCATTGGCCAGCAGCTTGGAGTGCTCTAGCAATAGCCTGGGGAACCTCCTGTTGTTTTCCTTGTGTAGGAGCCCGTTGCGAGTCATACGGTCGCAAAATTGAAGAAATCGGTATCGAGCTGCTGGAATGGATTTGGGCGCTGGAATGAGGTTGCTTAAGTATTGCACCCGGGATGGAGTATATACGCTGGAATGGTGGCCCGGTAGGCCGAGAACGTGGCAGAAGTGGAGATTTACCGCTGCGCTAAACCCTTCTAGGCAAATTTGCGCTAATCTTATCCCCGAAAATCTTCTGACTCAGCATCTTGGGCCGACGGCATGATAACATTGTATTTGTGGGCAAATGCTCCTACGGCCATAGGAGTTAATCTCCTATATCCACTATGACTAAATTTTGAAACCGGCCGTCTTTTGCAGTGGTTTGAAAGAAAAGTTCCTTCTTTGCAGTAGGTGGCGCATATCCTGTTTTGTTTCGCTGGTACGCGCTCAATGCTCATATCAGATGACGATGAGTCCGCAACAAAATATATGTTGTCTATTTGCTGTAACCAACAGGATTTGTTACAGTTAGGTTTTTCAGTTTCTCCTGGCGTAAAAAATCCCGGAGTAGGATAATCACCACCAGAGTATGGCTTGTTTGACCTATACTCCCGGCTCCTTAGTTTCTCGTTGTTCAGTTCTCCCCTGATATCTTGCAGCTGAACTTCAGCAAGAGGCATATGTGCTGTAAGGCGGATGCGGAGAGGGGAATTTCAAAGAGTCGGTGAATCTTCGGGTAGTAAAGCTGGATGATATCTAAGCCTGATTTTGCCCGGGTTACAAGGTTCCATCACCGTCAACCTTGAAATACATTGCTGTAAAGCCTGATCGATACTACGCATATGATCAAGAAACTTGGGAAAATATGACGCAGCAACTACCGAGAGGTCCGAGACTAAAATTGCCGCATCAACTGTATAAAAGGAGAGGTGGCATAGCATATAATGGTGTTCTCTTGTTTTGTTCTCTTGTTTGGTTGAAGAGCCTCTGCTGGGGACTGGGCACAGTAAGTGCAGCCTGTAAAGCAGCTTCTCGGCGCTCCGCATGTACGGTGATATGAGGGCGATGCAATGCAATGAGAAATGTGTGGGCTAGAGTCAGTAGTTCCTCCCACTGTTGAGGAAGGTATGAGTATTGCAAGTCCCAAGAGTTGTCGGAATTTTGATGTCGAAGAACTGGTGTTACATTCTCTAATATCGAAAAAACCTGTTCGTGTAGTATTCTGACTCGCGAGTAATCTTTGTGATGTGGCCGGTCTAGTTTTCGTGTTTCATGGACCTTAGTAGATATTGAGTATCTGAAAAGGGATGCTGCAAGAGAGTTGGGTCGATTTTGTCTGCATTAGTTGAGATAGTCATGGGTACAGTGGTCGAGGGCTTTGTGAGAATATTGCCGTCGATTCGAAGCTGGATATCGCAATTATTGTTGCTGATTATCATCGGCCGGTCAAGAGCCATAGCCATCAGACTGTTTATTAAAAGCGTCAGTTTCAGTCCACACTTGGATGGTAATAAAAAGCGATCCAACCACACCTGAACGGTACGTCTTACCTATCCATGCGTTTATTTTGTCCAATTGTCGCATGATTTTCAGCTTTTCGGACGACTCCAAGGGTTATTGAAAGTTGTCTCCCGCTTTAGGTGGGTAAAGAATGTTGGCACTTCAACGATATGTGCTAAGGGTCGTACCAAGACCCTTGCTCATGAGGGTGTAGGGAATTCCAACGGGGGTTTTTATCAGTAGCACTACCAGAGTAAGCAGAAGTTGCACATTCATAGCTTTTGACGACCATACCAGTATGAAAACACTTGCGGAACAGGAATTTCCAGCGTTCTGCAGATATTCTAGTGTTGCCGCTTAACTCTCGCGAACATCACTGGAAATATGTTCCTGAAGCCCGTAAGCCTTCCGTAGAGACTGAAACCCCATTGCGCTCCACATTCGAAGACAATGAAGATAACCCAGTTCTGACTGGCAGTTCTCGGGCGTTGAGACTTATCACACGAGCAAGGCCTTTGTCGAACCTTTGTCGAATGCTCCGAGCGATTGCCAGAGGTGCTGCAACGCAAATGCCGCGTAGGTGAATGTATTCGCCTTTTATTGCCTTGGAGGTATTGCGCCGAAAAGCAGGGGACAATCGGTCAACTACCCATTATCGTCTCTGTCCGAATCTTCCAGACTTAATATTGAATTAGATAGATTCAGCCAGGACAGCCCCATGGCAAAACCCAAGATCCAATGGAGTCTAGTAATTTTGATTAAAATCATACCATTTGAGAGATAAAAACTATAGAAGTCCTGAATACAGGCGCTTAGTGGTGGGTAACGTGGCGATTGAATTTGATGACTGCAACTAGAAGGTATGAAGAACGATGAAGATGGCTACATTGTGGGATTGCCTTTATACTAGGTAGCTCACGAGGTCAGATTACTGACGGATAATTATACAAAACGAGCAACACTCTCCTGAACAATTGCGTGTATTTGTACCACCTGAGGACGGATATATATACCGCAGATAAAGTAAGACTGTTGGTTCCTATAGAGATCTCGCTCAAATGATTGGATTCTCTGTTCTTCGTAGACCTTTGGAGGACATAACACCTAAGTAGAATTCGATAGGATCCTATATAGAGTGCATCCAATCGGAATCAATTATTCCCAGACATTTAACTAAGGAACCTCCTTATCATCTACCGGAACCAGGAACTAGGTACCCAAAGTAGATGGATGCAACAGGTAGGTATGAATACCTGTGTCAGCAGTGGTTAGGGAACCGCAAGCAGACAACCGCACTTTTTTCAACACCGGTCCCGACAATTTCTTTTGGAACAAAATGACAACACACACTTCATGCGGATGGGGTATCTCGTAAATAAGGAGCCGAAAGCGCCTATGCTGATGATGACAGGAACATGAGCGGAAACAGATAAATGAAAGAAAGGAAGAATATTAGATATGCAACAATCCAAACGATTCATACAGGCCATTAAACGCCGGGAGGAATGCTCCGCTGAAGCCATCAATACATCAGTCTAAAGAAATGACTTCGGGAGATTGCCGATGCGCACGTCCGGCATCATGGTGACCGTTCAAGGATGGTGATCGTTCGATCTTGGGTCTTTGGGAGACTGAGGAGGGATATGCTGAAGTACCATCGAGCTTTCTTTTCGATGCAGCACGGTCTGGTACGCTTTGGTCAGAGGCCTTGGTTTCGGCTCTCACTTGCCAGGAGCCATCGGCCTTGATCTGGATGGCTCTGGTACTTTCCAGTTGATTTGTGCACTCCAGCTCCGCGCGCACCTCCTCCAGGAAACAGTCGATGATCAAACTCTGGGGACGCGCGTCTTGGCCGCATATAGGACAGCTCCAGTTTTCTTGCAGCGGGTGCTGGCCCGACTTGCATGCCCGTGTCAGGATCCACGTGTCGTGGTCGAAGCACTCCTGATGACCGCAGAATCGTCCACGTACAGGCCGGTTAAACACCTTTGCAGTGAAAGGGTCCACTAGGTCGATGATAAGATCTTCGCTGACGATACTCACCTCGTCATCCTGGTGGTCGGGCGAGAGGCGCTTACGGATCTGCTCGCGAGACTCTGGCGAGGTCAGTGATTGTGCGAGCTCTTTCACTCGAGAGAAGCTAGCCATATCGAGGACTTCAACGCCCATGGCATACGTCAGGTCCTCCGATTCGGCAGCGTTACGAATGAAATGTAAAGAGACTGTATTGGTGCCCAGGCGCAAATACTGGGTGATATCCAAGGGGAGGTCTTTGCCGTTGTGTACGCGTCGACGCACAAAAGCTTCTACCCCATTGATGAACACGTATACAACGCTGGGCCATGTCGACTCTGTGATGCTCCATGCATGTTGGGACACCTCGGTGGTGGACGGGCTTACACGGATACACCGTAACCGATGAACCTGGGTGCCATCCCTATACAGGCGCATCAGGCGGTGTCCTACCGGGGGAATCCGGCACAGGGGAGCCCGATCGAGGTCAGCCTGTGAGAGCGAGAAATCCCAACTAAACGCACATTCATCCCGACCAAGCGGCGTGGGGGCCACTGCGAACGCACTCAAGTATTGGAACAGCGTTGCCTCCTGCTGTCCCGCCTCCTCCGGTGGGTGCAGCTCGTTGATCGGGCTTCGAAGATGGGCCTGGTGAAGTGCATCACGGTTTGGATTCGGCCGCGAAGTGCTCGGCGGGACATAGCCGGGTGGGGGTAGCAACGGCATTGGAGACGTAGGCAACTGCTGGCTGGCAGGAGCCCTAGTCATGGCCGGCCGCTGAACCATATCATGCCTCGTAGCCGTTCGCATCTGCGCTGGGACAGAGATTGGCGTCGGGAGCTGTGTTGGGGACGAGGTCTGGCCAGCCAACTGGGACTGCACAATCTGAGAAGGAAATACCATCTGGAGCGGAGTGGTTACTGGGGGGGGAATACCGCCATTTCCGGACGACGCTGGGATTGATATGGCGGCCGGCTGACCCCCAGTTACTCTGCTATAGGGTTCACCACGCACATGAGAGGTCGCAGGACGTTGGTTCGGAATGCCCGCCGACATCCGCGGCGTCGCAGCGGCAGGCCGGCCAGGCCTTGGATTTCCTTCTCCATGACCGGATGTTGGCAAAACAGCAAAAGATGAGGAAGGGGTCTGAGATGCGCTCGTCCGTGCGCTGTCGACGCCGGATCTTGGTTGACCTGGTTGCGAAACGGGCATCTGGGGAGATTGCGAGGGCTGCGGACTCGGGATGCCGGTGGGCCGAGTCACGGCCGACAATGGCGGGATCCTCGTTCTCGTGGTGGATATTGGAGCCGGGACATTGGGCGACTGCAAGGACGATTGGCACGCTTTTTGCTGCCCTGCAGGAGCTGTATTTTCAGGGACAGCAATTGACCGGTATGATCGTATAACCTGGGAGTTTTCCTGATCGATCTGAGCCTTCGATGCGACGGTGGACGATCTGCAGCGTTGAACGTAAAAACTCAGATCCTGGTCCCAGACCACTTTCAACGCAGACTCATCACTGGGCCCCGGGAGCTGTCGACAAGTTGACAGAAAGGTAATGTATGCCAGCGTTATCGAGGTGATGCCAAAACGCTCCGTCAGCTCTGCTACGAAAGGGGGGAAGCCACGCAGGAAGACATGGTCTATATATGGCTTCCACTGGTCCGCTAGACGCCTCAGGCACAGCAAGACCTCCTCCATTGCCGCACGAAAGACGGGTCTTTGCATCAAGACTGTGATCTGTCCCGGGAAATGAGCACACCATTGGAGGAACTCAGGTGAGAGGAGATGGTTGGCCACCATAGCTCTCTCAAATACCGATAGGCCCCGCGCTTCATGCGCTGTAAATCCTGGCAGCTTCAAGAACTCCGTCGGGGCTAAACTGTATAAGCAATACACCTGATGCATCATCAGATACATGCAGTCCCGCTGGCCACACGCTTTGGCCAGAAGCCGTAGCCGGGCTTGCTCGAACGAGCCTGAATAATACCCGCTCTTCTCCAAGTGAGCTGCAAAGCCCCCCACGTTTCTAACAGAGTTATCGAAGAACACATTGTCAATGGTGGGAGCTCGTCCTTGCGCCCCCGCAGGGGATGGTGGCTGTCGTGGTTGGCGCGGTCTCGAGACCGGAGGATGCGCATGAGTTGTCTGCAAGTTCGGGGTGCGTGTCTGTTGCGGGTTTCTGAGAGCCTCATGTTGCACCTCCGACCCTGACGAGACCTTCGGAACATTGCCTACACCTCCGTTCGTCCTCGTTGGCGGCGGGGTTGGCACGCCGGTTGCCTCCTGCGACGTTGTTTTCAGGTTGACAGAGGAGTTCTGTTGATTGAATACAGAAAGTGAGGGAGATTGTGGTGTGAGAGCAGGGGGGAGTGCTGATGCCGTGGTTGCTGTTGTTGTTGTTATTGTTGTCGTCGCTGTGGGTGCCGTCGCGTCGGTCACGATCACAGGAGACGCGGGACCACGACCTGATGCGAGAGGAGGCTGGCTAGGACGACTCGGGGATCGAGGCTGCGGAGAAGGACCGACAATCTCGGAGAGTGTCAAGTTCGATTGACGTCGAGGTGGGAAGACAACATTCTCCGGAGCAGATAATGCGGGAGGCACGCGGGCAGAATCTCGCATACCTGGACCGCCCGCAGGAGGCGCAGGCGTCACAGTCACAGTGGAGACTGGAGGCGAAACAGTCGAGGGAATGGCGGAGGATGTGGTGGTGGTGGCAGCAGTAGTCGTCGTGGCGGTGGAAGAATCAGAAGGAAGAATGTCCATCCACGATCGCCGCACGCCTCCCAGAAAAATGTTGGCGGTGGAATTGGACGATTGCAGATGAGGATTAGGTAAGTGGGGAGTCATGGTGAAGGCATCGTCTACTCCGAAGTAGGCCACCGGCTACAGAAAGACTCGCGCGATGAAAGAAGGACGATGGTAAGGAGCAGTTGAAGATAGGGGGAAGGAGGAAAAGGAGGAAGATGAGAAAAAGAAACAAAAGTCCTATCCTGATGCTGGCCCTGGAGAAAATACTCCAAGGTACAAACACCGCAACAAAGAAAGCAACTTTCCGTTTGATTCAGATGGGCGCGTATTTTCTTCTGATCTCCTCCTCTTCAAAAACCACTTACTTGTCCTGTAGGCTTTAGACCAGTGCAGATCCATCCGTTCGTTCAGTGTGGTCTGTATACGGAAGAAGAGATTGAGGAGGAGGGATTTTCCGTCCCAGATCCCTGTCTTTAACTACGCCGCTACAATGACACCCTCAAATACATATTGTACCAGGTTAAATCATCCACTGTGGATAGTGAATGCAAGCCCTGAAAGGGACGACGATGCGATCACAATGTTGGGTGATGCGAGGGGCGGGATTCATAATGTCAGTAGCATTCGCTCAGTCTATCTATAGAGGAGTAGTCTATAAGGTTCCTTTGTCTGGAGACTTGGATCTATCGCGTGTGCGGTCTGATCCATTGATTGATTGATCTGTTCTTATTATTATGATCACAATAAGTCTGAAATAATAATACCAGCAGCATGATGATCTTGAATGAGACCTATCAGTTCCGGATTGATGCAATTGTCACCGGGGAAAATCCGCCGATGGGCATACAGAGGCATCCGGGGAGGCGAGAGAGAAAGACGTATCTAAGAACTCCTCCCGCAGATACAGATAGTTAATTGTTCCCCTGAAAACGACTGGTCCAGTTTCTCGAAGCCGGATCAGTCATCAGAATGTTGATCAGTGGACGGATCCAAGGGGTTGCAGATGGATGCATACCGAGAGATTCTAGTATGACCCGGTATGCTAGAGAGACGGATCAACACCATGGAGGGTGATTAATGAATGAATGAATAAATGAATCGATTAATTAATTGTCCTCGACAGGTGGATAGAATGAACTGGCAGAGGGACCCGGCCCAACGCTGCTGGCTCCAGTCAACGATTTAGTTGGCGGTGGTGGTTCCTGACGAGACTTCATCTAGGATACCTGCCCATCCAGCGTCATTCATAGGCACCGTCAGGTACTGCCGATGGGATGGTGACGCTGGCTCGTGGTCATCGTCCTCGGTATAAGAACTTATTGAATCATCCTTTCGTCGATTGTCTCGTCATCGTGTCATTCCGTCATCATCCTCATCATCTTCATCCTCTCTATCCTCTTCATCATCTTTATATTCTTTTCATCCCCTTCTTCAACAATAGTTAAGTCTTCATCTCGAACCGCCTCTTTAGCGCCTTTGGACTCCGCCGGGTGGTTTTTTTGGCATTTCCACTGGCGATCGGCGCTTCTTATTCTCTTCTCTTCCCTTCTGTTTCTTTTTTTAAGTTCTTTATTATTTTATTTTTATTTATTTATACTCTGTACCTTAAGATTAATTAGAGTCCAGCGGCCGTCAATCCTCCATCCCATTTCATCCTTATCATCGAACTGCCATCCATTCGTCTGCTTTCTCTGGATCAACCCGAACTTTCACTCTCTGGCCCCGCCCTCTTCATTTCATTTTTCTTCCTTTTTTCTGGTTCCCTTTTTTAAACTTTTTTTTTTTTTTTTTTTTCGTTCTTAATTTTCCCTTTTCCTCTCGTCCTGTTGTAATCCCATCGTTGGTTTTCCTTCCCTACCGACAGACTCACTGTTTACATTCCGCACATTTAATTTCTCCTGGGATCTGATCCGACCTCTCTGCTCGACTTCATCCCTCCCGAGGGCTGCTGGGCCCCAAATGTTCTGCACAATTCCTCCGTCATCATTGCGCCTTCTGATTGTCCCCACTCTGGCTATCTAATCCTTCACAATGGCTCTAACATCGCCCCCCCGCGGTGTTCACCCCGGGGATCTTCTTCTGGTCGTTCGTAAGTCATCCCTTCCCTTCTCCCCCCCATTTGCATCCTCGGTTGCAAGTGAAATCGCTCCCCTATCCCCGCCGCTGGCTTCGACTGATAGTTTTAGACGATTTTGATGCGCGGGGTTCGGATGAGCTTACCTTGCGACGTGGTGAGAAAATCGAGCTCGTAGAGCTGGACGATGGATTCGGCGACGGATGGTATCTAGGAAAGGAATTAAAAACAGGAACAATCGGACTCTTCCCTGGAGGTAAGGCTCGTTCTCCTCTCTCTCTCTAGACCCGACGGGAAACTTCGCTAACTGCAGGGGTTCACCCACTTAGTCTATACAACAACGGCCCCCAAGATCCCAGTGCGCCCACTGAGGGACTTACCAGGATCTGATCCTTCTAAGCCCGACGGCGAGAAGGCCACCGCTGCTCCAGAGAATCTCACACCGGATGCGACCGGTCCATTCAGGTCGCCAAAGAGCGGCGAATCAACCCCTCACGTTTCTCGACACACCAGCTTATCGGACATGCGCCTGCCGGAAATGGACAGTGAGTCGGGGGCTCCAAGTCCCAACCCCTCCCCCTCCCAGCCGCAGAGGTCCAGCTCGTCTCCATTACCTACATCCAAACTCGCTATCGATCTCCATCAGTCCATCCGACAGTCCATTGATGGCCAACTGAATGGCCAAACTAAAGACAGTCCCGTCATGAACGAGACACTCAGCGTGATCGATGAACATATCACCGACTTGAGTACTCCACGCCATAGTTTGGCCGCCACGCAAGAACCTAAGCCGATCAACGACTCCGCTAGTGAATACAGCAGCACATTCGATCACCGGATGTCTTACATCAATGGACAGGAGACGGATGAGGAGGAAGAGTGCCAGCCGACCGAGGCGGAAGTGCGCCATTGGAATCACGTCGACACGGCCAAACACTTACATGAGATGGGGGTCGAAGGCAAACACTGCGACATCTTCGAGGAGCAGGAGATTAGTGGTGATGTCCTGCTGGATATGAACCAGGATTTTATCTTTATGAAGGAGTTTGACTTTGGTGTGATGGGCCGGCGGCTGAAGACCTGGCATAAGATCAAAGCGTTTCAGGAGGAGGTCAAGGGAACGGATATGACCCGGCCTCGAAAGACATCTCGCGGCTCTGCCTCTGGCTTCGACACTTCCGAAGAGCGCACCCTCAGTCGTGTGGGCCACACCGGCCCGCTTCTTCCCCGGATTCCCAACCTGAGAAGTTCGGCCGGATCCACGCAGCACCCCCGACTTATTAGCAGCAGCAACAACAGCTCCCCGTTGACCCCACAGACCCCGGGGTCGTGGATGGATCACTCTCGGCGGCCGTCCGCCGCATCGGTGCGCGAGATTAACCAGTCGCGGCGCCATTCCTCGATTGATGCTACGAATCACTACTCGACTGCCGGTGACTCCTCGCCCCAGTTTGGGCACCAGACAAAGCCCTCGCTGGACCGGGCATGGACCATGTCTGGCGTGTCCCAACGACGCCCTGGAACTGCCCTGGGTACGTCGTCCAACGACTCGGTTCTTCAGCAGCATGTATTCCGTGGCCCCGAGTCGAACGCATCGGATCCCGTCGTCGCGGTTACCGACGAGCTGGATCGAGGCTATTTCTCCGGACCGGAGGGCGACCCTCGGAAAAGCAAACGCGTCCTGCAGAAACGGCATTCGATCCGGAGTGGCAGCTTCAATGCCGGGCTAACCGGTCTCGCAGATGGATCGAACATCCTGAACGTCCGGAAGCGCCACTCACGCATTGGCAGTGCCGATTCTATTCGGGACGGTGACCTACGGGCGCCCGACGCGATAAATACGTATATTACTACGGCGGCTCCGCCGACTCCCCCGAAGGGCCGTATCAGAAGCCTTAGCACCCGCCTATCATCAGATCGCCATAAGCAGCAATTACGCAATCACTCGTCCGAGGAGAAGTCCACCTCTGGGCCCGGCTTCTTTTCATCCCTCGTGCCACTCGTTGGCCGACAAGACTCCGACCCTTCCTCTCGGTCGACTCCCGTGGCCCAGCAACTCAAAAATGCAGCTCCTAAGTTTCGACGGGCAGTGACTGGTCTCCGTGCCATGTCCGACGTGGTCGGGAAAGGTACTGACACGTCTGTGCCTCCAGCATCGCCGGTCCGGGACACGGACCCATCCTCGGTGCGAACGGGGTCAACGACACCGTCGACGTCCAAGAGCTCGGAGCGGCATAGCACCGATTTGTCGGGCAAGGCCAATGAAGGTGGCATTTCACTGCCCCGTACCCGAACGGTGAAGGCGGCCATTAAATCCAAGAAGGACACGAGTGCGTACACACGGGGTCTGGAGAAAAAGACCCCACAGGAGCAGATGGAGGGCTGTGATTTCTCAGGGTGGATGAAGAAGCGATCTTCAAACCTCATGACCACGTGGAAGCCCCGTCTGTTTGTTCTGCGTGGCCGTCGACTGTCCTATTATTATTCGGAGAACGACACTGAGGAGCGCGGTCTGATCGACATCACCGCTCACCGAGTACTCCGGGCGGACAATGATCCCATCATTGCTCTACATGCGACCATCACTGGGGCCACGGTTTCACCCACCTCGCCGTCGAATGCCAGCGCCACTGATCTAGCGTCGTCCGATAAAGCGTCCGCTTCTGAGTCCTCCCTGCGCGGATCGAAGAGTAGTGGGGATGGGCCGTTCTTCTTTAAACTGGTCCCTCCCAAGACGGGTGTGTCGCGGACGGTGCAATTTACCAAGCCCGCCATTCACTATTTCCAGGTGGCCAGTATCAAAGAAGGCCGCTTGTGGATGGCTGCGTTGATGAAAGCGACCATTGAGCGGAACCTGGGGCTGCCGGTGGAAACCACGAATAAACAACACACTATCAGCCTCAAGGAGGCTCGGTTGATGAACCAGCGACCTCCAGAGATTATGCCTGCCAACTCGGTGGGAGAAGAGGGAGATGAGCCACCAACCACGACCGAGGAAGTGAGCGAGCCCGTCGTGAAAGGTCTCGGGCTCGAACAGGATCCTGCCCCGGAGGACAACGACACAGCAAAGAGATCATCGAATCCTCTAGATGGTGTCGATGCTGGTCCGTCTTCTCTGCTCCCAGAGTCGCCTATGAAATCCGGATGAATAATCTGTTGTTCTGTTGTCCTTCTTGGCCTCTGTTCTCTTGCATACTCTTCCCTCTCCCCCCTTTTTCTTTTTAACCGCTACTCCCGTGTCTGGCGTTTTATGTGATATACCCCCGTTCGGATCTATTTGTTTTTCTTGCTTAATTTGGTGGTTTTAACTAGTATACTTGGCTTATTTATTTCACACTTGTGGCAGAGGATCCGGCATAAAGATAGCGAAGATAGTATGGCAAGTAGAGAATGCGATGAGATGGGACGAATTTTCGTCTGCATAATCAGTGCTTCGTATACTAAGAATAATAAGAATAACTTAATAAGAATCCCCCATTGGTCTAGAAATGAAAAGATCCTTCAGCGTCGATAATGATACTAATAATAATCCACCCCCGTGATCGTCTGCCGAGAACTTCACCTTTCCCCTTTCTGTCTCTTTTTTTCTTCACCCTTCACCCGACCCACAAGATGGGAGCCAATTCCCCGTACCAATAACACAAAGAATCAATAAATAGAACAAACTGGGGTCGAGACCAATGCTGTCATTCCCTGCTGCATCTCCATGTCCCTTCGTTGGCTCCTTTCTCGTATGCTCACCGGCCTCCTCCCGCTGGCGATAGCAGCTACCGTCTACCTCTACCTCTACCCGGCCTTCCATGGCTGCGCATTTCCTCTTCCCAACGATGAGCACACTGGTCTTTTACCAGGCTGCTTCCTCTCGACGATTCGCCAACATTTCGCGCCACAGTCCGAGTTTGAGTCCGCGAATCCCCCAGCGATCTTCCGACTTCTCGTCATAGCCGACCCCCAACTCGAAGGAGACAGCTCTCTTCCCAAACCCGAAGATGAGCTCCGGGCGCGCCTTGATGCGTACCGCTCTAGCCTGATATCTGCTATTCAGGGTGAATCGTCGTCCTCTCGATACCGTGACGTGTTGGGCGCCCTCTTTGCCGCGCTGCAATCATTCGTAGTCGATGACATCCCTCGCACCTTGCGGGCCGCCCGCAAGCGACTCGATCTCTTGGGCAACGATTACTATCTGGCCCATATCTATCGCACACTCCACTGGTGGAGCCGTCCTACGCATGTCACTGTGCTAGGTGACTTGATCGGGAGCCAATGGGTGACGGACGAGGAGTTCGACCGTCGCGGTGACCGGTACTGGCATCGTGTGTTCAAGGGGGGTATACGGGTGAGCGATGCTCTCACAGGCACTGCCACAACAGAGAATATCGGGGACGAGGGTGAGAGCCAGAACGTGGTCGACCCGGCTGAGACGTTACTGAATGGTACCGACTCGATCTGGTCGCAACGCCTCATCAACATTGCGGGCAACCATGACATTGGATATTCCGGGGATGCTAGTGAGGCACGGATTGAGCGCTTCGAACGCGTGTTTGGCCGTTCCAATTGGGACATCAGATTCCAACATCCGGTGAAGGTGCAGATGCAGTCGGATCTTGATGGCGAGCATTCCACCACCGCTACACCGACTCTACACCTGATTAACCTAAACACGTTGACGCTTGACACGCCAGCACTATCCTCGGATGTTCAGTCCCGCAGCTACGACTACATAAATGACCTCATTACGCGCCGAACGTACCCTGTGGAGGACCGAACATCGTTCACGCTACTTCTCACACATCTTCCGCTGCATAAACGGGAGGGGATCTGCACTGATGGACCGCATTTCGCATTTTTTGACTCCGACGACGAGGACGGCCCCGATGACGTACCGCGTTTCAAAGAGGGCGGGCTTCGCGAGCAGAACCACCTCAGCGACCACGTCAGCGCCAATGGCATCCTCCAGGGTATCTTCGGTATGACCGGTGACGAGGACGCTGCCGGTGGAGGATGGGGCCGCAACGGCCTAATCCTCACCGGCCACGACCACACAGGCTGTGACGTGGTACACTACATTGACCGAACGAAGGAAACCACAGACCCCAATACTACCGGAGATGCCAACGGCACGGACGACCAGACACAGGCCGAACAGCCGGCTTGGAAATGGAGTGCACGGCACTATGGCAGCTCGAATAACCTCAACACCTCACTGGCTCATACGCCGTCTATTCGAGAAGTCACACTTCGCTCCATGATGGGGGAATACGGTGGTAATGCCGGGCTCCTCTCCTTGTGGTTCGACACCGACCCGGCCGTCAATGAATGGAAATACGAGATCACCATGTGCAAGGCCGGGGTGCAACATGTATGGTGGGCAGTGCACGTAGTTGATCTCGTGGTCGTGATCCTGATTTTGGTCTATCTGGCGAGCTCTTTTGGGTCGAGGTCTCCAAAGCCCAGGAATATTTCGGAGAAAAAGCCCGCTCGACAGAAAGGGAAGCCGGGGGCTGAATCATCCTAAGCCTCCATCCTTGGGCCATTAGGTGTGTCATGACTTGATGTTGGTTTCTTCGGTTGGTTAAGAATATATAATAAGCGCATACTATTGTTAATAGCATAGCCTGTTTTAAAAATGTATATTAGAGATAACCGAAAAGCATTGGACTACATCAGTACGAAAGAATCTATAAATTGGAGGTTGACGAGGACGAATCGGCCACATCCCCCCCAAACTGAAGAAAGCCTAGGAGATTTTTGTGAAATTTTTTATATTCCGAGTCGCCATATAAGAGACAAAAAGATGCACGTCATTGAGGAAATTGAAACTGGCGCGGCTTTAAAAATCGAGCACCCGCTTGTTCCATTTGATAAAACGTTTTTCGTTTCCCACTTTCGTAGTTGCGTTATGCACCGAAGATGATTCCCCAGCTGGTATCGTTTCTATTTCCTTTTCAAAAAAAAGTTATTCCCAATCGACGGTTTCCCTTGTTTACATGACGACACCGGAGTTGGAAGCGATACGCTGGGATAGAATTAGCACTGTGTTTGCAGAATCTGGAATGCTTAAAGAGAAGTGTAAGGATAAAACTTACAGGCCAAAGCTCAGCAGCCTCCTTTCCAACGGGGCCGGTGATAGCGGATCCCTTCATTTCACCCTTGGCGTTGACGATCTAATCATTGTCATCTGTTAGTACAAAACCCTCCGTACACCCTATGAGACAGGACAAAAAGAGAGAGAACTCACCACACCAGCGTTATCCTCGAAGTACAAGTAGATCCCATCGGGACGTCTCCAGGGTTTGCTCTGACGGACAACAACGGCAGGCATGACCTTCTTCCGGAGCTCGGGCTTTCCCTTCTTGACGGTGGCCATGACCATGTCACCGACACCAGCGGCGGGGAGACGGTTCAGGCGGGCACCAGTACCCTTGACTGAGATGATGTACAGGTTACGGGCACCAGAGTTATCGCAGCAGTTGACGACGGCGCCGCTGTAATAAAAAAGACCTGTTAGTCTGTCGTTTCTTCGAATTTTTGACGTGATTCTGGTGTGGACGCGGGTGAAATAATGAAATAGTTGGTCTGATTCTCGGCTTGTATATTGTGTAGGCCCAGTGGAATGCACTGATGTGATGCTATAACATCCGTGTGCAGAAAAAATAAAAATCAACGTACCAAGGCAGACCGAGCGTCATCTTCAGCTTGTTGCCGGCATTACCGCCACGACTGTTAGAGAAAAATGAAATGGTTAGCCTTTTGAATCCATCTATTTCCATTTCTTGCATTGGTCATGTCAAATCAACTGAAATTCTTATCCCTTCTCTTCCTTTCGTATTGGGTCTTTTGTTCGGAATTTTCGACCGCATGACCATAGCAAAAAAAATCCCCTCCTCTCTTCTTTCTATTGTCCTTGCGATCTCTCAAAAGGCGGACTGCACTCTTCATTGATCTCCGTAAACCCAACCATTCGTCCAGTCGAGAATTCCATACGATTTGGCAAGTTCCAACACAGCAATAACAGATTCGAGCAAACTCACCCTCTCTTAGACATCTTGGCTAGGTATCACGTTAACGGTGTCGGATACTGGGAAATTGGCGAAGGGGGGCGACGAAGGTCAAGAGGGATCGGGCGACGTCGAGGGTTTGCTCGGGTTTGGAATTGCTTCTCGCTTAGTGTGCGTCGTGGGTAAAATCTTGGCGTTGCAGTACTATTGGTCCGTGGGCGCCGCCCTGGGCTGTCTGGTATGCCCTAGGACTAATCCTATTATGGCTAGCGTTGTCAAAAATTGGTGATTAGTCATCTATCATGTTTGCTATCTTATCGCTGCCAGTCAGGGAGGTTTTTTACACCCATTCAGGGTCTGCTAGATGAAATAGAACAATAAGAAATCTCAGTGTAGCTATTTATATCAAGTACATGTTGGAGGCAAGAAATTCAAAGCATAAATGGTTTATTTAAAAAGAAAGGAAACGATATGAAAGATATAGTGCCCCAACGAAGAACAAAAGAAACTATTGCGAACGGAGCCAAGTCTTTAACCAGTCACTATACCCTCCATCAATAAAGGATGCAATCAACCCAAACACCGTATTGCCAGTCTTTACGCCAGGTCTCTGAAACAAACGCCTCTGCAAGATGCCGAGACTATTCCTCGCTCTTTGTAGGCTCCTCGGGTTGCGGTTCTGTGGTAGACTCCTTGGTGGACTCCTTGGAGGGTTCCGATTCAGTCTTCCCGGCAGCCGCCTCTTCCTTAGGAGCCCCAGGGGTCTTTTTCTTTGTTTCTGGGGTTTCAGCCACGTCCATAGACTCCGCCGGTTTCTGTTGCTCTTTGCTTTCCTTAGGTGGTGATTGATCCTTGCTTGGCGATGACGGCTCGGTGAAAGGCTTTTTGGAAGCAGGAGTCTCATCAACGGGTTTCTTCTCCTCTTGACCTTCGCTTGGTACCTCTGCGGGAGTTTGTTCCGTCTTTTCGGGCTCTGGCGCAGACTCACTTACATCTTCCATGGCGACGTCTTCATCTTGAGCCTGGGGCGTCGGTTGACGGGAGACTGGAGCGGAGGCGGCCGTCTGCTCGTGCCCATTAACGGCCAACTCAGCCTTTTCGGTAGAGAATGCTTCTTCAGCCCTCGATGGTGGCTCAGCAGCAGCGGACGGAGAGCCGGGGCCCTCAGTCTCTGGCTCTGGTGCTTCATCCATCTTGGCGTCGGCAGTAGTGTCCATCTCGTCGTCGGGGATGGAAGATGCATCCTGAGGAGTTGCCATGCCACTGTCAAGTCCAGAATCGGCAGCATCAAGGTTCCTGTAATTAACCTGGTTTCTCCTCTTCATAACGTTTGGTTGTCTGCGGACACCGTTGGCCGCATTCTCTTCCTCGTCCTCGCTATCGCTAAGCTCGCCGGGCTTTTCAACGTACTGGTCAAAGCGCCGTTTCGTGTGGCGCGTATCCTTATTTGCATCATCGTCTAAATCGTCTAGGATCGCATCCGCTTCGTCGTCCATGCCCTCTACGAGAGGGTCACGGGGTACATCAGTCATCTGTACTGAGGGGGCGAAAGCAGTTCGTTTGAGGTTTTCCACAACTTGGGCGCGAATCTTATCAAGATATTCCTTTGTATTGGCATTGTCCATATTCGATGGGCGTACGTCCAATTCGTAATCCGGAGCAAAATACTGACGCACGTTAGCTTTAGCGACACGAGGTGTTCCACATAAAGGACAAACACTCACCTCGTAGTAATCGTTATAGGGAAGTTCGGCACCCAGAGTGTCTCCCACAAGGATGCCGGTCTCAAATGCCCAAGTTCGTGCAACATTACGCATCGTGTAACCACCACCTCCAAGAATCAAGGTCGGCAAGTTAAAGCTTTTAATGAAGTTGACGCAGTTCGCATGACCTCTCATGCTGAGATTAAAGCATCCCAAACGATCGCCGGAAAGACTGTCGCCACCACACTGAAGAACCACCGCTTCGGGGCGGTACCATTCCATGACGCTCTTAATGACCGGCTCGAAAATACTCTTATACGACACGTCATCAATACCGTCGCGGAGCGGGAAGTTTACAGCGTAATGTTTGCCCTGTCCTACTCCGATGTCTCGGAGTTCTCCAGTTCCAGGGAAGTACTCCCCATACTTGTGAAATGAAACGGTCATGACGCGGTCCGTAGTGTAAAAGGCTTCTTCCACACCATCGCCGTGATGGACGTCAATGTCGACATACAGAACACGCTGTTTGAAGCGCAATAGCTCAAGAATTCCTAGGACAATATCTAAGGGAATTTATCAGCAACGTTCCAAGATGTCAACCCTTGGATTGAATTGTTCTTACCGTTCACGTAGCAGAACCCACTTGCCTCGCTCTTTTTCGCGTGATGAAGACCACCAGCCCAGTTGACAGCGATGTCACATTTGTTGCGATTGAGCCGCGCAGCGCCTTCCATACTACCTCCGGCGCTAATACCGCAGAATTCGAAGAGACCGTCGAAGACGGGACAGTCATCACCGACATTGTACTTGCTCTGCTCTTTCGCGAAGGAGTCCATATTATCTGGTGTCACCTTCGAAAGGAAGTCGATATACTCGTCCGTATGGAATTGGGTCATTTCGTACTTCGAGGCCGGTTTCGCACGCTGCAAGGAATCCCGTTAAAGACATGGCTTTCCATGGTAGACAGCGGTTTGAACAGCCACGGATACTCACGTAGATCTCCATTTTCTTGTAGAGGCTATAATTCATCACCAAGCTGTGTGTCAACCTTATGCGATGAGGCTTCATGGGGTGTCCCGAAACATAGGCATAATTGCCCACATCCGAGTCGTAGAAGTAGGCGACTTTCTTGCCGCGATCCCCACTTGAATTTATTGGGTCCAGAGGAGGCAAGGAAGCCATTTTGAAAAGCAGCGTGCTAGAAAGCACAGACGAACCTCACTCAAAACCAGTATCTGGTGTTCGATCGGTTCTGGAGTTGGATTGGCCTTAAGCCAAAAATGACAAGAATCGTATGGGAACACCCCAAGTCAAACAGATAGGACAAAACACTGATCTCAGAAATTCATATACCACCGGCTAAGACCGAAACAAAAGCCAAGATTAGAGGTGAATGAGCTGCATTCCGGGGGAGAGGATGAAGGCTCAAGAGATGAAACGGAAGCGAAGGAGGCCGAGTGAAAGGCGGGCAGAGAGTTGCTCCCACCGCCTTCGTCAGCCATCTCGAGAGCTCCCGTCAACTGCGCCTTCGCTTCCAACGATCTCTGTGGTATCATCAACTACCTTTCATTCAATCCTACCCATCCCTTAACCTGGTTTTCTGTGCTTCCCCTTATTCTGAATTATTTGGATAGAAAAACCATTAGCCCTTGAGTTCCTCTCAACTCTTTCATTGTCTGGATCTTCCGTGTTGGAAGTCATCCTTGGCCGTTTTGTACCTCGCTTTGATTCACTCACATCTCGTCGTTAACCATGGATCGACTTAATCGCATGCTTCAGGCTGCTCAGGGTATGGGCATGGGGAGTGCAGCTCCTGGTAGTGTGAGTTTTCCCTTTGACCGCTATCTCTACAGGCTTATTGTGATCTATTTCTGCGTTGCTTGGGTGCGTTGGAAGTGTTTGCTTCTCGCAGTTATATCTCACTGGCCATAATTTGCAAAAAAACGCAAAATATAGAGAATGTCAGTGCTAATAATTTTGGATGTTATAGGATACCCCCAACCTGATCGATAACTCCGAGACAGTACACATCTCATCGTTAGCTTTGCTCAAGATGTTGAGGCATGGTCGGGCAGGTGTGCCGATGGAAGTCATGGGCCTGATGCTGGGAGAGTTTGTGGACGAATATACAGTTAGAGTCGTTGATGTTTTTGCGATGCCCCAGAGTGGTACTGGTGTTAGTGTCGAGGCTGTGGATCCTGTCTTCCAAACTAATATGATGGAAATGCTCCGGCAAACGGGACGGTAAGCTTCCATTTCAGTGACTTCCTTGTTGTGGTACTGACATGTTTGATTGTATAGACCAGAAACCGTTGTTGGCTGGTACCACTCCCACCCGGGTTTTGGCTGCTGGCTCTCGTCCGTCGATATCAACACCCAGCAGTCCTTCGAACAGCTGACACCCCGTGCCGTTGCTGTCGTTGTTGATCCGATTCAATCCGTCAAGGGCAAGGTCGTTATCGATGCTTTCCGTCTCATTCAGCCCCAGACCGTTGTCATGGGCCAGGAACCCCGGCAAACAACTTCCAACCTGGGTCATCTGAACAAGCCCTCGATCCAGGCTCTTATTCATGGATTGAACAGACACTACTACAGCATTGCCATCAACTACCGCAAGACTGGACTGGAAGAGAATATGTTGATGAACCTACACAAGCACGTTTGGACCGAAGCATTGCAGATGAAGGATTTCCACGAGGAAGGTCAGCACAATGTCGACCGGTTGAAGCAGCTCGTCAGCCTCGCTGAGGGCTACGAGAAGCGAGTCAAGGAGGAGACGGAGCTTACAAAGGAACAACTCAAAACGAGATACGTCGGAAAGGTCGACCCCAAGAAACGTACGTTTTCGCCCTTTGCACCTCTTGCATTAGTTAGTAGACACTGACTGTTCCTACAGACATTGAAGATGTCAGCCAGGATTTGATCGAGGACAACATCGTTGCAGTATCGCGGCAGATGATTGACAAGGAGGCGTCGGTAGCTCGACTGTCGAACGGGAAGGACTCTCAAAACGGCGCCGGCATGGATGTAGATGGAGATCTATAACCGATTCGTATACGTGGAAAAGAAATAATTTACATAAATGTTTCTTAATATCAATAAAGACCAAGAGTCAAGTTGAGGCAACCCCGTAAACTAGCACAAGGGAATAAGAAATAGATATGGAGACGATCTCTGTAAATGAATGATTCAATGTATCCTGGATATGTTGATTCATGCCAGCCAATTCAACTGTGGCCTTCTGCAAAAATTTGAAGCCCCTTTAATGTCTTAGTCTGTCTATGTATTGAAATTCTAATCTATCCTTTATCGTCAAGGATGTATTCTATGGATAAAGAAGAAAGTCGCTGCAACACGACACAAGCGCTGCAAGTTGTTGAGAAGTCGTGATCCATGTCTTCATGAAAAAGTCCAAATGCTTCATCATCAGCTCAATAGTGGAAGATTCTGACGCGAAATAATACCAGACCGGCTATATTGACGCTTTCTGAGCTCGTACACAAGGGCGCCAGTTTCTTCTTCGTCGTAATCTGACCATCCTCGCTGAGGACCCCATACAATTGTCTTGGATGCTGACCTTGTTTCGTGCACCAGTCGTTTCATTAACGGCCCATTCTTGCGGACTGACGGGTATCCGTCAAACTCCACATGGACCAAGTTGGGTAGTCTCTTGAGGATCTTTTGTATTAACTCTCCAGCGAAATCGGTGTAGTAGCTCTCGGAGACGCGGAAGCCCTCGAACACCGGGAGTGAGGGGTCACATTCTACAAAGACTTTCAACGTACGGACTCGAACCATTTCCTCCAGGCCCAGGCTGCGGTTGACCGTCCAGCTGCGAGGTGGCGCCGTCCAACTGGAGCCCAGGATCAACTCGATGGTGGCAATGGATGGCAGGTACCGGGACGATATAGACCTAACTGTTGGCATCCGGGAGTAATCTTGGATATGGAACAGACGAAAAATCTGGCTGGAGTAGAAGTAATCGGTAGCTTCATTATGCATACGTCGCGACGCTAGGAACAAATTGATACGATGCGACACCGGAGAACGCAGAGGATTTCTCGACGAGGCCCCTACGGTGCCATTGGTCCGCAGGGCTTGGTTCTTGCGACGGGGAGTGAAGAGCACGAATGAGTAGATGCGGAGCCGAATTTCCGACGGAAGGTCGAAGAAAGGAAACGAAGTGTGTGCGTTTGTTTCTTCTAGCTCTTCATCGAAATCTTCATCCTCGTCCTGGTCGAGATGTACCTTTTCTAGGGCCTTTGCCAGAGAAGACATGATTGCTTTCAATGATATAAGCCTAGGATAGTCCCCCAGCAGAAAATAAAATATATATAGGGCCAATACAGTTCTACCGCAGGTATTGTGCCAGCACTCTTGGTCTTCATATCATTATTGCAATCAACTGAACTCAGTGAATTAACACGGGGATATAATTGTACTGTGTAGTCAGGCAGTGACATTAAACCACCATTTAGGTAGCAAAATTTGTGTCCTATCAACGGGGCTGCAGCTGCACGAAAGTCCTTTGCTGCGGCTCTTGGGTATGGGATTCATTGGTCTCCCCAGCTAATACAACCCAGCATGCATTGAGAAATAGGCTTGTTGGGTCAAATTTACCGTCTGGGTGAAACAACTTTCAAAATTAGAGAAAGAAAAGAAGAGAAGAAGATGGACGGGGCGCGAGTGATTTTAAAGGTGAGCCGAGATCTGCACTGCTGGCATTTGTCGCCTCCTTTAGCGCAACTGCAACTTTTCCGCTCGCCGACAATCGATTCTAAACGAGACGAACGTTCCATCAATCTCAGACTTGAAGTCACAGGAAATCTCTTGATTTGTTGGTGTTTCTGTCTGGTGGTTTGTATTCTGAAGGCCCTGTTTTCTTGTCTCTGCACAGGGCATGAGTCTGCGATTTACGACATCTCTCTTATTTTATTGACCTATACTTTTAGATGTCCTTACTTTTTCACTATGCTTAGCCGTGCTGTACTTCCTCTAACGAGGCCCAACGTTCTTGCCTCCGCCGTCCGTCTATCGGTGCTTCCGGTCACCCATTCGCGATGGTATGCAAAGGCTGGCAAGCCCAAGACGCCGTACAATGTCTCCGATTCGGTCAAGCCACCCAAACCCGAAAAGCCGACAAACCCTTCGCAACAAGAATACTCGAGCGAACAGGCTGAATTCAACACCAATGCGGAACCCCAGACTTCGAAACCGGTAAGCAAATACCTCCCCAGACGTGCTTGCGATCATACAGGCATTTTCTAACCGCAGATTTGAACTGCCCAGTCCGAATCCGACCCAGCACCCGCCGACAAGGAAGCGTCACAAAAGCCGCTCCCCGACCTCACACAGGGAATTCCTTCCACTCTCGCTGCAGAACTGGAAGCTCGCTCTAAGAACCGTGGTCAGACAACCCTGAATCTCACCGAAGATCCTTCGCGCTCCCAAGAAGATGGCTGGGATGATGGTGATATTCCGAAGGACGGCTATGTTTCCTCCCTCGACCGCCGAAAGGCTCGGATGGCCAACCTGACATATGCTCTCTTCCTACTTGCGGGTGCCGGTGGGATCGCCTACCTGGGACGGAACTGGGATACTGTAGAGGAGGAGAAGGCCCACCCAGACGTTCCCTCGGGCTGGGGACTGAATCTCTGGTATAACCGTGTCAAGGCCCGCTTCAGTGATATCACTAGCTACTACAAAGACCCCGCGTTTCCGAAGCTGCTTCCAGACGAGGACCCCAATCTTCGCCAGCCCTATACTTTGGTACTGAGTCTGGAAGACCTGCTTGTTCACAGTGAATGGAGCCGTGAACACGGATGGCGTGTCGCCAAGCGACCTGGAGTCGACTATTTCCTTCGCTACCTGAACCAGTACTACGAGCTTGTCCTCTTTACCAGCGTGCCAAGCATGATGGCAGACCAGGTGCTGCGAAAGCTTGACCCCTACCGTATCATTCGTTGGCCGTTGTTCAGAGAAGCTACCAGGTACAAGGATGGCGAGTACGTTAAAGTATGTGAACCTGAAGATAAGCCGTGGTATTTCAATAGCTAAGAACGATTGACCAGGATCTTTCCTACCTGAATCGGGACCTGTCCAAGGTGATTTTGATCGACACTAAAGAGGAGCATGCCCGTCTACAGCCGGAGAATGCTGTTATCCTTGACAAGTGGCACGGTGACCCCAAGGACAAGACCCTGGTTGCGATGATTCCCTTCCTCGAATACATTGCCGGCATGGGGGTCGAAGATGTGCGCCCGGTTATGAAGTCATTCGAAGGCACATCTATTCCCGAGGAGTTTGCCAAACGCGAGAAGGCCATGCGTGAGCGGTTTGAGAAGGAACTTGCCGAAGAACAGAAGAAGCGGCCTAAGATTGGTATGGGCAGTCTAGCTTCTGCCCTTGGACTGAAGTCCAGGCGTACACTTGATGGCGAGCAGTCCCCGTCTGAGGGGTTGGCCCAGGGCAAGATGCTTTGGGATCAGATCCGTGAACGGGGTCAGAAGAACTACGAGCTCATCGAGAAGGAAATTCGGGAGAATGGCGAGAAGTGGCTGGCGGAGATGGCCGCCGAGGAAGAAAAGGCCAGACAGGAGCAGATGGAGCAAATGAAGGGCTCCTTCACTGGCATGTTTGGTGCTGGTAAAAGGGAGTAATTTCGTTGTGGATCTGAAAGCTTATAGAGAGCTGGGTCGTTTCTTTATTTTTATTTTTCCCCCTCCTTCATAATCATGTGTATCTGGGATGCTTTTTCTTCGAGTGGTGGGGTTACGACTAGAGGATTGTTTGGCTCCTGAGCATCGTGGATGACTGTAAAATAGCATGTCGGTTGTTTACTGGTTTCTGTATAAATTGGAACATATTTTAATGTCTGTATTGTTACGGAATGCAATGGTCATTGTGAATCTTCTGGTTCCTCTTATATTTCAACTCAACCGCTGGCAGAAGCCAAGACAAATCTAGGTACCGGATTGAAAAGGGAGAAGAAAGAAGAAATAAAATCAATATTTACAATGGGTATATTCAAAGGGAAAAAAAAAAAGTCCATCCAAATTCCCCCAATCCATAGCTCTTCATAGCCCATCAATCACGTCAGATTCACATCCTGAAAGACAGAAACATCCCAGATCCCTGTCATATCAAACGGAAACCCATCCATTGTCCCAAAAGTCCCAGAGATAGACATCATATCATCAACAATATCATTGTTGGTCTGTGTCTCTGGGAGCGATATTGCAGCCGGATTTACCAACCGATTATCGGGTGGTCCTACACCGCTGAAATTCAGATGAGCGTTGCCTCCATTCCCGGGGAGTCTGTTGAGGATATGATCACAGTGATCTAGGCACATATCGGCTACATCCCAGTCTTCTTCATCTCGTACGCGACGTAAGGTTTCTCGGAAGTTCTCCACGTGGGTAAGACAGACGCGAGATACTTCACTGTCGGTGGTCTCGAGGGAGCAGCGAACGAGTAGAGTCGCCGTTGATGTGAGATGAAAGGCGCTGTCTGGTTGGGCTATTAGTGACAAAGAGCGAGAGAGATAAGACGTGGGAATATGTAGGAGGTAGACATACAAGGGAGCCAGAATTCCTTGAAATTCTCTTTCCGAAGAGATGAGATGAATTGTACGATTTCTTCGGCTGACTTTCGGCATTCGGTCTGGAAGTAGCGGCGTGCTTCTGGGGTTTCGGTTTCCGCACTGGTCACCTCCTGTCGGCACATATGTTAATAATAGAGATATTTGTTTTTTACCGAGGGGTATATATTTGAGAAAGGACTGAATACTTACAGTGAGTTCTACTCTACTGACGAGCATTTTGACAGCCAAAAAGCCTAGCTGCAAGCTACTCGTTCCCGATATGCGGTCCTCCGAGGAGTTGACAGGAGCTCTTAACCAGTCAGGTAGAGAATCTTCCCACATGTCAAGATCTGTTCGTATTTGTCTGATCTTCTTGGAGGTTTCGCGGGATTGTCGCTGTTGAAGGCCGTAGACGAGAGGCAATAGCTCTCCTAGGATTTCTGTCAACCGACAGAGAGCAATGTGGCAGTGCGCAGCCCTCACCCGCTCGGTGGTGCGGGATTTCTGAGGCACTAGGCCATCGATGGTTGGCAGAGGAACATCATATTGATTTTTGGCAATTTGAGGAGGCACTCCATGTCCGAAGCTTCCCCTGTTGGAAGGTATCAATCAAGGTCCGAAAACTTGCAGGGGCTTGGGATGGATAGCCCTACCAGCGGTCATGAATAACAACACCCCACCATAGACGTATGCGGTGGTCCTTCTCCCGTCGAGACAGCTTCCAAAGGCGTGGGTCACGGTTCAAGCCAAGGCAGTGCGCCAGCGAGATCATTCGTCCACAACTTACGGCATTTCCTGTCATAGAGAAAATCGGTCGTCCGGTAAGGTCGATAAGAGCCGCGCTAATGGTAGATAACCCCGGTGCCGAAAATTCCTCGTGGAGAGCAGCTACGGTCATGTTGACAGCGTACCGAACATCCGGCTTGGGATGGCAGGCAAGCTTCGGAGAATGTTTCCAGTAGACCAACGACATAGAATAGACCTGGCATAGAAGAGACGCGGGCGGTTCGCCTGCTGTATCGGAGATGTACGCCTCCCAGAAACTATCGCCGTCAAATATAGGAAATGCTGTATTGAACCTGTCTATAAACCTGAAAGCCGGGTCAGTATATTGACCAATTGCAGGAAACCATGCGACGCGTACAGTCGGACTAGATCATGTCTAAAAGGTCCCAGTATCTGTTCAAGGATCTCTTTTTGATTTTCTCCAGGCGGCACGCCGACCCGCATGCCTTGTCTCCGCCTTGATATGGTGGTGTAAAGGATTGGCTTCCGCGGGTCATTAGAATAGACATTATACGGGTGACTCTTTGCCGCTTCTGACATGTCAGATCGTTCCGGAGGCATAAACTTTTCGATCACCTGAGCGTCATCGGCGACCACGGGGCCAACAATGTGGACGGACTCGTTCTGAGGATCCTCGACTCCCTGTCGTCTAGGCTCGCTTCCTCGTCTGTCCCCTGCTGACGAAGACCTAGCTAGGGCGGGTATATCTTGCCGTGGGTGAGCAGTAGTGGGAGTGCTGCCTTCGGATATACGTCTGCGCTTCGGCCCTGGAACCAGACCATCTGAAACAGAATCGACTGTCCATTCTTTGGTGCTAGAACCATTAGAACCCGGGGGGTCATTGCTGGTTTCCTCTTGGTAATGACAATCTGCGCCTTGAACCCGACACAAGAGACATGATTGTCCGGGAATGTCTACCGTACAACGAGACTTGCGCTTTCTACATAAGTCGCAAGCCCGAACCTTGTGTGACCTGTAGGGTCGCGCTCCTGCGTTGAATCCCGAAGACCCAAGTTTCTGGGACGAGCTATTTTGGGTAGTTGCAGGCGGCATGATGAGCCTCCCCCTCAAGTAATGGTTATTGTCTACCCAAGACACGCTTCATAGGCTGCAAGGTTACGACAAAGGATCACGCGTGCGTGAGCTGCCTTCCTTTTCCGCTCAGGCTAAGTGCAGAATCAGTGGAGAGAATTTATGTAAGGGCGAACCGTCCTCAATCAGGATAAATGGACTGATTGGGGGGTGTTGAGCAGGTCTGTCAATCTAGCGCACGACCAACGTGAGCAACATTGAACGGGAAAAAGACACTGGCGCAGTTGCACAGACGTCCGCATAGTCCAGCACCGCGTGACCGGGATCCAGAAGCGTCATGGAGCAGCTCGCAGCGAGTCGCGGAGTTGGGCGAACGGCGAATTTAGTCTTTTCTTTCTTTTTATTAGTCACGGGCCATCGCCATCGGTGGCTGACTCAGCAAGTCGGGAGTGTGGGGGAGCTGAGTCAGCATACCGGCGAACCACGTGCTGGGCTAACTATTTATATCAATCGGCGCTTGTGATGCTTTGCGAGGCTAACGACGACGGCGACCTTGGCGTCGCTCCTTTCTCATCTAACCTCTGTATTTCCTTGGTCGTGGCTCGTCCTTTAACCATCTTCGAAACGCTGTCTTGCTGGTCGAGATAAGCCTTTTCATAGATTACCCCTCCCCCCTTACTTGAATCCCTCGCCCCTCCCTCGATGGTCTTAGTCAAGATCATCGTTGCACCAGGGTAGGCAGACACAGCCACCAAACGCCGCTAGTTGGCGCTTGCGTTCTCCCACAGACAGCCAGATTTTGCAAAAATCTTGCCCTCAAGTCTCCTGGGACCATGTTGAACGTGTACCATTGATCTCGGTCATGTATTGATGTGAACCAATGTAGACTTCCATGCGCTGATAATTGACCATGGAAGAGGATGTTCGGCTGTCTCATTCAGAGGAGCGCGATGGCTGCAGCAATGGCCGTGAGGAGACCGCTAGCGTCGGCTTCTCTCCGCAACAGAATGGCTCGCTTGGGAAAAGCCAGGTGCGAACAGGTGAGCAGAGCTCATCACCCTTCCACCGTTTACCTCGCACGGTGATCGAGCAGTAAGTAATATGCTTCTTCGTCAAATGGTGGCAGCAGTGTTGGAACCTGCGAGCAGGCGACTCTCCATCGGATAAACCCACCCTTCTTTGGGGATAAGAGCGATTTTAACCGGCCCTATAGCATTCTCTACCGCGTTGATGCAAATACCTTTGCGTCTCTAGCCCTATTGAATCGGAAATGGCGGCGGATCTCTGACTCCTCACAATTATATGCACATCACTTGTCGCATTGCCTATCTTTCTCTCTAACGCAGAAAGCCACATCTGACATGGCTCGTTCGGACGGTCTTCCAAGCCTTAAACGCAAGTTTATGGCGGAAATTCGGCGCAACGCCTTCGATGTTTTCCTGAGACCCCGCCGGACGTTGATAAAACTGATCTCGACATCCATGAGTTCGTCAACACCTTTCCCGCAAGGCGAGGCATTTCGATTTACCTTCTCGCCCAATGCCCAGTTGATCCTTTGCATAAGCTCTTCAAGAATTGTGGTCATCGATGTTGCTTCCGGTCCAACTGCGGTGGTGAGACACGAACTGAAGACTTGGAGACGTCCATTGAATGCTGCCATTTCGGATGATGGCTGCCTTCTGGCAGTAGTCTCTTCCAGTCACCAGGTTCACATATACTCTCTCTCCGATTACGAAGCAACACACATTCAGGAACTCCAGCTCCATGATGTCCCGCGGGCCTTGGCGCTCTGTCCAACGGGGGGTGTTCTTTCCATTGCATACGATGATAGAATCGAGGTGTACGCCATTAGAGAGGGCGCTCTGGCAACGGAACGGCGGGCGGTACGCTGTACGGGAGTTGATGCAATGTCGTTTTCGTCGGATGGGATCATGTTACTTGGCACTTCCACTGATGAGCAGAACAGCGAGCTGGTCACTGTTACAGTGCCATTCTATACGGAGCCAGAGGCCGACTCCACGCGGGATGCTCAAATACGGATGTGGACGACCCAGATTCTCTTCCCTGACGTCCTCCGGGGGTACAGCCATGCGTGTCTCGTCCCAATGCATGCAGAGGGCGAGGGGAATTGGATTATGGGATTTGACAAAGAGATTGGAGCATTTCGAGCAATTGGGGCCAACAGCGCACATTCCGGCACGACGTACTTTGTGAACCCTATGTCTCCATGTGGGTCGCAAGAATCGCCCCCTACTATGCTGCCAACGGTCGACTGCGAGGGCGAGCTAGTCGCCGTAGGATTCCAGGATGCTGGGCTTTGGGTTTATGGGCTACCAGATCGCCTGGACATTGCCCCCCGCGCGTCCTCGCACACTGCGCCAAACGATGGCGAGGATGGTCAAATGATAGAAGAGCTAGCTACTTCTCGGCAAGACAGTTTGATGAGATTACAGCAGTCTATTCTCAGGCCGAAGATGCTAATCAGTGGCCACAAAATGTGTGAGGTACCCGGAATCACAGCCGCCCGCTGGGTACAACATCCGACGGGTACGACGACAGATCGTCGTAGATTAGCCGCTGTGGCCCCTGGTGGCGTTAACCCTCCGACCATTGGCGATGAAGATGTTCCGGTCGATGGCGGACGGGTGGTGCTTTTGGATTTTGAGCGGTCGTGTACAGACGGGGACGTCACGGAGTTCAGTATCGAGATTGGAGAGTCCGAACCCAAGATGCTCAATGAGCCCAATGCTAGTATGGACATTGCAGTTGAGCTAGAAAGGAGAAGGACACTATTGAATCGTGGCCATCTATTCTATGGAAGACATGCGGCTCGCGAGTCTTACCCATCAGCCTCTTCGGCTTACCAGCTATCAACGTTAAATTTACGCAGGAACAGTTCCTACTTATCTAGCTCGTCAAATGAGTTTGGAGAAGGAGATTATCCGCCCATCCCCGAGAGCCCCTATGATAACACACAGCCGCGGTCTCATGATACGCTGCGCCGTGCTGCCACCGCCGCAGCTTTCAGCCGTGGGCGATATAACCCACGGTATAGAAATGAAGGCCACCGTGTCTACGATGATAGACGAGTTCCCGCACTCTTTCAGATTCCGCATGAAAGTGACGCGGATAACTGGGTGCCCCCTCCACCTCCATATTCTCGCGAGCCTGATGCGCCGCTACCAGAGCATCTTAGAAGAAGTCTTCTTCCCACGGCGACGAGGGGTGTACCTCAAATCCACAGGTCCCAGACAACCCGAATGAGCAGCACATCAGAGGAAAGCTCAACACTCACGACCTTGCAGCGGTTGAACACTGTCACGGGCTCAAGATTTTCGTCCCGAATGAGAAGGAATACTCGAGATTCTGAAGACCGAAACCGGCGGCATAGCAGTCTTGTTCGGTGGAGGGCGAATTCTCTTGGTCGCCTCCCACGCACCACCGACGAGCCTGACATACCGCCAGTTCCTTCGGACCTCGATGCCTCCCCGGATCGACCGCAAACTGCAGACCATACACCATCGCTAGCAAATCGTCATAACCAGGCGGTTTCCGTGGTTGAGGAGACGCACGCCCCGGTGCAGGAGTCACCACATCAAGCCGATCAGCTTGAACCAGAGGCCGGGAATCCTACCCAGGAAGATGCAGTGGATCAGGAGGACTTCGTACCTGCGCTTCCCACCATGGCTCCGAATTTGAACTACCCATTCTCTCTCTCCTCGCCTAATCTCCAGGCCTTTGATTCTCCATACGAAGGCTCGGAGGTTATGCGAAACACGTGGCTCCGTCCTGGACAACGCAGATCGGTTGACCGGCGGTCGCAATCGCAGGACATTCGGATGTCACCAGCCGGGATTCCACCCTTGAACCGGCGAGCGTCGACCGACCCTACTCTCTCCGTGAGCTCCCAGCCATCCAACGATCTGTGGAGAAGGCGGATTGAAGAATGGAATGAGCGAACCGTATACGAGAGGAGCAAAAAGCGAAGCAAATGTATTGTGATGTAGCATGACAGCTAGCCTTTTTTTTTTTTTTTTTGGTCCTTGTTTCCTTTCTAGCTATCATATCTTTCTCTGGTAGCATATACCCAATGACGATGTGCTGAACATGGAGATGGTGAATTGGAATACCAAACTTGAAATCAAGCCAATATAACTGCAAAACAGATGCTCTGCATACTTGTAGGACAGTCAGCACTAGCTCTCTAGCGTCAAGTCGGTGCTGGCCCGATGCATGACACCATCTAGAATGTTCAAATGCTTAAACAAGAACAACCACGATACGGATTCCAACATCTAGTTCCATCGTATCCTAATTCAATCTCCAACATGCAAGCCGTTCGTCTCCACCCCTCTCCACGTCCATCTACACCTTACTCCCCTACGAATCCAGCCCCCCCATCAGTACTAAAACTCGACCACAACCTCCCTATCCCCTTAGTCTCCAAACCAGATGAGATCCTCATCCGAGTCAAAGCCAGCACGATAATCCGAGACACGCTCACATGGCCTGAAACATATATCCACGAGTACGCCATTCCAGGCAACGACTTCTCCGGCGTCGTGGTCGCCGTCTCCGACACGTCTGACTCATCCTTTAAACCAGGCGATGAGCTCTTCGGGATGGCGCATGTAGACCGCTCATCGACCTGGGCGGAATACGTCCTCGTTCGAACCAACGAAGTCGCTCTCAAACCCGCTTCGTTGTCCTGGGAAGAAGCTGCCTCTGTGCCCCTCAGCGCCCAGACTGCATACGAGGCTCTATTCGTTCATGCGGGGGTGTCTGTTCTTGTTCCAGACAACAACAACAACAGCAACACTCGCACGTCCAATCCACAGACCGTCTTGATCACCGGCGCCGCAGGTGGCGTGGGCATCTACCTCGTCCAGCTGGCTCGATTAGCAGGTTTGCACGTCGTGGTAGCCACGAGTTCCAATACGCGGAATGCCGAGTTCCTTCGTGATCTGGGTGCCCACGAAACTGTAGAATACGACGAAGTCCTCCAGACTCAGTCTACCCCATTCGATATTATTATAGACACAGTGGGAGGCAATATCCTAGACCGATGTTGGGATCTCGTCGTACCAGTCACGGGGTGTCTGATCTCGGTGGACTCAGCCAGTGCGAACTTCGTCCAAGAGCATGAGAAAAAAGGTCTAAGCAGATCGGGAATCAAGGCACTGGCTTTCATCGTCCAGGGGAGCAGTGAATCGTTGCAAGCATTGGCTCGGTTCGTGGATACCGGTGCTTTAAGGGTGTTTGTGCACTCTTCTTATCCTCTTTCTCAGGTGGTGGAGGCTTATGAACGGGCGCATGAACGGGGGGGTTCCTCACGAGGAAAGGTGGTTCTTACTGTATAACACTCTCGCTCTCTCTTGCTCTCTTTTAGAGAAAAGGTGGGGGTGGATATTCATTCCAATTGTAGAGGTAGTATACTAGAAGGAATGATACAATGAAACTCCCTACTTATTATCACCACTACCTCCTCCTCCTCCTCCTCCTCCTCCTCCTCCGATGGCCTTTTCAACTTGTTCCTTCGCCTTATCAGCCGCAGACGTGACTTGTTCCTTGCCCTTGTTATAGGCGTCGTCTACTTTGGACTTGGCATTATCAACAGTATCTTAGGGAGTTAGCTTATTTCGTCTAGATATAAACTCCTATTAATGTATAGGTTGTTGGTATGTTCGACGCACCGCCTGCGAATAGTTAATATCTATTTACAGCTACTCCATAGACTGATTGAGTTACCCACCTCCGATTTTCTGTTTTGCAGACTCGACGCTTTCTTTGAGTTTGTCCATTTTCTTTTCTTTGGTATGGGTTGAATAATATATTTTTTTAAACAAAGATTGGTGATTTTATTATATTATGATGGATAGATATGTTGAAAGTGAATGGAGATCTGAACATTATCTATATTGGATCCTACCGCCATCTAATTATATCGATGAACCCTTGACTACGTGCGGGACCATAGAATCACCGAGTTGTTAGAAAATGGAATGGGTTGCTGTGGATCGTTGATGTAATGAACCATATCTGTTAACTTCCGATGTAGTCCGCCCTATCTTTGGAACCAAAAATATAGCTCATTTCCGGACTAATACTGTGAAAACTAGCCACAACTCATTCATATACATCGACGCTACATCATCAGCATCCTCCTCCCCCTCCACCACCTCCACCACATCCCCCTCCTCCTCCTCCGCAACCTCCGCCTGCGCCACAGCCACCGCTACCACACGGCCCGGCTCCTCCACAGCCCCCGGCGGCCACTCCGCCCCCGCACGTGCCAGCAGCACAATTCCCATGTGCCCCGGGGATGAGGCTCATGCAGCTGGGATTGGTCACGTAGGCCCCGTCGTGTACCCCAGGATCACATGTATATGGCGCATAGTACGGAACGTAGATGGGATACCCCCAGACTAAGGGAACATATGCGAGACTGTCGTCGGAGGACCGTTTCTCTTGTTTTTTTCCATCCTTGCGCTTCTCAGCACGGCGGCGTGCTTTGTCATAGTTGCTGCGGAGCTTCAGGAACTTGACTTGTCGAGAATCGACAGGATTTAGCGTCGTCGTCGGTTGGACAGCATTGTGGGTGGAGATATGTGGATTCTTGTCCGGATCGGAAGAGATATCGGATCGGTCGTGAAGTTTGGCGGCAGCCTCGCGAGCTCTAGATGTAGCAGGCGTGGCTAAAATCCCATCAAGGTCCGGGGCTCGAACGGCTTCACAGTACCAACACGTGCATTCGCTGTAGATTCCACCATTGGTGAGCTTTCTGTACATTTTGCTGGTCCATTCAAAGCCATCGGAGAGCTGTTCCTCATCAACCTTGTCGTCATGGTTGATGAATACCGGCCTCTTACGATCCTTCACGGTCGCGAAGGCCGAGTATGCGTAGTATCTCATAGGAGACAATTGGTGCGTGTGCCAGGCGAGATCAACATCTAGAGTGGGAACGGCCATGTGGCGGGGATTGGCCGCCATGATAAAGAAAAACAAACGGTACTTGTCTATGAGGCGGGTCATTGTTGCTTTAACTGCTGGCGAGTGGAGCCAGTCGATGTTGTCCATTTTCTGCACAAAGGTCCCTTGTCGGATGACTGCCCCGACCAGATCAAGGGCAAAGGGAGTGACATTGTCCCAGTAGTGAGACATCATCCGACGGAAAGCCACCCTCTCCACTGGCAGTAAAGATGTGTAGCTGTCCGCTTTGCGCATGATGTCTTTACTGCCGAGCATGGATACAAGCTTGTTCCGCAGTTGCTCCAGAGACTTGCATTCATTCGCCCTGGCATCTGTGAATGTGAGGAGTTCAGGCCCCGCAGCCGCTATGAAGCGATTGGGAAATGATGACTGGGTTTTACGCCTGGTTCTCGGCTCTTTGAGTGCTTCTGGTACCCCGTGAAAGTTGTAGAATGTACCGGGTATTGGCAAAGATTTGAACATCAAGTTGTGAACATCTCGTCTGAATTTCTCGATTCTCATTCTCTCGTGATCAATTTGAAAGTCACACATGGGGCATGTCGCCTTAAAGCTTTTATCCGCAAAGCCCTTCCAGTCCTCAAACATCTTGCCCACGGGGCCAGTAACAATCCCATCAGTCCAAAGAACGGATACACGCTTCTTGCAGCCGGGACAGTTCACAGATGTTTTCGATGAGTCCTGCAAATTGCCCCATTGAAATCGTGTTTTGCCTTCAAATAGAAGCTTTGCTGTTGGTCCTGCGTCGTATTCAAAAGTTTGATTGTTGATGCACGCATTGATTACTTGCCAGGGGAAACCACCAGCCCAGAAACTCATCTTTCCCTCTCGAATGCAATCTTCAAGGAAGGCTCTGGGGTTCAGCATGTGTGCATGCCATACCATCAAGACATCTGCGCCAAACAGCCGTTAGTGACTTCCATGACTTATGTGCCGATCAAACATAGGAAGGGCTCTAGAGTGTACTCACCTAGAGGAGGCAGCATTCCTTGGGACCAAGAGAGTGGCTTAGCCCACTCAGTAATGGCACCATAACTGCTGCTTCTAAAATCCTGAATTGTTATCCGCGAATGGGAAGAAGGAATACATGTCTTCCACCACGCTGTATAGCGCTCGACAGCTCTTGCTGTATACACAGCCCATCGTTTTTCCTTAACCCGAGCACGTGCTTCATCGATAAGTTGGTCAAAAACACGCGGGTTTGGATCGTAGATGCAAAAGAGATCTTGAATGTTAGCCACAGTCTCACGTAGATCTGCAAGGGCCGCTAAAAACTTGAGATGAGCTATGCATTCATCCTGGGTGACTGTAGTATGCGAGGGTGAACCAGCATTAGAAGAGAGATCCAAAGGTGGGATTAAGACCGGTGACTTGTCGATCTGCTCGTATGCTGGGGGGTTAGCTCCCGAAACCTTTGACATGACGCCTAACAAAGAATACCAAGAAGGATGTTTTCATGTATACTCGCTCGTATGGAAGACAGGCCAAAGATAGGTAGCTTCTCGATAACACCGCGATAGCGAGAACACCTCCTTATATCTACCTTCTATGTCTAAGTCAATCGATGTCCGAATCAGCAATAGTAGTCAGCAGATCAGCCTCGCGAAGATCATAGTAGGGGCCGGAGTTTGGATCTATTCCCAGAAAGGGCAAATCAAAGCGAAGGACACTGTTTGATATTTAGGTTTCGACGAAGAAGCACAAATGATGATGACGCTGCGTTGGCAGCTCGGCATCTTGACAGACATACAGTGGATTGCTCCCGTTATTCACGAGGCTGAATGAGACGGGAAATCCTTAACACAGCCATCGCGACGACGTCATGCTCGGAGCAATCATTAGCCAATCGGGCAGTGATCGTTGTGGATGGTTTCACTGGCTTATTGGCGGTGTCCAGTCGGATACGGGGCTTTCCAGAAGGGTTCGAGAAGGCAGTGTACCCCGTAGCAGATAACCCATAATTGCATAGAAGGAAGTGAAGCGAAAGAGACAAAGAGACCTTGGACATGCTTTGTCTGTTAGACTTGTTTCTGCCTCAGGCATAATTCTCACGTGTCTGCCCTGCCGACTGCACGTGACAGCGAGATCGGATTTCTCATCATCCCCCGCCGTTACTCATCGAGGGGCCTGAAAGACGTTTGCTGCAGGTGGTTACAGACGGAACTCATTTCAATCGCCTGGAAACATCGCGGCTGCTAATTCCGTCACCTTATTTAACCGCGTCATCACTCCCCCTCCGGTGGATCCGTGTGGTGGTAAGCCCACCTTCCAACGGTTTTGCCGAATTTATTCTTAGCTCAGATCTGGATCGGGCATCTCTGCTGCTGGCACCCTAACCAGCCTGGCGTCTTTCGGAGGCCCGTCTAGCGAAATCGGAGGCGGGGGTCTGCGGGGAGAAAATCTGGAGTCAAGCGCAGGGGATAATGCTTCTGCGGCCACTAGCCCTGTGATGGGAGGTGCAGGCCATCCTATATCAGCTGTTGGCGGTCCCGATAGCCTGGGGCCAGCCAGAAAGCGAAATGTCGGCGTCGCGGGACTGGACAGCTCCCCTGGAAGCGTGGATGACGTTGAGGAGACGGATATTCGTGAGGAGAAGAAGAGACAGCCTGTCAAGCGTGCCTGCAATGAGTGCCGCCAACAGAAGGTAAGATCTTATTTTCTTCTTAGCTGGTTCTAGGCGAATATATCTTGTAAATTGGTCTAATATGTGCTCTGTCGCTATAGCTTCGATGTGATGTGAGTCAAGATCCGTGGGTGGACTGCTCTCGGTGTCGGCGCCTGAAGCTTGAATGTAAAATCGAATCCAACTTCAAACGGGTTGGAAAGCGGAGTCGAAATGCAGAGATGGAACGAGAGATAATCGCGTTGAGGAGGCAGATTGCCCATGTGCAGGCAAATGCCACCGCATCAATTCCACAACAACAGCCTTCGTCTGTTTCGACGGCTCAGCACACTCCTAAACAGGAATCCTCTAGCCAGGTCAGCCCGGTTGCGATGTATCATACACCCTCTGCCATCTCCTCAGACCAGTATATGGGCTCTCATGAAGCCGTTGCGTCGCTCTTGGACCTGCGCTCGGGCTTCGATGGCTCTAACTACATGAGAAATGGGAATCACTTCAAACGGATTGAGGATGTGATGGTGATGCCGGAGAGGGTGACAGAACTCTTTGATCTGTAAGTTTCTGGGGTGGTGATGTCACTTAAGTGTGTAGGTACCTAATAATGCTAGGTTCTTCACGTTTTATCACCCATTCCTCCCCTTCCTTACTCGAGCACAATCGCCAGAGGATTATTATAACGCCTGCCCGCTGCTCTTTTGGACCATTATCAGTGTGGGCGCACGGCGATATCAAACCGACACACATCTTCTTAACTCTCTTGCAGGCCCGGTTTCGCGGCTGGTATGGAGTACACTAGCGGATATTCCACAGAGTTATCATGTTGTGAAAGCGATATGCTTGCTTTGCACGTGGCCTTTCCCTACCAGCAGTACTTCTACCGATCCTACCTTTATGCTCTGTGGTATGATGATGCAGGTTGCCATGCAGCTAGGTCTGCATCGGCCGTCACATACCCAAGATTTCAGCAAGTTCCGAGTAGAACTGATTGAGGAGGAACTAAGAGACAAAGTGAGAACGTGGGCTATTTGCAATATTGTTGCGCAAAGGTATGTCCCTAGACGTCCATCTTTGGACATTGTTATGCATTCGTCTCACATGCTGTGTATAGAGTGGCAACTGGATATGGGCAGCCGCCCTCTACATTGTATGACTGGACCTTGTCTTCGAGCGAGTTAATAGATCCAAACTTTAAGTTACCCGAAGGCATTCAGCCTAGGCTCGAGATCGAAAAGTTTTGCGACAAGGTCACCAAGTCACTGTACACCAATCGACGTGATCCGGTTGGGTTGTGTAGCGATCAAGAAAGGTCGTCACTGATCTCATTCCTTTCTCGAGATTTTGACGAGCTTGAGAGTCAGTTGAAGTCGCAGAATGATTGTATGCCTCTAGTGAACATTTACAGGGAAGCGATCTAACCTATACCCAGGCGTTACCGACCTCTATCTTCGTGCTTCCAACCTCCACCTCCACTTGTCGGCCTTTTTTGATGACCCCACCGCGAAGAATTACCGAGAACGTCTCCTCGCTCTTTATGTTGCCACCACAGCCTTCTTGGAAACTGCCATGAACTTGGAGACGGACGTAGGCCCTGTTTTGTCATATACGCCGTACTATGTGTACCAGATGATGGTCGCAGGAGGTTGTACCTTGCTGAAGCTCTGCAAGAGCTTCTTCGCGGCGCATATCGACATGGAGTATACTAAGAGCCTTTTCAACCGAACTATCTGGGCTATCCGCGGGGTGTCTGTCTCTAGCAACGACCTTCCCGAGCGGTTGGCGGAAGTTTTGGCACAAATGTGGAAGTTGGGCAACGCACCGACGCCGAAGCCGGCAGACAATCCAGAGATGGACGATTCATTGATGCTGAAGGTCCGGTGCCGGATGAGTATGTCTCTGCTCTATGATTCGGTATGGCGATGGCGCGAAGATGCTCGGACTAGAGGCCGCAATATTGAAGGTATGTTCGCTGAGAACATCACAATGCCTTGAAACCCGTTGGTTGACAATTTATCCCAGCTTATCTCAAGAACCCCACGAACCCGGATTCCAATGAGGACTCTGCCGCGTCGTCAACCACGGGCGCTGTCCATACCTCCACATCAACTCCAGGGGTTTCTGGAGCAGATCCCAGTCTTGCGCCTGCCCCATTGCTACCACCACCTCACATGGGTGTGCACTCGACCAACGGAGTTGGAGGACTACCGAGCGGATTTATGGAACCTAACTACGAGGTCTTCGACCCATTGAACTGGTTACTGGATGGACTGGTCGACCTGCCGTATTCTTCGTATTCCACTATATCAGGAATGGAGACGCCGGGGATTGCGTAGACCAGCTGCTGGTGCAACAATAATTTAAAAAAAAAGAAAGAAAGAAAACAGAAATAACTCGGGGTCTTATTCCGACGTTACGTGTTGTTCGGTTAGCCTACTTGCTGATTAATTGTATCTGTATATATACCAAGGAGCGCCGACACCAATCGGTTAAGGAAAGCGAAGGAGTCTGGGTATTTGCTTTTTAGTTTTCTCTTATGAGGCTGGACGATTGATATTTCTAGTTTTGGCGATACCATGTGCCACTTACGTTCTATTTCAAAGTTTTGTACGAGCTTATTAAACTTGAAAGTGTTTATATCCTGTGATCTCATCTGTATAATACATTCTGCCTTAGGCAGCTCTGCACCTCCTGCAAGCTTTATACTATTTATCTATCCTACTAAAATAAGAACACCAATGGTTTTAGTATCCATAGCCTGTTACTCGGTAGGTATCTTATGACTTATATACTCCTTTACTTCACCATACATCAATTCCTTTCATTCCCCAAAGTCCAAGTATATCTCATGGTACGATAGAATCATGATGGTCTCTCACTTATAAGAGCGTTGATCTTACTTTCTCGCCTTTTCTTCCAACTCTCACCCTCTTCTTTACTATTTACGGACTATGATGAGATAATATGCCATATGTATTTTACGGTGCATGTACCACCAGGGCCATAGAATGGGCGGAATATTCCTCGGGCATTAGTTCTAAGTCCTTAATGAGCTGCACACGCTCTTCCTACTACTATTCCGGTTTGAGCTTCAGGATTGCTGTTTTATGAAACATTTTGCTAGTGCAATTTATTTACTTGGCGTGATAGGTCAAAGTAATAGCACAAATACTCTGTCCAATATGTTTTATATGGTGGCAACACTCGTCCCAATCAACTAGTCCGAACGCACTCTACAGTCAGCAGGTGTGAGCCCCTTTTCTCCAATAAAATCCTAATGACCTCTAACGACTATTGGAAACTACTATCCAAGCAAACCATCTACACAGCGGTTATCTGACTATGACTCCCTGCGCCACCTTCCAAGAAACGCTGTACCTCAACTCCTCATCATTCTCTTGCAGGAGACTACCACCAGGGTTCTGAAGTCTGTGGTCTGTGGGCTTCGAGTGGTGACAAGATTGAGCCTGTGCTGTAAGCTTGGGGCTAGATATATGGACCAGTTCGTTATTCTACACATAATCTTGCGACAAGCTCTGGCCACTTATCTAAATGGTTCCAAAAAATAGTTTCTTCTTCCACTCCTATATAGCAGTGGGGCTGACAATACCCTTGGGCACGGGCTAAAGCGGTCATCTCATATGTGTATGTTCCTGTCCGACAGCTCGACAGGCTGAAGCCGTGACCTCTTACTTTCTTCGCCGGGGACATAATTTGGAAAGCAAACATACCAAGATCTTGATCTTGGAAATAGACTCACCAGATTCGAATTGCGGGTAAGTATTTTAAGTCCACATGCGAAAGGAGAAGAGAAGAGACGAAAATAAGGGCTAGGAGGCTAGGATTCCTAGCCTCTGGGCCTTCAATGTCAACTTTAAGGTAGGCGCTTCTTGCGATTGTAGATACCTACGGATGGAAGACACGAACAGAGCATAGAAGGACATGACCGCGAGTCTTTCTTTTTGCTATACCTCTTTACTGAAAGAGAAGACGCCAGACAGAATGCCCCTTTCTACTTCTTTATGGGAATAAATTACTGCACTCCATATGTAATGCACCCGCCCGAGCGGTCGATAGTTCTACTTATGCTATAAGCCTATTTGTGTTGACCTGATAGAAGTGATCTCACACTAAGTAATAAAAATACTGGAACTGGAGCACCCTTTGAACTTTTGCGACGGAATGATTTATAGAGGAATAGATGTAGACATCCTATAGTCCAATCTAATGGATTGTAATGCAATGATTTACTTAATACTATTCTTTGAGATCGCTAACTTAAGAACGAAGTAGTTATTTGTGCTCTTTAACTCTTTGTAGCTATTTGTAAATACACTCCAAAGAGAGCATAGTAGTAAACTTGAGATATCCCACAACCAAGAAACTATCCCCACAATTACTTGGTTAATATCAAAACGAAATAAGTCTATCTGAATACAAGGACATAACTAATTATATGAAACGAAGAATAAAGATATATGTGTATATCGACGCCAAGTCGGAGTACGTCATTATCGCCGAGACAAGGCTAACTTGAACTGGCGCAGGTACCTATGTGCTCGGCTTGTTAAAAGCGGCGATAAAAGCGGCAGTAGACCACATACTTAGCACCTCCAACCAAGAACCAAAAGCAAAATCAAAAGCCGATGTCAATAAAATAAAACAAGAAAAGGAAAAGAAAGAGGAAAAAAAGACAAAATGACCTTCCAAACTACCCGCCCCCAACCCTACCTCCATCTACCCACCAAACAACGCCTCCAGCGCCCCAAAATAAGACCCACGCTGAATCCCAGCGCACAGCCTGCGTTCATCGCAATGCGACCAGTATCGGCATCTACGTCTACATCTACACCAGTAAATCCTACGTCAAGCGGACAGGCGGAACCACAGGGCCCACAGGGACCTGATAGCCGAGATAGAAGGCAGACGACGGAGGTAGATATTGCCGGGACAGTGCAGCCGTTTTTGGATCCCTCGGGGTGGGAGAATATACGGCGCGTGGGACAGCTACGGACCGGGGAGGAGATGGGATTAGTAGGGAGGAGAGAGAGGGAGGAAGAGGAGAGGAAGAAACGAGAGAGGGAGGCGGAGTTTGGAGAAATGGCGGTTAGAGGGAGGATGGGGAGGTGGAAGCGATCCTGAACTGATCCTGAACTGGAAATATAGTGGTTTGGAGTGGTTGTATTTTAATTACTTGTTGATACCCAGATAAGTTTTAAAAGTCAATTTGATAATGATACATCATGCAGACTAGAATCAGAACGCCCAGGCGGCATAGATCTTATAGAATCATTGTTTAGATGTCATATCCACATCGTCTGTCCGGTCATTCATTCATCATAATTTATCAAAACATTCAGAGGCCATTTAGAGAAAAAGAAGAAAAAGAAACGAAAAGGGCAGAAAGGAAAATAAAGCAAAACCCTAACGGACATCAAATCGTAACTCAATTCATATCGTATCATATCTCACTGAATCATACTTCGTGTCTGGGTGCTGGAGCCCACGAGTACAGCTTCTCCAATGCTCTGCTTAAGCTTCTCGCGTCGTGCCTCTCGTTTGCCCTCTGCCCGCCTCTGCATCTTGCGTCTCAGGCGCCGACGGAGGCCACTGGCAGTGCCAAAGTGGAGTCGCAGTCTCCACCAGGACAGCGACTGAAATTGACGCTGGTGAAGCGAGGTCTGCGAATACAAGGCTTCAGGAGTGAACACTCCGCTGCCCACCAGGGCGCTTCTACTGCCATGCAACGTAGCCCCGTGCAAACGTCGTTTCATGTCTGGGTTGCGGGGAGAAATCGGTGGTCCTTCAAACACCACGCGTTGTTGAGGCATTCCCAACGAGTTATTAATAACTTGCTCCGTTTCTGCTCTGCTGGGCTGTGGAGATTCGCCTTGGGGGGAGTCCCCGTCAACCTCGGATGCATCTTCCCAGAATCGACGTGGTCGCCAAAAAGGATGGAGCTTGCCATCGATATCTTTCCCAGCTTTGCGGTTTTTGGCCGATCTCAACGACAGAGACCTTGTAAAAGAATTGAAAGATTCGGAACGCGGTCGTGCTGTCCAAGAGCGTCGGCCCGACCCAAACCGAGAAGCCAGTCGATCATGGGTTTCCTGGATATTCCGTAGCTCTCGCAGCTGACGCTCTGTCCCGTTCGTCGACACCGGTGGGGGCCCTTTGTGAACCGGAGGCTTTGGCGGTCGACGGGGATTCTTCAACGGGGAGCTCATTTCGCCCGTTTCGGCTGAATCTAGTACCTGTGCCTCGGGGGTTCGTGGTTTCGCAAAACTGCGCTGGTAAGCAACGCGAGGCCCCCGAGATCCAGTCTGCATTTGCGGATCCACCAGCAACAGAGATTCGTTATTGTGTGGAAAGAAAGCCACCATTGTGGCTTCATTGATCTCGACGGGGCCTGGGGATGATGATGGGATCGAAACTGTGGTGAAAGGCGCCGACGGGGGGCGCAGGTGAGCCATGTCCTCCACTCCGATCAGAATCGACTGCGTTTTCGATATATCCGGAGCCAATCCGGATTCATCCTTCATAGGTGTGGGCAATGGCAGGTCAGACAGGGCATTTTGTATGGCCAAATTATGATTGCGTAAACTCTCCGACGTAAGCGATGTGGATCGCGAGTTGTTCTGACTTGTGGGTGCCGATAACGACGAGCTGCGGGGAGGAATAACAGGTCGACCGAAGCTACGACCTCTGGACTCTGCCTCCTGGCGCGTGGTAGCACTCGACTCCGACATGGTTCGTTTTTTCTGACGAGGAAGGTCAAGTGACCCCGGTCTGCTTCCCGACATAGTGGGTGACTGTCTGCCTGATCGTCGAGAACCGGTCTTGGACGGTTTCCTACTCGTGCATGGCGAGGACTTAAGCGATGAGCGCCGCTCGGGTATAACAACCACAGGAACCACCTCCACGTTTTGCCGAGGGACACCCAAGGTCGAACTCTCTGAGGTGGAATTCTCCGATATGACACTCCTGCGGTCATTGTCCGTGATACGGGCGATTTTATGGACTAAGCGACGTTGTGAATCTGGATTCGACACGAGGGACGAACGCTCTGACCTGGTGACAGGGGAGCTGGCGGATCGCAATGACACCCTCTTTTCTGAATGTCGTAGGGTCCTCTTGGTTGGCCGTGGCGAGTCGATGATCATGGCTTCGATGGTAGACGAGGTTGACACGCCCGAAAGCCGACGAGGATTGTCGGGATCAGCAGGGTCCGCTCGATGGTCCCCCGACGGCCAGCCAATTTGCTCACGGAACCGTTCCATTGATAGATGACTCACGATGCGATCGGGGGAACCTTGAACTCGATCCCGTAGTCTCCTTACTCTCACTTGAGGAACGTCTAAACTATCGCCATCCATCTTATTCGCGTCCCGGGCTGAGTCCGACAGCTCTGTGTTCTCTAATGCGCCTGGCCGAAGGTCATTTGTATACTTTGGTCGTTGAGAGACAGTAGCCGGGTCTTCTGCATTCCTCTCCTGCTGTTCGTGAATTGCCATGCCGGCTGCTTGTCCTGTATTTGGGTTCGCCTTGGTCGCGATTGTGTCCTCGGGAGGTTCTAGGGATCCATTGTTTGGCGGAGTTTTTTGCTTTGTCGGACGTTGTAACGATGGAGATGGGCGGCGGGGCATCTCAGTTTCGCCATCGGAGATCATCTCGCATGCGGTTTGAAACGACTCCGCCCGGGACGAGGAAGGTGTCTGTCCGACGGGGTTCGTCCCTGCGCGATGGGTTGTAGGGGTCAGTCTCGGGGGTGTCGTCTGGGGAGTTGGGGGATGCGAAGGTTTGGACGGCGTAATCTGAGCCGCGACTTCGGAATCGGGCGCAGTTGAAACCTCGTCTTGAACGACGTTCGGAGGTGTTAGGGGGAGAGCGGGGGCTGTGACGAGAGAAGCACCTTTTGAAGGGTTGTCATCTTGATCGGGGGCAGTCACGTGGATGACTTGGATATTCGGGGCTATATCGGTTCTTCGAGGCAACGACTTGTGGGACTTAAATAAAACGTGATCCAAGTGTTGTTCTGGTGAGGCCGGAGACGAGCCAGCAAAGTCGATGCTGGGCATGTTGAGGGAAGCCCAACGACAAAAATGAGGCTGCTGTCGCAGAATTGAACGTCACTAGATCAGTCGAAGGAGGCCACTGGTTTATAGAACGACGATGGCGGGGGCTTAGAGCATGACTCGGAGGGAGTTGTTTCAAATGAGAGGTGGCCAAGTTAATAGACGTTGTCGCATAGCGAAATCCAAGCGATCTGTTGGTTGAATCCAATCCTCCATTCACCAAGATGAAGTTGGTTGGATTCTCTTTCTGAAGAGGGCTTAAAAAAAAATTATTGTTTCCCTTGCTGAATTGTTTGTTTCTCTTTTCTTTAAAAAAAAAAAGAAAGAAAGAAAGAAAGAAAAAAAGGCAAGGGACAGTGTAAGGGTGTAACGTTCGTGAGGCGCGTCTTACCAAGACCCTGGCAGACGGATAGACCAGAACCCAGACCACGACAATCAATCAATCATCATCAATCAATAACAATCGACTGGACTAAACGACCCCAAAATAGACTGCTGGGCTAAGAATGGAACAGGGGCTCGGGGAACAATCCCGCTGGTACAGAAAAAGACCCGAGTGTGACGAGGCAAGGAAGGTGTCACTCGAAAGGAACATTCCACGTTGCAGGTGGATAGAGAGAAACCTAGGAAATGCGACTAGCCATGAAGGGAAGAGATGGCCGACCGTCTGAATGATGACGATGAAGACAAAGATAGAGAGCGAGAGAGGGAGGGAGAGAGAGAGAGAAGAGAAAGAGACGAGGATGATTGATTAAACGCCGACGAGGGGAATTGAGTCCAGTGACTGGCACTGCAACCACCCCTGCTGCTGCAAGTCGCCATCCATCCTCCATTCAGGATTATTTACAGATTACGGAGTACTATGGGATATGAGATTGAGATATGAGATATCCGATAGATCGACTTGTTTATTCTAGAGGGGGGCTACTCGGTACCATATACAGGAAGATCACGGAAAGGCGTTCTATTCACCCACGGTTCTGAGACTCGGGCTGAACATTACTAGGCGAAGAGAAAATAGTATCTGTTAGATTCTGTAGGATCGGCAACGTACAGCCCATTGTCCTAAAGGACCTGGGGATTAAGGACTCCGGCGGGATACTCAGGGACAATGACGATGGATGACGCTAACACTCTCTCCACAGAGAGGAGATGGGAGCCACAATGGGACAATGGGATTCTACACTGAGGGCGTGAGATAGCTGTAGAATGGATCTAACCCCCTAGTTAATAATTACTTCTCCATGCTATTCCATACTAATTCTATGATCCCTTCTTTGTCTCATAGCTAATCTTCACAGTTAACTAACTAGTTACTTGGGAATAGTTAGTACACTGTCGCTGAGGGTTCGCTGAGTCAGCGATGACATAATTTCTTCGGGTCCGAATAAAAATCGCAGATCCGCCGACGTCATTGCAAAACGGAGAGGATCAAATCCTCATTCTCTTGCTATCCATTGACTGTTTCTTTTTTTTTTTTGTTAATATATATATATATTTTTACCATATCCGCCCTTTTTTTTGGAATTTTCAAAAAAAAAAATATTACGGGATTCTGGATAGATCAATCATCGATCGAATTGAATTCTCTGTTCCAACGCCTCCCACTTCCGTCACTTCCCCACCATCTGCGCTCTCCGTCTCTCGATTAAATTTAGTTCGCTTCGTCTTCCCCCCAGGTAGACAGTCTGTTGTCATTGCGAACTCTGCATTCTCGATTACTCTCTTCAGGATTCCTCCCCTTCTCAGAGGCTTTGATTACTTTTTCTCCCTCTCTCTCACTTCCTCAGCCGCTTTTCCTTCTTCCTACTTCCTTTTCTTTCTTGTGTTGACCTCTCCATTCCTTGGACCCTCCAAAGGATAGGGAAATTAAATTACAAAATTTTCAAGATTCGAGGAATAAAGAGAAAAAAAAAAGAAAAGAAACGAAAAGAAAACTAACCTTTTTTTCTCCTCATCATTCCTCATCTCTCTCTCTCTCTCACTCTCTCTCTTCTATCCCCCCTGAATCCCTTCAACCTGCTTCGTTTGAAGTCTCTTGTCTTAGTTACCCGACGGATTACTCATCATGAGCACCATCCAAAATCTCAAGAATTTCATACGTCATGGCAAACAAGCCCGCCTGGTGACGCCTCATGCCGAACCCACCACCAATGTCTCGCCCATCCATGCCGAACAACAGCGTCAACCCCAGCGTTCCTACCCTCCCGCTGCCGGTAACCTCGATGCCATCGACAGTCGCTTGGGTAACGGTCAGGGTCAGGCTCAGGCTCAGGCGCAGCCTCAGCCTCAGCCATCCCAGAAATCGCCCGATCTGCCCACCCGTCGTGCTCGCGAGGCCGAAATCGAACAGATCGTCGCGGAGGAAAAGAGTATTCGGTCAAAGATGCCCAAATATCCCGGGCTCGAGCGATGGATCCTACTGGAGAAGATGGGCGATGGCGCATTCAGCAACGTCTATCGCGCCAGAGACACCACGGGCCAATTCGACGAAGTGGCCATTAAGGTGGTCCGGAAGTTCGAAATGAACAGTAATCAGGTAGGTCACCGGTCCTCGTTTTGGCCTTTTCTATCCTGGTCCCTTTCTTCCTTGGTTCGGGCTCTCGCTCGGCCCTTCTACATTTTTTTTTTTGACTCTGAACTTGGTCACCAATGGAATTCTAGTCAGACGTCCTGCATCCTAGACCCAAGAGGAAGCCCAAAGGGGCGGAGGTGCGCAGATCCTAGCATATCTCTTCAGCTTTTTTTCCCTTTTTTTGTCTTTCTTGTCCTTTTTCCTTGTCATCATCTTTTCTGCCCTCGACGATTCAGTGCACTGTCTCGTCCCCAGTGCACTCGCTAATTTATTCACAGCGTGCCAATATCCTCAAAGAAGTTCAAATTATGCGACAGATTGATCACCCAAATATTGTCAAGTTGATTCATTTCTCTGAATCACCGCAGTATTACTACATTGTCTTAGAGCTGTGTCCGGGAGGGGAACTATTCCACCAGATCGTCCGATTAACCTACTTCAGCGAAGAACTCAGTCGTCACGTTATCGTCCAGGTTGCCAAGGCGATCGAGCACCTTCACGAGATATCTGGGGTCGTGCACCGGTACACTTCCCCTTTCGTATTCTAGAATTGCGCCGTAGCTAACGTGAGTGCCACTGCAGGGACATCAAGCCTGAGAATCTTCTCTTCTATCCCATCCCCTTCATACCCAGTAAAAACCCCAAGCCCCGCCAACCCGGCGATGAGGACAAGATAGACGAAGGCGAGTTCAGTCCCGGCAAGGGTGCCGGCGGAATTGGAACGATTAAGATCGCCGATTTTGGTCTCTCCAAGGTTATTTGGGATAGTCAGACCATGACCCCCTGCGGTACAGTCGGTTACACGGCTCCCGAAATCGTCAAAGACGAGAGATACTCCAAAAGTGTCGACATGTGGGCTCTGGGTTGTGTTCTCTACACCCTCCTTTGCGGTTTCCCACCTTTCTATGATGAGAGCATCCAAGTCCTGACGGAAAAGGTGGCGCGGGGCCAGTACACCTTCCTATCGCCATGGTGGGATGATATCTCCAAGTCAGCACAGGACCTGGTCTCCCATTTGCTGACAGTCGACCCCGATAAACGGTTCTCGATCAAGGAATTTCTTGCTCATCCATGGATCCGCGGGAGCAACGAAGAAACGCAAGCCGCCTCGGACGCTCCCCCTCTGGCCACTCCCCTTTCCTCGCGTCAAATGCAGCAGCAGCCTTTGGATGCCGTCGCAGCGGATCAGGCGCCGTACGCGCCCGCGAGCGCGCGCCTTGCAGACCAGCCTTCCGCAGGGTTGGAACGTCCCATGGATTTCCGGTCCCCTGGAGCAATTAATCTGCGTGAAGTCTTCGACGTAGGCTATGCTGTTCACCGCCAGGAGGAGGAAGCCAAGCGACGGAATAACTTCAAGCACGTCTACCGCGGCAACAATCCTGCGGCTGCGTTTCAGTCCGCGCTGAACCCGCTGAATGAAGACTATGATGAAGATGATGAGGCAGAAATCAGCTATCGAACCATCCCGGATGATGAATATCCTCCTCCTGCCAAGGTCCAAAAGAACTCTAATAACCAGGCAAATGATGTGGCCATGATGGAGGCAAAATTGCGCTCGACTAATCTAAGTGCGGCTCCGAGTCTCGATGCACAACCCCGCCAGGCGCACCAACCGCGACAACAGCAAGGCTACGGACAACATAGCGCCCAAGTCGCAGCAGCCGCGAGGCAGAATATTGCTCGGACAGCGCGGCAACCCTTCGAACTCAACTTAGACAATGCATCACTACTAGAAAGAAGAACCAGGCGGCAACAGGGACAGCCTGTGATGTAAGATTTCATATGCCATTTATCTTTTTTCTTCTTTTTCTTCTTTTTTTTTTTTTTTTTTTTGAATCTCTCTTCTTTCCACGCATCAATGACGGGGTTGATTATGTTTATGAAATGAGAGCGACGGGCCATGATTTGTTCTGGAATTCCTGGGTGGTAGTTTTTAACGGATCATGTTTTTATCTCGGGTGTTGATTTTGATATCTCGATTCATTTTACCAACCTTTTTTTTTGTTGTTGTTTGTTTCTGGATTCAGGATTCAGAACTTGGCCAAGCATTTGTTATGGGCTTGTGTGTGGTTTGGGTGTTGGCTTTCTTTGCAGCTCCCAGTGTATAGCTGTATGTCTATATCTACTTTACAACTCTGGTCTTTTCATCCTTTAATTTCTATTCTTTCTGTCTTGTAGTTTTGCCTTACCCATCATAGGATCAATGTGAGTAATCAATAGCATCACTTCTATTCCTTGGTTTATGTTTATCCTGCTTCGACCGAGTAAGAAGAAATGTGTGGACTCTCGCGGAGTTACCTTGTAGATTTTGTATCCAATGCATACATATAAAGGGTATTTCATTCTTTTTTTGTTTTTAATGATACAGATGCATGCCCAGATCTTCATCACATCACATCATCAATTGACATACATAGATATTCACACACAAATGTAAAGATAAGATATGTGACAACCAGCCGACCCATCCATCTATCTCTAATTCATCATTCAATCAAGATAACTTTGGAGAGATGGTTATTTGGAAGGGATGGGAGGGGGCGAATAAAATGACAAGAAATGGTATCGAGCAAACAAACGCGAATCCTTTGCTCCTCCAGCACGAAACAAAGTGGGGAATAAAATAACCAAAAGAGAATAAAAGAAATAAAAACGGAGAATACCCATCCGGATGGGTTTACAAAGTCTGCTTACCCCGAGTCTCGATCGGAAGTAAACACATGGCCACAAAGGCAGCCAGCATCAGAGCGCCAGAGGCATAGATTGGCGCATTAGGGTTACTGCCGCTGTAGATGGCGACCAGCGGAGCGCACAGTCCAGCGATCCGATTAAGACAACTGGCGATACCGGTGCCGGTGCCACGGTTTGGGGCCGGAAAGACCTCGGGGGTGTAGGCGTACAAAACACCGTACATGATGTTCTGGAAGAAGGCTTCAAGGGACGTGCAGACCAGCTGGACATCAGGGTTGGTAGAAGCGGTGAAGCAGAAAAGAAGAACGCCGGTGATCAGAGTCGAGGCGATCATTGTGCCTTTGCGGCCAACATACTTAACGTCGACGGTGTAGCAGGCAAGGATCGAACCCGGAACGCCGACAATAGCGGTAATGGCATAGTTGCGATAAACAGTGGAGGTCGATTGTTCGGTTGATCCACCGGCCCGCTTGATATACTGGGGAAGAAAGGCGTTGAACAGCGGGTAGCCCATGCCGATTGTAGCCCAGCAGAACCACAGGAGAACGGCTAGAGAATGTTAGTGACACCTGACACAGTCAAATGGCGAGCAGCAAAAACATACTTGTGAATCCAAGTCTCTTGGTAGCAAAGAGAGGTGCAATGCGCTGCATAGAGAACTTGGAAAGATATCTCTGGATAATATCCTTGCTAGTAAGAGTTTGTTGGGTAACTTCGTCCGGGTAGCCTCCAATTTCGTTCAGAATTTCCTCGGTAAGCCATGTCTTGGACCTGTTCTTGTATGCGATGCCGTGGACAGCGGCAACTGCCTCACCCTGACGACCACGAGACAACAGAAACTTGGGAGATTCATACAAGTGGAATAGGAAGAAACGACAAATGAACATGACAAAGGTCAGAGCCCCTAGCGTCAAAACCAGGTATCTCCAACCCATGTTGTCCCTCTTGCTGCAGCACGCGACTCCATCCCCAACTTTGTGGCAGGAAGGAAGTCCAGACTGGCAGGTGTAGTTGGGGATGAAGGCCCACGCAAGCAAACTGGCAATGAGGTTTCCCACGGGCCACCAGACACTCAGCATGGTCAAGAGGTTTCCCGACGCAAAAGGCAGGAACTCCAGGAAAAGTGCACCATCAACAGGCAAGTTTCCACCTACGCCTAATCCTAGGCAGGAAAACAAGGCGCAGACACTATCCTATTATCAGAATTTCGTTTGGAGTGCAGGGGTGAGGTGCAGAAGAGGGGTAAAAGAAACATACCCGATCCAGGTTGGTCCACCACCAGCGGCCAGACCGAAAACACCGGTGATGAAGAGAGTCAGGTTGAAAGCAGGGCGACGTCCGATAACGTCCGATGCAATACCCCAAAATGATGCACCCAGGCAAAGGCCCAAAAAGAGGGCGCAGGTGGTAAATCGGACATGATCAGAGGAAACGCCAAACTCCATGGATAATTGCGGTAGGGTTAGAGCAACGCCCTAAACGTGGTTAGTATGTGAAGTCAGGCCATGTTCTTAGGCATCTGCTCCTGGAATATCTTACTTGCAACCAAAGACTAGAGAGAAAAAAAGTGTCAGAACCACACATACAGGTGAACATGGAGGAGTTGACGTACTTGTCGGCAAGCCAGCCAAATCCACAGAGGGCAAACAACTCCCACTGATAACGTCCCATACCAATGTCTTGAACAGCTCTATTAATCACTTTTGCTTTGCCTGCATAAAAACGATCAGATCTGAAGTTCAATACTACCAGTAGTGGTATCCTAGGAGAAGGGGCCAAAGCTATCTCATGGGCAACTAGAACATACGGTCATAGGCGCTATCGTGGCCCGAAGTAGCAACGTCGGACTCAACTTCGGCACGCAGAGCTTCAATGGTCAGCTGGCTATACTTCGGGATGGCGGAGCCAATTCCCTTTTCCGTTGAAGGGGCGTGTTCCAAGCTCCTGTCGTCGGCCTTCTCATCTGAGCCGTGTTTCTTGTCTACCGTACTCGGGCTCGGGCTCGGGATGGAACGAGGGGGATGAGCGCTGGCGAGGGGTATCACAACTCCAGGAAAGTTGCTGTGGTCATGTTTCTGAAAAGGGTTGAAGAACTTCATGGTGACGCCTTGATGATGCTGCTAGGGAAAGAATATTGGCGCGCGCTGGGGGTTCTTCGAGATCGTCCGGGACCGAGACACTACTCTTTGATGGAGTCGCAATGGCAAATCTGAGTCAATGTCATGAGTCCTGAAGCGCTCACGGGGAATGAGACGTCGCAAATGTTGCTAAGGGTCTAGAAGACAGGCGCAATGGCCGTTAAATGCGAGGAGTAGATAGCGCGTTGGCTTTCAGGCGCTAGGGATGATATCGAAAGGAGAGACAACAGTTCGATTGCTCTGGTGAAGAATACCGCCCAGACGTATCAGATGGAGTAAGTCTGCTGGCGCTGCTACTGAATGCGTGCCGTACAGCTGATAGCCAAGGACGTTGTTCTGAGACACTGCTGGGCCAAGTTTTGTTCAAATAGGCAATGGAAAAGTAAAGTGGTACGTAGAAAAAGCACACTGAAACTGGAAAACTCCGTCAACCTGATGTAACACAAATCCACAAAATGGGGGGGGCGGTAAGCCAGGAAATGCAAGCCGTCCTGGCTAAAGAGTGTGAAAGTGTGATCTGTTTGTACTGTACACTAGGTTGGTGGACAGCTACAAACGATGAAGGGTCTTGGGTTCAGGGTGAAGTGAGGAGGTTGAGAAAAGAGAAGGGAATAAATAGAAGACAGGATTGTGGGGAGAAGGGGGTGTAGCAATGGTGGTTGAGGCAAGATGGTGATGAGGAACCAAGGTTGAAGGCGATTCATCTATCTATATACGGATTTCTCCAGGAAATAAATCATGAGCGACCCAAAAAAAAAAAAAAAAAAAAAAAAAAAAAAAAAAAAAAAAGAGAGAGACCATAATGCGATTTATTTATTTTTTAGTTTTACATTCTCTGTATTATATATTTATTTGACTGTTTTTTAATTTACAATTCATTCGGCAGAAGTTTTCTATTTTTATTTCTTTTTTTCTTTTCTCTATCCTTTACCTGCAGCTGGATAAATTAAATATTGATCTTTCCAGAGCTAAACTAAGATCGGTAACGGGGACTCATCTGTAAGATAACCTAGTGCGTTTTAGTGATGGTGTCGCAAGTGGCGAGCTGCCAAGTTTTGGTTGGGATTCACTTCCACAGCATTGTTCTGTCCCCAGGCGCCAATAGTTCTTACCCAATCCCGTACCGAGGGACCGGGGTTAAAACCTATGACTTTCTTAGGTACGACGTATAAAAAGGTACTTAGATATTTCCTCCGCGATCCTAAAACAGAAACAACGAAGACCAGACCATTTCGGGCCTTGGGGAGGCTAGACACTTGTAGCACCATACGGCAGCTCTTAGTACGACTGTCGAGTACTACCCCAGCATTTGCATCCGGAACTGGTGGAGTTGATTACCTACCTAGTACCCAATGCGGGTTTCTGATAGGCTCCATTGTCATTCGCACCAACCAAAAGTGTGGGGGCTTCTGATGCAGATGTTGATTGGTGGGTCGTAGGGGTTGGCTTTGAGGGTGGAGGCAACGCCTTGGCCAGATGACGGCAACCCCTCGTTGGGCTATACCACCTCAGTACTAGGGAAGTAATTAAATTAGACTGCTTTGGGACTAGTGGTAAGTCAGTCCAACATCTGATCTGGGGAGCGAAATATCCCTCACTGATCAGGCCGATAGATGTCCATAAGTATCCTGCATATTGTCCGATGATACGGAGTACTCCTCCAGAGCCAAATTAAGGCTGGGGGTCCAGGTGGCCAAATTGGCTTCTTCCAAACGGCTTGTCCATTCCAGAAAACCAAAAGAAAACGAATCCATTGAATCGCCGCTCGACCCGAACCGTAATTCGGGGCATGGCTTCCCATACCCAGTACACCGAAGCCAGGGAACAAGGTTAGACCTGAAGCGGTCTACTTCAAGTTAAAGTTCCGGTTAGAGACTCAGTGCGTACTACGTACTAGGTAGCAGATTAAGGATAAGCCACGGTGACTGGCGTCATCCAAGATCAATTAGCGCACAGCATTGGTCCTCATTTATAAACCCACCGCAAGTTCTCTTCAGACCGTTCAATTTAAGTGGCTTGAGTTTTAAGTCCTTAGGCGCAGATATAGACCCTCAAGAATGGACATCGATGATTCGAATTCGACTTACTCTTTTCGGAACGAGATCGAGGAGGCCAAGTCAGTCCATCTTCACCCTACGTCATCTGTATTTCGTAAATCATGCTAGCCTACCTTACGACATTACTTTCTTCCTTGAGAGCACTCTACGGAGTACTCCGTACACTGGGTATATGGTGGAAGCGGGATGGCGATTACCATACAAAGTATGATCCATTGAGGATGTCTACCTAACTTGGCTTAGCCGACCTAGGTATCTTCCTTGGTCTATTTCATCATCATTTGCAGACCCTCAGGATCGGACGGATGATAGATGTGAGCTAAGGTAGTAGCAAGATAGTGCTTACGAAGGACTATCTACTTCCTTATATAACAAACAGACTTTCCGCTCCTGCAAAGCCAACATGCAGCCTGTCGCAGACACGAGGTCGATAGGATTGGGCGTAGAACACACGCTCAGATTTTTCCCATCAGGGTTTAGATCGGCTTGAGTGGTTGAAAAGCCCTTCATTTCCGCATGCGGAAGGTATGGGGACAGTCTGGAAGGTTCAAGGGTTTGGGCCAATCAGACAATTTATAGGGCTTCCTCGCCTGCTACCAACCACGGACCTCTTCGATTTTCATTTAATTCAATACCACCATTTTTAATACCCCCAACAATACGGAGTATACCAACGCTTGACTGGTAAAATGGAAATGGCTTAGCCTAGGCTCTCTTCCCCTTCTTCCCACCCTGGTACTGGTAGACTGATCAGCGACGGAACAAAGAAAACTTCTATTGCCCAGGCTAGTGACGGTGCTGACCCCTGCCCAAATAAGAGACTGGCACAGATCTCTTGGGTTCCATCATCTTACATGGATGTAGACTAGCAATGACTAACTAGGTGAAGAAGCAAGTCGATCACGGCTTACCACATTGGATACCATACTAAAATTTACTGTATCCAAAGGCTCTATTTCCTTCCCTTCCTACCCTCCTAAGTTTCTTTACAGGTTCAACTTTCGTTCCCCCGGAATTACTAAATTTTGACAAGTCATCCTTACTGCGTACACCGAAGATCCATCCCATCAATGACATAACCGCAGCACGTGGCATTATGCGATCACCACCTGCTGCTAGTGGAGAACCTACGTAGCTCTAAACACTTATATTTCATTCCCTTGCATGGATTTGGGTCGGAGAAAAACTCCGCAGATTCAATCATTAAAAAAAAAAAAAAAAAAAAGAGCATAAAATGGCATGCTCGATTGTAAGCCAAGTGGTCCAATTGATTCGCACTATTTGGAAGAGAACTTTATCATATACCTACACAGTAGGTGAAGGTTAGAGAGTACTCACAGCAGTAAAGTACGTAGTTAACTACTCAGAGGTAGCCTAGATGGGTAATTCCATAGGTAAATAGGTACTCTGTATCCAGTATCCATGAGAACGAAAGTTCATGTTCCCTTGGCCACCGAAAGCTGGAGATTCCCTTGCCCTAGATACCCACTTGTGGTGACAGGGTCTGGTAACCCTTGGGTATAGCAAAGTACTTGGGTGTCTGTACAACAGTAAATGGTAGATTCGGTAATGTATTCTCATTGAGATAGATTGACGATAATATAATTCTTCTTTCATCGATACTAATCTAAAACTCCACTAGGTAATAAATTTCTAGGTACCCAAATAGACCAGATGCATCATCCTTAGCTACAATAGGATGTTGTACTCCACCTACCGTAATTTTTATCAAGAGAAGTTAAGTACTATCACACCACCTACGGTTCTTGGATATACCAAAGTGGAAGATTATTCCTGTCAAGCAAGTTCATAGCTCGCGGGAGTATGTATCCCACCAGACAACTGTATAGACAGAGTCCTGAATCCTGCATTTTCTTTTTCTCCCAGCTTCTTCAGCTCGGTTCTCGGCACCTACTCTCACTGTACATAAAAATAAAAATAAAAAATTCTGCATGACCAACCCAACCAGACCCCTTGCATTACAATGAGTCAATCCGGCCCAAAAGCCATTGAAGATGACGGTATGTCACTCTCGCCTGGTATTGGGGCTGCATATGTCCGCTCTGGTACGTCTCCGCCCACATGAGCCCCCGCTCATAGTGCTGGATACCCATGATTCCCTGGCCAAGATTCCATCCCGGATTGCCATTCTGCTCATACACTTTCTGATTCTGGAGATCCGGCAGGGTGATGTCGATCGGGGTAATTGGAGCAGATTGGAACCCGAGGTTTCCGTTCCAAGTCATATTCTGGATGGCAAGCAAGGTGCCGTTGGTTATGATGATCATGTCGTAGTCACCGTTGCTGACGAGGACCCGATTTGTCGCCTCGATGACCTTCGGTAAGACGTGTTCGATCGGGTTGGCGGAATAGTCTCCCTCATCCTGTGGTCCTCCATGTCCCACGAAGACGTTCTCCGACGAACATTCAGCCCACGTTTTGTCTGGGGCGTGCATGGCCCGCTTGACATCCTCTCGATCGAAGTAGACTGACGCTCCGGCGGGTTGGTAGGTTAGTGCGGTAGGGGCGGCAAGAACATCCCAAAGCAGCGGACACATCAGGTTGACTTCGTAGACATCGAAGCAGGGGTTGGTGCGGAGGACCTCGTCGCCAATCATAGCGAAGACATCACAATCGGCCTCGCTAGTTGCGTTGAAGAGCCTCGGTGGCTGAACTTTTGGGGGAGGGAAAACAAGGTACTGATCCATGTAGTCCGCGTAGCCGCAGGATTTATGGAGACTCTCTAGTTTCTCCATGAAGCTGGCATTGAAGTTAAACAGGTTGGCGTTCTCTTGTACAAAGGGCACTGCTGGCACCTCTTCTTGCACGTAGTCAAATTGGCCAATACAAGGGTCATACACCAATGCTCCTGTTCAAATGCAAGATGAGTCTAATGAAGCCAAAATGGACCCCTATTTTGATTGAAATTAAGCCACTGAAAACTTACCCTTCAGGTCATAGTATTCCTTATCATTCTGATCCAGTATTTCTGAAGAGATATACGGCACATAACGTCCTGCGTAGCTTTCCCCAGCAACATAGATTTTGAAATTTTTGATCCCGAAGGTCTTTTGGAAGTTCTTGAAGAAATCAACGAAATCCTTAGCGATCTCCTCTTGGGACACTGCGGTCGGCGTTCCGGTGGAGAAGCCCGTTCCCACGGGCTGGTCGACCCTGCAACAGGCATTGACTTAGTATACTCGAGAGCAAGTGTAATGGTCATGCATACCAAAGCATGTTGGTCAGGTTCACCCATGAATACGGGTTCTCGACTGGGGCATACGTTCCCGGCTGCCACAGGAATCTGCCAGTCTCCTGCAAAAACCCCTCAAGGGAGCTGCAGCCAGGCCCTCCGTTGAGCCAGATGGTGATTTCATCTACCGGTTCCCCAATTGTTGGTTGGAACACAAAGAAGAGGGACCTGGAACTGTTCCCCTCGTTAATCGGCACCAACCCTGAGTACAATTCTCCTATATCGAAGGGGAAATCGGGCAAGCTCTCCACGAGATATGCTATTTAAATATTGTCAGAATTAGTATCTCTTCTGAGACATGAGCGCTAGGTAGCATACGCTTTGTTTGACTATTCAGGAATCGAAAATCGCGCTGAGAATGGGGCTGTGGCAGTTCAGAAGCAAGCGATCTGCGTTTGGCTAACGAGTCACGCGCCATCTGTCCGAACCGTCCATGTTTGGTGGCAGATACATTCTCAACGCAAAGCGAGACGCCTACGAGAGCCGCCGCGGATAGGAGCTTGCGAAATAGCATCCTGGAAAGGTTTACTCCGGATGGAGAGAGAAATGAGGGGTGGGAAGTCGGAGAAAAGGCTGGGGAAAACTGATCAGTCTTGTGGTATTTTGACCTGGGGAGGCGAAGGGATTTATATTACAGAACGTCTGCTAATAGCGCACATCAGCGACACTAAGGCATCTCAGTCCTAACTAGGAAGAACGAAACCCCCGGCAAAGGCGGGGCTTGGTATGTGGAGAACTGATCTGGACAACAAAAGATGGCAGGGTTGTGCTTTCAAAACAGGAACCTAGAGAAACACCAATCCCCATTACAGTTATAGAGTGAAGCGACGGCCAATAGCCAGGGCCCTCGTATCTGTCTAGAGAGGGGAACAGCTCAAGAGAAAGAGAGAAAGCCACCGGTTCGGAAGGGCTTAATGGTAGACTACCTTGCCACTCATTTCCTGTACTCGGGGACTGTGCGGCAACCCATGGTTCTTGACGTTGATACAGCCCGTTCCTTAATCTATACATGCTCTTTTCTCCCCGTGAAAGTATCAGCTTGTCTATAGCTGTTAGTGCCAAAGTCCTATCAGACGATAAATAATTAGTACACATGCAGTAGTCGTATCTCAGTCATCATAGAAAAAGACAGAGAAAAGAAAGGTAGCCGGAGATTTTACGGAGTCCTCCGTGTCAACCCCCGGCTAGCTCGGTAGGCTAGTTTAGAGCTTGGAGGGGCTAAGCTTTGGGGTAGAAAATAGTGGAGATTGCTTCCATCTAGGATTTCAATAGGACTGCTTCATTGCCATCCATCCCATATTAATTACTGTCCACAAGAGTCGAAATGAAGATGAGGGAGACAAGGCGAGTTCTGCAGAATTGTTGATAGAAAACGGGCATGAAGACGGTTGAAGCGGAAGATGGAAAGTCCACTGATCAGGTGTTCGAGCGATGTAACCTCAGGCCAATACGATAAGAGCGGGTCGGAATGATTAAATGGAGACCAAAAAATTTCACTGGAAGATATCTCACACCTTATGGAATACTCTCTATTATATTAAAGAGAATGGCCAAATACAGAGCACTGATGTTAATACCAAACACAGGGACGATCCCTCCAAGAAAAAGCTGTCCAGAATATAGCAAGAAACAAAAGTCTTGTACAGAGTAGAGGTAAAGCAGATCATCAATAAGAATGCCTACTGGTAGAGGTTAAAAGACTTCTACAGGCAAGATAAGCCTTACAGAGTATAATACGAATTAACTAATAACTAATATAACTAATGGTTAATTAATTGATAGAAGAATCGATCAACTCCACCAGTCACGTTGCTGTCACCTGATCTCTCCCCATTCTCTCCGTCACAAGTTCCACGGACTCTGCATATTTCTCCCGACTATTATAGACCCCCTGGAAGACGACCGATTTCATTGCCTAAGAAAGATCTATTCTAATCAGGGATTATTAATTTACGATGCATACCTCCCTCGTCTACCAATTATGGTTCCTTCCTGTGACCCGCAGGGCTGTTTCCAGCATCCAGCTTTGTGCTTTACAGGAGCTATATCTTCACGATGCTCAACGGCACTGGTTTATCTTCTGATGGAATTGATTCTGCTGAATCTTTTCTACTATACCCATTCAATACGCATTCAATTAGCGTCTGCTTCTCTCTCCATCTTGCTTACTCATTAGTTCTCGACGGACCTTCCCTATACTGTCTAGTGCCTCCAAGACATCGCGGGGAAGCACCCTGAAGACGGTGTGCAAAAAAAAAAAAAAAAAAAAAAAGACGCCATTTACCCATCTGCTAGTCAACACCCAGCTCGCCAATAAGACACGTTCCGCCGGGAGGAGAACTCGAACAAGAGAGAAAAAGGCAAAAAAATCCTCTCCACTAGGGACACGAAGCCCACGCCATCCCCCATAAGGTCTCTGATACTACTTGTCAGGAATGTCTGCTTGTGCTTTCAGGCCTTACTTATAGAATCGTTGCCGCTTTCTTTTACACTGTTTCTTAACAATATTGGCGTCTCAACGTCTGAGTCCTCGTTTAACCTTTTTCTTTCGTATTTCTACCCAGGGAGAAAAGGAAACGGAAAAAAGGCAGAGTGTGGTAAAGGAAGAAGGTTAACCGTGGTCCACGTCCGCTCTCTGTCTATACTGACATGTCCGCAAACGCCAGACCTATTGGTAACTCTAATACGGATAGGATAGAGCCACACGCATCTAAGAATCTTTCGACTCAGACCGAAATCCCAGTGCCTTCTTCACCGTCAGAGAAGCATACCACTGCCGCCCATGGAACACCATCCAGCGTTATCCCGTATGACAGATCGCTATCGAATGATGCCGAAAAACAAGTACAGTCGTATGTACAGCCTGGCTACTACCAACCATCCGATAGACAAACAAACTTTGAAAATAGTCTCAACAGACAGTCATCTGAAGACCATCCATCGGACCACTCCACGCATAGAACCCCTATGAGCCGTGTGACTACTGACGCCGATGGAAATACCTACCCTGAGGGTGGATTGGAGGCTTGGTTGGTAGTCTTTGGGAGCTGGATGGGCCTTTTCGGCTCCCTTGGCTTGGTCAACACCATTGGTACTTTTCAGGCGTATCTTGAAGACCATCAACTGAAAGAATATAGCCCCGGAAAAATTGGTTGGATTTTTGGCATGTATGCTTTTCTAACTTTCTTTTGTGGTGTCCAAATTGGCCCGATATTTGATGCCAAAGGCCCCCGGTTTCTTGTCTTTGCGGGATCGGTCTTGATCATGGTGATGATGATTGCTTTGGGGTTTTGCACTCAGTACTGGCATTTTATGCTCGTAATTGGCATCGCCGGTGGCATTGGAGCATCCCTGATCTTTACCCCGGCAATATCAGCTATTGGCCACTATTTTAACGAGAAGCGCGGTGTTGCGACAGGCCTGGCTGCAACTGGAGGCTCTGTTGGGGGAGTTACATTCCCACTCATTCTCGAACGGTTATTTCCCGTTATTGGCTGGGCGTGGGCGACTCGAGTAGTTGCGCTGATCTGCCTAGTATTGGTAGTAGTTGCTTGCCTTCTGATCAAGTCTCGTCTGCCCAAGAAACCCACTTCCAGGGAGAATGTCCTCCCCGACTTTCTGATCTTCCGGGAGCCCAAGTTCGCTCTCACAACCGCAGGAATTTTTTTTGTGGAATGGGGCCTTTTCGTCCCAATCACATATATCTCTTCTTATGCCTTGGCTCATGGAGTGTCTAATGGACTATCGTATCAAATGGTGGCCATTCTCAATGCGGGATCTTTCTTCGGAAGATGGATTCCAGGCTTTGTCGCTGACTACCTTGGGCGTTTTAATACCCTTATCGGTACAGTGGCTCTGTGCCTCGTTTGCAACGCATGTCTGTGGCTTCCTGCTGGTGACAGCGTTCCAGTGATGATAGTATACTGTGTTTTATTTGGCTTCTCCAGCGGCAGCAATATCAGCCTCACACCGGTTTGTATATCGCAACTGTGCAAGATCGAAAATTACGGGAGATACTACGCTACAGCGTACACGATCGTAAGCTTTGGGTAAGTGAGAAGCCATCCATGGCGTTCCTCCTAGCAGACATAGCTGCTGAGTGCAATCTAACAACTGTGGATACGTATAGTACGCTTACTGGCATTCCGATTGCAGGCGAGATACTTTCTCGCTGTAATGGAGAGTACTGGGGACTTATTGTCTTCACTACTTGCTGCTACACTCTTGGTCTTGCCTGTGTTACCGCAGTGAAGATTATCCACGTTGGTTGGCGCGAGCCTTGGGCACTTTACTGAAGATAGATAAGCGGGAACGATGCAAATCCACAAGTTTCAGAGCTTGAATATCTCCAAGGAATAGCTGTTCATGACCAAAAAAAAGTCTTTCTTTGCGGCGGAAAAAAACCCCTCCCGTCTAAAAGACAGGAGAATTACCTATTACTACAAAATCAAAATAAGACGCACCTAATTGTTAAACCATAATTACTCGGAAATGTCCTCCGGAAACCTAGAAGGTGCCCAACAAATCCATAGACGGCGGTCATGGACCCTACTCACAAAGATGATTTCCACAGAGCGTCATCATTACTGATGTCCGACGAATTCCTATAGGACAGTTATTATTCCACACAACATAATTCTCTAATGACATACAGAGATCATCATACTCCAAATAAAACCCCCCTTCCCCTGCTAAATCACTCCTTCCCTTCTCATCCTCTACAATACCCTCTTCTGAGGCAGTCTTTCGAACCAAGAATGTCACCTTTGACAAACATTTTTATCTTAGTTACTGCTTCATGGACATTCATCCATGATGTCACGGCTGTACCGACGTCAAACAGTTCGGCTTTGACGACTGCATCGCCTACTGGTACACCTACTAGGGGCGGGCCCTCTAGCCCTGTTCCTACCTCAGGGCCATCTCGGACCAGGGTCTCGACTTCTCCAACATCCATGACCCACTCGGGAGTTCCTTCCTGCCCTCCATGTCCTAGTCAAGTCACAACTACCGTTACAGTTTGTCTGACTTCGTGTCCCAGTGGCACCACTGGAGGCGCTGGTCAAGGTGCCGGTGGAGGCACTGGCCAAGGTACCGGTGGAGGTGCTGGTCAGGGCGCTGGCGGAGGCGCTGGTCAAGGTGCCGGTGGAGGAGCTGGTGGAGGTGCCGGTCAAGGTGGCCATCCATGTCCGTCTTGCCCATCTTGCCCATCTGGTGGCGGTCCAGGATGCCAAGGTGGTGTGGTCCCGGAGGTGCTGGCGGAGGTGCTGGTCAAGGAGCTGGTGGAGGTGCTGGTGCCGGTGGAGGCGCTGGTGGTGGTGGAGGCGCCGGTGGTGGTGGAGGTGCCGGTGGTGGTGGAGGCGCCGGTGGTGGTGGAGGTGCCGGTGGTGGTGGAGGTGCCGGTGGTGGTGGAGGTGCCGGTGGTGGTGGAGGTGCCGGTGGTGGTGGAGGTGCCGGTGGTGGTGGAGGTGCCGGTGGTGGTGGAGGTGCCGGTGGTGGTGGAGGTGCCGGTCAAGGAGGTGCCGGTCAAGGTGGCCAGCGATGTCCGTCTTGCCCATCTTGCCCATCCGGTGGCGGTCCAGGATGCCAAGGTGGTAGTGGTCCCGGAGGTGCTGGCGGAGGTGCTGGTCAAGGAGCTGGTGGAGGTGCTGGTGCCGGTGGAGGCGCTGGTCAAGGTGCCGGCGGAGGTGCTGGTCAGGGCGCTGGCGGAGGTGCCGGTCAAGGAGCTGGTGGAGGCGCTGGTGCTGGCGGCGGTGCTGGCCAAGGAGGTGCCGGTCAGGGTGTCCATCCATGTCCGTCTTGCCCATCTTGCCAATCAGGTAGCGTTCCAGGATGCCAAGGTGGTGCTGGTCCAGGAGGAGCAGGGGGGGCAGGAGGAGCAGGGGGGGCAGGAGGAGCGGGAGGAGCGGGAGGAGCGGGAGGAGCAGGAGGAGCAGGAGGAGCAGGAGGAGCAGGAGGAGCAGGAGGAGCAGGAGGAGCAGGAGGCGCAGGAGGCGGACAACCATGTCCTCCGTGTCCAACACCCTGCCCAAGCGGAGCCCCAGGGGCTGGTGGTCAACCTGGCGGAGCCGGAGCCGGAGCCGGCGCTGGCGGCGGTGGTATTCCAGGATCCTCGTCGCGCACATTTTCAACCGTCTCTATCCACGTCCCGACCGCATCTTCATCGAGGATGCCTAGCAGCACCCCCACTGGAGGAGGCAGGGGCAGCAGCATCGGTCCGCGTCCAACCAGTACACCTGCCCGCTCTCCAAGCAGCGGCAGTCCAGTCCAATCTACTACACCCACCCTAGTTTCCAGCACTTCAGAGCAGACACCATCTGCGTCTGCTTCAACATCCGAAGGACCGTCGGGTGTATAAAAGAAATGTCGAGACCACGACACCTCGCCACTGGCTATAAAGAGGAAAAAAGCATAACCACCCAACACTTGAGAACGTATCGTTGACGAACGAACGGCTGTACCCTCGGCGTTATCTTCTGTCCAAGGGGAAACAGTTTAATCTGCTTCATTTATGTCTTAATAACATGGCTCAATACTCCTGGTCTATTTGCTTCGCCGTTGATAAATAATAGGAATGGAACTACTAGGATTGAAATCTTATGTTTTGACTGTTTTGATCATAGTATTTTTATTCTATCCGATGCCATGATGGTCATATATTCGTTTCGCGGGTGGTAGGCGACCCATACATGCCAAATGACGTTTCACGCAAATGATAATATAAGAGAAATGGCAACGGAAAGAGATCGATGGCGGAGGAGCTTCCTGACTCCAAGCCAAAACTTTCATCTGTAGTTATGAAAAACGGAAGAGAAAGGAATTAAATACAATACAAATTGGAATGAAACAAGAAACCCGATGCAGGGACATGCGTGATCAAAAGGGTGTGTTAGATGAGAGGTTGAAAACGAAAAAACAGTAGTATGCATCCAGCAGGGAGGATACTGGAATCCTCGGCAAATTGGCTTAACTCGCCCATATTTGTCTCCATCCCATACGCAGGTTTATTTGGAAGGACCTCGATGGTTCCATGCGCCAAACACCTTACACCAGAGACACATAAACAGCATCCGAAACCAAACAAAAAACAATATAATACGATCCGACAAGAAATGTAAATAAGGCCGTTGTTTGAACCGTCGACAATATACCAGCGACAAACATATGCTTGGGTAGGAATTGACCAATGACATCACAAGAGGAGATAGAGAATAAAGGAGACAGACAAACAAAAAGAGATAGAGAGGTATAGAGAATAGCGAGAGGCGGAGGACGGAGAGTTTCAAGATAGGGTTAGAGAATCGAGAGAAGATTAGTTTCCCGAAATAATATAAATCAAGAACATCCAAAGACGGAAGCAGTAGAGCACTTGCGAAAGAGCAATTCTTACGACGCGCAAATAGGGTATAAAGTTGGCATCAATGTCACTCGGAAAATGAAGGGGGAAAAAGCGAAAGCATATCTTTAGAGCGTCTCACGAGCTGTTGGATCGCAACAGTGCCTATTCACGACGTTAGCATATCTCAACTTATTGTATTTGAGGATCATGAGCATTTACCCTTTCCATGGACAGATCCTCGCCATTCTCAGCGCTGGGGCCCGCAATGCCACTCCGATTCACGGTGCTTGTTGCGGTAATTGATCTAGGTTCCACGCTCGGGCGAGGGCTTTTGCTGTCAGAGCTCGTGTGATGGACCGGGTGCATTTCACCGCTACTAGAAATTCGCGACTCCTTGCTCTTCTCCAAAAGCGAACCACCCAGAGTGGCACATTTGAGAATGGTCTGCATCATTTGATTCTGCTTCAGCGGCTTCGAAAGGTACTCGTCCATCTGAGCCTGTATGCATTTCTCTCGATCGCCCAACATTGCATGCGCTGTGAGTGCGATAATCGGCGTTCTACTTGATCCCGACTCCCTCTCGTATTCTCGGATCTTCCCGGTGGCTTCAAAGCCACCCATGACGGGCATCTGGACGTCCATCAAAATAACATCATAGCGACGTTGTTTGACAGCTTCAACAGCCTCCAGGCCATTGCTAACAACGGACACATTATGATTGTGTTTCTCGAGGATCTTCACAGCCAGTTTTTGGTTAACATCATTATCTTCAGCAAGCAGAATGTCAAATGAACGGGAATGGTCGGTAGTAATTGGTGTGGAACGTCCTTCAAGAGCCGGGAGCATGCCATTGCCCAGATCGATTGGTTGGCATGGTGTGGTCATGTAGGAGCTGATTCCCAAATCCAGGGCGGACTTCAGGCTTACACAAACCAGCGGACAGACCAAAACTATGGGAACATATTTGAAATCATCGAAGGTCCGAAGCAACCGAGCCGTGGCCACCGAATCCACGATGATGACATCGTACGCATGGCCCGACTCTTTGCCGGATGGATCTTGTATCTCCGGGGGTGGAACATGGTCTTCATTCCGAACAACTAACGGCACCAGATCGATTTGTTTGAGCATCTTCATGACGTTCTCTGCCTGTCCACCATTTTCTCCCTTGTCGATGAATAGTACCCGGTGGTTCTTGTATGGCAAGAGTTGAGAGGAAATTACGTTCAAGGATTGATCGGCAAGTTTTACCACACACGTGAAGTGGAATGTGCTACCATGACCATATTCAGAGGTCACCCAAACATCACCACCCATCAAGTTCACCAACCGTTTTGAAATGGACAAGCCCAGGCCAGTTCCACCGAATCTCCGCGTCGTCGAGCCGTCGGCTTGCTGGAAGGTGTCAAAAATGAGATCGAGCTTATCCTCCTCAATGCCGATGCCCGTATCTGACACAGAAAATTCGAAAGCGTATTCATTCGCTGCACACTGCTCCCGGTCTGACTTGCGAATGGTGAGCTTAACTTCTCCATGTTCCGTGAATTTGATGGCATTGCCGACCAAATTGAGGATAATCTGGCGAAGACGGAAAGGGTCACCGATAACATAGTCCGGTACGGTGTTGTCGACCTGATAGGTCAGGCTGAGGAATTTCTCGTTCGCCTTCACCGCTAACGTTTTAAGTGCGTTGAAGACCGTGCCCCTGACTGTAAACGGAATGCTTTCAATAACCATACGATTTGCTTCGATCTTCGAGATATCGAGTATGTCGTCAATGATTGTCAGCAAACTGTTTGCCAGGTTATGCACTACGTTCAACATCTCCCGGGTATAAGGCTTCAGGTCATCCGTGTCTAATGTCAGTTGCGTCATTCCGATGATACCATTCATAGGTGTTCGGATTTCATGGCTCATATTCGCCAGGAATTCGGATTTTGTGCGATTCGCCAGTTCAGCGGCCTCTCTGGCGGCTGTGTTTCGTTGGATGCTATCCCGAAGGTTCGAAACCATTTTGTTGATCTTCCGCTTCAATTCGTCCATCTCCCCGGATGCATTGACGGTGATAAGTTTGGTGAAATCGCCATCGGTTGCGGCGTCCGTGATTTCGCCAAATGCACGAACCTGAGAGGTCAAGTTTTCAGCCATTGTATTTACGTCCTCGGTGATCTCCTTCCAAGTTCCAGCAATTCCTTCGACGTTGGCTTGACCACCCATCTTTCCGTCGACTCCAACATCACGAGCGACCTTCTTCAGCTCAGTTGCAAACTTAGCCAACCGGTCCACCATGTGATTGATAGTCACTTTGAGGGTCAAAATCTCCCCCTGGGCATGTACTTCAATTTTCTTGCTCAGGTCACCCTTAGCAATCGCCTGTGTGACATCCGATATACTGCGGACTTGAGAAGTCAAATTCTGAGCCATGGTGTTGACATTGTCAGTTAAATCCTTCCACTTGCCCTCCACATTGTCCACCTTGGCTTGGCCACCCAGCGTGCCGTCTGTGCCGACCTCGCGAGCGACCTTACTGACTTCAAAAGCGAAGGTATTCAGCCGGTCCACCATGCCGTTGATTGTGCTCTTCAAGTCTAGTATTTCACCCTGGACATTGGCAGTGACCTTCTTAGTAAGATCGCCCTTTGCGACAGCCGTAGTGACGTCGGCAATCTCCCGGACCTGGGTAGTGAGATTGTTGGCCATCCGGTTGACATTCTCGGTTAAATCTTTCCAGGTGCCTTCCACATCATTAACAGTGGCTTGACCGCCAAGGACACCATCTGTGCCGACCTCCTTGGCAATCTTGGTAACTTCTTGGGCAAACTGCCGGAGCTGATCAACCATGGAATTGATGATGTTCTTCAATTCTGCGATTTCTCCTTTGCAGTTAGCCTGGACCTTCTGGGTCAGGTCACCTTTAGCTACTGCCTTCGTGACAGTTGCAATATCTCGCACTTGAGTCGTTAAATTATTCGCCATGGCGTTGACATTAACGGTGAGCTCGTTCCACATGCCTTGAACTCCTTCAATCTGGGCTTGTCCACCCAGAACACCCTCTGTACCAACGTCGCGGGCCACGCGGGTAACCTCGGTCGCGAATGTACGAAGCTGGTCCACCATGGTATTAATAGTCTGCTGTAGCTCCAAGATTTCACCCTGGGCTCGACTCTCGATCTTTTGGCTCAGATCTCCATGGGCGACAGCAGTGGTAACAGCAGCAATCTCACGCACTTGATCCGTGAGGTTTTTGGCCATGATGTTGACGTTCTCGGTGAGTTCCTTCCAGATACCGTGGACCCCCGTAATCTGAGCTTGGCCACCAAGGATACCCTCTGTTCCGACCTCCCGTGCAACTCGAGACACCTCGCTACCAAAGACCTGCAATTGATCCATCATTGTATTGATTGTACGTTTGAAAGTGGCGATTTCAGGGTCCATCTCCAGAGGGTGGATCTGCACCTTCATCGACAGGTCACCGTTCGCTACCTGTGTAATGATGCCACCGATTTCTCGTAGCGCCTTCTGGAAAGCCTCGTTGGCCTGCTGGTGCTTGCGTAATTCGCGCTCCAGTAAGACGACATCCTCGTTTTCGACCTTGGTCAGAGCCCGCCGTGTCTGCTCCTCTTGTTGCAGGAGCTCATCACGGACTTGGGCAATGATGTCTTTCTGGAAACTTATTTCCTCCGCCTGCTTCTGAACATGATTCCGTAGGTAGCTGATATCCTCCTCGCGCACCAACCGAGTTCTCGACTCCGAGTCTTCCTCTTCATCTGATTCCTCTTCTTCAACGTCATCTTCACGCGCTTGAGTTCTAGGGGGCGGTCGACTTATCGGTTGGTGTTGCTGAGGATTTTGCTGCTGTAAGATGCAAGAGTTAGAACCTTTCCGGGACGACGAGCGAGAAAGACCAAACGACCACAGGAAATCAGGTTCCTTCCCAGTTTGGTTGAGGGAAGACACAGAGATTTCAGGGAAAACTCCAGGGGGTGTCTGGTGACTGACAGATTGGAATTCCAGGTGATGAACCCGACGGATTAACGCCTCCAACTCATTTTCAAAGGTGGTCTTAGCTGCACTTGGATCTCCTGGCAACTTGGATAGTTTTGCGTCGTAGCCGTTGGCGGGAGGTTGGGAGAACTGGAAGTCGAAAGGAGGAGAGGAGCCGGAGCGAGGGGTCTCTCTGGCGAGACCTTGTAGGATGGCAGCAGCGGCCGCGAGTGTTTCGTCCACGCCAGCCATTGTGCCCTAGGACGACTCAATCAAAATCGGACATAAGTATGGATGACGTAAAGGCTTTTCGATGCTTTTTCTTTTGGTCTTTTTGTTTTTGCGGTGTTTTGCTCCGTTCTTCCTCTCGCCCAATTTCGTCTAGATAAAACACGATGAGAACGGATTCAGAAATAGTGAAGAACAAGGAATGAGGTTCAGTATATTAGAAGGGGGCCTTATTAAATTTTTTTTTTTTTAAAAAAGAAAAAAAATATTAAAAAAAAAAAGGGGGGGGGTGACTCCGGGAATCAGGAATCAGAGGAGAGGAGCGAGACTATCGAGGTGCGACCAAAGCCAGCTATCTCGAAAGGTACAAAGGAAGACTATGGGAAGGGGAGAGGTAGACGAAAGAGAATAAGCGAAGGAGCGAAAAAATATAAATCCAAAAGAGAGAGGTGGTCGAAGAAAACGGAAATTAAAGGCGATAGTGAAAAAGATTGGGATGAAGACAAAGAGGAAGATGGGAAATTTTCACGAGGGAAGAGAAGAGCGAGGAAAGAGAGTAGAAAATTAAAAACGATGGTTGCGAGATGGTCGACGATGCACCTACCTAACAGGAAGCCGTGGTACTGACAAGAATGAATGATCGGACGAGTCTGCTAGGACGACATGGGGGAGTCTGGTGGAGAGCAAGAAAGGGCCAGGATTCTGGTGGATTTGTGGGCAGGGGGGAGTAGGAATTGATTTCGGGAACAGCACGATAATAAGGATATTTAGTAAGGATAGTAAGTAAAGAGGTATGGGCACGACAAGTCCGATCGGGCGGGGAAGAAAACGAACGAGGTTCGTTCAAGAAAAGAAAAGATCAAAAACGGTGGATGAAAATACTGGAAGGGGGGAGCGTCCGACGGGGATGGGATTGGTCGGAACAGTGGGGAGTGATCAGTCAGCGTTCGAGAGAAGTTAAGGAGGTGAGGAATGGATTTACCAAATGTACTGTGAACTGTACGGAGTAAATTATAAAAGAATGGTAATAATAATGGAAATAATAATAAATTGTTGAATGGGAGGGGTTAGGCTGGTCTGCTTCTACTCGCTGAGGGAAATACGGAGTATTCTTTTTTTTGGTGATTTTTCTTTACTTTTTTGAAACCAAAAAAAAAAAAACCCCTATTTATAAAGTTCGGATCGTGCAAGGATGGTGAAGGCACGGAATCAAAGGAGAAAAATAAATAAAATAAAATAAAATAACAATGTAATAGAATCTTAAAAGATGACAGATCTTGAAGCCTACCTTCGTGTTCTATTGTAATTGAAGAATCAAGCAGCTTAGTAAGTATCTAGGTATTCCATGTCCACTACCCATAATTAATTGTTCCAATTAACTACCTATGCAATTTACTTGGCTAATTGTACGGGTACCACTTAAGGTGCAATAGAAATAATCAAATAATCATAATTAAATTGAATATATTGAACTCCATATAATGTTTCTATGTATTGTAGCTATCCAAGGAACCTTTTTCTAGTCATTCCGATAGACCAAAATCACAATTCAAGAGCAGTAAATTGTGCATTACATACAACCCCTGCTTTTTACTGATTTCCTCCAGCTCTGACGGTGAGAGACCACTAAGATGTACTGCGTACGCACTAACTAGTCCAATCTAACACCCTTATTTCTCTCTTCTTCAATGGTTGTTCTGGATGAAATTGTGGGGGTCTCTCATGCTGACTGGGCCCAATAAAGATAGAAACAATTGGAAAGCCCCATCGCTCATGCTCTAAATCCTTGGTAGAGAAAAGTCCTAGCATTCAATCATAGGAAGTCTCCATTCTCCAAGAAACAACTAATTATATCAGTAAGTGGAATCCTTCCTGTAAACTCGTGTCTCACTCGACACCTTCAACCTTGGTTATTGCGGCAGGTTTGCAGTGCGTGGAGTTAAGTAAATACCTGGGAAAATTGATGCCGCAAGGCAGTTGCAGCCACAACCTCCACAGCCAGTGTAAACTTTCTGGAACGCACGGGGATTCGAGCCGAGCCCCATTCTGGTTTTGTAATTTACCTGTTTCCTATCTTCATGAAATCTAATTTCAGAATTTTACATTCTCCTTGAGGAGGCTTAATCGATGGGTCCAGAATAGGTAGGCAGACAGTCAAGAGTTTATTTCTTTCAGACGCCGAGACCCTTTCATGTAAAATTAATCAAGTTTCTATTTTACGCCTGAATAAAAATTACGCCACCATCCCACATCTGCGTGTGTAAATATAAGCGTGGGTGTGAGTTGATCCCCCCAAAACCACTCAAGTAGTGGCAGTCAATGGCTCCAGCTAGTACGGAATAGACTCGGCCCCGATAATTACCACCTACCACACACCATAGCACTAGTTCATGTCTATGGTCAATAGAGGGGAAGCGCGAGGCAGGGGTGAGAGTTATGACGGTGAATATGTTGAAAAGAGCCAGACTCCAATCAGAAGCACCAAAACTAATCAGAAGACATGAAGGCCTGGTCCGGAAGTGCAGGGGCTTGAAGGTCACCTACATACATACTCTGTACATACCACATGCATCAACTTCAGGTGTGACCCGGTAGATGGGCAGATGGATGAACATGGATGACTCTGTCAGTCTCTTGGCTCTGATACGCGGCACATGTGTATCTACTACATGGGTACAAGGTCCATATTGTACGAAGTACCTTATTAGGTATATAAACTTATTATGTTCATTATTTCTTGAATGTCGGGCCTTGATGGCAGATCTCAAGGGTTCTTGATATCCCAAGCAACATACTCCTTAGGTATCCCTCGTTCCAACGGTTCTGGTAAGACCGTGGTATGGATGGGTTGAATTTGTGTATAGTAACTGTAATACAGTTAGTCCCCGGATAGGTACCTACGAGTACCTTCCTATACATGCTAATCAGAACCAAGATTCACCAACAGCGTCTTAGTCCAGACTTAAAGGTCGCTTGTGTGACTAGAGGACCAATTAAGTCAGGTGTCTCAAGGTGGCCCCACTGGACCTTTCCATTTTGGTGGTTTCCTCGAGTTGTAAGATCTCGAGGTTTTAAAGGAGCGGGTTGAGGCGCATGGGCATGCTGATAAGTTTTGTGAATCCAGTAGCTATCTGGATTCCTGGTCTGTATTTCTTACTTTCTCGTTCAATGACCATAGTCGTTCTGCTACTGGCTGTATTTAATTTACCGTATCCCTATATAATCAATACAAAGTCTATATTGATGCTAATAATGTATAGTACCTACGTCCAGCCTGTATTAAATAAAATGCAAACGACTTCGGGACGTTGTGATTCGGAAATTTAAGATAATGCAGGCCAAGGAGTGTGATATGCAGTAGTCTGCCTCTGGGTATGGCAGTGCTTCTTGGGTCTGACAATTGCTTTGTTCTTCGCAATACAAATTTTGTTCCCAATGTGCAAATATATATGTTTACATGTCATAAGCGTTTTCGATGTATGATTTGTGATAGTACGCTAGCTTAAGAAATCAAAGGGACACCACAAATCCGTGGGAATAATACCTAGCTAACAGTTAGGTGTGCCGAAAATATTATCCAGCCCTGCAGTCTCTCCACGCCTTCCGGACAACAATATGGTTTTGCGCCTTCTATGTACAATTGAGAAGGAGAAATAAGAGACAAGCCCAGAAACAGAAACTAAGAATAAAAACAATAGACAGTGAGTAGAAACCAGCCACCCTTATTGCTCGTAACTCATTATAGTATTATTCTTACAACATTAGTGGTTAGCTAGTGTACCCTATCTGTAGTATTTATTATAAGGGAATGACACCATGTTGTGATTTATTGGTAATATAAGAGGATATAGTGGCAGTGGATGAGTAGGCATACATGAGTTGTATGCCATACTCTTAATATAAGCTAGATGTGTACGACCTTAACCTAAGAAGGGATTCTAAATAGCACAAGATTGTCGAAGGAAACCGCATTGCCATTTTGAATGAGGACAAGAGGGCTCTCTCTGTCGGACAATCCCCCTTCATAGTCGGGTGGCTGCGCGAATGTTGACTGATTGTTCTTATATTCATCATCCTTCAGGAAACTTCAGTTCCTACGAACGACAATCATAGACTCATCGAGAGGTCCTCCTTTCCTATTTCGAATGGGGAATCGAAGTCGAAGTATTTTTTTTGCCTTAAGTTCCAACAAAAACCCTACTGGATTAAAAAGCGACTAAGGACACTGAAACCAAGTATCCCCGAATGATTGAAATTAAGTAAATAACACCAGTGCCAGAGTTTAGAGGTAAATACTAGAAAATGAACAAGTTAACTTTCAGGTATTGGTTAGGAATTAGATGGAATGTATGCATATGGGATGACATGAGGAAAGTACATGAGGATTCCTTTGCGAGTTTAAAGCAGAAGACTTAGTTAGGCCAGAAGCTCGTCCTCCGCACCCTTAGGTAGGCGGCGAGTCCAGTCATTCCTGTACGTCCATTCATTCATTCAATGGATAAAATAACAAAAAAAAAAGGGGGGTGTGAAAGAAGAGTGTGAGCCCGACCGGATTTGAACCGATAACCTTTCGATCTGGAGTCGAACGCGCTACCGTTGCGCCACAGGCCCTAGAGGACTTTCTGTTGGAAGATTCTATCTAAAAACAAAAAAGACAGTGGGACTAAGTCACCAAATAGCGTCTCTGGCCCATCCCGGCCACCGTGATTTCGAAAGAGTCACAATTCGGAAAGTGGGCAGTGTCTGCTCGATAACCACACCCCGCTCCCTGTCTTCTGTGCAGCTTTCCTTTCCTTCTCCGTCGATCCTCTGTGGCCCACAATGGTAGCCATGGCGTCCGATATGACGAATCCCGTTTTGGGAGCCCTGTCCGCGTCCGATGCGCCCATACTGTCCAATGAAGCCTTCCCCTCCATCCCCTCAGTGACAATCAAGAGTGCGCTCGATCGCCTATCCTCCCGACAGATGGTCGAGTATGACACAGTGGAACGAGAAGTAGCTGTCTTGACAGGAGAAGGTCAAGAGATCGCTGCCAATGGCAGTCACGAGGCCAAAGTCTTCGAGGCAGTGCTGGCTGCTTTGGATGGGCTGAAGATTGGCGACTTGCCGGGAATCGTTGGAAAGGATAACGCCAAAGTTGGTCAGGGCAATGCCTTCAAGCGAGGCTGGATCAAGAAGGACGGTGCCGTGCTCCGGGCCACTACTGAGTCCATTGTTGATGAGACTCGAGAGCAGTTGTTGACGATCGAGCGAACCCAGACTCTGGATGACCAGAAGGCCCTTTCGGACTTGAAGCGACGGAAACTGGTTGCCTTACAGAAAGTCATCACATTCAAGATCTCAAAGGGTACTAAATATGCCAAAGAATTCGTCAAGGAGGAGACGGATCTTACGGCCGAGATGCTCATGAACGGGTCGTGGAAGACGGCCCAACTAAAGCCCTACAACTTCAAGGCCAAGGGTGCCCCCACTCCTTCTGGTGCCTTCCACCCTTTGAACAAGGTGCGACAGGAATTCCGGAATATTTTCTTTGAAATGGGCTTCGAGGAGATGCCCACAAACCGCTTCGTGGAGACGGGTTTCTGGAACTTCGACGCTCTCTATGTGCCTCAGCAACACCCCGCCCGTGATCTCCAAGACACATTTTATATCTCAGATCCTGTCAAGGCAGACCCTCCCCGTGAGGACCCCGAAAACGACCCGCACCGTCCGAAATCCGTCCTGCCTGCCGCGAGTGCGGTTGCAAAGAAGCCGCTTGACTACAAACAATACTGGGAGGACGTGCGCGAGGTCCATGAAAATGGCAAGTATGGGTCGATTGGCTACCGCTACCCATGGAATGCGGATGAGTCCTTACGGTTGGTTCTTCGCACGCACACAACGTCAGTGTCAACATACATGTTGCACAAACTTGCAGCCAACCCGCGACCTGCGAGATACTTCAGTATCGACCGAGTGTTCCGGAACGAAGCAGTTGATGCCACTCACCTGGCAGAGTTCCACCAAATTGAGGGTGTTATTGCTGATTTCGGACTCACCCTGGGTGGTCTGATCGGATTCATGGAAGTCTTCTTTGCTAAGATGGGCATCCATCATCTGCGCTTCAAGCCTGCGTACAACCCCTACACCGAGCCTAGTATGGAAATCTTCGGTTACCACGAGGGACTGGGCAAGTGGGTAGAGATCGGAAACAGTGGTATGTTCCGACCGGAGATGTTGGAGCCAATGGGTCTTCCCAAGGACATGAGGGTGTACGGATGGGGTCTAAGTTTGGAGAGACCGACTATGATCAAGTAAGTGACGTTGGCAAACCGGCGCAGGACAAACGACTAACTTAGTATCACAGATATGGTGTCAGCAATATTCGAGAACTCCTGGGCCACAAAGTTGACCTCAACTTCATCGAAACCAACCCTGCCGTTAGATTAGAAAGGGACTAAGTTTATACGGAAGGGGGTGAAAGGGAGGAAATTTTATCGTAAACAAGAGAAATCAAAGTGGATGATAGAACTATATCCAAATCCAGAAAAGAAATGATTATGTTGCACCGAGTCAGATTACGAGATACGGACCTCAGGACTATAGGAATGTCTTATAAAATATAAAAGGAATAACAAATAAACAAAATGAATCATATTGACAACTATTTTTATCTCGATTGACTTTACGCGATCGATCTATAAGACCTAGGATGTCCCGCCCGTATCTGTGCCCCAGTGCGCTTCTCTGCAGCAGTGGCTCTTCAGAAGGCGAGTTTGTGATATTCGGCAGGTGATGATTACTTTTCTACCTCCTCGCTCATGGGCAATCAGATAAATACTTGAGATATTCAATCCGAGAGTGGGTGAGGAGGTTTGATCTGCCGACTGAGCAATAAAAAGGAAAATTACAATGATGTCTGGCGACAATGCATGATACAGCTTTCAAGGTAGACAGGTATCAATAGGAAACGTATAGGAATAATAATAAAGGAAATGGAATAGATAAATGGATTGGATTTGTATGAAATTTTGCTTTCATTTTTTAATCTTAATCATATCTCCGATGTATAACCCATCAAACGCGGCACACATCTTCTGATCCTGTATATAACCCGTCAGCTATATCCATACAGAGATAAAATCCAAGGTTCTATTCTTACCATCAAGATTCCCCACCACCAATCCGCACCGAAAAACACCGTAATCCTTTAATTTACCGCGCACGGTTGGCGGACCACACGCTCTTGAGGTAGCCGTCACGCTGAGCGAGGCGGTTCAGGGAGTCGTCACTCTCGCCACGAGCACGGATGAAACCGCAGAGAGCATAGGTTTGGTTCTCACCGGTGTAGCGACCGTTCTCGTCAACCTGGCCGACGGAGATCTGGACGGAGGCATGGTCGTTGGCCTTGATGATGCGGTTGGTGGCGCTGCACTTGCGGGGGACGTAGCTGGTTAAAAAATGAGTCAGTGATATTCAGTTGGTTTTTGTACTGGGTTTATCTCATTAAGATTGAGATTGCGATGATCCGATCCTCGATTTCCTTTATGAATGTTTTTAATCCCCTCCCGGTCATTGTAGATCGGGAACTGGATAAAAATTGACACGACGAGGTTGAAAATGCCATGATTTAGTCGAGATATTTTCTTCCAACGAGACGATATCTTTTCCATCCCCTTCTCTTTCTTTTCCTCCATGTCCCAGTGAATCGCAAAGTCATGCATATTCTTCCCTCATCGTTGGATCGGATCTCGCTCTCTCTCCCTTGTCTTAAAATAACAGCATGGATGATAGGAACATACAGATCGACAATCTCTCCCTTTTCGTTCTCCATTTTGGCGGTTGGTAGTGTCTGAGGTTGACGACGGTGAGAAATCGGACGGTGCGCTGGCGGGTTTGGCAGTCGTGAAAATCCCCGTCTCTTTTGGGCGTTTCCTGTCGACGGTTGTGTGGGTCATGTGATCACTTATCGAGGGCTACGGCCGTGTGCCGACAGGGTGGGCTGTGGCGATACTGTGCCCTAACTTTGGTTCGGTATCCGTTCGCTCTACTAAGGAAGGTACATTCAAATTCTAAGGTAGATTCTATTCCGTATATACATAGTTTCTCAGGGTGGACTGCTACAGATGGCTTTTCTTTTCTTGATGACCGGAGAATACCTCCTTCTTCCGTCGCACGTCTAAATTTCGAGTAGATCCTTGAGTGAACTGCACCAGGACAACCCTGTCAGGGTCGCCTCGTCGGTCAGTATCTTTCAGTTCCGGTCCAGGATGATCCAAGCCCAGGACTGTCCGGTTATCAGATGTCATTTTGAGCATCTTGGGAGATATGCATTTCTCAGTCCATGGGGGACTACCTGAATGTACAAAGTCGATTAACTTGGTTCGTTGGTTTTGCAAATCGTCCAGGCTATAACTCGTTGAATGGGGCTCGATATCCAAGAATTGAGCCACAAGATGGAGCAGGAGAAATTGCGGGGGAAATAGTATGATCTCTCCTTGACGAGCCATGCGAAGCCATTCCGAAGCAGGCAAGAACATGGCTTCGGTGACTTCAATCCCGCCGTCGCTTGACGGGACTTGGATCTCCTCTCGCTCTCCTTCCAGAGGGAGTTCATCCAGAAGCGGCTTCTCCGATTCTAGAGGCAAAGGGAGTAAGTACAGGTACATCTGCGTGGAGTACCGCTTCGGTGCATTCGTAGGGGTGATCCATCGCGTGAAAGGGATCAGTTGCTCTGGATAGACCAAATTAGCTCAGTAATCATCATAAGACGGACGGCCTCCAGGTGGGTGTGGACAAATGTCATACCTGTATCAGGAATCGCCGCAGGATTCTGCTTTTTCAACCATTCAGAGAAGGTCGTCTCATACTTGTGAATCGACCGTCGGCCTCTTTCTCTCTCCTCTTCCGGGACAACTAACATCTTCCCAGTGGCCTGGTCCTTGGCTAGTAGGATTCCACTTTCTTCGAAGAGTTCTCGGAGTGCTGCATGTCGGTACCAGGGACCGTCGTCGTGGCTTTTGGGGTCCTTAGAAGGAGGACAAGGTCCATCCTGTTTAGAGAGGTTTCCCCCAGGGAAGACGTGGGCTGACGCAAACGATGTCGAGGTTTTGACACGGTGAAGGAGAAGAATCTCATTCTTAGGAGACACGAGAATTACGCTGCATTTTTCAGTTGGGTTATTATTTTCAAATTCTTATTTTCTTTTGGATTTGTTATGTCCGCAATGGCTCGGACAGAAGATATATCGGCTAACCTTGAACTAGGCCTAGGCACCGACGGCTTTGACCTCGACTTAGTAGGCGAAGATGTCATCGAAAGTTTTACGCTGGATGAGGCCATTCTGCGAGGAAGTTGCCCAGCAGAGCATTTAGACAACCGGGGTTTCGTGAAACCTGCAATAAGGACGCAATCTCGGACAATTTTCCGATGGCTGGGGCATAGAAACCTGTAAAATATGGTCGTGCTTTTAGGCACATGTGCTGCGGCAAACATGGCTTTCTCCCAGATACAACCGAGGTGCAGTGGCTCTAACTTCATACGATGATAACGAAGGGGAGAATAGCTACAACCGTGGCAATGACTGGGATGAACCTAGGCTAGCCGGGTTGTACCCCGCATGCAGGTTCGGGTTTAGACCCGCGTTGCCATGTGGGATTTAGAGAGATATGATCATGTTTAAAATTCAATGTGGATTCTATTTCATGTTTATCATAATAAGCATGAAATGCCTAAGAATAGCAACTGAAGCAAAAGAAGATCCCCGCATATATCCTCATATCAAACTCCAAATCCTCATGCCCGTACTATTTTGAGTTTACATATCGCCACGTATCATCGCGTCAATAAATTATTGCCGAAGAGAAATTCTCCCGGTGATAACTACACAACATCAAGTAGTGCTCATACCATTTAAGAGTAGAGCTTCTTGTCGTAGCTGTGCAGACCGTGGACGTTACCCTCGGCCTGAGCGCTGCCGCTTCTCAGCTCGAACCGGACAACGCCCTTGTTCACACCGTCGCGAAGAGCGTCGAGGCTCTGCATACCTATGTCCTGCAAAGAGTGCTGGATGCCCGCCACGAGGTAAGGAACAAACTTGGTGATGGAACCCCGATCGAGGACCGAGCCCGAAACACCCTGGGCGACCAAGACCTTGTCCTTCTCGGAGAAGTACCGGGCAGTGCCGGCGTTGCTAGCTTTGGGGTCTTTGCCACCGGTCTTCTTGTCCTCCATGACGGCAATACTTCCCATGCCACGGTAGGCCTTGACGAGCTGTCCCTCGTTGCTAACGAAGTACTCACCGGGAGACTCGGTGGTACCGGCAAGGAGACCTCCCATCATGACAGTGGACGCGCCCATTGCAAGACCCTTGACAATGTGACCAACATTCTGGACACCACCATCAGCAATGCAAGGAACACCGAAGCGAGCAGCGAAGGTAGAGACGCTGCGCACAGCTGCAGCCTGGGGACGGCCAACAGCCATGACCTCCTGGGTAATGCAAGCACTGCCGCTGCCCATGCCAATTCTCAGGCCATCGACACCGGCGGCAATCAACGATGCAGCTTGCTCCCGAGTCACGACGTTTCCGCCAATGACATCAATCTCGGGAAAAGTTTTCTTGACGTACTTGATCATTTCGATCTGGTACAGGCTATTGCCCTGGCTACTATCCAGGATAACGATGTCGAGACCAGCCTCGACAAGCAACTTTAGTCTAGACTTATCTTCCTCGCGAGTGCCGATGGCAGCAGCGCAGATCAGTTGCTTTGACTGGGGAAGCTTAGAAGCCAGAGGGTAGTGGAGGTTCTTCATCAAATCACTGCGCGAGAGCAATGACACGAGATTTCCGTTCTCGTCGACAATGGGAAGTTTTCCTTTCTTCGAGCTACGGAGGACCTCGTTGGCCTTGGCCAAGGTGGTGCCAGCAGGAGCCGTGACAAGATCAGTAGTCATGATGGCAGTGACAGGATCCTCAAGATTCGGGTGGAATTGAATATCTCTGTTAGTGACCATTCCGACGAGCTTAGAACGTAGGGTTCCATTTTCTGTTAACAAAAACAGTTAGTCATGTGCTTCAAAGCAAATTGCGGTGTTTCCGAAGAAAATAAGTTTCAAGAAACAGAGTCAGATATAATCGTTTCTCTACATCGCAACTCTCGCTGCTCCAGTGGAACGAAAGTTATAAAGAAAAAAAGATGAAAATCATCATACAAATTGAAACAACATAGGCGAAGTTCAGGGCAGCACAAAAAAAAAAAAAAAAAAAACTCACCAGTCACGGGGAAGCCACCAAATCCCCACTTGGCCTTGAGTTCCTTTGCTTCTCCGACAGTAGCCTTGGGGGAGAGCACAACAGGATCCAAGATGAAGCCGTTCTCAAATCGCTTCACCTTCCTCACCATCTCCGCCTGCTCTTCAGCAGAGCAGTTGTGGTGGATAACACCCAAACCACCCAGCAAAGCCATGTGGATGGCCATGTTGTGTTCGGTGACGGTGTCCATAGGAGAGGACAAGAGAGGGGTCTTCAAAGAGACACGCTTCGTGACAGGGGTATCCAAGGTGACGTCGGAAGCAGGGAAACCTGTCATAGGTATAAATAACTACGTCTCATCAAACGACCAAAAAGTAATCGTTGCCTTACCGATATAACCGGGCAAGATGAGGAAATCATTGTAAGTCAATGCTCCGTGCTTGTCCGAGTCAAGCAGGGTATCAACATCAAGTCCATCGCTGGAGGAATATTCCTTCTCCAGGATATCCAGTGCCTTGGTGTGATCCTGGATCTCTGCCTTCATGGCCCTGCCAAGAGAGTCGCCGTTGGAGATGGGCATTTTGGAAAAAAAAAAAAAAAAGGGCTCTACGGTTTCTATCGTAACTCGTAGAGTTTAGGAGTCAAAGGTAGAAAATAATCAACAGATCGACGATAGAAACGTTCTGTTGATGGAGAAAGTCTTCCTTTCCCAAAGAAAAGAAAGAAAAAAAGAAGAGAAATTGGAGGTGAAAAAAAAAGGCTTTTGAGTCTTCCGCGCACAAGCTAGCAATCCTTGCACCCACCATTCCAGATGCGGTATAGCCGAGGAGATAGGTCGCCTCCTGCACCGTTCATTGGTCATTAAACGAATCTGGCTCAAGCGGTGAGTCGGGGTGATGAATAAGCAGAATTTCTTTTTATTTCCCTTTTTTTTTTTTTTTTTTTTTTTGATAGCTAGGTTAGATGGCCGTTGTCGATACACCTGCTACTTGCATCGATGTTTGTACTGAAATACTAGTTACTGCCATGAGGTGGATATATATGACCTCATTTTTTATTCCTGGATATGCTGTAGTAATGAACTGAAAAATTCAGCAATATATAAACTAATTGGGTGCGCAACCTATACCAAAGCCGTTTCCGAAAACTTGCGCAGAGACAGCGCAAAGACATCTAATTTAAAATCATTTAATTATCGTCTCGTTCCTGATATTTCATATATTTTAGGCTATATTTGACATCTATGTTAAAATGGCTGTTTGCGGAATCGGTTTAATAATGGTAGTAGTTAGTCGTAGTGCTTATGCAACACGAGGGTGGCAGAGTGCTAGAAGCAGAATACTTCTCAGATGGGGAATGGTTTGAAAGAATAAAAAAATAGAAGGAGATAAATAAATCCATCCTTCCTGCAATTGTACTTGCCGAAATAACCAGCACTTACTTCATCAAAATTTGTCATATATCATCGGCAATGGGCAAAGGGATATCTCCGTGGTACCACAAAAACACAGAGTCAGCACAAGTCAGGGTTCGTAGCTGCATAAATAATTTCCCGGAAACTTATAGAAACTTATATAGTCTAAGAGAACAGCCACCAGACTTGAGAAAGAGATGATTCTGGATGCAAATGACGACTTCAGGGAACATATCTGGTCTGGAAATTGAAGGACAAGAAAGTCCTCATTACCGGCGGGGAGTATGAATCTCTTCAGTGTGAGACAGTTACAGGCGGGTAACAATATAATAGTTGTGGAATAGGCCGGTCTGCTGCAATCTTGATGGCCAAAGAGGGCACCGATGTCACAATTGTTCACTGTCCTGAAGTGAAGTAGGATGCAGAAACACAAAAAGGGTCATCGAATCCGAACAACGGCCGTGTCTCCTCATTGCCGGGGAGCTGTCCAAGCGTGAAAAATGCCGGAAGGCTGTTGAGGAGCATAGAAGCGAATACGATTAATCTTTCAGAGGAAACTGGTCCCTAGAGCCTGTGAACCTGGCCTAACTTTCGTATTAGGTTCAAGCAGTTGAATATTCTAGTCAATAATGCCTCGAAACAAATCGTGTACAAGGACCTGACAAGAATTGATCTTGGTAGAGTTGGGGATATTTTTCAATGCAGTATCATTCAGATGATTGCGATGGCAAAAGATGCTCTCCCGTATATGTCGAGGGGTGACTCGTAGGTATCAAAAGTAGTGGTATGAGTTACTAGAGCGGGCTGTGTTCTAGCATTATCAACACCACCTCTGTCGTTACCCTTCAAGGTTTAGGCATGGTCGATTATGCAGCGACGAAAGGTGCAAATGTCGGTTTTACCAAGTCTCTGGCGGTCCAATTGATACCTAAAGAAATTCGAGTTAACGCGGTAGTGTAAGTTCAATTTTGAATCTTGTAAGATGAAGAAAGATCACTGATCTCACTAGCCCTGGCGCTGTTTACACAGCTATTCAGCTTGGCACTCGACAGGGATGGGGGTTGCGGAGTTAGGGTGCCAATGGAGCATTTGGTTGGCCTTGCCAACCAAGTGAAGTCGCTGCAAGCTTTGTCTTTCTGGCTAGTGCAGATGCCTCTGTCTATTGTATGCCCCAATACCAATTTCTGCAATATACCCCTTTGCCCGCGGCTTGCTAACTCACTGTGTAGATGGTCAAATATTACACTGCTGCTTTGTAGGCAAATACAGCATAGAGTTACTGAGAGGGCAGATATTGCACGGAATAACGGTCGGCAAGACGAATATATATGTACTATGACCTCGACACTGGCAACGTAACATGATTTTTTTTATCATAAATCATCCTCTAAATAATATTAGTAAGATATACATAGTATGAACATAGAATACAGCATTGAAATCTCACATATGCTAATACACAAGCCATGGTTTGGCCTTTGTCAGGGCATTGTCCCATCCTTGATCATTTGTCCATATAGCAATACTTTCAACCTCGTCCTTTCCTAGCTTGAGGTCGTTGTACAAATGCTAGACACATGTCAGGATGGAAAATATACAGGATAGGACTATACGCAAGGCAAGGAAATAGGAAAGGATTGAAGAAAAACAGACATACTGGAAACAACCCCTCTTTGGGTCGAGGACCGCATACTGCACTCTCGGGATCCTCCCAGCGGACATCTTGAGCTATGGAGGCATATGGGATCCGGAGTACATAAACAAGCGGATCTTTTGCGAAGAAGCCTTTCAGTGTGTTGGGTACTTGGAACGAGGTCGAGAGGTGAATAAAGTTCGACTTTTTATCTATCTCGCTTACCGGGAGTCGATCGGGAAGCGGTTCTTGCACAGGAGAAGAAAATGAAACGATCTTGTAGACGAAGTATGGATCAGCGTCTGTCATTTCGCCTATCAGTTTTCCGCACCGTCTTTGGAGTGGGATATATTGATTGAGGTAAGATGCAAGAACTGATGAGATCCAGGTGGGGCTTTGCTGTCAGGTGGGACGCTAGCTGCCATCCTAGTATGTTAGTGGGGATCACGTCACAGTTCTGAATCCCAATCTTCAGCTTTCCTGGTACCATTTGAATATCTACTTGGAAGGACTTGTTTGTGTAACTGAGCTAGCTGATGGTAAAAGAGTCTGTTCCCTGGGTATTTGCAATATATTGTATATGCCTACTGGTAGACCGGTTCTGCATGAACTTGAGGATAGTGACTGTACCTTCGGAATTGAATAACTTAGAACCAGATTGGATATGGAAGTATTATACAAGAGATTATCCCACAATCCTAGTTGATTGTACTGATGAATTTGATCGTTGCTGAGAATGATCGACGAGCCTCACGAGCATTGATCTGTGGCGCTGTCACCTGACAAGAAGACCATACCCGATCAGGAGATTTGTTGTGCCTTGCTGGGACGTGCCTTCCGATTTACTTTTGGCTCCCCCGCCCTTCCTCCTCTCAGTCTCGTCCTGATTGTTTTCGGATGAAAGAAGGAAGCAAAGACGGACCGCTACCACCAACGAGTCTTCGGTACTTTAATTGCTTTGTTTTTGCTTGCATTTCTTCCCCTCAACGATCTCGATCGACTTTTTTCATCCTTCGTCTCCTAGACCTGCCTTCCGTTCGAAGGTATTCTTTGGACGCCCAATCTGACCCGTTTCTACATCAACCCGATTCCTCCGGTTACCATAGGGGATGCAATCTTCCCCTTGAATTCGCATACCTTCCACCATATTAAGCGCCCCTAATTACTGCTTCGACTGCTGAAGCAGGTATGCGGCCAACTGAATTCGAGATTTCTCCACTATTATTGGCTTTCGCATTCTTGTTTCTGGGGCAGTACTAGTGATGCCAAACTCGCCGGCTTCCCTTCGACGTGCGCAGACGGATTTTTCGACCGAAATATCGAGTCCACTCCGCCATGGGTCCACCGCCTCTACCAATTCGTCTGTGTATTCCACCTCGTCCAATTCGTTAGCCCCCAGCCGTACAAGTACCGTCTCCTCTAATGCCTCAATGGAGTCTGGACCCGGATTTGGCCATAAACGTGGCATGAGCGAAGTAAACACCATGGCCAGCGAAACGACCCCTCGAGGTGGTCCTGAAAAGGGGCGCTGGTCTAATGCCGCGACAACTTATGAGAATATCCGCCGCTCATTGCGACCTCTACCCCAGGCCCCGAGCGCCTCTCCGTCCCTGAATAAACGGACGGCCTATCGACATTCGAGGAGTCAAACAGTCGACAACCCTCAATACTGGAAAGAGAACCACCCTCAAACTCCTGAATCCCGTCGCATTATTCATCCAGAAAGTGAGCCCTTCAAAGGAAAGGAATCGCGCGTCCCCCAGACTCCTCCCTCAATGAATTCTCCTCGGCATTACTCTCCTCAACCAGCTTCGCCCCAGACTCCTACTCAAACTCGAGGCCATCACTCGCACAGCCTGTCAAATCCGCCCACGTTCAAGACCGCTTTGTCTGCGCCGGATCTAGAGACTTTCCAAAAATCATCGACCGGCCATCTCCGGACCCTGTCGAAACTTGCAAAGTCTGGAGAAACCGAGGAGTTTGCAATTGATAGCCATACCCCGTCCGTTGTTGGTTTGCAAGGACGACGGCGCTTGAAGCGTACCGATTCGGTGGCTGCGAGCCGTGGACCCACAACCGCAGGGAAAAAGAACGCATCGGCTTGGGCGGCTGGGAGTTGGATAGACAAGCAGCGGCAATTCCTACAGGCGTACGAATACCTTTGCCATATCGGTGAAGCCAAAGAATGGATCGAGGAGGTGATTCAAAAACAAATCCCGCCGATTGTTCAGTTGGAAGAAGCCCTCCGAGATGGGGTGACCCTGGCGGAAGTAGTACAGGCGATGTACCCCAGTCGCACTTTTCGAATATTCAGACATGAAAGGTTACAGTATCGCCATTCGGACAATATAGCCTTGTTTTTCCGATTTCTGGATGAAGTTGAGCTGCCGGAACTTTTCCGATTTGAACTAATTGATCTATATGAGAAGAAAAACATCCCGAAGGTTATTCATTGTGTGCATGCATTGTCATGGTTGCTGTTTAAGAAAGGGCTTGTCGAGTTCCGAATGGGCAACCTTGTTGGCCAACTGGAATTCGAACACCACGAGCTCGAACAAACGCAGAAGGGCCTTGACAAGGCAGGTGTCAGCATGCCTAGTTTCTCAGGCATGGCTGCGAATTTCGGCGCTGAGACTGAGCCGGAACCAGAACCCGAGCCAGAGTCTGAAGAGGATCGAATACAGCGCGAGCTTTATGAGAATGAGGCGGCGATCGTCGAGTTTCAAGCCCAGCTCAAGGGGGCGATGCTGCGACTACGCCTCGGCAACTTAATGAACGACCTGTGGGACTTTGAGCCTATGCTGATGGATCTACAATCGAGACTGCGCGGCGATTGGGCTCGTCAAGTCATCCAATATAGGCTGGACATGAGGAAGTTTGCCGTAAACCTCCAAGCGATCTGTCGAGGTTTTATCGTGCGGTCCCGGCAGTCGGATGACATGAAAAACTATCAGGCTCAAGAGTTCGATATACTGCAACTGCAGACACTCATTAGAGGCTCCAAGGTACGCTCTCAGGTGAATTATCTTCGACGTCAGATGCGAAAAGAAGAATCAGGTTTGAAGCGTATTCAGGCCGCTTTAAGAGGGGCATTACAGCGCAAGAGAATATCAGACTTTGGTGAGAATGTTACGGATACTGAGGAGGGGGTCCGATTATTGCAGGCTGCCGTCAGGGGAGCTTTGAAACGCCAACAATTCTCGAGACAGTACGAAGAAACGCGATCCGCTGAAGATGATATCAAATACCTACAAGCTCTTGTACGAGGTGCCTTTTTACGACGGCAGATGAGCGCTCAACATGATCAGATTGATAGTATCCGAGGCAACGTGGAGATATTGCAAGCAGCCATTCGGGGAATGTTGACTCGTAGCTCCATTACGTCTATGAGAGACATATTCTCTAAAGAGGCTCCGTCAACTATCGCCATTCAGGCTAGAGCAAGAGCTTTGGCAGTCCGAAAACGTCAGGCTCAGCTAGCAGACTCCCTTTCAAATATGGAGGACAGATGTGTCAACCTGCAGGCTATAGTTCGTGGTGGATTTCTCCGGAAACGCCTTGTGCATCTCCGAAACCAGCTGGCTGAGCACGTGCCATTAGTCGTTAGCCTTCAAAGCATGCTCCGTGCGAGATCAGTTCGGAACTTCTTGACTTCTCAGCGGGCAGCATTGGACAAAGAGAGTGGATGTATTCTGGACCAGCAGTCCATGGCCAGAGCTGTTCTCTTACGGCGACGCTTGGAGGCTGACGCAGACGCTCTGCAACAGCAGGAACTTGCCATAATTGACTTGCAGGCTCTCACCCGGGCTGCGATTCTGCGGATTGAAATTGGCGGCATACTTGAGCGCCTGGACGACTGTGAAGAAGAAATTGGCCAACTGCAAGCCCATATCCGAGCGATGCTTGTTCGTGTAGATGTTGGGCAGTCTCTGGCCGACCTTGCCGCTGAGGAAGACGTTATAACCGATCTCCAGGCGCACATACGAGGGCATATTATTCGTTCGAAATTCGAAGAGAAACGGCGCTATTACCGGGAGAACATGGATAAAGTGATCAAGGCACAAAGCTTCGTGCGAGGCAGAATTCAGGGTCAGGCGTACAAAAGCCTCACGAGCGGTAAAAACCCACCTGTCGGAACTGTTAAGGGCTTTGTCCACCTCCTCAATGACAGTGAATTTGATTTCGACGAAGAAATCGAATTTGAGCGCACGAGGAAAGTGGTCGTCCAGCAAGTTCGGCAAAATGAGCTGGCCGAACAGTATATCAGTCAGCTCGATATTAAAATTGCTCTTTTGGTGAAAAATAAGATTACTTTGGACGAAGTGGTCAAACACCAAAAGCATTTTGGTGGCCATGTAGGGAGTCTTTTGCCGAACCGGGAGATCTCCTCAAAGGACCCCTTTGATCTGAAGGCCCTAAATAAGACGTCAAGAAGAAAGTTAGACCAGTACCAGGTATTTTTCTTCCTTCTCCAGACGCAGTCTCAATACCTTGCCAAGCTTTTCCGAAGGTTGCGTGAGCTTAACACGTCAGAGAAAGAGTACGAGAGGATCCGGCACCTGATGATGGGGCTCTTTGGATATTCCCAGAAGAGGCGTGAGGAGTACTACTTGATCAAGCTCCTGGCACGCTCTGCGAAGGAGGAGATCGAGAGCTTTGACTCCATACATGAGTACTTGCGCTGCAATTCGTTTTGGAACAAACTCTTCGCGTCGTACATCAAATCACCCCGGGATCGGAAGTTTATGCGCGATGTTCTGGGAACTGTTGTCAGAGAGAATGTGATAGATAACCCGGATCTGGACTTGGAGAGTGACCCCATGCAAATTTATCGTTCAGCTATCAACGACGAAGAGCTTCGAACGGGCAAACGAAGCCGACGCCATCCGGATATCCCACGAGAAGAAGCCATCAGAGATCCCGAGACAAGAGCGACATTTATTCAACATTTACAGGATCTCCGAGATATCGCTGACCAATTTTTCGCTGCGCTGGAGGAACTCTTATACCGTATGCCTTTCGGGATCCGCTATATCGCACAACAAATGTATGAGAGTCTCCTTGCTCGGTTTTCGGCGGAGGATCCTGGTTTTATCCTTCAGACGGCAGGTCACTGGATGTGGAGGAACTATTTCCAGCCAGCTCTAGTTGAACCAGAGAAGTATGGAGTCGTCGATCGAGGCTTGACCCAAGAACAGAAGCGGAACCTGTCAGAGATCGCCAAGGTGATTGCTCAAGTGGCATCTGGAAGGCTGTTTGGCGCGGAAAATGTGTATCTTCAGCCATTGAATACTTATTGTGCAGATTCGATCCAACGCCTTGGCCAAATATGGGGTGACCGTGAGTGATAGCATACTGATCAAGTGTAAGTCTTGACTAGCTGACATCGATTGCAGTGGTTTCTGTGCAAGATGCCGAGACCTATTTCGATATCGACGAGTTCAACGACCTCTACGCTAAGACGAAACCTACTTTATACATAAAAATGTCCGACATCTTTTCCATTCATCAGCTTGTTGCTTCTGAGATCCACTACATCTGCCCGAACCCAGATGATATTCTAAAGGAAGTCATACGAGACCTTGGAAACGTTAAATCTAACGAGAATGAGCTCATGAGCGTCAATTCTTCTGAGATAAACCTCATACTAAACCCAAAACTGGCACAGACCGAAGGCAAGAACTACCCGATTCTAGTTAACTGGAACTCAACGACTGACAAAACTCCATACAGACCCCGAGGCGGATATCAAGGCATTGTTCATGGAGACCAAACGATGCGTACTTTATATCATCAGAGTCCAAACGGGTGCCAATCTAATGGAAATCATGGTGAAACCCCCGACGGAAGAGGACGAGGAGAAATGGATGACGCTAGTTCGGGACGAGCTGAGTGCAAATAACACACGGCGAAGTGCCTATTCCGAGGCCAACACATTGGTTGACATCGCATCCATGAGCTACTCGGAGCTGAAGCGGACTGCACTCGAAAATATTATCCACCTTGAGCAAACCGGCAAAATCCGCAGGGACAATCACTACCAGGATTTACTAAATGACATCGCCATCGATATCCGAACGAAGCACCGCCGGAGGATTCAACGACAGCGCGAATTGGAAAGCACTCGTCTCACGCTGACACGACTGAATGATCAGGCTGCCTGGCTGGACCAGCAGCTAAAGACGTACAACGACTATATCGAACAGGCGATGGTGACGCTGCAGAACAAGAAGGGTAAGAAGCGGTTCCTCATGCCTTTTACTAAACAGTGGGACCACCAACGTGAGCTCCAGAAAACTGGCAAGGTCTTCAAGTTTGGATCCTACAAGTACTCGGCACGTAACCTGGCCGATAAAGGGGTGTTGGTCCACTGGAAGGGCTACACTGAACGACAGTGGGACCGGGTCGACCTGACCATTTCCAGTAACGAAGTCGGCGTCTTCACCCTTGATGGAAGCAGTGGTCCGATGATGGTCCCCGGAGCTAATGCCCAGATGCCCTTGGATGATTTATTACAGGCACAGTTCAACAACATGCAATTCTTGGACTTCTTCGACGGACAACTACGAGTCAATGTCAACCTTTTCCTCCATTTGATTATGAGGAAATTCTACAATGAATGAATGAATGATCATCCAGTCTCAGCGAAGGATCTTGGTATTTTATTTACAACATCATCATCGTCTTTTTTCTTTTTTATCTTTCCCTCCTCCTCTCTCATAATGCACACTTACTCAGGACATTCTTTCTATTTCATGATTTCAGGTACAAAGAAAAAGCGTATCCTGCATGATGTATCAATGAACATATGCGGGAAGACTATCCCTTTGAATGCAATGCCTCACCTTATGTTATTTTCTGCATGCTTTTGAATTCCTCACCCGATTCCCCTGAATTGTTACCCTTTTCTTGTGATGAATTAGACGATTCGATGTATGTATCCATGTATGTATTGAGTACTAGTGTCTAGTGTAGTACATGGTGTCCAGTAATTTGATCATAGTTGTATCTTTGAGCGAAGTCGAGCAGATGTCGACCTCTCTGCCCTAATACCGTAGGATCCTGACTCTGTCCATGGAAGTAGATAGTGAAAGGAACGCCATGATGGCATTCTACGACGTCTTGCTCTGCGGCTCAGGGGCTACCACGTGACCTCCGCCTTGGAGCCCAACGGCGAAGGCCAGCTGGAGCGGATCGATTCCTCGACTCCCGCTCTCCATCCCCTCGCGACTCCCTTCTCCTATTGCCGGTCTTCCTCCTTGTTTCGATTGGTATAGTGCAAGTCTTCTCGTCCTTGCTGAGAGCGCCATGGATTTCTCCTCTCTCAAAGACCAGGTTAGCAACCTGACCTTGTATGACATCAAGGCGGGAGTCCGCAAGGTCCAAAATGGTATGTCCTAGCTCCTCCTTTCCGGCCATTCTCCATGGGAAACCGAGAGCTCTAGCTGATCTATCTCAGCTGTGATGAATTACACGGAGATGGAGTCGAAGGTTTGTTGTTTCACCCGCTAGTTCCCTCCTAAGATAGTGTTTCCTATTAGCCCTATCAGTATTCAAGGGCCGATGGCTGACCGAGTCACTCTTGTTGTTAACAGGTCCGAGAAGCTACGAATAACGAACCCTGGGGTGCCTCAACCACATTGATGCAGGAAATTGCCAACGGAACCCATAGCTAGTCAGTCACCTTCGTCGAAATGATTTGTCGCATGTAGCCCGGTACCATTGGTTGCTGATATATCATAGTCAATTACTCAACGAGATTATGCCCTTGATCTACAAGCGTTTCACAGACAAGACTGCAGAGGAATGGCGGCAGATTTACAAAGTATATCCTACCAATCTGGGATCGTATGTCTTTTTCTGAAGCAGGGTTACTGACGCGTTTGCGCCAATTATAGGCTCTCCAGCTGTTGGAATTTCTGGTTAAGAATGGGTCGGAACGAGTGGTCGATGATGCCCGATCTCATATGTCCTTACTCCGAATGCTCCGTCAGTTCCACTTTATTGATCAAAACGGAAAGGATCAGGGTATCAATGTGCGCAATCGGTCGTCGGAGTTGGTGAAGCTGCTGGGAGATGTCGACTTGATCCGTGCCGAAAGAAAGAAGGCCAGAGCCAATCGCAACAAATTCGGCGGTTTCGAAGGTGGAGCATCTTCTGGAGGAGGGTTCTCAGGCTCTACCGGCAGGTACGGGGGATTCGGCAGCGATAGCATGTCCTTTGGTGGATATAGCGGGGGTGTGTTCGGCGATGGCGGCGGGTTCGGAGGAGTCTCGAGTGATTTCCAGGACACGGGACGACAGGGCAACAGGTTTGATGAATACGATGAATATGATGAAGCAGATGCCAGTCCCGTTCGCCGTCAAAGTCCCCCGCGTGCCCGACAGCAACCCAAAAAGCCAGAGCCCCCGAAAGAACCTGAGGCGGACCTCTTCGACTTTGGCGACGAAGAGACCACCACGACTACGGCATCCGCCGCGGCGGGCAAGAAACCTGCGACAGGTAACGGCAACGGCTTAGATATCCTGGATGCGAAACCGATCGATGACGATGACTTCGATGATTTCCAATCCGCGACCCCTGCCCCACAGCCCTCAGGCCAGTTCGCTATCCCGGCGCCCGCCTCTACCGTCAGCACGACCTCGAGCACCCAGTTCGCGGCCCCGAAGCCGGTCTCCGGGACTCAAGGGCCGAACTTGAACGGTCTGGTTGGATTCACGTCGATGACCCCAACCCCAACTTCGAGCACCATTGCATCTCCAACTCTGTCACAGAACTCGCTGGTACAGCCGCAGCAGCAGAAGTCTGCACCCCCGAAACCGACGAGCTACCAGGCCGCGACTCCGAACTATTTCACCTCCGTCTCCATTAACTCTGCCCAGCCCTCCTCCAGTACTTCCGGTCCCCGACCAGGCGTGCCATCCACTTCAACCTTCAGCTCTACCACCACTCCCTCCACGGCTGCCAGACCCGCGCCGTCCAAGCCTTCAGGTGACGCCTTCGGCTCGTTGTGGTCTAGTGCCAGCGCCAGCGCCGGGATTCAAAAATCATCATCAGCTGCAGGCAAGGGCCCCAACCTGGCCAGCATGGCGAAGGAGAAAGCCAGTGCCGGCATCTGGGGTGCTCCCGCCTCTTCATCCGCCCAGCCTCAGCAAGGAACCGCTGGTAAAACGGGTAGTTCTGGACTGGATGATTTGTTGGGCTAAACGTTTTCTTTTCTTTTCTTTTTCTTGTTAGATCATCTCTTATGTCTATCCATCGATTCCCTTTTATCATTTCTTGGGAAAAATATCATTCATCCTATGATTTTGCTACCAATATAACTTTCTTCCATGGCATCCGATGGTATGGTAGTAAGATAACACAAAATAGGTATAAGGAATAGGGGAGGGTACAATAGGAAAAATATTGATTACTGTTGTTCTCTTTGATTCCTTTTTCTGCCCATTTACCTGCTTGTTTATATTGTTTGTTTCTTAGCTAGTTTATGTTCATATTCATTCCCGTGTCCACATTGTGTGTATACCTGAATGAATCTTCCAGAGGTAGACGTTGATTTTTCTTTTTTGATTTGCATGGTGTCTGTTGGTTGTAAAATTATAGCACCTTTTTTTCTTTCTGTTCTTCGTTCCTTTTTTGGTTGGTTCTTCTCGTCTCATTTTATTTTTTATTGTCCCGCTCATCTTGCTTTGTTTCGTCTCATTTATTTTGTCCTAACAAGGCATATATATACAGTTGGTGTTAAAAAGTATAGATTATAACTTGCGTAACATGTGAATGGATCTATATTTTCATTTTTTGTCTTATTTTTTGTTCCTCTGTATTTGTAACAAAGCATAGTAATACATCCATCCATCCACCCATTCAGATGATTGCTACATTCTATCTGAGACAGGCGATCAAGTTACAACGTGGACAGGATAGAATATGATAGGATAGATAGATAGATAGAAAGTAGGTAGGTAGGTAAAAATCTAATGTATATGCGACGCCGACGCTGAAGAGTACTCAAAACAAACCACAACTAGAAAGAAATCAACAACAAAATATGGAAAACAACGACATATTTACAGAATCCACCCACGCTCGTTAATCCCTGATGGTCGGTCTGTTGGTCACTTTCTACCCAGCAGTCCATGCTAGTCAACCATTGACCATCGAGCAAATTGATTGATTGATTGATTCCAATTCAATTCATGAAACTCTATCGTATCATGTATGCAAGCACTTAAGACTCCTTCCCAATTGTCGTATAAATGGTGAAAGTAGGTTAGGTTAGGTTGGATATCCTTCACCCTTTTTTTCATATAGATGTAGATCCAATTTCAAGTTCCAGCCTGGGAACATAGAAAGAAATATTGTGATCAGATGGATGTGGTAATAAAGGCGGGGGATCAATAAAAAATAAATAAAATGGGGTATGATGTGATTGGATGTTCGATCCTCCATCAATAACTGCGTGTAGTCTCGTGACTTCGCCACGATGTTGACTTGGTTTCCTTTCTATCCTCTGGATTTGCTCCAGCGTGTTGGCCCCTTGCTGGGGTTGCAGGAAATATGATGTGTTCGAATCACTCTCCATCGGTGGAGACAATCCGACCCTCTGGTTTTATCTGTCCGTTGGTGACGTGTGATGGCTCGTGCTCAGACCCTAGATGAAGTTGCTCGTCCTGAGTAGGTGTGATGGCTTGATGGGAGTCAGGTGAGTCCAGATCAATGTACGTATCGCTTCCGCCTGATTTCGGATCGGGCTCCCCGTTCAACGATGTCAGTCCTCCCTCGATATCTCGAAGTAGTCGGACGAATTCCTCCGGAACCAGTCCACTCTCACCGGTTCGCGGATCCTCTGCAACCAGCCAGCCCTGGCCATGTCTATATGAGACGAAGATCACTTGGCCCTCCGCTAGAGGCAGTTCGTTCTCGTGCTCCCGGGTGAAGTCGAACAATGCAACGGCCTTTCCATGCATCTCTTCATCAGGGCATCCCACCGCAAATTGGAAGTCTCGAGAGTACGGGTCGGTGTCATACTCATCTTCCTGCTCATAACCCTGATACCGTTCATAGGCACCCATGTGTGAATATCGGCTCTCGGCGGCCGGGTATGTAACATACTCGCCACCAGGTCCATCGTCGGTTGCGTCGTCATCGTTCACATAGTACGTCTCACTGCCATCTGCGTTTACTCCAACAAACGTCCCCCGTTCCGCACCCTCGAAACCCTCCATACCGCGCTGGTCACTGGGGTTCCTGCCCTTGCGTCCATTCAAGTTCGGTCCCGTGGGCTCGTTCTTTCGGTGTCGGAGGGTGGAAAACACTGGACTGTGTAAATCTTCGTCTTCACTGTATGGCGGTCCGTCGCCAAAAGACATGGCAGGAAGCTGCTGATGTCCATAACTGTGTTCCGTGCTCCATGGTCCCGTTGACCACTGGCCACGCGAAGTATCCCAAGGAGCTGGGGGGTCTGACAGACGCCGCTGTTCACTAACCGGTGAGGACATCCCAGAAGCGTGAGATGGTAGGGGCCCATAGTGGAGAGGATGTGTCGGAAGATAAGCAAAGTCTCGGACAAGAGCATATGGCAAACTGGAGTGGAAGATGGGGAACACATGTGACCCCGGACGGGACCGATTTTGTGAAGCGAGGGAAAGGCTCGATTGAGTGGAAAGACGTTCTTTCGCATACGATGATGATCGCTGACGAATGGATGGCTTCACTGTGGTATCTGTGATAATAGGAGGCAAAACCGCTAAATTTTGTGAGGGGGGAACCTGCTGCGACGGGGGTGGCGACAAAGGAGATGCCATGGTGATGGACATGGATGTTCCCACAAGGAGAGAAGAGGAGAGGAAGATCGTTGATGGCGCGTCGAGGAAGGGTTTGAGTGAGGTGATATCGAATCGGATGGAGAGATACTAGGGAATTCACGATTTGAAGACGTCTACGCCCTAGTTTGGCATTGCGACCATTCAACCCACAAACTCTACTGGACGTGGAACCGGGAATCCGTATTCAAAGCTTGATGTCAACAAGCGGTAACTAGCCGAACGACTTCCTCTAAGTGAAGGGATGGGTGGTGTGGAGCGACGGCGAGGGAAGCATGCGACTCAGCTTGGAGGGGCACCTGGCGTACTCCTTGCGTTGCAAGCACGATCCAATTTGGTGGCCGGGAGAGTGTGGGGGCTGCGATACGGGCAGACAGCCTGAAACTAGGGAGAGAGCAGGAAACGATGCTCCAACTTTGACGCCAGAGAAGCGAGGTGGCCTCAATGGGTCTGCCGACGAAGTCTTGCAAAGTATTGATGACGATCAATGAATGATATGGGGTAATAGATAACGTGCGGCTATCGATCGCAGACTGAGCAGGGACCGCCTCGTAGGGATCGAGACAAGAAACTCGGTTCTAATAATTAAAGAAAAATGAAATAAAATATAATATAAATTCCGAATCGACGACCCAGTGAGATTGAAGAGTCATGTGGGTGGCCAATAATGGAGGCCTTGCCGGCTTGAACTTGAGACCGAGAGGAGAGAGTGTTCGAGGTTGTCGAGGGTTCAAACGGAGAATTCTAAATATAGCAAATCAATTAGAGTGCCAAAAAACCTTTTTTTTTTTTTTTTTTTTGAAAGAAAAAGGGCACCAGTGAGTGTCAAGGAAAGTGGATTGATTACCAAAGACTGCGCTACTCACAGTCTAAAAAACGCAGAAGCCGCAAAGATGGAGGCGCCCGGGGGGGAGGGGGGGGGGGGGAATAGGAGGAAAAAGGCCGAAAGAGGGGGGGGGGCATCAATCTGAATCCAAGTGCATTACAGAATACTACCTGTAGGACTGACTGACTGCGGAGAGGACAGAGCTGCGAAAGGCGTGCCGGAGATTACTTACACCTGTGAAGACAAATCCAAGTGTTCAGGATCAACGAGGCGCAGTTACGCAGTGGAGCTCGTTTCTTCTGCTGCTGCTACCAACCTCGTCTATTCGTTCAACCCAGCGCACCGCAGACGCAGGGCAAGAAGGTAATCTGGATTGGATCTGAAAAGCGCCAGGGAAGGGTCTCGAGGCCAATTGAATCGGAAGACAATCTCTTGTCTCTCCAGGGGCATTATGATTCTTTTTCCGGCTATTTCCCTGACAACACGTGATGTCCACGCGCGGACTAGCGCGTTTCAGATTTTGATGCCTTGCGCCATGCCGGATCAGTTTGTGGGGCCTGACGATTCTAATATTAATATTCCTTGCCTGCCAGAAGAATGAAGGGGTGGTCAACTGTACACTTCATAAGTTCATATCATTGATAAACATACTACTGCCTAGTTACAAATCTCATTGTTTTACTGACTACGAGGTACATACTACAGATTGTAAGGGACGATAGGATAAACCAACTCACTTTCAAACACTCCGTGAGTCTCTTCTATGTCATATCTGAGAACCCATCTTGACAACTAAAACAATTACCACGTTCATACTCTCACGCCAGGCCGGCCCAGCTTAAACCCAGTACTTAAAAAAAAAAAAAAAGGGAGAAATAGGCTATCTCTTGGCAGTCATACAGAAAGGAAACATCCCCAGCCTCCGAGACGAAAGAAATCCAAATCCTACTACAGGTATCATACACACATGCAAGGGGTGAGTGGAAAGGTGCTTCCCCAAAAACAACAGGTCAACCTAGACTCGAGCAGCCACTGGGATAGACGGTCCTCATCACAGTCATGAATGTGGTGACTGTGGCTGGTCCCGAGGGGGTTGGAGTCGAAGTAGGCGGCACCACGGCCGCTCTGTGCGAGGAACTGCTTTCGGACTGCAAGGACCTGTCTGAACCGAAGATTTCTGCAAACTGGGATGGTATGGCGGCGTTGTTCAATGACTGGCCCTTTTTATAGCCCGTTGGGACCCGCATCTGCATCTGCGGTCTGTCAGATACGTCCACGTCCATACACGTCGTATAGATCTCTTGCTTTCCATTCGACAACGAAGGGTCGGCACCCGGAGCTGTCGGCCAATCCCATACCCAGTATAGGGTGTACGGCTTCCCGGATGGAGCGCTGGATGGCAAAGCGACATCTTGCTGACACCAAAGATCCGCTCCCATCAATTGGTTCGCATCATGTCGGAACTTGGATTGTCGGGTCGTAGAAATCTGGCCACCATTGATTTGGTAGCACTGGCCATCATCAAAGTTCTGTACGGAAAGGAGCACGCCGCGTTTATCGCCGCCTGTGCCTTCTTTGTTCCAGACCTTGTGAACATCCACAAAGCGTTCATCCTGCTTGGGTTCGGTTGTTCCGTAGACGTACACAGTCCCACGGTTATGGGGCTTACCCGCCTGGTTTTGGGGCAGCGTCACATGGCCATTTTCTTGGTATCGAAGGGCAATTGCATCCCCAGGTGCTGCTTGCAGTCGGGGACTTCCCTTGGTTTGATCCTGCCTTCGTTGGTTTTCCTTGCACATTTTGCTGGAGGGAGCGATGTCGTTCGGCTTCATTCCAGCCGTTGAGGAGATCAGGTAGGTCATTGCAGTGTCGCTGAACCCGGGTGATGTACGAAGTACATTTCCCCGAGGATACCCTGGAGATCCAACAAAGGTCCCGTTTGGTGCAATGACCATGAGTTGTTCCACCCAACTATGGCCGTCACATGTTATAGCTATGAGACCAAGGAGCAGCAGACTCAGGGCGTAAGTCTTGAGCAAAGACATGGCTGTTTTTTTAATTTTATTGTGGTTTTGGTAAACAAATTAAGTGGACGAGAAAATCAAAACACCGACCCGCGGAGGAGTATCAATTAAAAGACCTAAGCTTTAATTAAGTTAGCAGATGCGCAGTGTGATTAGAATGTATTTTTTGCCAAGCTTTATATGGTCATAACGACTTCGGGGATACTTTTATTAAGTAGCTCTTGAAGGAGAAAGATGCCGAATTGCAACAAGAAGAACCGTAAACAATCCGAATGTTCACAAGAGGTGCTCAACAATGAAAAGCTGAACAAAGCAATAGTATTCGGGCGGTCCTTCTCTTTTCTTGAAAGACCCCGTCCTTGCCTCTTTGCTGCTATTGAAAGTACCCCAGCAAGAGGATTTTCCCGAGGGCTAAAGCCCAGTATTAATGAAGGGGCCATTGTGGTGGCTATTCGCAGACTGGGTAGTTGAGACACAAGAAGCTAGACCAAACAAGCCTATTGAGCAGGGTCAATAGAAGAATAGCACCGTGTCTCGCGAGGCGCTATTGTGAGGGACTCATGAGTGAAGGAGATCTAAAAACAGAGGATCTCAGCCAATCACCAGCAGCCCCAGTATCATAATCCAAGCAGATTCTGCATCCAAATGTGTTACAGATACATATCAGTCGATTAGGATGTCAGAAGCCTATCTAGCAACCAATAGCGATCGAATGGTCTGGAGGAAAAGTCGATACAAGCTACGGGAGATCCGAGCGGAATGAATGACTGCATCTGCATGACACATCCCCAAATAGCAACAGCGCCTACTGATGGTTTCAGATAGAAATTTCACTATATTAGGCGTCAACTATGGGCGAGCTCTATTGTTGCAGAAACACATGCCATGCAGATCAGGGAGCTCGCCGATTGGCCTAGGAGTATGTGACTTGGCGCTTCGGCCTCATGACTGGAGGGATCTTGCAGATACCATGGAAGCCATGCAGGATTTCGTCTTCTTCAGGGAAGAATCCGTTTGAAATAACGAATCTCACCCGTCAATCGGAATATTCCACGGACATTGGGCAATCAGGCGCCCATCGCAGGCGACAAAACACTGGAGCCCCGCGCTCTTCCAGGGCACGGCGCGAACCGGCACAGAGGCTGTTCGCGTAAGTACACAGAGTAAAGGGAATGAGGGTGCCGGTATCCTCCACAAAGGAATAAAAAGTGTATGCCGTGGGCGAATAGGCGGCTCTACTTTTTTTGGTTCTAAGGCTTTATATGCTTAATTCCTAAACAGAAGCCACCAAATCATATAATAATGTAAGTGAGAAAGAGGATAGTATTGAATCACCACCCCATCCCCAACAGTTATTGCTCCCAAGCCAACAACGTTAATTCATCTCGTCTATCGTGTGGTTCCGCCAAGTATTTATCTCTTGGCTAGAAAGCAGTTGGACGGACCACTGGCCAGGACTCGGGACGGTTCCATTCTTTTGGATTAATTTTCAGGACCCAGTTGGTATTGTCCACCCGCACACAACGCCCACGAGGCAATCCAAACTTTTGCACAACCGGTTTTTTGAGCGGTGACGTGTGCCATTTTTCCATGGATATGTCAGATTGGAAAGCTAATTAGTGGCTTGTCCCTGGATTTGCTGGTTTACACAGAATTGGAAAACAAGCTGTCAGGATTCCTTTCGTCACATCGACAGGCGTAAACTCAGAAAACAAGATTGTTTGAGCTTCGGACATCGTCCAGCATGCATATCTATCCACCCGTCCATCCGAAGTGACCGTCAAAGACCCGAAGAGGGAGACGAGAGATTGATTAGATGAAAGGTGGATATGGAGAGTGTTATCTCCGTTGGATCAAGGCGGTCCAGTGGCTCCTCCAAGCCCGCTCTGAGATAACTTGTCCCACTCGGGCTCGAAGGATGAGGGAAATGTCTCAGTACTCCGTACTTAGTACGGAGCCCAGAGTATCCATCCATTCGGGATCTGGTATCCATTCCTCTGATGGGCCAAGATGGAAATGGTTAAGAGGACGTTGAACGTTGGTTAGTTCCATACATAACATCCGGTGTATTCTCGCTAACCGGATGACCTTCTGGGAGATCCTGAGAGCTGATATGTAGTGGCCACTGGGTCTTTGCCTGTTTTCATTGAGTTGGTTACAGCAGGCAGGTAAGAAACCACGGAACCTCTACTTGGTATCTAGGTTAGAACGTCGAGGCACTCTGCATACCTGGTAAGCCTGGAAAGCCTGCATGAACCCGGGAAGCGGTGAAGCTCCCTACGTTTCGTCTCTCACCATCGAGGATCCAGGATGGGGACCGATGACGCAATAATTCTTTTTTATTCTTGATGTTGTTCGGGCTTCAAGAGGTCGTCATATGTCATAAACTCCAGTTCACTTCTTGTTCAGACTGTCCGTCTAACCCTGCAACAACAGCTACGCATCGTCATCAATCATCCCTGATTTCCTCTTTGGATATAACTTCGTATTAGCTCCAAAAGCGGATCTCCAGTGACCATTCATAGTTTCATACAGCATGCATTGTTCAAGCATTGGCCCAGTCCAAGTTGATGGTACTTGAACTAGTGGAAGTTAGTGGCCGCCTGATTTGTGGAAGTGCTGACTGTGACAGACAAAAGTCCACTACCTAGGTAGGCTAGTAGAAGGCAAAAGAAAAAAAAAATTCAGGTCAATGCAAGCGACGATGGTGTACTTCTACTTTCTTCCCCCACCTTTCCTTTGTATGATTATTGTTTTTCTCTTCTTTCTCTTCTTCGTATCATTTTACCATTGCTTACCTAGCTTTGTAGTAAGGAGGTACGTATCTTAAACAGAGCTCCCGTCTTACCTAATAGATCCCAGCTCTGATTGGCTTGTAACGACGTGGCTGAGCCAGGCGGCAGAATTATCGGGATTACTTAATTCCATCGCCTCTGTGGCACAAGTATTTTCCATTTCCATTTCCGCCCTCAAGGGTGCTTCGACCGCAGGTCAAAGGAGGGTAAATAACAGAAAAGAAAGAGAGAAAAAACCGAGAGAGAGAAAGAAAGAAAAATAAAAGATAGAGTAACTGTCGGGTGTCGCATTGGACTAAGTCCAGTTTGACATTGGGTCACGGAATGAGACTGGCCTTACTCAGACCCGATAGGAGGTAACTACTAGGTAATTTTTTTTTTTTTTTTTTTTTTTTTTTTACACTATCCCATCATCGGGTTCGAGGTGCTGATGTGAGAAGAATTCTAACACTACAGATACGACCCTCCCAACCCTAATCGATTGCCCATCTCCGCTCATATCATTGTGGGACCTGGGAGTTGCCATCTTGTCCCAAATTTTTGCGTGTGAAGCGTCTTTCCAGGAAGGCAGGCATCCCTGCGGGCCGTCGCGGATTTGTCTTCCTTTAAGACAACCTAGGCCCACATCCCTCCCTTTCCCTTCCTCCTTCCTCCTCTACCATCCAACATGGCAGCAACTTTGATTCCGAGGAAGTTGCCTTCAACAGAGGGCAAGGAGACCGAGCGGGGATGGTTAAAACGGCAGGTCACCAATTGCCTGCAATCCATCTCCCGTCGTGCCTGTCTTCATCCGATTCACACTATCGTGGTGGTTGCGCTTCTCGCCAGCACTACCTACGTCGGTCTGATCGAGGGCAGTATCTTCGACACGATCAGGAACCCTCGAAATGTCGTGGGTCAAGTGGATGTCGAGACCCTCCTTCAAGGTAGCAGGAATCTTCGGCTGGGCGAGAGTACCTCCTGGAAGTGGCAGGTCGACGACGCGTTGACGCTCGAAGAGGAACAGGTAGGTGGCCCATTGATCGAGACTTCTCGTGTTAATTGTTTATTTTAACCACGGTATTTAGTCCCAAGTTGCCCAGCATCTCGCATTGGCCACCTTCATCTTCCCCGACTCCCTGTCGCGATCGGTTTCCACGGCCCCCGTTGCCGAAGAAGTACCCATTCCTTCCAATGCTTCCGCACAGGTGGTCCCTCAGACTCCAAACCTGTTCTCGCCCTTCACGCACGACTCGTCGCTCGCGTTTGCCCTTCCCTTTGATCAGGTGCCTCAATTCCTGAAAGCGGTGCAGGAAATTCCCGACCCTTCGGCCGACGAAGATGTTGGAGAGCAGAAAAAATGGATCATGCGCGCGGCCCGAGGCCCAGCCTCTGGCTCAGGTACATCGGTCAAGCTTTGGCTGACCGATGCATGGAGCTCTTTTGTGGACTTGATCAAGGTAACCCTTCTCCTTGGCTCGGAAGAGTTGGCATCATTGCTAAATGCCCACTAGCACGCCGAAACGATCGATATTGTGATCATGGCGCTAGGATACCTCTCCATGCACCTCAGCTTCGTCTCTCTTTTCTTCTCCATGCGTCGTCTCGGTTCACAATTCTGGCTGGCGTTCACCGTCCTTTTGTCTGGCGTATTTGCCTTCCTGTTCGGCCTCCTCGTGACGACCAAACTCGGTGTCCCGATCAATGTGCTCCTGCTCTCTGAAGGTCTTCCATTCCTCGTTGTCACCATTGGATTCGAGAAACCGATCATTCTCACCAGGGCTGTCCTTAGCGCTTCGATGGACAAGAAGCTACAGGGTGCGCAAGCTGGTACCGCCAACTCCAACCAGCTGAGCCCAGCCGCCCCACGATCCATTCAAGACTCGATCCAGACCGCGATCAAAGAGCAGGGGTTTGACATTGTCCGTGACTACTGTATCGAGATTGCCATCCTGGTTGCTGGTGCCGCTTCGGGAGTTCAGGGTGGTTTGAGGCAGTTCTGTTTCCTTGCAGCCTGGATTCTGTTTTTCGATTGCGTGCTGCTCTTTACCTTTTACACCACGATCCTCTGCATTAAGCTTGAGATCACGCGGATCAGGCGCCACGTCGCCCTCCGCAAGGCTTTGGAGGAGGATGGAATCACGCATCGTGTGGCTGAAGACGTCGCCTCGAATAACGACTGGCTCCAGTCTGGTTCAAAGACCGATGGGCCCAGTGACACCAACATTTTTGGAAGGAAAATTAAGTCGAGCAACGTCCGTCGCTTCAAGATCATAATGGTTGGAGGCTTCGTCTTGATCAATGTGGTCAACCTGTCCGCCATCCCTTTCCGGAACTCTGCTGCGCAAGGCTCTAGTGTGCCTCTTCTCTCACGGGTCTCTAATATTCTGTCACCGACACCGATTGATCCTTTCAAGGTTGCTGAGAATGGTCTCGACTCGATCTACGTTTCTGCTAAGAGCCAGATGATGGAAACGGTGGTGACGGTCATTCCTCCTGTCAAGTACAAGCTCGAGTATCCCTCGGTGCACTATGCTTCTCCCGAAGACGGTCAATCTTTCGATATTGAGTATACCGATCAATTCTTGGATGCAGTTGGTGGACGGGTAATCGAGAGCCTGCTGAAGAGCGTCGAAGATCCGATCATTAGCAAGTGGATTATTGCTGCCTTGACCCTCAGCATCATTTTGAATGGATACCTGTTCAATGCCGCGCGGTGGAGTATCAGGGAACCCGAGCCCACTCCGGCGGCCCCGAAGGTGGCCCCCGCGGCACCGAAGGTGTATCCCCAAATTGACCTCAACAACACCAAAGGCCCCACGAGAAGTACCGAGGAGTGTGAAGTGATGTTAAAGGAAAAACGTGCCGCCTACTTGACAGATGAGGAGTTGATCGAGCTGTCGGTGCGAGGCAAAATCCCCGGATATGCTCTGGAGAAGACGTTGGAAAACGAGGATCTCATGAGCCGCGTGGATGCCTTCACCAGGGCAGTCAAGATCCGAAGAGCGGTGGTTTCCAGGACCAAGGCCACTTCAGCTACCTCTACCTCGTTGGAAGCCTCCAAGCTCCCGTACAACCACTATAACTACTCTCTAGTCCACGGTGCCTGTTGCGAGAATGTAATCGGCTATTTACCTTTGCCGCTGGGAGTCGCTGGACCTCTCATGATTGACGGTCAAAGCTACTTTATCCCTATGGCTACAACGGAAGGTGTCCTAGTCGCTAGCACTAGTCGGGGTGCCAAAGCTATTAATGCGGGCGGTGGTGCCGTTACTGTCCTCACGGGCGATGGCATGACTCGCGGTCCCTGTGTTGGATTCCCTACGCTTGCACGAGCTGGCGCCGCCAAGGTCTGGATCGATTCCGAGGAAGGGCAGAGCATCCTGACTGCGGCATTCAACTCCACTAGCCGATTTGCCCGCCTTAAGTACATGAAAACCGCGCTGGCTGGTACCTACTTGTATATTCGGTTCAAGACCACCACCGGTGATGCGATGGGCATGAACATGATCTCTAAAGGTGTGGAGAAGGCGCTGCATATTATGGCCACCGAGTGTGGCTTTGAGGATATGGCGATCATCACCATTTCCGGGAACTACTGCACGGACAAGAAGTCTGCGGCAATCAACTGGATCGACGGTCGCGGCAAGTCCGTTGTGGCCGAGGCCATCATCCCGCAGGAGATCGTCCGGAGTGTTCTAAAGAGTAACGTGGATGCGTTGGTTGAGCTGAACACCAGCAAGAACCTGATCGGTAGCGCGATGGCAGGCAGCTTGGGCGGATTCAACGCGCACGCGTCCAATATTGTTACAGCCATCTTCCTCGCCACGGGCCAGGATCCCGCGCAGAATGTTGAGAGTAGCAGCTGCATCACCACGATGAGAAAGTAAGTTGTTGGAGATCTAGAAGAAATGATTGGTCGTGAGTGCTAACCATGAATCTTGCAGTCTCAATGGCGACCTTCAGATTGCGGTATCGATGCCTTCGATTGAGGTTGGCACAATTGGCGGTGGCACTATTCTGGAAGGACAATCCGCCATGCTGGACATGCTCGGTGTCCGTGGCTCTCATCCCACGAACCCGGGCGAGAACGCTCGCAAACTTGCGCGCATTGTTGGTGCTGCCGTGCTCGCTGGAGAGCTGAGTTTGTGCTCGGCGTTGGCTGCCGGCCACCTTGTCCGGGCACACATGGCACACAACCGTAGTGCGGCTCCCACTCGGTCAGCGACTCCTGTCTCAGCTGCTGTGGGAGCGGCGCGCGGACTGACGATGACTGGCTCCAAATGAACTGAAAGGGAACCTAGTGGGCTTTCCATATCTTCCATTGTGACCGAACGGCACTCCGTTGCCACCAGCAGGCTGTAGCAGACTCTAGCAGACTCTAGCAGACTCTCGGCTTGTGGTGGTCGGTTCTTTCTTTCGGTCAATAATACCCTATAGGGTGTCCACGAGCAATGATCTTTTGGTTTCACCATGGTATTTGCTAGTCCTTGGATCCTCTTCTTTTATCTTTATATGGTTAATTTTTTTATTATTTTTTTTTTCCTTTCTTTTTCATAACTTGTACATTGCTCTCTATATGGTGGCATGCGGTCCTCTTCCCCTTGTGGCGACCAGTATGCGGAGCATAGGAGTATCGACTCTTCCTGGCGCGCAAGGAGCGCAGCACCTGGACATGATAGAGGAATGTGATCCCCGAATAAACGGGGGGAACAAAAGCTTTGACGAAGGGGATGAGTGGGCAACTGTATGGATGGGAAACGAATATTTACAACATGTGTATAATTCCATAGAATGAAATATGAATACATGGTCCAATCTATCCAGTCTCCCTCACGGTCCTCGGAGGTAATGCGCTGCGATGGGGAGTTTCAGCGGGGTCTCCTCTCCTTTCAACTTGATAACCAGAGCAGACACTCCGACACCTCGTTCCCTCAGATATCGCTCATCTTCAGTTCCCCGAGGCACCCGAAGACGAACAACTCCTGACGACTCTGATGACCCAGGGGCACGGAGCGGAAACTCCACCTCATCCCCAGTCCCCGACCGACGACGGCCTGCCACCCCCAAAACCGAGGTATACAGATCCATATACGCCTGGACCTTCTCCCTTGGCACCAGCACCTCTATAGCTTCCAGCCCAGACGCCCCAGAGGAATGCTTCCTCCCCGTTGGGTCCATCGGTACCCGCAGCCCTCGATCCGTCACATCGTGGCAGAAAAACGGAGTATCCGTTGGTCTTTTTGCTGTCCCCTCCAGGATACTGTCCGTATTCGAATATGACGGTCTCACCAATTCCCAACGGATCTCCTCCCCTCGCGGGGTCGTTCGTCCGCCCGCTTGCGGCGGCGTATACGTAACGCCTAGTCCGCCGTCTCCCGGAGGATGGGCCAGTGCCCCCGTTAATCGTCGGTAGTTGTCATTTGCACTGAACGGTGATATCGTCGTCAGGGCGAAGTCGCCGGGGTAGCCATGGAAGTCATCTTGGGGACGGATGATGTTTAGAAGTTCGATGTAGGTGTTGTCAGGGAGGATGATTAGTTTGTTTTGAGTGCGGTTGCCTGGTTAATATTATATTAATATATATTGGGTGTGCTTTTTGGTCAGGGTTATTACCCGTGTGAGTCCCCCCCTCGATAATGGTGAAATTCTCCGTCAGCCATGATGGGGGAGACTCGAAGTCTGGGGTGGAAAGTTGGATGAGGACGTGGTCGAAGTGGACTGGGGTCATTCTATTTATTGTACAGTAAATTGGGTATATAGGGCAGAGTGTGAGTGTGAGGGAGGGAGTTGGAATCCATGCGGGGTTGATTCTAGTGTATACACAGAGTACATACTATGTACAGAGCACATGTCTATGATCACATCATATGTCAAATAAGTTGGTGGTAATAGTGAAGTAAACAAGGTCATAAAAGAGGGGTAAAACGAACTCCCCTACACCTAGCAGAAGAAGCAACCTAATGATCCATAATAATAATCACAAGAATGATCATATGTTGATCAATATAATCAAAAACCATCTAAGACAATTATTTTAAGCACCTTTTCAAGAATAGTGTCTACCTTCCTATTCGGTATTAGCCGAATATCGGATATCATAATGCATGTTCAGTAATCTATCTGCCTCGTAGGCTTGTTGATATAGGATCCCAGCCTTGTTCGAGAAACAGCGGTATATCTAACTTGACTATAATGTGGATTCAATCCTGGTCGAGACTCATCTACTTTTCTTATGAATATTATGCATCCATATTTGTTTTGTCTGGTCAGACTACAATATTCCTACCCGAGTACCTTACTAGGTAGTACTATTTAGATACCAACTCGAACTTACCATGTACACAGACGGTAGGTACTAGATGTATTACGACGGTCTGGACTCACGCAGCAATTTCCAAACCTCCTGAGCTAAGTCCTGCCATGTGGATCGCCGAGTCTTGGGTGTTGGATCGTCCCGATGATCTCTCCGCTACCTGGAAGATAGACACGAGCGAATATGAATATGTATAATAAATTGGCAGGCCAATTTGAGATCCCGAACAATATAGGAGGTCTCGAGAATATACTACGTATTAGATGCTATGATTGTGTTCATGAAAGAATGAACGGACCCTGCAAGGTCAGCACCGCCACACGACTAATCCATGCCACTAATTAGAGGTTCTCGATCGGTTCCTGTGGATCTCAGCTCGTATTGTTTCGTACATACACATCAGAACAACTGTTCTGAGTATACTCTAAGTACGGAGTACACATCTGTATGTACATATCTTGCTAGGTACATATAGGCAGGTACTGAATCAAGTTGGATTATATGCAAAACTGCAATTGAATGCCTAGTAGTACCCAGGTACCCTTACCTGGGTACCTGGCTCATCCTGAAGGAACCGTATTTGTAAGTCCGTACCGTATCGTACGTCCCCAAATCTATGCCGTCCCCAGTCTTGACTTCTCCATCTGTGGCTGTTGGGCCGCTGTCTTCTGTCTTCCTCTTGTCTTCCTTCACTTCCGTTCCTCTCTGTCTGCTTTTCTTCTCCCACTTCCTCCCCGCAGTCTCTGGTGGCTACCATTCTTCGGTCGCTCTCTTCCTTACGGTCATTTCCTTCTCATCACTGAATTTTATTCCTTGTATCATAGTACTGTTAGTAATCTCCGTGCACGTCGCCATTCCTTCCTACCGAGTAGCGTCAGCCACCATCGAAATTAGCCATCTTACCTCCGTTCTCCGGGACTTGGTGATCCGCCCCTGTTGGTTCCTTCTGCGTCGCATATATTTATTTATATTTTTTTTAATTTAAATTTTTGTTTGTTTTAATTTTAAACCGTCCAGTCCTCGAATGCAAAAGTCCTCAAACCAGTTCTTTATTGAGCAGGTCCAACGTTGCCTCCAATAAGCCGCCGCTGGTGCAACGTGACCGCCGACTCCTCGGTCCCCTATGAATGGTCACTCAGGGGCCATGTCACCGGTCTCCGTGGACGGTAGTGACTGGTCAGGAATCAACCAATATCAGAAAACCGATGCGCCCTTCTCCCCGACCTTCTCGAACCGCGACAATCTAGCCACCCCTCCCACCTCCGGGGCTCCCAGTGCTCCCAACAGTGTGCCCAATGGAAGTTCATCCAGCCAGATGAGCGACTCGGGGAACCCGTCGCCTCCGAGCTCGGTGGCTGCGCGATCCAGCGATGGCACGTTGGCCGATCAGCGCAGCAAGCGACACAAGAGGATGGAGGAACTCCTGGGACAGCATTATGTCGCCCTGAGACGGTTTCTGCAAATGTCCTATCGGGATGACCGAGGGAATAGCAAATCCAGTAAAGCCCGGGACAAATTGCTCCGTCTCTCGGCCACCCAGTTCCACGAGCTGAGTACCGATGTCTATGATGAACTGCTGCGCCGCCAGCAGTCCGCGCCCTCCCCGTCACGACCCTCTCGTCCCGATGTTCCTCCGTTTCTGCCTCCCCGAAAAGATTTCCATGAGAAGCGCAACCAGGCGCGTCAGAAATTGGCCTCCCTGCAGCACCAACGCTTTAGGGATCTCGCCACCGATGTTTATTGCGAGCTGGAGCGACGATTCCCTCAGTTTCCCGCCAGGGAATCCCGCAGGGCCAGCCCTGCTCCCAGTGCCCGAAGTCGTCCGTCGAACGGCTACCCGCCCGGTCCGTATGGCCCCGGGTTTCCTCCGCCTCCGGGAAGCCGACGTTCGCAATCTCGGGGCCCGCCGCGGGGGAGGGGATATACATCTGGGGGCCCTCCGGGCGGGTCCTTCCCTCCGCGACAAGGATCTCTGGGTGGACTGACCCCGTCGGTGAATGGAGATGGTCCTATGGCCAAGTCCTTCCAGAGTAACACGATGGTTCCAAACAAGAGCACCATGGTGGAGGATGACGATGATATGGCCGGGATGGACGATGACTATGACGCGCGGAGTGATGCTTTTGCTCTCGACGCGGTCCTGCAGAGTAGACGCGGGACTACAACGACTCTAGGAGATGGGGACAGGAAGTTGTTGGCAGACACCCAATCTCAGGTTTCGACGTTGCAAGACAAAGTAAACAAACTCGAGGAATTGCTGAAAACCAAGGATGAAGAAATCGCCAAACACCAGGGCAACCACGGCGAAATGAGCAAGCTGGAGGAGTTGATCAAGTCGAAAGATGAGGAGATTAGCCGATACCAGGAGGAGCAGGATAAGTCTCAGGTATGTGAAATTGCCCGGATGCTCCAGTTCTCTATGGCATTTTTCTAACAAAATTTCGAAATAGATTAGTACCTTTGAACGGCAGGAATGGGAAGACATCAAAATGGAACTGGAAAGCAAAATCTCCAAAGCAGAAAACTTGAATAGTTCGCTGCAGCTGGAGCTGGACAAGGTCCGGATGGAACAGGAGGCGATGGAAAAGGACCTTCGAACCCAGATCGATGCGGCCTCCCAGCAGGGTGCTGGCGATGCTGAGCTGCAGGCCCGCTTTGCTGATCTGGAGGTCAAGCACCGCGGATTGCAGAGTGAACTGCAAGAACAACAGCAGGTGACGGAGGAGGTTCGTCGCGAGGCTGCCGGTTTCCTGATGGAAATGAGGGCCTTGTCAGAGCAAAGCCATTCCAGGTGGGAGCATGAGGAACGGCTCTCTGGTGAAGTCCACCGGTTAGAGGAGGAAATCAAGCAGTGGAAGAGTCGATATGCCAAGGCGAAATCCCAGCTCCGCCACCTCCGGGCATCTTCAGCAGGCATTTCGGAGACCATTCCTGACGCCAACACTGTTGCCAGAGATAACGAACTCTTGCATGAGAATGGGTTGATCAAGGATATTCATGTGACCAAATTCCAGATATCCATCGACGAGCTCCTCCGCGTTGCACGATTCGACGATCATCAGCTTGTCATGCAACAGATCAAGGCAGTTGTCATCGCGGTCCGCCATCTACTGCGTGATGTCGAAGTGTCTTCGGATCTGGACGATGGGCCGTCAGCTTTGCGCGGTAAGGCTACACGCAAAGTGTCCGCGACGGCGAATAATTTGATCACAGCATCTAAGAACTTTGCCAGTTCGAGTGGTCTTTCCCCTGTTTCTCTCCTGGATGCCGCAGCTTCGCACCTGTCAACAGCGGTCATTGAGCTTCTTCATCTAGTGAAGATCCAGGCCAGTCCTGCCGGTGACTTGGATGAAGACGAGGAAGAACAACATACCCAGATGAAATCTCCAGACTACTTCAGCGTTGCTCCCAGCCAGAGGAGATTGAGCAATAACGGATCTGTCTACAGCGCCATGAGCCCACCGTCCAACCATTCTGGGAACCCGACAGATGCTCACATTGGAGTGTCGGAGCATGTTCCCAATGGCGTGAACAACGTGAAGGTTAACTATGTGGTGCAACCTGAAGATCATGAGCTTCAGGAACTCAAGGTTTGTCCATCTACTACACCACTGTTGATAGCTGGAGATGGTTCTAACGCTCCCTGTAGCTTTACGTCGAAGATCAAACCGATGGCCTTGTCCAATCCATCCAGGCTCTTGTTGCCAGCATTCGAGGGGAGGAGGGCCTGACTACTATCCGCACCCACGTGTCCGCTATTTCTTCGGTCGTGACAAATGTTGTGTCGTCTGCAGAGCATTTTATCCACAAACCCGACATCAGCCCAGTGCTTATGGACCGCGCTGGGTCGATCATCGAGACCCTGGATTACCATCGGGGCCGCCTACTGAAAACCGCAGCTGAGGGCAAAGGCGCGTCCTACGATGAGATCTTCCACAATGTCACCAATAAACTCCCTCCTATTGCCTTTGAAATCGCCCGGGTGACAAAGGAACTTGTGCAGCGGTTAGATCGTACGGACTACGATGACACCGAGGATGATTTCCGATAGTCTGCATCTTAGCCTTTCTTTCCTTTCTCCTTCTCTTTTTCTTTTTCTTTCATTGCTTCTATACTCCCCCTTCATTTCACCCTTATTTTTTTATGCATGTGGCCAAGGCCGTTGATCCTTGTTGAGTTCACTGATTTAACAGGACAAGACCACTGCTAAACCGTCATTCATGACAATGAGCAACCATGTGAAACGACATGTTGAATTTGGTGGAGCCTTGTTTTTTTTTTTCAATTTCTTGATTCATTATTCCACCATGGGATGTGGATTTGTATTGTTACTGACTATTTTATGGCCTTCTTTGTTAATTATTTTCATGTCTTTTTCTCTTCAAGACTTTCAATTAGCGTTTTATTCTTATTTTGGTGAGCTTTCTCTTTTATTTTTTGTTATTATTTTTCTTTTTTGCAAGGTCTGGTCTAACCAGTTCCATTGCATTTAGATCGGATACACCGTCATGAAAAGGTTGGCTATTTGTCGAATGCCTCTGGAGTGGATTAGATAGACCCTATTGTTGATACTAAATTTGAGGATGGTCGAGTTGCGAGTTTTTCGTATTGTACATGGAATTATTACGATGTTTTGAATCTCCTTCCAAAGGGTTCTCAAATGGATTTCTCTGTGCGTATTACATAAGCGGCAGATTTTCCGGGACTAACTATACCGTTTTGGGAGCAGAACGAGGATATTTTTTCATTGCGGCTGTCGCCAGCTGTAGTACATTGACTGCTCCCTGGTTCTCATTATTGCAGCCACCTCACCGCAAGCCACGCGTTTTGCTTCAGGCATTTTCCTACGTCGACTCATGTAAGTAAGAATGATCCCCTGATGTATATGCCATCTGGGCATTGGCCTCCACGGACTGCCGGAGGAGGGTACGATTGGGCGAAGATGAACGAATTCCATGTTCTTCCATCGCCCCCTTATTTTACCTGTCGCCAACCAACCACATAGCGGCCTGAGGCCACTGTGCTGCGCTGATGGCAGAACCCGGCTGACGTAAGTGTGCCCCGCGCCGACACTCATAGAAAAAGTCTCGTGACCGCGCCCCACCGGTTGCCCCTCCAGCAACAATGTTCTCCCGAAGCCTGAGTTCAACAACAACCCCACTTCGCTCATCCATCTCTTCTCGTCCCCTCTTATCCTCCGTCCTCAATTGCAATCCCTCTTTCCTCTCTCTTCGCCCATTCCATCAAACCGCCGCAGCCATGTCTGAATTCACCAAGGCCTTCTTTGACGTTCAGTACGCCCCTGTGGGCACCAGCGCTAGTAAGTATCCCCCTTCTCTGTGGGTTATTACCATACTGGTGGGCTGGGGAAAGAGGTGTAATTACCCCTCCCGAGCCACCAATTTTTTTGCGGCAGGAGAGAGAGCCCATGGGCGAGATATACTCGCTCACCCAGGATAATTGTTCGTGGCTGACAATGTCCTCCAATGCTTCTAGCCCAGACGAAGCGTATCACCTTCAAACTTTACGAGAAGGATGTCCCCAAGACTGCTAGAAACTTCCGTGAGCTGTGCAAGAAACCCCAGGGTGAGGGTTACAAGGGCTCAACCTTCCACCGTATCATCCCCAACTTCATGCTTCAGGGTGGTGACTTCACTCGCCACAACGTATGTTTCTTTTCCTTTTTTCTTTAACATTTTAAATATCTATAGAGCTAATGGGCGTAATTGACAGGGTACTGGTGGTCGCTCCATCTACGGCGAGAAGTTCGCCGATGAGAACTTCATCCACAAGCACACCGGTCCGGGTATCCTCTCCATGGCCAACGCTGGTCCCAACACGTAAGTTTTACTGGACCCTGTGGTAATTTACTGTCTATAGACGTCTTGCTGACTCCCTTCAGAAACGGCTCCCAGTTCTTCATCACCACCGCTACTACCTCTTGGCTCGATGGCAAGCACGTCGTCTTCGGTGAGGTTACCGAGGAGTCGATGTCTGTTGTCAGAGACATTGAAGCTCTTGGCAGCAGCAGTGGCACCGTCCGCTCCGCCGTCAAGCCTACCATCGTTGACTGCGGTGAGCTGTAAATTGGTCCAGAGGGGAATTTTATTAACTGGAAAATGTGCCTGACAGCAAGAATGGGGAGACACTGGCTTACTCCCAAGGGGTGAGCTGTCGGGAGAAGTTCTTGCATGTGGTGTAATTTAGAGTGCCTACCAATATGACAGTGGTCCTACTCTTCTTGAGTTTCAATGTTGCTGTAGCTTGTATCTTGTAGCCTCCTTATCTCGCCCTGATGAGGCCAAGAATCTAGAATTGAGTGTGGACGATCAAAGCATTGGGTATGATGGATTTTCATATTTTTACATTGTATCAGAGAATGGCTCTACCCCTCTCCTGCGCGGCTCGCCGCTCACCGCTTCGGCAGACCCGCTCCTGGGGGTCTGCTACAGCTCAATTATAATTGCAGCTCAATAATAAAAAATTCATTATACTAAGTATATCTTATATTTGAAGCTATTCCCACCACACAAATGCCTAAATCAACCTACAAAGCCGAGGAGGAGATTATTCAGAAAGCTCTACACGTATACAATTAAAAAAAAAAAAAAAAAAAAAAAAAAAAAAAAAAAAAAAAAAAAAAAAAGAAAATGCGCGCGTGAATATTTTAAAACTTGCACGGGAATATGGAGTCAACTACCAACGCCTTTGTTTAAGAATCCAAGGAAAAAACAGCAGATCTACCCGGAAACGTACTAATCTACGCCTGGATCCTGCTCAGTATGATGCTTTATTTGATTATATTAATCGATACAATGATGCAGGCGCTCCACCAAGTATTAGTGCTATCCGAAAAGCTGCAAATGCAATTCTACGGAACAGTTATACAGATTCTTCAATAAGACCACCAGAAGTCTTAATAAATTAGCCATACCGATTTTTGAAGCAGCATGATTAATATTTTAAAGGAAAAAGACAAGTAACTGATATGGATTGTTACAATGCAGAGGATGCTGCATTAATTTCACAGTAGTATAATTATTTAAAGCTTTAAATTAAAGCAAAATCTCTGCAGGATGAAGATATATGGAATTTCGATAAAATAGGCTTTCAAATTGGACAGGGACGGGTTGAGACAATTGTGACTTAATATCCTACAAGAAATAATAATATTGCAGCGCGTCAACACGGATAACTGTAACCTCAATTAAATACGCAAATTCTATGGGTTATACTATAACTAAGGTTTAGTTGGAGGCATGGTACGACTCTACAAGTCTTCCAGATAACTATATTCTGGAGGTATCAGATTCAGGCTATATAAATAATATAATAGCGTATAGCTGGCTGCTTTATTTTAATTACTTTTCTACTAAGCGGTAGCTAGGCGAGTATTGGTTACTTTTAATGGACAACTCTGAGTTTTATCTAACTGTTAAATTTGTCCAATACTGCCAGAATTATAAGATTTTATTACTTACATTTCCACCTCACCTAAATCACCGGCTTCAACCACCTGATTCAGTTCCTTTTTAGCAGCTTAAAATGGCTTATGGCCAGGCAGTCAACGCAGTATCACGATTCCGCGGAGAAAGATATGATAAATTGGAGTTTTTATATAATATAGATGGTATGCACAAGCGAGCGTTTACTAAGCGTACAATCAAGACAGGGTGGCGGGAGGTAGGAATCTGGCCATGGGATCCTTCTCTTGTATTGTAGAAGCTTGGTGGGACAGCTGAAGAGGAAGAACCTTTAAAAATATATAATGGAGATTATATAATTGAGAATTTTGAAGATATTACTGTGTCCACAACTACTGCAACCACTACCACCACCACCACTACTACCACTGCTGCAGTGCAGAAAACACCGTCGCCACCACAAGAGGAAGAGAACAAAACCCCTACAACACTACGCTCGTTTAGGAAGGAGGTGATGATTTATCGGAGGTCAAAAATAAAGCTATCTCCTTCGGTTGATCGTCTGCTCCGTGGTGGGTTGACCCAGGCAGAAAAGTATGCAATGTCATCTGTTGCATTTGATAAAGCTTTAGCTTCAAAGAAAAGACCTTCTAATTCCACCACCCGAACACGCCGCTGGGTGCATATGGACGGTCTTATACATGCAAAGAATATTAATCGTTAAATTAAGAAGAAAAAATTCAAGGAAGCACAGAAGCGTTGGAAATCTACGCTTAGAAGGCATCAACGTGAGTCAAAAGCATTAATGGAGCGGAGTGCTAAAGATATTAATAAAGCCCCAACACCGGCTCCAGCAAGCGCTGAAAGGGACAAATCTGAAGATTTATGGTTCATAAATTAGAAGGTGATCGTAATATAACTTCATCTTTTCTTGAATAGGCAATTTTTGAGGTTTATTTTCAAGATAATGAATTTTTTATAATTGAGCTGTAGCAGAACCCCCAGGAGGTCTGCCGAAGCGGTGAGCGGTGAGCCTCGCAGGAGACGGGTATGTGTAGAAATTACCCACAACATTTGGTCACCGCCGTGGCATCATTCCTACTCATTCGTCAGTGGTTTAATAAACAGAAAAATAACAGATTAAAAAAAAAAAAAAAAAAAAAAAAAAAAAAACTTACTTGGATGTAACACCTCCCACCTCCTCCCAGGAAAACACCACAGATCCCAGAAACGCACCGATAAAGATACAAATAATAATATATCCATTGAAATACATAGCCAACAACATGACGAAGTATGCCACCGCAAACTGCAACATATGCAGCGCCGCACGCACGAGCTGCTCAATAGGCGTAGGTCGGACTCCATGCGGGGCGCATTGAATGGGCACTGGTACGGTGGTTATTGTTCCTGGTTTTCCTGTGTCGCTTCCACTGGTGTTTCCTCCGTTGGCGATTTGTTCCGCGGGAGGAGAAGATAGACTTGTTCCTGTAGAAACCCTTGTCAGATTTGTTTGATTTAATTATCAGGGGGTGGAGAAATAAGGAGACTGACGTAGTTGGGCCCTTCGAACAATAAAGGCATCGTATTCTCGACCGACTCGACGTAGAAATTCCAAAGTCATTACGAGTAAGATTACTCCGATACAGGAGCCTGCGAACATCCCGCGCGACGTGATGTGCCATGACTCGGCGAGGAAACCTATATAATTAGTGATTGTATTAAAGGGGAAATGGAGGGGGTATGTACATGCGTCGATTGTGTTCCAGTTCCATAACATCTATCGTTCTTGTTAGGATATCATATATGGATATTAGATAAACAATGGATTGATAGACGAACGGAGATTTTACAACTTCCTCCCATACTGTGACCTCCCATTCCCCCCATATCATGACCCATGCCTTCCATGCCATGCGACATTCCGGTGCCGGTGCTCATGGGAGCAGATGTCGTTGCTGTTCCCATGGTCATACTCATGTGGTCCATGTGGTCCATGTGGTCCATTTTGTTCGAATGGAATTAATAAGTAATAAAAACCGATACGAGAGAGGCGATATAAACAGAGAGACAGACACTGACACTGACACAGAGAGGTTTTATATGATGATTCCTACAATGGAATTAGCTCGAATGGCCTCATCTACAACAAACGTCCTACATTTTAGTCTTATTTTACCTTGACCTGCAACTAACAAATGAATATGATTGCTTGAGAAGGCATATGCCAAGAAGGTCCAAGAGGGGAATTGCGCACATTTCTCGTTCAGCTAACCCGCTTGGGAATTGGCGTCTCGTCTGTGTTTTACAATGTTGGACGCTTTTAATTCATGTACAGAGTCTTGTGTCCGAGGTCTTGGTGCCAAGACGTATTAAGCCAGTTTTAAGTAGTTAATAACTATTCTTCCGTAAAATTTACTGGAAGACGCGCGCTGCGCACGCTTAAGCCCTGAAATGATTTAAGGAAGTGGAATTGTGAAGGAAGATGTTATGTATTATTAAATTAAGTGTAATTTCAAAGGTGTAGTGGGCTAAATAGAGAATATGTTTAGTTTGCAGAAATAGAGCGAGTAGTGACAAAGCAGTTAAGGGTTAAATGCCTATTTTGATTGGGCAAGTATATCAACATACAATGTCTTTGTGGTCTCTGTGAACGTCGTTCCGGTATAGGAGAGTTTATTTGGCGTGACGATTCAACTTCATCAGCTGTTTCTGTCCAAGTTATCCGAATGTCTTCATCGTCATTTGGGGCTGTGGATTCAAGTCCTTATGATAACGTTGGGCTAGAGTAGGCGAGTCGTCATGAAGTGTGGTATTAGTGACTATGTCTAGGAAATAAGCTGACTTTAAGTCGCCGAAGAATTTGGGGGCATGTTATTGAAGAGGTTGGGTAGCAACTTAGCAAAACCTATTAGGCTTCTCTCTGGCAGAGTAAATATAAAGGAAGATAGGAGGGGGACAAGTGTGTATAGTAAATAAAGAAAAAAGGCTATTTTAGATAGGGATCATCTGAGGGGTTCTCTTAATTAAATTTTAATTAAACTATGTGCATATAGGGATATGAAAATAAGCATGTTAGAAATGTAAAGGAGGCTCTATTGCAGCGGTGCCTTAACCTTCTCTGCGCCACCTCTCTGGACACCTCCCGTGCTCACCTGGCACAGGCCCCCGCTCCTTCACGCCAGACTACGCAATTCCGTATTGTTGATTTATCTGCTCCGTGACAGTAGGTGACCCTGGCCCCTGTCTACAAATATAAATGTTCTTCAGACAACGGCCCAATGTTCTGGCTGCGTGTTATAACTTGATCATGGTTGTACACAGTAGCCTCTTCCTGGGCCTATTTTATTTTACCCCCTTGGCGGCAGAATCTACTACCTGAAACTGCACGAGCAGGCGCCCATTTTATTTATAAATCCGCCACTGGCACGCTTGCTCTTGTCTCCCCCACCTCTGCCTCGTAGCCTTGCATCCAGACACCAGTACAGCCCTTGCATTGTAGTTCCTTGCGCAATTCACGCCGCACTTCGGTCGGAATTGGGCATGCCATAAGCAAGTGCTTAGGTGATTAGTAGTTTAGACTGTGCCCGCATCGCCCGGAGTCTCGCACGTTGATATGATTGAGATACTTGTTAATTCTCCCCGTGTGCACTTGCATAAGAACTGAGCTCGTTGCCTTCCGTAGCCTTCTCCAGTAGTTCAAGACCTTCCTATCTGTTACGCTGCCATGCTTTAGCCCACTTATTTTTTGACGCCTAATTTTACGGGCCCTGTGTACAGCACCCGAATATGACTAGCACCTCTCCGTTGCAATTAGGACTAGTAGCCATTTGTATGGTGAAACCAAGCAAGTCACACGGCAGTGTTCTGGCGGCAGAAGATGACAGATTTTATATTTGCGAGTGGAGTAAATAGTCGGTTGAAGTGGTGGCAAGGTAGGCCAGGATAACGCATCGTTCTATACAAATCTTGCCATATAGAAGGTTGTCTATTGAGTGTTTAGCATTGATTTTAGTCCCATGCTTATCAATCATTCTCTTGGCCATTAATGAGTCTCCTCTCTTGCTACTCTTGACAGAGGTGGACCGCTGTCATTCATATAATTGAGGGATACTATACAGAGACTAAGCTTTTTTGCCCTGCTAGAATAATCTTTCCCATATCCAAATCTGTCTCTCTATAGATGTCCAGTTAATATCAATACTTTTAAAGCGCACTGTAAGATCGCGTTGAGGACAGGCACCATAATCGTGGTATCGTCTAACATTACTCCGTTAAGCAGGCTACTTTGCAATGTGCAACATTTTGGCTTTTAGTTTTATTTCCCAGTGTAAGTTAGGTTGTGAAACTAGGTCTTGTTGTAAAGGGCTAGAGCCCGTTCGACCTCACGGGCCAATGTCCCTATTACCCCTGTTGTCCCTACTGTCCCTATTGCCCCTGTTGGCCCTGTTGGCACCTTTGGCCCATCGGGCCTCGATCCATATCACGTGACTCCTCGACTTGTTTCACCGCTCATTTTCCTTTTCCTTTTTCCCTTCTTCAACGATTCCTCTTTGTACATAACCTATCATAGGTTCTACGGGTTCAGCCCTTGACACTTGTTCCGTATTCTTGTGCATAGCTTCGTAGTTTAGCATTATGCTTCACACGATTAAGTGATGAATACAGGCTGGTGGCTGTCTATTATATACGTTTCTATTCCACTACTTAAGGGAGACCTAGTTCATTAGGTTGGGCTGATACAAGTGGTGGAACGTCCGTCATGGATGGGGATAGGGCTAAATAGAGATGGCGTACGTGCGCAGCTGAAAATACTAGTGAGCCTATTATATGGTTTGTTCCCATAAATGAAGGTGTTAAAAGGCATTCATTATTAAGAGGGTTAAAAGTTATCTTAAGGCAATAGATGCCACCGAGGATCCTAGTTTTGGAATTACCAATTGTTAGCTTGCGAGACAGGTATCCCACAGCGTGTTTTGTATAGGAGAGAGAGAAAAACGGGGGGTAGCGTGCGCTTTTAACAGGCGGTGTAGATTGCACTACCCAGCCTACATAAACCAGAATAATCCTAAAATGCTGCTTTGAGAGTGGCGAGATGCTGACAGCAAGAGGATTGTTGACAGCTAGCCAGATGTTCCTGGTTTGCATTAAAAACTGTTACGGAAATATGGTATCGGCTCGGGCCGACAGTGAGCGCGAATAGTATTACGTTGTTGCTCACCTAACCATGGAACATTTCCACCCTGGATCATGGGAACCTTGGTTCCAGGTATCAAATAACGCAAGTAAACAAGAGCCTTTGTAGGATTTTTGGGCTACGTATTTAAGGTATATTTTCTGTTAAGTAGCCTCCTGGATAACAGAGAAAGTAATCAAGCTTGGACTTCCTCAATGTGCACCATAATTATGTTGGTTTAAGATAGGCGATTATATGTTGTAACTAGTTCCATAATTAACTACCCCTCATACCGTGGTCATTCAGCCGTGCCAACACATTTACAAGGAGAACTAGTTATTATGAAAATAGAACATCCCCTATCTTTCACTAGAAAAGAAAGCAACAAAAATTGAACATAAAGATCAAGAATTGACAAGTTTGGAACAGTGTGAATAATTCAGGATGCCCCAGCATACATCTAAATGGAGAAACCATTTTCTTAAGACATTTCACACACCTAAGACATCCAAGAACGCGAACCTCCGGCCAGCCCAAGAGGGATCCTCTACCAGTAGTCATGCTATCCAAACAACCCAGCTGGAGAATGCCTCTATACCACAAGACTTGTGGCAGGCTGCCTATGACCAGCTCGAGGAGAAGGAGCAGGCTATCCTGTCGAAAATACAGGTTCCAAACCCACCAAACAAAGACGACACGAATTACTCACAGACAAAAGTTGTAATAGACAAGGTTATTCAGATGACAAAAGAGCAATATGAGGAATACCAACGGGGCGGTTTAAAAATTCGACAGTCAACCGGAGAAGATATTAATATCCGAAAAATATCACAGCAAATTATCAGTGCTGCTTTGTCGTTTAAGGACATTGTTAGTGCAGTTGCAGCTTTTGATCCCACCAATCATGCAGCAAGCACTTGGGCTGTTGTCTTACTTGGATTAACCGTATGATACTGTGAAGATAATTTATTATAGAGCATGGCTAACTTGTACTCTTAAATATAGATAACAAAAAACCGTCAGGACTTGCGAGATGCCTTGTTGAAATCTTCAGAGTACTTAGCAGATGTCCTTGCACGATGTGCCTACATTGAAAAGAACTTCTACCACAAGGGATCTGGGATAGACAGCAAAATAAGAAGTCCAATAATCAGAGTTTATAAAGCCATCCTCTATTATACAGCAGAAGTGATGACTGCTCAAAAGCCTGGTATGGGAAGGCGTGTACTGGACAGTGTCACTACAATCGCCAACCAACCTCTCACAACTCTTCAATCTTCTGTTAAGGAGGAAGAGCAATACTTGTACCAGTGGGTCCAGTTAGACCAACATCTCCACCGCAAAGAAGAAGCCGAGCGCCTCTTAGCTCAAATTGATAAGGTGGAAGCATCAGTCCTAAATCTTATTCAGAATTTTAATTTTCTAAACCTGCACATTGCGGAAGGAGCATTTTATGACTCATATTTAAATCAACATGAAGATATGTGCCTTCCGGACACCCGAACTGACCTTCGTTACCAAATCGCAGAGTGGGCGGAATCATCTGATGGTAAATGTATATTTTGGTTAAATGGTATGGCAGGAACAGGAAAGTCTACCATTGCCCGAACAGTCGCGCAATCTTTTAAAGAGAAGGGCCAACTAGGTGCTAGCTTCTTCTTTAAAAGAGGCGAAGTAGACCGTGGCAATGCAAAAAGATTTATCTCAACTATCGCAAGACAGTTAGTGACCAACCATCGGCAACTGGTGCCTGGTGTCTTAAAAGCAATTGAGAATGACCCAAATATTTCGGCAAAGTCTCTCAAGGAACAATTTGATAAACTTCTTCTTCAGCCACTACTTAACCTGAATCCGAGTCAAATTACAACTACAGTAATTGTGATTGATGCACTGGATGAGTGTGAACAGGAATACGACATCCGAGTTATACTTCAATTCTTACCGCAGTTGCAGAAGTCCAATGCTATGCGCGTGCGAATATTCTTAACAAGCAGACCTGAACTTCCCATCCGTTTTGGCTTTCAGCAACACAATGAGCATCAGGACTTGATTCTCCATGAGCTTCCCACGCCGGTGATTGAACATGACATACGTCTCTTCCTAAAGGACAGAATCCTAAAGATAAGAAACGAGCGTTTAATATCCTCTGATTGGCCTGGAAATGAGGCAATAGAAAAACTGGTTGCCATGGCTGTTCCTTTGTTTATTTTTGCAGCCACTATATGCCGCTTTATTGGAGATAGAAGATTCCGGCCGGAAAAACGTCTTGCAGCTGTTCTCCAAGACCAAGCCGTAACATCGGCATCGCGGATGGATAGAACATATCTTCCAGTACTAAATCAAATACTTGCTGATGAGAATGAGAATGAGAGTGAAATTAAGCAACTTCTGCAGGAGTTTCAAGATACAGTTGGGGTTATTATCCTCCTTGCGGCTCCTCTTTCAGCAACTGCTCTTGCGCAGCTGATTAACATGCCGGATGGCGATATTAGTAATCGATTAGATGCATTTCATTCAGTTCTCAGTATACCAGAAGATATAAATGCGCCAGTCCGAATTTTGCATTTATCATTTCGGGATTTTCTTGTTAACACGCGAACCGTCTTCCATGTGGACGAGGAAGAGATACACAGGAAAATAGCTTATCATTGCATTCGCATTATGAATATTTACCTCAAACACAATATCTGTGGTTTACCGAGTTATGGAATACAGCGTGCAGATATTAACAGCCAAGCTGTTAGCCAATACCTTACAGCAGAGCTCCGATACACCTGTCGCTATTGGGCGCATCATCTGGAGAAGAGCAAGATTCTGGATAATAATTATATTCTTACTTTCTTGGAAAATCATTTTCTTCATTGGCTGGAAGCAATGAGTTTAATGGGGTATATATCGGAGGTAGTTGGTATTATAAATACAGTCCTGTTCAATATAAAGGTATATATCAGGACACTCCACATCTCATATATATACTAACATAAAAGAGTTTAGAACAATTCGGATTCCAAAATTTTGGAGTTTTTGCATGATGCGAAACGATTTGTTCTTAAAAATCTACAAATTTGCAATACTGCTCCGCTTCAGCTTTACTGCTCTGGACTAATATTCTCACCACGGATGTCAACTATCAGAAGAGGATTTACGAAAGAAATTCCCAGGTGGATATATCTAGTACCACAAATGGAAGACAAATGGCATGCAGATTTACAGACACTTGGAGGCCATTCAGGTTCTGTTATATCCATGGCCTTCTCGCCGGACGGTCAGATACTGGCCTCAGGCTCCAATGATGGCACAGTCAGGCTGTGGGATGTTAAAACATGCACAGAGCAGCATATACTACTGCACATATTCGAGGACCATAAATATTCAGTTCGAGCGGTGGCATTCTCCCCGGACGGTCAGATACTAGCCTCAGGCTCTGATGACGGCACAGTCAAGCTGTGGGATGTTAAAACATGCACAGAGCAGCATATGCTAAAGCAGATATTCAGGGACCATAAATATTCAGTTCGAGCAGTGGCTTTCTCCCCAGACTGTCAGACACTAGCGTCAGGCTCTGATAATGGCATAGTCAAGCTATGGGATATTAAAACACGCATGGAACGAAACACATTTGACCATCAATATTCAGTTCAAACAATGGCCTTCTCGCTGGATGGTCAGACACTGGCATTGGGCTTTGAAAATAATACAGTAAAGCTTTGGGATATTAAAACATGCACGGAGCAACATACGCTTAAAGGTCATTTAGGTTCTGTTGAAACTGTGGCCTTCTCCCCGGACGGTCAGACACTAGCCTCAGGCTCTAAGGATGAGACAGTTAAGTTGTGGGATGTTACAACGTATACAGAAAAGTACACGCTTAAGTGCCATTCTTTACTTCTGACTGTGGCCTTCTCCCCGGACGGTCAGACACTAGCCTCGGGCTCCAATGATACGACCATTAAGCTATGGGATACCAAGACTGGCATGGAACAGCACACGCTTAAGGGCCATTTAGGTTGGGTTGTAACTGTGGTCTTCTCCCCGGACGGTCATACACTAGCCTCAGGCTCTAATGATAAGACAGTTAAGCTGTGGGATATTACAACACATACAGAACAGCATATACTTAAGGGCCATTTATATTCAGTTAAAACCATGGTCTTCTCCCCGGATAGCCAGATACTGGCCTCAGGCTCCTATGACGACACAATTAAGCTGTGGGATGTTAAAACAAGCACAGAAAAGTACACGCTTAAGGGTCATTTACGTTGGGTTCAGACTGTGGCTTTCTCCCCGGACAGTCAGACATTGGCCTCAGGCTCCGAAGATGGCATAGTTAAGCTATGGAATGCCAAGACTGGCATGGAACAGCACACGCTTAAAAGCCACTTAGATTGTATCCAAACTCTGGCCTTCTCACCAGACAGTCAGATACTAGCCTCGGGCTCTAATGATACGACCATTAAGCTATGGGATACCAAGACTGGCATGGAACAGCACACGCTTAAGGGCCATTTAGGTTGGGTTGTAACTGTGGCATTTTTGCCGGACGGTCAGACACTGGCCTCAGGCTCTGAAGATTGCACGGTCAAGCTGTGGGATGTTAAGACCGGAACCATTTATAGGACTATACCTACAGAGGAACCTATTAGTCGCTTAAGCTTTTCTAAGCAAGACCGATATCTGGATACGAATTTAGGTCCTCTTGACATTCAGTATCAGGGTGATAGTTATCCTCAAACTTCATATCATCCTACCCCTCAAGCATCCCTGGTAAATGAATGGGTGGTTTTCAATGGTGAAAAGGTCTTGTGGCTTCCTTTTGAATATCGCCAACCAAATTGCCTGGCCATTAAAGATGGTATCCTTGCTCTTGGCTTATATTACGGACAGGTTTATATTATAGGGTTTTCCACACCTATAAGAGGGCCTGGATAACTGGGCATTCTGTATTTTCTTAGTTGACTAGGAACGGTCGAGGAATTTCTATCTGGTGCTAAGTAAGAGTGGCAGATTGCTACTAGTTCTAGCCTCTCATATTCCATAGGCCGCACGCCTAGATGTCAATGATCAGGAAATGGAAGCGTGGAAGCAGGCTTCAGGGACGTGCCCTTGTAGGGAGCTTCCAATTTGAACCATATCAACCCGAGAGACTCAAGAGTACCGCTGTATTCTTACTAGGAAACAAGAAGAAGCTGTACAGTGGTGGTGGCACCAGCTTCCGGAACCTCTGTACAAATAGATTTATCAGGGTCTTGGTTTTTATCCTATCGCGATTCAATCATGATCCTATGCACGTACCTGTTGATCCGATGTTTGTCCATACTGTTATTGTATAGTAGGAGAGTCCCTGCAGACAGTTTGCTTTTATTTTATTTTTGCGTTTAATGTGTGCTCGCTTAGCATACTTATCCTTGACAGTATCTGAAACCAACAATGGCTATGTCTTCTGCCACACCAATTTGAGCGAATGTTCGCAGACTCAAGGATTGGAACCGAGTGTTTATGGGGTCCGTAAAAATTATGGATGACTGCATTTACATTAAATTCATCAAGTTCAGAGTTCTACGGTCTTTGTCACGCCCAACACCTTGAATCGTAAGGGTATAAACATGCTTTTCAGGCCAGCAGCCAAAACAAACCATTCACCAGAAGTAGAGATCCCAACCCTCGCTATAATCGGTTCGATCCTTTGATCACCCCCTCCAGGATCTCCCGGATTTGCTTGCACCCGTCGATTCCCACGGCCAGCATCGTCTCGATGTACGTGCAATGCACTTTTGAGTCCATGTTCAACATTGTAACCTTCATCTCCTCCTCGTCCTCCATGGCATTCTCCCCCACCGGCACCGACGTCGTGGTTCCCACCGTAAGGAACGGCAGCTCCTGTTCCTCAGGCAGGGACAAATCCAGAAGCGGATCCAGGAAGTCATTGCGAGGATCTCGCGGCGTCGATGCACTCCCACTCATGCCTGCCGTGCAGCCACAGAGTAGACCCGGCATCGGGATCCCTGCGTCCACTAAGGCCAGGGTGCATGCATTGATAGCGGCCGCCAGGAGAGATCCGTCCGCGGACAGAACGGAAACGTGGATGCTGATCGTGCTGTGTGGGTACAGGTATGTGTGAAGGTGCGATTGAAAGGTGGATCGAAGTGTCGTTGCAATTCGGGATGATTGTCTATAAGATTTTGGTGAGTATTCCCTCTTCTTCTTCATGAACTTCTTTCTTTAATAAAGTACGAACTTGTCGCTTCCACCTGCTCTTCTCTTTCGATCAACCCCTGCGAAACCGGCAACGTTGACATCAACCTCTACCACTGCACCCGAAGACCCTGCAGCACCCCCAGTGGCATCGCCACGACGTCCCTCGGCTGGTCCATGAACCGAACACATAATAGCCGTGTTGCCCATCGCCAGGTAAGATGACCCGGAGCTGGCAGGGTTCGTCGAGATCTGCGCTTGTAGCAGACGTAGTTCGTTCCAGCGGCGGCCGTCCAGCCGTAGCTTGGTGAGAGGGTACGTAGTCGATGTATCGAGAGGCATAGTGATCGTAGATTATCGTTCAATCCTCAGTAGATGTGAATATGTAGGGAAACTCCCCGCACTCTGCTCACTGGGCTTTGTAAGATTATGCTGGAGGGAGAGATATTCGCTGTCACGCAGTCACAAGCTTAAAAAATTAAACTGGAAATTTAGTACCAATAGCTGTACTGAAAATATTATCCAGAATGTTTAGGAATGGAGCAATGACGGAAATGAAGTGCAAGTGACGGCAGAGAAAACGTTGCGGTGACAAAATCAATTTCAGCTCTTTTCCGCATTGGGCAATTCGCACGTCTTCATCGCCTCCGCATCTTCCCCCCTTCTCCCCTCTCTCTTTCTCTCCCTCTATCCACTTGTCCATCAGCTGAGATGGGGTCAGGATGGGAGCTAGAAAACTCGGATGCGACCACGGTCGACTCCGATGATGACGATCTCGACGTTGCGCGTCCGTCCAATTCACGGCCCCTCGCCAGAAGTGTGTCTCCGCATGCACTTTGAGGGAATATACTATCCTAACATCTATGGACTTATAGGCACCAGTCGTACGTCAGTGTCAGAAAAGAAATTGCCACCTCCGAAGACCGAAACATCGACGCCGATCAAACAACCGTCCTCTCCTCTCGATAAGAAGACGCCGATGGTGGACTTGGTTGCACAAAGCGACAGTGACGATGCGTCCTTTAACGATGGAGAGGCCGCCTACCAAGAGTTCAAGAACCGCAAAGCGCAGAAACGAAAACGGAACTCTGCTGGTGCACGCAAAGCCAAGACTCCCCAGATGACTCGTCCGGATTCCTTCGTCGGTAGGCGTCCTAGAAAGGATACAAAGATCTACCAGCCACGACGCCCCTGGAGGGAATACGATGAAGAGGTGCCTTCCGAGGATGAGCTGATGGAATACACTCTTCCGGATTATTTGCAGAAACGCAGAGCCAGGTTCGACCGCAGGATGGACCATCTCAAGCAATCAGGATTGAAGTTGCCACCGGGTTTTGACCAGGTAGACTTCTCCGACGATGAACGGCTGGAGTTCTTGAAAGAACGACCTGCCTTTAAGAACTTGAAGCCATGCAGTCCCTACAAAGATATCACGCTTCCCTACTCGCTAGGCCTGATACCTGCTCCCATTGCGCAGTGGCTGCGCCAGTACCAGGTCGACGGCGCTGCGTTTCTGCATGAACTTTTTGTTTACCAAAAGGGTGGAATCCTGGGTGACGATATGGGGCTGGGAAAGACAGTACAGGTGATCGCTTTCCTCACCGCTGCATATGGAAAAACGGGCGACGAACGGGATGCAAAGCGGATGCGGAAGATCAGACGGAACGGCCAGGACCAGTGGTATCCACGAACGCTGATCGTGTGTCCTGGCACATTGATCCAGAACTGGATGTCAGAATTTGTTCGGTGGGGCTGGTGGCATGTCGATACGTACCATGGAGAAAATAAGGAGCTGGCGCTGCAGGCCGCAAGGTCCGGGCGAGTCGAGGTTCTCATCACGACGTATGGCACGTACCTTCACAACAAGGACGCCGTGAATATGGTCGACTGGGACTGTGTGATTGCGGATGAGTGCCACACTATCAAGGAGCGACACTCAGAGACCACGAAAGCGATGAACGTCGTCAATGCGCTTTGTCGGATTGGCTTGACCGGCACGGCGATTCAGAATAAATACGAGGAGCTTTGGACTCTACTGAACTGGACCAACCCTGGCAGGTTAGGCCCGGTGACTGCCTGGAAGCGTACAGTCTCCGAGCCTCTGCGGATCGGCCAGTCGCATGACGCCACTCTGTACCAGCTCAGCAAGGCTCGCAAGACAGCCAAGAAACTGGTGGAGAACTTGCTTCCTCAGTTCTTCCTCCGGCGCATGAAGACCTTGATTGCTGACCAGCTTCCCAAGAAGATCGATCGCGTTGTCTTCTGCCCGCTGACCGAGACCCAGGCGGACGCCTACGAGAACATCCTAAACAGCGACATGATCGCCTATATCAAATCTGCCTACGATCTGTGCCACTGCAAATCGGGCAAGAAAGCGGGCTGGTGCTGTCAGCAGAATCTGCCCTCCGGAGGCCGCTGGCAAAGCTATGTGTTTCCCGCCATCGCCGTCCTGCAGAAACTAAGCAACCACCTGGCGATTCTGATCCCACAGGGGGTGGATTCCCACGAGAAGCAAGAGAAGGATAAGGACATGCTGGAAATTGCCGTCCCAGACCAATGGGAGCAGCTCTACCGCACGAGGGATTCTATCGTCAACTATGCCAACCCGGAATTCTGCGGCAAGTGGAAGGTCCTCCGACGTCTGCTCAAATGGTGGCACGCCAATGGCGACAAAGTCCTGGTCTTCTCCCACAGCGTGCGGCTGCTGAAGATGTTGCAGATGCTATTCCACTATACGAGTTACAACGTGAGCTACCTAGATGGGTCCATGAGCTATGAGGAGCGCGCGAAATCCGTGGATGAGTTCAACTCGGACCCTCGTCAGTTTGTGTTTCTGATCTCCACGCGATCTGGCGGTGTCGGGCTGAACATCACGTCCGCTAATAAAGTCGTCGTCGTCGATCCCAACTGGAACCCTTCACATGATCTCCAGGCGCAAGACCGGGCGTATCGCATTGGCCAATCGCGAGATGTGGAAGTATTCCGACTGATCTCCGCCGGGACTATTGAAGAGATTGTCTACGCGCGACAGATATACAAACAGCAGCAGGCCAACATCGGGTACAACGCCAGCTCTGAGCGACGGTATTTTAAGGGAGTGCAGGAGAAAAGGGACCAAAAGGGGGAAATCTTCGGCTTGAACAATCTCTTCGAATTCCAAAACAACAACATCGTCCTCCGAGACATTGTCAACAAAACCAACGTTGCCGAAAGCCGAGCCGGCGTCCAAGTCATGGACATCGACATAGACGAAGTCGACATTCCGGAAGACTGTTCAGAGACCAAAATCAAAACCCAAGAGGACGAAGTTATGAGCCAACTCGCGGCCATGATCCGCGGCGAGGCAGAGGCCGAAAATGACGCCCCCAAACAATCCTCCACCACGGCAGTATCCAAAAAACACGACCCAATCCAGGCGATCCTCGCCGGCGCCGGCGTAGAATACACACACCTCAATAACGAAGTCATCGGATCATCCAAAGTCGAAGAACAACTCAGTCGACGAGCCCAGATGGCCGGCGAGAGCCTGGGAGATTGCCATGTTTTTGCACACTCATCCCAGGATGGACTCCGCGAGGGCGGAGCTGAATCGGAACCCTCCCTGTGTGGCAGAGATGGCCAGGTCATTCGCTTCAAACATCGTCCGCCGCTGGACGTCATGAAACGTCAGTTCTGCAGCATGGCGCGGCGGTTTGGGTTTCCCGATGCTACGGAGTTTGCTCTCGCGGTGGAGGGTATGACGCAGGCTCAGAGACGTGATTGTCTTGAGAGATGGTATCGTGAACGACGGGAGTGTCTATTAGGGGATTAATTATGGCTTGGATATTTTTTGGTTTTTTTTGTTTGTTTTCTTGATACCCATATGTATGGTTTGGATTATTGTTCTTTAATACTATCCACTGCTTATCCCTTAATTGATTAATCCAATCTATATCTACACTTCCTACCCATAAGACACAAGGTCTTCAAGGTCAGCTCCGTTAGACTATTAACGGTGACTATCATCCACACAAGGTGGGTTGAGTAATATACTGGTAATACCATGAAGGTCTAGTGATATAGTATACCAGATAACTTTACAAGGTCATAACCAGGCTAACGTCCATAATGCCGGTAATGTCGGCCACTTCTCCTGCCACGACGCCAGAATCTCCGGTACCTTCTCATCAAAGCTCTTCCGGGCCTCCCCGGTACCATTCTCCCAGCCCTCGGTCCCATTCGCTTTGCGCTCCTGGATAGCTGCTTCGTTGAGCCGATTCGCGAGCTCTAGGATGGCTTTTCCTCCCACCAGAGCCTCCTCGTGATTATCTTTGATGTCGACGTTGAACACGTGCACGGGTCGGTTCAGCGACGATCCTTTATTCATTAGATCATCGACGACGGCATCCCAACACCTCTCTTCGCAGGTGATGATGACATCGACCACGCCTCCCTCGGTGCCCAGGGCGCCTTTGTCACCCTTTGAGACGTGATCCACCCGGGGCATGCCGGGCACCCAGTCCTGGAATCGCTCCGGGCCCCATTTCAGGTTCCGGTTGCGTTCGAGCATGTTCAGCAGCCCATTGTTACGGTACAGTTTCTCGTCCTTGGACAGGAGCTCATCATACATCTGGGAATACGAGGTCGTGTTGAAATTGTAGACATTAGGTTGGTTGATGGACGGTCCCGGTAATCGGACCAGGGATCCCGTGCCAAAAGAGATAACAGGAAAAGGCGATGGAGCCGTGGATAGACGGAGATGAGCCTCCATCGAACGGTTCTGATTCGATGCACATACCGTGCAAAATCGAAGTTTGTAGGAGTCTGATTGCTCCAACGGTGTCTCCTTTTCCAACACCTCCTGAGTAGCTTCGCTGACGGTAGACTCTGGAGGGGGAGGGGGAGGAGGAGGTGGGGGATCAGGGGTCGCAGTGCCCGCACTGGAAAGTCGTGGATCATAGGCCATGTTGCATGGATGGATATGTAGACAAGAGGGATTGAATCAACAAAGGGTTGGTTTAAGATAGTGGAAACAATCAAGGAGGTTGGAAACTGTGTTCACTAGGTCCCTGTAATGACTAACGCGGGTTAGCATGACTGCAGAGATATATGAATAGCTCGAAAAAATAGAAGACGGCTGGCTGCAAAATTCAGATATAAAAAAAGCGTATATGATAAGTTTATCCGCATCGTATAACTCGGACAGCTCCAATAATAAAGAATCATCATAGAACTGCATCAATGGAAAGGGTAGTGGAGTGGGTAAAATCTTACTTTGAACGACCCTCGCATTATCTGCAGTGTTTCTACTTGAGGAAAGAATGCAGCCAGCGTGGTGAAGTTGAGGGCCGCAGCCCTGCAGAGTGAGAGAGTGCAGAAGTTTTCCAGCGTCGGTGTTTCGGTGGGAGCTTTTGTGGTCACGCCGCTGAGTCAGCAAGAATAGGCTAGCCGCTTTGGGTGATGCCAAGGAGAGCTGAATAAATGACGTTTTGGATGTGATTATGCAGCGCAGCCTATCTCTCCACAGTCCAGCCGCTTTGATCATGGATCATCGAGAATGCGCTTCGGAAGCTCAGTAGCATCCAACTGATGTATTTTTTTGTCTAATCAGAGTGACAGTCTTGTTGAGATAAATACACTTGCACCACCCTCGAAGTCCTTCCCAATGAAAGCAGCTCTGGTGGTGGTGGATATGCAGGAGGACTTCTGTCCACCTGTACGTGTTACCTAGCTAGCGTACTAGTGTATATACTACCATTATGGCCTGCTAATTCCTGCCAGAATGGGCCTCTCGCAGTATCTGAGGCTCGCTCGCTCGCGCCAATCATCAATTCACTTCTAGCACATCCAGGCTTCGTGACTCGCGTCGCAACGCAGGACTACCACCCTTCGAATCATATCTCGTTCGCTCATAACCATCCCGGGCCCAACAACCGTCCCTTTGAAAGTGTAGTCGACATGGTCAATCCGGCCCCCGGCAAGCAGAATGAGACCAAACCCCAGAGACTCTGGCCTGCTCACTGCGTTCAAGGAACCAAGGGCGTCGATATCATTCCCGAGATTGACACCAGCTCCATCGACCTGTATGTGAAGAAAGGAATGCATAGCCAGGTGGAAATGTACTCCGCGTTTGCGGATGCATTCGGGAATAACGATCCCGCAGTGACGTGCAAGTCGGTGGATGCGGACCTCGCGTCTTATTTGACCGAAAAGGGAATCTCAGCTGTCTTTGTGGTTGGGTTGGCGGGGGACTTCTGCGTCAAGCACACTGCTATCGGTGCTGCGAAAGTCGGGTTCCGGAGCTACGTCCTTGAGGATGCGACGAGATGTATCGATGCCGGCTTCGGATGGGAGGAAGCTAAGAAGGAATTAACGGCTGCGGGCGTTTCCATTATTCGAACTGATGGGTCGGAGATTGCCGGTTTGGCTGGGTGATTGAGCTGCAGTATGCTAGATGAGGTATGCGGAGTTTATGGTTATAAAAATGGACGTAAATATTGTCATTCGCCTCTATAACCCATATGTACGGAGTATATGGAGTAAAACTCGATTCACAACACAGAAGATAAGTCTGATTAACCAATAGTGCTAATGCATTAGTCTACGCCACATTGCATGTTGGCAATGCAGGGTGATCGACAGACCCATTAGTAGTACCGTAGTAGAACCATATCGTGTTCTGCTCCTTTACATTCGATTTGAAGGCATTCGAGTCCACCACGTGTAGAGAGCCTCTTGCTACATGCACCGACAACAGGACCATACTCATAGTCCTGGACCCTAGGATCATACTCCAATTGTCATCGGGGCGGGTCCTTTCATTTACGATCGCACCCGTCCGTCGTCATCCCCGACCGCTTCATCGCCGGACCCAATCCTACAGCACTTCATTTGTTTGTTTGTTTGTTTGTTTTTTTTCTCTTTTGTTGTTCTCATCTATATATCTACGTCCTTTCGTTCCCTTCTAGCCTGTCAGTTTACACCCAAATCCTCTATTCCTAAACTCCCACCGCCCAAAAGCTCTCCGCTAGTCGCGGCTGTCACGTCTCTCCACAAGGAACCGGAGACTTCCAACATGGTCACGTCCACCACTTTGGTCAGTCCGAGCATCAATATTTCTTCGGAATCGCTACCCTACTGGCTAGTCAACGTACCCCCGGCCGAACGACCTGCCGAATGTCCCGAGTTTCTACGCAACATCAGCGAGAAAAACATCGCGATCCTCTCGACCCCTGACGAGCGATATCAGCGACAGGGATGGGAGCTGGTGAAGGAAATTGTGGGTACGTAGATAATAATAGTCCGCCATGGAATGGACTGACGATGATGGGGTATAGCAACGAACCGCATTGACCGATTCCAACGACTCCCTAGCGATTTGAGGAAATATTTGGAATACAAGGAACGGATCGTCGCCCGGTATGGATCGATCATGCGGTTTGTGGTTAAGGAGAGACTCGGCTGGGGGGATGGAACAACCGAAGACCTGAAGCCTAAAGGGCGACCCTTTGAATGCGATGGTTCGTATCCCTTCCTTCTTCCGGGCCAAGGGAGTGAAAATTGACGGGATTAACTGATGAGAGAAAGAGGATATCAAAATCCTTTACAACGACTGGCCGTACGGTGTCGAAGACGGCATCGTGCATCTGGTGGTTTGGACCAAGTTCGAGCTGGAAGATGACCCGGCCACGGATGATTTAACACCGCGCGCTCGACGGGAAATTGACGACTATGTGACAAAGACGTTCAAGTCACGGATACCACCGGACCAGGTCCGTGGATGATGTTCCCTTTGGGGTATTCCGTTGAGTCTGCCCGCTGACTGTTTGCAGGTAGTCTGGTTCAAGAACTGGAAGTCGTTGAAATCTGTGATGGCAGTCGAACACTTTCATGTCATGCTGTACAAGCCGGACGCGGTATTTCTGGATCAGATCACGCAGGGGGGTGAGCCTTAGATTGCTCGAGTAGGATGGGGCATGCAAGAGTAGAATTTTTCTCTCTTTTTTTATTCGGTCCTCACATAGCGTCTAGAGTCAGCGATATGGTGTTTCTGGCGTTTATTTTCTCTTTGTTCTGTATACTCTCATCAATAAAAAACGAATAGACTGCAGATTTTCAGATGACATCACCGACTGTTCAATAAGACTGAAAGAGACATTCGACACGTATGCATCTTGGATGTTTGTTGTCTTGAAAAGCGACTAGGATCAGACATCGTCTGGTTTTAAATAGATTCATTCATTCATCCTTTATAAGGGTAAACAGGTTAATAGTGGTTCTAGTTGCAAAGATCCTGGAGACAAGCTGATCTGGGCCCGTAGAGAATGGCACCATCGATCTCTAGCGGATGAATGGCTGCATCATGCCTTGTCTTATGCTCTGAAACTCTTTTTCTGATGCCAAAACCCCCCACTCGCCAAGGCGGCTGCCCCTCATGGACTGCAATGATCGGTGAGAAGTCAAACTCAGGCAAAGACTCAGGCAAAGCCACGAATCCCATCATGGATTGTCCGATCTCGACGGTGAGAGACACGCACGAGGGATGATCTTCGGCGGGGCACTAGAGTCAGAGTCATAGCGAAGGAAAAAAAAAAAAAGAAAAAAAAAGAGAGAGAGAGAGAGAGAGAGGCTGGCAGAGCGAATCCGCGACGAAGTATAACTAGCTGGTGGGTATGGGTCCAAGATGGGATTCAGCTTCTCCTACAGTATCGGGGGGTTCTTGATTCTTTTATTATTATTATAATCCATTTTACTTGATATTTCTTCATAGATCCATCTGTTATTGTGTAGCATAGGTATCAGGTGATGCCCAAGTTGAATTCCTCCCACGATAACTTCATATAATCCATCCATTCTGCATTCATCGTCACTGCCGTGCAACTACAATTCCATCATGCCCTCTATTGCCATTCCGCATATCCGTCGTCGCTCGTCGGTCGCCAGTCCTGCCAGTGAGTTCTAATAAATTATAAATAATAAATAATAATTTAATAGGAATTAATGTTCCCTGACTGAGTGCTGAATCCGGCCAATGACGGTCGAGAATTGTCCCCTCATTCTCTCTTTCCCGGCATCTCCCACGTCATTCTTTCTTCCTCTTCTTCCCTCGCCTCCATAAGACATTTCCCCCCCCAAATTCCACTGTTCTTTCTCATCTATTTCTCCTCTTTCCTCCTCTCTCCTCTCTCCCATTATGTCCGCTGACTGGGGCTCCTTTTTCAATCCATCAGGTGCTCGCTCATCTCTCGATGAGACCAAAAATGGGTCCGCGAGCGGCGATGATGAGGTCGTCGAGCCCGAACAGGGAAGTGGTATGTAGCCTTTACCAGCTGGAGTCGGACGCCCTTCGCAGTATGCATGATCATACCCATTGATCCGTATGCTGACTGGTCAGTCCTCTCGCACATCATTTCCCAGCTCCGACCGGGCGCAGACCTGAGCCGGGTCGTGCTGCCTACCTTCATTCTCGAACCACGCTCCATGTTGGAGCGAATCACGAAGTAAGCTTCTATCAAAGATTATTATATCTACCGGCCAAAGACTGATCCTTTCCTCCGTTTAGCTTCATGGCCCATCCGGAAACCCTATTGCCCATGCCTACTGTTGATGACCCGCTCGAACGCTTCGTCTCGGTAGTCAAGTTCTATCTAAGTGGATGGCACATCAAGCCTCCGTAAGTTCTACCCGGACCTGAATCGTAATGGTTGATACTGATATCTTTTTCTTTCTTTTTTTCTCTTGTCATCTGCAGCGGCGTGAAGAAACCTTTGAACCCCATCCTCGGAGAGACCTTTACCTGTTACTGGGATTATCCCGACGGAACCCGCGGATACTATGTCGCTGAGCAGACCTCCCATCATCCTCCCAAATCGAGCTATTTTTTCATGGCCCCCGAACATAACATCCGGATCGATGGTACCCTGAAGCCCCGCAGTAAGTTCCTGGGTAACTCGGCGGCGAGTATGATGGAGGGCATTGCGATCCTGCGGTTTTTGAACCGCGGCGAGGATAAAGAAAAGGGCGAACGATAGTACGTTTGTCATTTCCCGATGGTTACCATCACCTGTCCCAGGACGAGGCACTGACTGAATCAGCATCCTAACACAACCGAATATGTACGCCCGGGGGATTCTGTTCGGGAAGATGAAATATGAGCTCGGTGACCACAGTTACGTGCGGTGTCCAGAGAATCACCTCGTGGCCGACATCGAATTCAAGACCAAGGGTTATTTCTCCGGCACCTACAACGCCATTGGCGGAACTATCAAGAACGAGAAGACGGGAGAGGTCTATTACGAGCTCTCTGGTCTGTGGAATAGAGAGATGTACATCAAAGACGTCCAGGTGACTTCTTGCTCGGTCTTCTCTTTCCAGCGCAAATGTTGCTAACCAGCTGTAGACGAACCATAAAGAACTCCTTTTCGATGCAACGCACGCAAAGCATACTCCTCCAACCACCCGGCCCATAGAGCAGCAGGGGGAACGCGAATCACAACGCTTATGGCAAAGCACTGCCAAGGCGGTTATTGCGGTGAATCACGAACTGGCCACCGATGAGAAAACTAAGATTGAAGATCGCCAACGAGAAGAAGCCGCCAAACGAGCAGCAGAGGGCGTTGAATGGCATCCCAAGCTCTTCCACCGTGTACATATAGGACCGGGTGGCGTAGATGAGGGCGAAGAGAGTTTAGATTGGATCATCAATGCGCATGTGTAAGTTATTGCGATCCTCGGATGGACCCATTTGGTGCTAACGAGAATCTTACAGCGATTCACACGACCCCGAACTAGCCCACAAGCAGATCCTATCCATTGCTCCGATCATAGATGGTCAGACAGAGTCCTCCCAGTTTCACATCCCGACCTATAAGCCGACTGGCAAAGAAACAGCATCCGGTCAGAATGATGATTCTGTGGAGCGAAAAGACTCCCGCACAGCGGATATTGACGCATATGTAGACGCAGCAGATGCACCCAAGCCATGAGCGTCGCGGTTGTCAAGCACGTTCGTGAGAATACTGTGTGTGCCCCATACCAATCTGCTGGTAACCCGAAGAGGAGGCAGAAAGATAAAGAGTTTGATTAAAAAGAAAAGAAAGGAAGGAAGAAAAAATGGTAGAGCAGACAGACTGGGTCATGAATACGTAGTTAACCCTAGCAGAGAGGTCCCGACCATGTCAGCATTGCATGATTGATCGGCTGACTGACCAGCTAACAAGTAGCGGTCGGATTGGCCTTTTGCAACTGTCGCTGTGACATGGAGCATCATCTCTAATGCATGACTGCAGGCCCTCCTCCTATCCCTAGGAATTGTTTGACCGTTCTGCGCTACCACGAACGAATATACTGGATACCCGATTGACTTTCATAACTGGATATAACAAAAGCGACAAAAAAAAGACGGAGGCAGGAGTACCCGAAGATCGGATTCGGCGATATAGGTGACAGGTTTTTTTGGAATCGTTATAAATATGAATAATTCAGATGCTGCACTTGTAACTATTGGATTGGGTCTTGGGGTTTATGTATAGAATTGATACTGTTAATAATGTAGGCGTGGGCCAAATATACTGTGTATGCTTTTGTATATTCTATGGTCATATTTATCAACTCCACTATCCTATCTGGGACTTTTGAGGTATAGATAGACCATGTACAAACATCTGGGATATCACGTCACAATTATAGACAAGAAACCAGACCCACCAAACCCACCCAATCCACACGCAACGCCAACCAGCTGAACACCGATACATGAAACAGTAAACAGAAAGGAGGAGGTAGAAAGAAAGAGAAACACACAACAGAGAGACAGAGAGAGAGACTCAAGACGAATACAGCTCCCCCCGAAGCGACTGGCCCTTTTCCAACACTCGTCGTCGACCGGGTTTCCCATCGCGTTCTTCACGCTCCTCCTCTATCATGGCAATCTCCTCTTCGATCTCACGTTCAGTATCTTCGCGCAAACCCAGGATATCCGGGGGGATGAAGCTCATCTGCACACTCGGCGCGCCCTGGATATAGCGGAGTTGTTCACGGATCGACTCGACGAGACTGGCCAGATAAGAACGGGGGTTCTTATTCTCCAGCTTGCGCATCTCCGACAGGGGAGGAAACAGCGAGTAATCCGGGCCGAAGTGGTTCCGGAAGAAGACATCCTCGGGAATACTGGGGTTGATTTGATGCTGGGCGTCGATGAGGATAGAAGTTTCGTGGGCCCAGGCACGGGACACGTTACGGGGGGTGTAACCACCGCCGCCGACGACGAGGAGAGGGAGATTGAAAGTCTTGACGTAGGCGACGCAGGCGCCGTGGGCGGCGACGTTGAGATTGAAGCAGCCGAGACGGTCGCAGCCGAGGGAGTCGGCACCGCATTGGAGCACGATGGCGCCGGGACGGTAGACGTCGATGCAGCTGCCAACAACGTCGCGGAAAAGTTGGATGTAGGATTCGTCGTCGATGCCGTCGTGCAGGGGCACGTTGACGGAGTGGTGGGCGCCTGGGTTGAGAGGGTGTTTGGGACCCGTAGCGTCTAGTGCCCCCGTGCCGGGGAAGAAGTTATCCTTGTCGTATTTGTGGAAGGAGACGGTGAGGACGCGGTCGGTGGACCAGAAGGCCTGCTCGACACCGTCGCCGTGGTGTACGTCGATATCGATGTACATGACGCGCGGGTGGATGCGGAGAAGCTGGAGGATGCCGAGGACGATGTCGTTGACGTAGCAGAAGCCGCTGGCTTCGGCCTTTTTGGCATGGTGTAGGCCGCCGGACCAGTTGACTGCGATTTCGGATTGATTGTTGCAGAGTTTCCGGGCGGCGTCGATGGTGCCTCCGGCGTAGAGCGAGCAGTAGTCGTACAGGCCGTCGAAGATGGGGCAGTCGTCGCCGAAGTTGAAGCGCACGACGTTCTCGGTTTGTTCGGCCTTCTCCATATCGCCGGGGATGACCTGGCGCAGGAAATCGAGGTAGTCGGTTTTATGGAAGTCGGCCATTTCCTCGTAGGTCGCCTCGCGCGACAGGTAGAGGTCCATGGCGTGGTGCATGCCGTATGCCATGACCAGTTGCTTGGTCAGGGTGAGTCGCCAGGGTTTCATGGGGTGCGACTGGCCGAAGTGGTGCAGTTCCACGGCCGGATTGGCATGCCAGGACACGCGATAGCCTTTAGGACGGGCGATGCCATTGTGTTGTCGCTCGGTAGTCACTTTGCGATCGAGACTTAGCGTGGACGAGGCGGCGGGCGGAGGGGCGTATTCCTGGACAATGGCGGAGCGGGCCATGGTGTGTGATAGAGAAATGGGAGGGGTCGGAAGGAAATACTCTCTTGAAACTAGAAGGTCATTTCGACGCAAATGGACTGGAAGATAAGAAGGCGGAAGATGAAGAAGATGAAGATGGAAATGGAGGCAAAATGAAGAACGGAAGTCAAGTCATGCGGCGATCCAATCGGGAAAAGCCGAGTTGTCGCCACTTTATCGAGGCCGGATTGCGGGGACTATTCGGCCTGCAGTTCGATTCCTGGAAATTAAAGATCATTCTATAGCTATCATTTCTTTAATTCTTTTTGTAGTACTTTGTATAGTATAATGTATTCTGTATGAATAGGTCTACATTCCGGTGATGAAATTGAATGCCGAATTATCTCCGCGATTATCTAAGCGTCCATATTTCCCCAGTTATTTCCGAAACTGCACAGATAGACTTGGATCTTAAAATGCAGATAGATGATATCTATAATGATTCTTTACGTCTTGTAAATAGAATAGAATACTAATTACAGTCAGCTTACCTGCATCCTGTGTATTCCCCATCGGTATGCAGAAGTTGAAGAGATGGATCCCGGATATGGGCGAGAAGATGTCGCAGACGCTGTTCCGCATGTGGCTTGGACGAGAGAGCCGGAATAGATGCAGATGCTTGAAGCGGGCATTTGCGAGGGGAGTTGATCTACATTGATTATTGGTTGATAAATCCTATATTGAAGTCTAGAGAACACGATCAAGCTGTGCATTAGATATATTGTCGATATGTCGATCGCCTGATACCTGAGGCTGTAATATTACTAAGCAAATAGTACCACGTGACACAACCGATCACCAAGTTCCGAGCTTCCGATTTGGCAGTGAGAAGGTTTTCGGATCCTGTCCGGTAAGATGAGGATGGATGGATAGCTCAAAGCAGTAAATGTACCACTCAGTATGTATGTCTCCGTCGAGGAGCAGGATGTTCTTCAGCAGATGCATAAGGAGCCATATCAAGTACTTTATTGAATCTCCATCCTGCAGAATCTGCAGAAGTGTGGTTTCAGTATCCGGTTTAACCATGGCTCGCCGCCCCAAGGTTACGTTGTTTATTTATGTGCGGAGCCCAAGTATACACCATACAGATTACAGCCGTACACTCGCCCTTGCGATCCTCCGATCGCTTACGGTAGCAACACTAGGTTTTCTTCTCCATCATCCTGCAGATACGCATCACAAATCGCCTACTTCCTTTCGACTATGCATGCACATTCCGAGACCTGCCAGAGTGGCAATGTCAAGTATGGACTCAACACGGACACGAGGGGATCCATTGTGGGTATTTTTTGCATCCACAACCAAGGCAACCTTGGCCGGACCTGTCCAAGACAATTGGGAACTCCAGTTCTTTTTTTTTTTTTTTTTTGGGACTCCACTAGACAAGAGTTTGCTGGGACGATTAGGGATCGGAACTACTCCTTCATGCTAGTCTAGGCATCCAGGTAGTAGGTACTCAAGGAGGTTGGTATTTCTGGGTAAATCTTACCAGACGATGCGAAATTAGTGTCTTAGGTATTCCACACAAATTACTTGGTACTTAGGTAACTGTCAGCATTGTGCCTTACTACGGAGTATGAAGGTCCATATCGACTACTGCAGGTACAGATGGTCGAAGTCCAAAATCATGCAACGAAATATCCGGGAATTTCAATGCGATTTCAAACGTCACCCACCGGAATGGAGGCGAATGGTGCTCGGTTCACGTGGGTCCGCTTGACGTGGCGGTTCGTCGTCAGTGTGCCGCTCAAAAGTCGGTGTGCCCTGATTCTGCTGATTCTACGCTGGAAGTAATCAGACTCGCCTATTGACCAGCACACGATGTTAATAATATGGATCAAGTGTTGGCAGTTATGTATCAACAAATTGACATGTCATCGGAGTGGAATAGATATTCTCTATCTCGACTTTGCCACATATCTATCCAGCGATCTGTCGGGCAGCATTCCATTCATCTAATCTCCATGATCGGAATGAAATTGACTCTGATTGATCCAACACTGCAATTCACTCATTGCAATTGCAGGGTATCTTCATCGTCCTGCATATCCTCCAAAGTATTCTCCTGTCTACCTTACATCGCAGTTATGTAGGAGTACCTTGTAGGGAGTATGGCCTAGATACTTACTAGTCAGGTACAGTACATCTATACCGTACCGTACCACGGAACGATCAGGATCCGCGGGGATGTTCCAGGGGCCCAAAGTCTCGACCGCCGCTGGTGATGGGGGCAAAAGAGCACTATCATCCAATGAAAATTTGAGTTGGTCACGCTAGCGGTAAGCTCAGGAACCGTTTCGACCTCCACCCAATCAACATCGCCAAACGATATGTAGTTCACCTGATCAGGCCCCTTTTCATTTAAATGAGTTTGGTTACTGGCTGTCGTTCGTTATTAGGGGGAGAGACAAAGGGAGAGAGTATTATTACGCTGCTTCCCCCTTCTCGTTCTTGCGCTTCTCCTCTTTCTTCCCTTTCTTTATACTCACTTTCCCTTCCCTCCGGGTTCGCACTTCTCTCCTTTATCTGCGGAGCATTGTTTTCACTGCTCAAGTCACTCCTTCAACTTAACTAAGACACTCATTGCTTGATATTACTGCGTTCCCTGGGCTTCTTCCCATTATCTTCTCTATCTACAGCCTGTGATACCCGAACTCCTTCAATCTAAATAAACACATCAACCATGCAGCTCAAGAACTCGATTCTCTTGCTGACAGCTGTGTCGGCCGGCTCCGCCGTCGCCCGTCTGCACGGCCACGAGCGCCGTCATGCTCACCCGGTCGAGAAGCGTGCTGTCGGCGACATCGTCCGTGTCGAGATGGGTGGCAAGATGGTCTCATGGATCAACGAATGGTCCGGAGCTCCTGCCACTGGTGCCCCCGCTGAGCCCGCTCCCACCCCTTCTGAGTCCGAGACCGGTTCTACGCAAGTCATCTCCGTCGGCACCGTCCCAACTGACGGCAGCCAGTCGACCACCCCCAAGGATGGAAGCTGCAAGAACTGGTACGACAGCGCCTCTCAGTTCACCGACGAGGGCTTCGGTAAAAGCACCATAGACAACAACAAGGAGTACGTTGCATATGCTGGCAATGTCGGTAGCCCTTGGGGCAGCAACATCCAGGAGGTTTCCGAGTCCAACGCCTGCAACTACCGCTACGTCGTCGCCATTAACGGCAATGAGAAGGACCCCTGGACCTTGGTCTTCTGGAATAAGATTGGCCCCGATGGTGGCATTAACGGCTGGTACAGCGGTAACTCTGCTCTTACTCTTACCATCAAACCCGGTGAGACCAAGTACGTGGCCTTCGCCGGTGACTCCCAGGGTAGCTGGGGTGCCGCCAAGGGTAACAAGCTTCCCACCGATCAGTTTGGCGGCTATGCCTGCACCTGGGGTGAATTCGACTTCGGCAACAGCAAAAACAGCCGTAACCTCCGCGACGGCGAGACCTGGTCTGGCTGGGACGTTTCCGCCATTCAGGCTATGAACGCCAAGCTTGATGTCCAGGGAATGAAGATCTGCCAGCACGGCGACCGTGGCTGCTCCAGCATTAGCAACCAGGCCAAGAATGTGGTCAACGCCTATACTAATGCCGAGGCGGGTATGGATGAGATTGGTGGCACCTACAAGGGCAAGGAGGGACTGCGTCTGCAGGTCCAAATTGACTATGAGTAAACGTCTGTTCTTGTTTTTCGTTTCTGTGTTACCATGTTCCATGTTCCATTCTTGAACTCCTTTTTTCTTTCTGTTGTATGTGGTTTCATTTGCTATCCTATTACCACAGAAGCAAAATTGGCTAGGGGTTGGGGTGTTTGCTTTTTGCGATGTAACGACTGAAACCATGGAAGGGGCAAGCAGACAATGGATGTTCTGAAACATGCACCTGCTGCACCTGCCTGTACATACCATCCCTTCACTGAGTGAAAGAGGCTGAGGTTGTTACAGCAGATTGCCGTCCCGGGATTGCATTCATCCGTGTACATAATATACCATTTAGTCTATATGATGTTTACATATTAAACTCACCATTTTTCTGATATGAAAGAACCAGTAAGTATTATAGGATCATATGATTTTCATCAAATAGAGCTAAAACTAATCATTCAGCCTACCTACTAATACTAAACCTACTATCTACAGTAAATAACCAAGATGGAACGACCACATCCTTCAACACCTGCGAGGCTCAAGTTAGCCATGTACTCCGGGAGTCAATCCTGAAGAATTCAAGAAGACTAACTATCGAAACCTGAAACACGCCAACCTACTAGCCGCCTATCCATCTATCTTTATCCCCCCCCATTCTCTGAACTACGGAGTACCTATGTACTCGTATTATCAGATGATTGTATCTAGTTCTTGCTAACTAGTATACTAAATATATCCTGTTATCTATATATACATACCCCCCCCCCTCTCTATTTATATTTTGGCCCGTCTATATGCAACCATCCATGCGCCCATCCATGCTTGGAATAAATACCAGACTAGTACGTACAAGCAGAATTGATTTAGTTGGATCTAGTTCCAGTTATTGTTCCTGTTTGAGCATGTCTCAGATGGCCGGATGATCCATGGTTTGAGTTTGGGTTTGGGTTTGGGCGGCTGGTGCTTGGATTATTTTTGAGCTGGAGATTAATTAAGGACCTCATTTATGTATAGTACGTACATACTCCGTATATCTTGCAGTTACTCTGGAGTTCCGACATGATACATTATTATACTTCTTGATTATGGAGTGCTGTGGTGGACGGCTAGGCAGTGTACATTACATGCATATTGGGGGTACTTCATACATACTCTGTACTCTGTAGGTACTGAGTAGTAATAGATGCTCTAAAAATACAATTATACCTTCAGCGATGATAGAAAATCCCCCGCGTTATACGAATCGGGCGATATCTCCTCCGCCTTATATTTTTCATACTTTTCTTTCCCTTCGTTTTCCTTTTCCTCCTCTTCATCTTCTCCCTCCACCCATGTAAACACTCCCTCGTGTACCATGTACGCGACCAGTGCGGCGATCCCTCCAGCCACAGCCACGATCGACATAAGCACATCCTTTTTCTGCCCGGTGGCATACACTGATAGAGCCTTGCTCTCGGTATTGGAGAGTCCCGAGTCCGACGACTCGGCTGCCTCTCGTAGTCGGTTGGATGTGCGCACATCCTTCCAGATGGGGATCGCGTCGGCAAGTGTATTCCACAGTGTGGCACCCACTGCAGCAAGATGGGGTCGTTCGGACGGCCGCCATGGCAGCTCGGGTTCTGAAGTTCCTGGGGTTCCATAACACCTGCGTCTCATTTGCTCCGTATACTCCGTCAACCGCGGGGCTTTGGCGCGCATCGCATCCCGGAGCCACGAGTGTGGCAGGTCCGGCACCAGGGCTAAAGCCAAATACCCTAGCGCCAGACAGTCCAGACTCGAGGCTGCGTAGCCTGCAAGCAGATAGGTCTTGGCTCCCAGGATCTCTTCGAGTGGTTCGAAGAACTCCGCTGTCAGCGCCTCGAGCTTGAACTGGTTCTGCTGAGCGGTCTTGCCTAGGAGACTAGAGACGGTGTCGCGTGGTCGCCGAATGAAGGTCGGCGGGACTTGGCCGGCAGCCACGGCGGCTGAGTGGTCGCGTTGTCGCTGTTCTTCGATAGCCTGAAGGTCAAGGGAGGAGAGACCTAGATGCTCTGTTCGGGCCTTTGCGGCGGTGTGTAGCTTCGGTGGGAGAATCCATTGGTTTGGCCATTGGAGGATGGCGCCATAGGCGGGTGAAGTCGTGTTGTAGTAATTTTGGCTGGTGACGTAGAGGGAGAGGTCTACGAGAGATTGGCCGCGGGACTCGACGAACGAGGAAAATCTGTTGACATTTTAGGTCCAGTCAGGAAGACATGGCGATGGGTATATTGAATTTGGATGCACTACGGCACAACGTACGCAATGTTATCGGCTTTTTCCAATCCATTCAATCCATCGTCCAGATCCCACTCGCCATTCGAGTATTGGCGCAGGTAATCCACGATATTCCGAAACCGACTGACCCATGTCGTTCCATGCTTGAGAGCGGGGAGTTCATCTGGCAATGAATACAGTATTAGCCTAGTCCCATACAAGGATCAGAATCAGTAGGGTTAACAGACTGGTGGGAGACACAGTAGGGTCGCTGCTTGCAACCAGCACCCAGGCATCCCTGGGAACGACCAGAGAGAAATAGGCTATAGTAGCGAGACATTGCGCCTCAATCGAGGGCAGGGTGAAGGCCGGACCCCAGACATGGAGCTCCAGAACCATTTTTTCCAGCGGTTGGTCAAGGGAAGCGCGTGGGAGAAGGAGAGCGTTGGGGCTGTGTCGGGGAGAAGCACATCACGTGGGGAGCCGCTGGTCCTGAGGCAGCCAAGCATCAACTGTCCTGAGCTCGTTTGATAGATTGATTGGCCTAGTAGTTAACCACTGGTTGGCACTTCGACCTGCAATGACTGGAGTATTGAGAAGGGGTTACCGGATTAGATTCCTCGAGCTGATAGAATTTGCATTTCCTATCGACCGTCACCTCACTTTGACAGGAATTCACTGCCGACGAGCCTCAAAATCAGCCCAAACAGGCAGGTACTATGCGTAGCGCAATTGGACAAAGCGTATCTATTAAGTCGGATTTAAAATATAAATAAATAATAATCATAATATAAAAGAAAAGAAAAGAAAAGGTCCAACCGTCTCCGCACATGGCATGAGTGGTATGACATCCAGCTGCTTACTCCCACTTTCTCACTCTCACTCCTCAGGGACGCCCGGTACTCCCACCCAGCACTAACCCTAGTCGCATCGACTAAGCACCTAGTCATCGAGATAGTCCTAACCGTGCCCGCTGGTCAGTTGACCTGCGATCGGACTCTCACCGAAGCTAACAACCAAGGAAGACGACCCCTGGCGAATTTCTTGGTATGATTTCGTCGTCAGTCTATATGATTCGACGTTGGTTCAGATATCAACGAAGGAGCCGCTGACGGATTTATCCCCCGGGGTCTGAGCTGCTCGTATCGAGATCATAATCTAGACCCAGGACCCAGGGCCCCGTCCGGGATAGAGATGGATAGATCCTTAGACAGATCATGGATAGATAGGTAGGGAATACGGACCGGAATAGATACTAGATAGAAGCTCTCTCTTGTCAGGCGTCATATTACGCACAGATCATGCTGGAACTACCTAACCGGGGAGCCATGCATTGATCCATACAAGATTACATAGATGGAGACAATAGATGCCCGCAGCGGGACTCGTGTAGTCCGTACTCCGGACGGAGTACCCATGCGTGAGAAAATCAAATATCTTCAGGGATGAGCATGAGCATGAGAATGCCACCTCCCTCCATTCAATCATCCTCTGCAGTGTTTCCGACGGGAATTCTTCAGGGATGCCAGAGCCGAGACAGGGAGCATCGCGCTATTGATTTTCTCATCCCTGTCAGGGCGTTTAGTGCGCCGCGCCGTCACATCATGATGCACCATGAGACAATTATGAACATATTTAGTGCCCATTAACGTGCATGCGGGGGAAATGGACAGGGAATACGCCAAGTTCTCTCCAAAATGATTTGGAATTCGAATTTTTGGAGGGTTCGAAAAATGCCGTGTTCCGGTTGGGTATATTAAGTCTATTATACATGCGATAATTCCCATGAGCATGGAATAGTACAGGCTTGAAACTCAATAGAAAAAAAACAAAAGAAAAAAAAAAAAACAAAATGATATTATAGAACGAAAAAATAAGCCGCATAATTAGATAAGCTCCTGAAGGAACAATGACGCTTTGACATGGACGATCGCGCGATCAAAGCTTCACCGGAACCCTGGTTGGTTGGCAGTATCTGATCTTCCCCAAATGAAGGGAAAAAAAGAAACAGCAAGCCGTGTCAGGCTGTAAGGTCCCAACGTCGTGTTTCTGGTGGGGATATGACGCTGACAGGATTTAGGAACCACCAGACGCGAGAGATAAGTGGCAACGAAAGTGGAGATCCCAAAATCCAGTGGTGACGTTGATGCTGTCGCCATAGAGGACTAATCTTAGGTCGCCAAGTTCAAAGTGTTCTTGTAGAATGGGGACACTGCGCCAGCGCTTGTCCGTAGAATCAAAAATAGAAAGAATCTGAATCAATTCCTGCGATAAAACATCGCTATTGGTCTGCCGTTGGTAGATGGGCGGCAATGAGAAGGGAAAATAAATAAACCGAAAGCCGACCAAAATGCCGAGTCAAAAGACGTAAGTTGAGAAAATAGTAAAGTGAGAAAAAAAAAAAAAAATACTCGAAAAATGCCGATTGTAGGTACTAGTAGTATCAAAGCCAAATCGTGGTATCCATGCAAAAGAATGCAACGCCATTTCGTAAGCGTCTCGAGTCGATTTACGTCGAGATGGCGATTTCAAAGAACCGCTCGAGGCCGTTGGTCGTCAATTCATCACAAAGCCCAAGGTGATTTGATTTATTTGGGCAGAGGAGGAAGAGGGCCCTTTGGAGGCGGACCCGGGCAAGGAGGAAATTGAGATGTAGAGCCAATGGAAGGCATGATGCTGAGGTCTGTAAGTATTTGTTGTGGGTTGTGCTGTAGGAGAGGGTGATGGTTTGGAAGAAGCCCTGGTAGTTGGCAAGGAAAATAGGCAGCACAGGGAGGAAGGAGTCCAGGACTTTGGAATTTGAAGAGAGAAAGAGAGAAAGTAACTTCAGGGACGAGGTCAGCGGGAGTAATATATAATTATCGTGATCCACGATATTATTTTATTTTTATTTATGATTTTCAATAAATAATTTCAAATAATAATAAAAATAATAATAATTAAAAATAACCAGACTAATAATATTAAGGACAACCCCCTGTCGAGAACTGAACAGGAGCTGAGCTCCACACCGGCCAGAAGGAAACGAACTACGTCAGAAAATACTAATCTTACCGTCCAACTTGGTCTTCTTGGGTGGGCTGCCATATGGCCGTCCCCAGTGGGAAATCCCAGAGAATTCTTCTAGAAGCTCTTCGTCCCACTTCTTGTCTTGTCTTCCGGAGATCCATGTTTCCCCTTTTTGTACGGAGTAGTTCCGCCGTTAAAAATTTTAATACGATGGTTAGATCCTCTGTTTAATTATTTAATCTGGAAAGGAAGAGTGGTGAGGGAAAAAGGGTTTTTTTTAAAAAAAAAAAAAGAAAAAAAAAAAAGGTACATAACATGGTGACCCCCTCTTTTTTTTTTTTTTTTTGATTATTTTTTCCCTCCCTCTTTTGATCGCATCCTTCTTCAATTTTAGCTCGAAGCAGCCTCCCGTCCCTCCTCCCCCGTATCTTTCAACAACGTGGATTGGTACTCGGCATTACGTAAATACACGGTATCCGACTAAGAGTGACTTAGCTACGGAGTAAGTATCATTGTATGCAGGAAAAGGGTGCCTCAATCCCTCTGGCATAGTTGATGACTCAATCCTCAAGGGTTGGTCTTCTCCGCTGACCTTCTATAGGGAGAGGGAAAAGGACTTTGACCACGCCTCGTCGACATTTCATAGGCTTACGGGCCAAACGACTAGCATCCATTTCGCAGACACGTGCCAGTTCGTAGATCCTTGAGGCAACAAAGAGGGGAAATGCGGAATCGAATCGGAAAATCCTGAGGGTGATCACAGCTGGCCTTTCTGCGACCCTTCTTCCCCATTCTTACGCGCAGAGGGACTGCTGAAAACGGTTTGGGCTGGTTGCCTGAAACACTGAGGATCGCTGGTGATTCTCATTCATTGCTTCGCAGGAAGGAAATCCCAGTCCCAGCCAAAATGTCGGAATCTGATCCAAGCCACCCCATCCAAGGAGGGAAGAAGAAGGAATGGACAGCCAGCCCAGTCCTTACATGGTGCTGCAGTGAGGCCTGTTGGGGGGTCAGGCGGATGTATGACAGGTCGTTTCAGCTCGATACGGGACCGTACCTTACCGGGATGGTTCAGGGGTTGACCAATCGTTATATACTAATACTACCTAATAGGTACCTACTACTATGGGTGGAGGACTGTCCCTATGACTCAAGGCAGAAGTAGGTACTAGGTAGGCTGGCATTATTATGTCCTCATACCCGTACTCGGTACAACGTTAAGAACACCTAATAGGATTAGCTACAGCGAAAATAGGCCGTATCTCGGTGATTGAGCCCACCAACGACATCCTGGTCCCTCCTTGCAGGTGATCGTCTCTGGTCCATCTGATTCGTCAAATATTCCATCTCGCTTTCATGTTATGACGGTTGACTCGTTGGGGAATGACGATGATGGATCTGTCATTCCTCCTTGGTTTGGTCGTCTATCACCATACAGAATAATCCGTGGATGAGCCGCTATTGCTGACATCCCTTGCTGATATCCTACCAACTACTTACCTACTCCATACTCTGAGTAGGTAATCTATCTACAGTAACCTACGGAATAACTAGTAAGGTCTACCGGTTTCGTCTGCCTGTCCCGACGTATCTGCACTATGCAATGCAACACTCGCGTGAATGACAAAACATTCCCTTTCTGTGCAGAAAGCGACGAATGCTCGCCAAATGAAAAAATAAACCCTGCCCACGTAATCCGTCCCCACTGCACTTGCAGAGAGCCAGAACGAGAACATGAAGTACTGTCGCACAACGGACCGCAGGCGGATCTTCTGCAGATGAAAAGTTGCCGGGACAAGGAAGTGGGCGCTAAAGAAATAAAACAAAACAGAACAAAAACAAGGGAAATGCGACAGCTGATCCTGCACGTCACTAGCGGGCTGCATCAACTTATCCAGTATCTGTCCGTAGATCCCATCTTCATCTCTTTCTTGATCCTTCATTTGCCACTTGGCTTTCCGACAGCGTTAGTCTTGCCGACCGTCTACTGGTCGTAAGCCGCCAGGAATTCCTCCGGCGCTTCCTAACTTCCTAGTGTCTGCGCTGCCATAAGAACCGGCATTTTCTGAAGTCTGGGATGCAGGTATCTCTAGGGTATAGACACCGAGAAGACTGTCTGATAGAGTCCTGACACCACCATCCGCATGGAAATCATGCAGCTGGCACTGAGTGAGATTGAGAACTCCTCGGCCCCGTCACATGGATCCGAAATCTCCATCAATGGAAAGAAACACATGGCAGAAAACTTTAAGCGGGTGGAGTTTCCGTGAAATGAGATCTCCACTGTTGTCTTGGTGCCTGGTGGGCAACTCGGCAAGGTGGTAGTCTACGGAGTAGAAATCCACCGAGAGAGCTAAGATGCCTAGTAACTACTTGATGTGGTGGGGGATGATATGTTTTCCCACCATTACGAATGCTCAATTGGTTACATGTACTCTCCACTACTTAGCTTGAAAGGCCCTGAACGTCGCAACTACAGGATACATACATGGACAGACAGAACATGCCAAGTCATCCAAGGTAAGCAGTCAAATCATCCTACCTAAGTAATCTCGCGCTTTCGGCGCCTAATGGATCAGCTTGTTGCATCATCTTCCTAGATCAAGTCATCTGTACCTCAGCACGAATATGGAAAGAGTTGACCAATTCCATGCCGAATCGGTAATATCTACCGTTTACGGAATAGTCTCCGTACTCAAAGTAGACAGTACCGAGGGCTTCGGTAGACTATTCCTCACGAGCGGATTCAACATCCACACTCCTCCGTTCTCCGTACACCGAGCAAACGAACGATCACGTAGGGCTTTCTCCACTCCGAAGGGAAAGAGAACAACATTCCAGAAACCATCTTAACCGTGGTTCACCACTTCTTAGTACCTCTAACTCTCTGAGCCTCTTGAGTCTGAGGCAAGTTCATCCTTCAGGAAATCACCAAGCCAACGCTAGCGATACTAGCTCAACAGTCGCTAAATAGACTAAATTAATTCATTTGGTGGGTGTGGTTTTCTCAACTTACCCACCAAGACTAACCAGTTAACTACTAGTAAGTCTATCCCTAGTGGGAGTAAAGGAGAGCAGGACCCCGTTGTTTCACTTGACGCACCGAATCAGGCTCCCAGACTGAGATGCAGTGATCCACATTAAGCATCATAAAACTTGGATGGTAAGTAGAGGGTCCTGGGGATGGACAACTCCGCAGTTATTCTCACTCTGCCTACGGGCTACGGCGTACCAAACCGGTCTCGCTGTCTCACTGCTAGTAATTTTTTAAGTTACCCGATTGCATTTTAAATTTTTAAGCACAGCCGCTTCAGGAACCAGGGAATTCTCCTGAAGGCTAAAAGAGACATTTAACTCCCCTTCATGATGTCATGCCGCTATACTTGTCGATTTCTTCGATCGCACCTAGGGGCTAAAAAGAAGACAAATTACGGTTCAACGGTGTGGGAGAGTCGAAGACATCTCCACTCCACAATATTCCGTAACTCCGTGTGCTTATGTCGGAGATATACCGGTTTCAATCGAAACAGCTACGACTCAATTGGACAAATTAACTACAGAGTTCAGGATATGAGCAATTTCTGAGGCTGGGGGCCAGTAAATTCAGCAACCTTACCTGTCCTGCCCTATTTTATCCGATTCAACCCTAACCCTTCATGAGGAGACTGGAGAGCCGAGAGATGAGACAAATTAAGCTAGATTACTGTTTGATCTTGATCGCTAGAGTCGATGGGTCACAATTTACGAGGATTCCTAAGAACGGCTGATCTGCTATTCTCCTGTTATTGGTCATAATATGGTAGGATTTGGTAAGTTGTTGCTGACGAAGTACGGAGTAGCATTCTCTCTTAGGGAGAGAAATTCTACGTGTCTCAGGTTAATAAACGGTGAGGTTGGGCGCATCTCTCCTATATGGTGTTTACACTCTACGTGTCAGGTCACCTGCATCCTGGATCTCTACTGAGTATGTAGTATTTACTTGTATGGAGTATGTATAGAATTCGTTCTCGTGTCTTATGTCTGAGTAGACTTGGCTCTGGGCGGAAATTTGCGCGACGTATCATCCCACGTCGGCTAATTCAGAGGCCAATGAAGAATCTGTTTCATTTTCATCCGATGTATGACTTGCATTTGATCTAGTTATGCAGCAAGCCGAGGCTGGACGAATCTTCGGGAAGGATGTACTCCCTACATACAGTGCTGCGAAGTCTATGTATGTAGTATGTACATGTGGCGTAAGATGTAAGGGGTCAGTTGACCCATGCATGTCGAACAAAATTTTTACTACGGTGTCGCGGTCCAGACTCACCCAATTAACAGGATACATGCTGCATGGTCATGGTCACGCAGTCGGTGACCAGAGGAACTTGGGACTTGTTTCACATTGACGACAAGTCTTCACCCCTTGCTAAATACGCTGTTTCGGATCGTTTAACCGCGACTCGAGCAAGGGTTCATCTGTCTGGCTATATCATATGCGACCGCCCGTTTTCAGGTCGCTGCACTTGTGAAACAAGGGGATGGGCATCGTGCTACTGTTCGGCGCTCTTCTCCAATATGTGTTGCAGGTCGTGTGGTTCGCGGCCATCCAAGGATGGGTACAAAATTCCACACTTGAGCTACCCACGCCATCATGCAACCGCAATCCGCAGGTAGTAATCTCTGCAAAGAAACATCCCCTCGGTATTTCCCAGCGAGCATGATCTGTCTCAATATACCGTCGGGCTGATGGTTGCGTCGCTCGACCAGGGTGACTTCATCAGAAGATGCTTGAGCTGACAGACTGCATCTGGACGCAAGGCAGCCCACTGCTTATGCTTCGTCTAGATCTCCCTGGGCCTGCGTAGATATCCATTCCTCCATGAGAGCCTGGCGTGAGGGTTCCGTGGATGCTGCCCTCGATCTGGATCTGCCGCCCTTGCGTGTGACCAGCAAGCATAATACCCAGCCATAGATGTTGAACCCCTCATAGTTTGTTTTGAAGCGCAGTTTTTTGTCATCGTCATCGTCGTCCACTGGTTCCTGGCCTTTCCTCCGCTTTGGCGCACGCCAGTCATCAGACGACTCAACCCTGTCCTCTGCAGCCTCCTGAGGAATATTTCGCAAATCCGACTCTGTCTCGCTATCACTCTCGACCAGAATGCTTGTGTGCGCGCCACCGGCCGGCTTATCCACCGCTCCAACCTTAACCTTTCCACTAGATCCGTTGGCCCCTGGTTCCTCAAACTCCTTGTGTCGTGTGAGAAGTGAATGGATTGTGCGGGATTCGCGGAGGAATAAGGAAACCTCAAAATCCTCTATATGAACGCGCGTGATCAGCCGAAACAACATCCGCGTGCATCTGGGTTTCCCAGGCGTGTATATACTGTACCTTCTGTGATCACATCCTTGACCGGATGGCCTTTCTTCCGAGCAATAAGTCTCTCGTTTTCTTCACGCAGTTTGGGTAGGACTAGAGGGCGAATGGCGGTGAAGATCCGAGGGAGCACAGGGTTTCGGCTGTCCAGAAGCCATCGTGCGTCGGATGGGTTGTCTAGGTAGATGCGACATTCAAGGACGGTATATTTGCTGATTCGGAGGTAGCGCCTGATAGGCGCCATGGTGGGATGGAGGGCGGCTGGAGGACTGGAAATGAAATGAAAATCAAAAGCGATGGTTAAAGGTTGAATGAGTGGAGTGGTTCGCAGTTGTGATAGCAGCGATGATGATATGATCAGCTGACTTACCCCGAAGCACTAGCCTGTATTAGACTGTAACAGTTGGAAAGCTCTGCTACTGTCTTGGATAGGATATTATATAGTGACAAAGTCGAATAATCAGCTACTGTGCTATAAGATAATTACCGCATAAAATATAAAGACGTCTGGTATCCCTATTCTGAGGCTAGAATCAGTATATTGTTATGCTCATGTGACGTATACATTAGTGCAAGGTCCAGGAGTGCTAGGTAGAGCAGTCTACTTAGTCGGATGCCTACTATGTTGATGATTTACCCAACAAGGCAAATATTTTCATGTAGCATATCCCTAGAACATGACCGAGACCAGTCATGTTTGAACAGCTCATCTGTTGACAACTGAGGCCCATAATGACTAACAAGATTCGTGCCTGATTTATATGGCTTCAAATCCATATTGACAGCTTCTGCAAGTGATAGGCATGCCAATGGATCCCCTTACATTTCTGATTGATCATTCCAGCCCCTTTCTTAGAGCAATATTAAATAGCAGTGGTTGAAGGGTTACCTGGGATGGAGGCAGGAAGAGCATAAACAGGGCGACAATAATGATTCGAGAAGGACAAGCACCAGTTCTGAATTGCTTCGATTTAAGAGAACAAAAACTTACCCAAATTTCTTTTATTCACAATGCATGCTCCTGCTTCGGACACGAACACTTTACCTTCGTAGGCTAATGTCCCAATGGAGGATGCTCTTAGACCTCTAGCCGATGGGATGACAGACGAGCGTACAAACAAACACTGAGTGCATTAAAGCTCCAGCTGGAAGAAATTCTAAGTGGGAGAAGAAGCCGTATACTATAGAGCTCTCTGACCTGCCAGATGATCCAGATCCCCACGTGTTAAGGGAAATACAGAAAGAATACAGCTCGAATATGGCCAAGGATAGTCGATGAGTACTTCGAGGGTGCACAACAACTAGCTGAAATGAATGCCACTGACCTTGAAAAGACAGCAGCCGCCAAATTGCATTTGCGTGAATCAGCATGAACAAGATGGAGGCATCGTGAGACAAGGGCTGAATACAACCAGGCTTTACGAATTACATCCAAGACTTCAAGGGCTGAATCGAAGACAGGCATCTTAATACTCGTTTCGTTGACCATTACTACCTCTCGTGCCCATTGACCTGTATTCTCTGCCTTCTAGCCACTATCTCTAAGTACTATCTATGATGAGCAAAATAATACAATACTCTCGAGTACAGGGGTGAGGCAGGTACCTTGGGGATACTCGGTGAAGCTGGCGGTTAGCTTCGACCATTTGCTGGACCTTGCGAGATATCCGGATGCCGTCAGAGCATGGATCCCTAAATTCAAATGCCAACTAGACTGAGGGGCGAAAAGAGTCATGCCTCGCCCAGCCTCAAGTACCGCCGTCTCAGGAAGATGATTACGTCAGCGATCTCCTCCTCGCCGCTTTCAGGAAGGAAAGCGAAAGCGGTGTTGGTGCTGGCGTCATACCGCCTGCTTTCATGACTAGATGTGTCTTGTTCGAAGATACGATATCGACTCTTCCTGAATGGATCCCCTTCAACTAAATTCTCCTGACGTCCTTCATTTCAATGTGAATAGTACCACGTGACCGTCCCACTCAGACAGCCAACCAACGACCGTCCAAATGCGGGTCAGCATGGCCCCAAGGTCCCCCCGAAAAGTCTTTCTTTGACGTCGACATTTCCTCCAAGGTCCCCGTCACTGCAACGCACCGAGGGGCTGCTATTTCCGTCACCATGGCTCTCTCGTTATTCTCATTTTCCCCTCCTCCCTCCCCAATCCCGTCTGCGAGACTGGCCGCCTGGTTTTCACAACGGCGGTTAACGGCTGTGGTCTCGAGCACTCCTTTTATCCCTACGAATCGAGCGGGTCTTAGAGCTGGCCCTACCGAAGTGGTCCTCCGAAGTTGACCTGTCATATCGTATCGACGGAGATATCCGACTCGCTACGCCGCAAGGTCCTCAGTCGCTATCTGGATCCCTGTTGTTGTCTTGCTGGACTGGTTTCGAGCGACACTAGACAGAAGTCAAGTGGAGTGCAAGGGACCTTGAAGACTGTCCATTTTCGCCTGTGGGTGGCCGGGTCGCACAACAGGACACAATATAAGAGCACACTACAAGAATAGACCAAGAGGACCAAGAAATACCAAGAATACCAAGCATTTGCGATTCTACATTCCTGAGGCCCTGTCAGCCTTCTGAGCACATTCTTTCCCACGTTTTTTCATCCTGTCCCACATATCGGGTCCGTCTGTCATACACTTAACACACTGGTCCGTGCTTTTTCCTATCAAGTTAAGGGGAGTTCGAATTAGAAACGATGCAGCTTCTCCATACGCTTCTCGTTCGAGATGAGAAGGACGGCCCTGTGCCCTCCTGCGAGACGGGCAATGAGTATGATGGTCGCATGGGCCTGCGTATCTCCTCGATTTTCGTCATAATGGTGGGCTCCATGTTTGGGGCTGTCTTCCCGGTTCTAGTTGGAAACTATCGGAAGTCGAAATTCTCGAGCTGGGCTTTTTTTGTTGCCAAGTATTTCGGCTCCGGTGTGATCATTGCCACGGCTTTCATTCACCTGTTGGCTCCTGCAGAAGAGGCTCTCACCAATGAATGCTTGACTGGCCCGATCACGGAATATTCCTGGGTCGAGGGCATCATTCTCATGACTATTGTGGTGTTGTTTTTCGTGGAATTGATGGTCATGCGCTATGCTCGCTTTGGTCAGGGCCATTCGCATGACTTAGACGACAGCCACCACCATGACCATGGCCATGACCAAGGCCATGACCAAGACTTTATCCAAGGCACGGGGGGCGCTGATTCCAAGGGTCATATGCCCGGCGAGGATCACCTTGGCCATTCCCGCGAACACAATGACGTCGAAGGGAGCTCCAAATCTGCGGTGCTGGAGGAGTACATGGCTCAGCTGACGTCCATCTTTATCCTGGAATTCGGCATTATCTTCCACTCCGTCTTCATCGGGTTGACACTGGCGGTATCTGGCAGCGAATTTGTAACCCTCTACATTGTGCTGGTGTTCCATCAAACGTTCGAAGGCCTAGGTCTAGGATCCCGTCTGGCGGAGGTCCCATGGCCGCGTTCGAAACGACTTACTCCGTATGTCCTGGGGATTGCATTCGGGCTGTCCACGCCCATTGCAATTGCTGTTGGACTGGGCGTGCGCAAGGCATATCCACCGGAGGGGCGAACGACGCTGATTGTCAACGGAGTGTTTGACTCGATCTCGGCGGGGATTCTCATCTATACGGCGCTTGTGGAGCTGATGGCGCACGAGTTCATGTTCAGCGCATCAATGCGCAAGGCGCCGATCCAGCATGTGCTTGCAGCGTTTGGGCTGCTTTGTCTGGGTGCACTGTTGATGGCTTTGCTTGGAAAATGGGCGTAATGTGTATATTCATGTGTAAATATTGTTGGATGTATAGAGATAGGTTAAAAATATAGATTGGTATTTACTATGTTTCTTGTAGGAGTCTCTATCCGGTGTTGCCTGAAAGTCTTCAATGCTCTAGATAAGCATCTTCCATCATCATCTCCGTTATACTTAGCTCAACGCAATGCCAACATCGCTGGAGTGAACAATAAATAAGGCACACTATTTCCTACACATATTATACTGAATGGGAACATGATTTACCACTGCATTTTCTTTATTCTGTATTAAATAAATTTCTAGTAAATTGATTTTCACAATTCATTAGAAATACAATAGAATCTCTTCGATTGCTAAGCCTGACCACCAAAATAGGCGTTGATTATGTAGTAAATTAATGAAACCATCCCTGCTGCTCTACGTGAATCAAAAATCATGCTAAATGCGAAATGATTGACATTGGTCCCTTCCTCTATATGTCTACCCTGTACTTTAATTTATGCATCCTGCTATGATAAGTACCTCTAAATTGCAGGGGCTATCACGCAATGAGTAGTGGCAGCATTTATTGAATCTCATACAGATGATTTTTAAGAGGAACACACGCGATCTTAGACTAGTCAGAGACATATGAAATGGGGTAGTATCATATATATATTATATGGAAATCTGTTGGCCCTATGATGGCAAAGCCTTGTTCATCCGCACTCGTAGAGCGTCTTCACAAGAATCGTCAATATTTAATAGTCAGCTGCAGCCATTGATGTCCCAATGCACACAGGCAGATTGCTTTCTTCTTATAATTTGATATGTATATTTTATAACCAATTCACGTTGTGTCCCTTCTTTCCAGTTCATCTAATTTTCTAGGAGACTCTTGGAAGCTTCCTTGGTCCCTCCGCCAGAGGAAAAGTTGAAGCTAGCATTTTTGATTCTACATTCAAGCCTGCAAGCACTGCCATTGAGCCATCGTCTATTAAGAGAGACAATGCTGGGATGGTTCATCTTGTGGGCTATATATAGTATTGCACCATGCCCTGCTAGCAAAGAAACAACTGTCTCGTCATATAGGTATATGGGGCTCTTCCAGGGTCGTCAACAACAAAAGGGCATGTAGTCAAAACAGTTTAGAAATACCATCCCCACACATTCTTTTACCCGCCAGCTGATCACTGTATTAAACTGCCCCTACAAAAATATATCTCTGATAGCCAGCAACAGTAGTCACCTGTCTGGTTGTGTATCAAGGTACGCTTCTAATATTAGGCGACGACTCCGTAGACTTATAGATACGAAAATGAATGTGGTGACATGACAAGAACTTCGAATAGAGTACTGGCTTATAACTAAAGCGCGCAGAACATCTCACCGTCTTTACCATTATGCACACCAGGGACTGTATATAGTAATGTGGTGGGCCATAATCTCTTGGCATTATGCAACGAGGGCCTCCAAAAGGATGACGGGGACGATAACAATGGACGATATACAATCACAGCATTTTTTTCTATTGTCGGCCGTTCGAATCCCCGACAGCATATTTTTTTTTTTTTTTTGTACAATCTAGGTGCCACTTATTCTCCTTCTTGTTGGATCTCTTAACGATGGATGGATTAAGATAGTTAGTGATAGAGATATTTAACAAAGCTAGTTCTATTTGAACATTGATTCCTTCCTAGATTCATCTCATTAATTAATTTCCATCGGTTTGTAAATAAATATACTCACGTGACCTCAGATCCAACAATCCAAATGACAGACAACAGAACAGATTTAGTAGAGCTCCTAACTACATCCACCATACAAGCAAATCAATAGACTATACAAAGACGACCATTAAACCACGAAGAAATAAAGACAAAAAAGAAAGAAAAATGCACCTCCCAATTCTCTCGGCCCTCCTCGCCCTCTCCACCACCCTCGTGCAGGTACACGCCGCAGACCTCGGGATCGAAGTCACCCACAAGGTCGAATGTGCCCGGAAAACTACTAAATATGATGTCGTGCACATGCACTACCGCGGCACGCTGGCTAGCGATGGCTCCGAGTTTGATGCCAGTTATAATCGGGGGAAGCCGTTGGTGTTTTTGTTGGGTGCAGGGAGGGTTATTAAGGGGTTTGTTCTGTCTCTCTTTCTTTCGCTGTGGCTTTTTTTGATGGGCGGGGGGGTTCTTTGTTTCTATACGGCTAATGAATACAGATGGGACCAAGGTCTGATGGATATGTGTGTTGGTGAGAAGAGGACTTTGACGATCCCCCCTGAGTATGGATACGGGGACAGAGGTGTTGGGCCGATCCCCGGGGGTGCGACGTTGGTTTTTGAGACGGAGTTGGTGGCTATTGAGGGTGATGAGGATAAGGATGAATTGTAGATAGACGGTAACTGGATTGGTATGTTGTGTACACCAGTACGTACAAATGGTAGGTAGGATCTAGTATATTTCTGTAGTATACTCTATGGTATCATTCTAATGCTGTATATAATACATAGCTGCAGCTGTAAATGATCAATCCATCGCATCAAGCTTATTCTCGTTACTCTCATCATTCTCCGAAACGAGAATCCCAACCAGACACTCCCCCAAGATAGCATCCCAGTTCACCCATGGGTGAACCTCAAAGAACAACTGAGCCGAGTCCTTCCCCACACCGCGCAGCAATTCTCCCTTGCCGCCCGGATGAAACGGGAGATACGGCGTGATATTGTACACCTTGCCCTGGTAGGAGGTCCAAGCATCACGGCCCTTCCGTCCGTTCTGCGCCTTGAGCATCGACGGCGTCACGCGGATCAAATTTGGAGGTAGACCTGCTCCTCGCAGTTTATGGTTGGGATTGGAGGTGAGTGCCGCCCAATCCAACGGAGAGAATCCCGGTTCGAGAACTGCTCTTTTCGACGAGCTGGATGGTTTCACGTTCAGCGCGATCGGGGATAGGCTGTTGTTTAACGGCCGACGGGCGGGGGGTCCACGCAGCGACGCAGCTGCTGAAGGCGGCGGATGGAGGGAGCCGTTAGTATTCGGTCTCGGGGGATATCGTCCTGCGGTGAGGGAGGCGGCGGATTGCGGTTGTTGGTTCTGCGCACGTCTTCCGGGGGGAGGGGGGGGCATCAGGGAGGAATTGGAGGCATTAGGCTGTTGTCGGGGTAGGGCCCCTGTCGGCGGTGGCATGAGACTGTTTCTGGATGCCGTCGGTGGCGGTTTTGTTGATCCATTCTGGGGTGGTTGTTGATAGAGGGTTTGTGGTTGGTCTTGCGGCTTCGGAATGGACGACTGCTTGTTGTCCAGATGGAGGGTCGGGACCTCAAGCGAGGGCGCGCCTGACGCAGATGCCTTGGGGGTAGTCTGGGATTCTTCCTCTTTCTCGTTCTCGTTCTCTCTCCCCTCTAGGGGATTGGATTCAGGCTTCGGCGCATCATCGAGAATGGCATATGAGTTCTGCTCTGGGGATGTCGATCTCGGCTGAGGAGGATATGGAGAGGACCAGGACACGGGGGCATGTCGGTAGAGCACAAAACAGGCAGTACCAACCAGCGTTACCACTCCTACCCAGCCCATGCCGGAGATTGTGGAGATGGAGGAGAGAGGATGAGATTAGAAGTCATAAGTCACAGGGGTAGATGCATTAATTGAGAGTTATGCCTGACTCATGTGATGCTGACTAATTGACTAACCATCGCTCCCTTTGGTCACACATGAAAGGTGAGAAAATGACTCTCTTGAGTTTAATGAAGATCATTTCAAGAGAAGACCTTAGGAATAGTTGAACGAGACATGAGACCCTGAATGCTGAATGACCACAGTCGGAGGACAGATCTAAAACCGACAGGAGAGACAATGACCGATCCCAAATAGGCAGGTCGTTAACCATCTTATCTGCTCGACTTTCCATGGAAATGAGACCAGGATCAAACCAGTTCCAACCCAATCAAGACCTCTTCATCCTTAGCATCCGATAGTCGAAGCAGCACCTTCCCGAACAGGCAAAAGGCAAGTTTAGCCCGCGTCCCGCAAGTAGGAATCGTGGGGCGCATGACAGGAGATACTTTTTCAGGAGGGTCAGGCAGGGGGGAAATTAGAGAAAATAGAGGGAAAAAATAGAGAAAAAGTTTCATCCCGGGCCAATACTCCTCTCAGTGGCTGGTTAGACCGTAGTTGACTGGGATCCTGGGGTTGTGGCTTCGGGTTCGTAGAGACTGAGTTACATTTGTGGCTCTCTGTGGTTGAGGATGGGTCTGGCAGGTGGATTGGGAGGCGTTGGGGTTAAGTATAGAATAAAAGCCCCTTGCGTGTAGAATTTATGGATATGTCGTGGTCTGTTCAATTCTAACTCTCTGCCTAATCTTACTACTATACCACCTACATCTACATCCCCATCTATAATCTACAATATACGGAGTGTAATCAGTATATATAGAAGATGTGTATCCACATCAATCAAACGCAAACACACCTCCGCTGGTCCAAGAATATCCCTCCCATCCAGACGATTTCCTCCGGTGAAACTGTCACTTTTGATGCCATCGACAGTAGCAACGGTCAAATCACAGCAACCTCCGACAACACCGCTTTGGAGCGATTCGACCTGAGCCTTGCGAACCCCGTTCTAGGTCCCGTATACATCCACGACGCTCAGCCAGGCGACGTCCTCAAGGTCGAAATCCTGGGTCTCGAGCCCGCCTCTTGGGGCTGGTCCGCCGTCATCCCGAACTTCGGCCTGCTCGCCGATGAATTCCCGCAACCCGCGCTGCGTATCTGGGGTTTGAATCCACGGACGCAGTCGGCTGTGTTTCGGGGAACAAACCCAAACCCAGCCAGAGATGCAGACGCAGATACAGACACGGGGCAGAATCGATTCCGGATTCCCTTGCGTCCCTTCCTCGGATGTATGGGCGTAGCACCGCCGGATGACCGGGACCTCTCGACGATCCCTCCGACCCACGCAGGAGGGAACCTGGACTGTCGCGATCTGACCGTTGGATCGATTGTGTATTTCCCCGTAATGACGGAAGGAGCTCTCTTCAGTTGTGGGGATGGACATGCCGCACAAGGGGACGGGGAAGTGTGTGGCACGGCGATCGAAACCCCCCTCAAGGCGACGTTGCGGTTCCATGTATGTAAGTCTCAGCCATGGGTGGTTACCCCTCAGTATGAGAGTCCTTCTGTCACTGGGCTACATGTCCTGGATGGATCGCGACGGTACGCGACGACGGGGGTGGCGTCGTCGCTGGAGGTGGCGTCGAAGCAGGCTGTGAGAAATCTCATTCAGTGGCTCGTTGATACGAAGGGGATGACCAGGGTCGATGCTTATATTCTCGCCAGCGTCGCGGGAGATCTGAAGATCACAGAGGCGGTTAATATGCCGAATTATGTCGTTTCCATGTCCATACCGTTAGGAATTTTTGATTGATGTGTTACTGTGTGATTTCCAGACTTGAGTAAAGTAGATATCCAGTACTAATTTCAAACACTACCGATATAAGGTAAGCCTATATCAGGTATAAGGTGACCTAGATCGACACATACCCCTACGTAGACGGACCACAAGGCATCCTATCTGCTGGATGAGGCCCCTGAGGGATCCAGCACCGTCTTAATCCCGGGGCCGATGCAGAAGAGCCCATTCCTCGTCGGTCTTCGAAATCGAACCCGCGCGCCGTCAGAACCAAGTTGATTACAATGTCCAGCATGTATGGTTCCTCCTTTTATTTCTGTTTAATTTATACGTTTGTTTTGCTCCCCATCCCTCTGATTTAGTTCTCCATTGCGCTTCCTTCGATTAATTGCATACAGGAACGGTTCTATAGTGAACGAGTCCAACAATTGTGCATTGGGGAAAAAAAATACTCCATGAGGATTTGGCACTGTCTATACGTCAAGTTTAAAGACAATAGGAGTTGATATGAGGCGATGAATGGCAATAGAGGACATAATATCGCAAGAGTATACCTGGAGGATTTTCAGCCAAAAAAAAAGAAGAGAGAGAGGGAGGGGCAGAGAAATTATTCAGCCTTCGTAGGATGTTGTCTGCAATATATTTATCAGGATTCTCTGCATAATATACTGGACTTAGTGTATTGTTTATGCTCATACAAATCAGTTGCATAATGTTTGCGGAAGTACACCACAAAACAATGTCGTGGCATCCTCGGCCAGGATCACTAGCTCAGAATAGGATGATTCACTGGCTGGAAGTCTACTGCTAGAGCTAGTGCTAGGAAGAAGTCTCACTAATCAGTCAAGTCGTAAAGGATATTTAAACCCCCATTCCTCTATCTATAAAGCCCAGTCACATGACTTCGCGATAGAGCGCGTCTGGACGCTACCATCCATCTTCTCTTACTCCAACACCCATTTCCTGTCCACCCCATGGATCCCATACTCGATGGGTTGAATTTCGCCCAAAAATCTGCGGTCACATCGCCTTCACGCATCCTCCAGGTTCTTGCCCCGCCCGGCTCCGGGAAGACCAAGACGCTGACCGCGCGCGTCGCGTATCTCCTCTCCCATCACGGATATCGCCCCCAGGATGTCATTTGTTGCACCTTCACCATCAAGGCCAGTCGCGAGATGCGAGAGCGACTGGCTCGATTGATCGGGGACCGGGCCCAGTCACGATTGATTCTAGGCACCTTTCACTCCATTTGTCGACGGTATCTGGTCAGTTATGGGTATATGATTGGGTTGCGGAGGGGGTTTGGGATTGCCGATTCGGGGGATAGTTTGGCGATTATAAGAGTAGGCGGTTGAATCTTTTTAATGTTTATTTTTGGTTTCCTCGTAGGCGTGGTTCATTCGGTATGCTTATTGCTATTATTGCCTTGCAGAGAATCGTTAAACGGTTAAAGCTGAATATCCAACCAAACACAGCTCGATCACGAATATCCCATCAGAAAGCCCACGGGGTTGGCCCCGGACAAGTGGCGGTGAGATACAGTGCCAATTCGAAAGTCCTAGAGCAACGAGAGTTTGTCCAGGTGTATCGGGAATATGAAACGCACCTGGCGGAGTCGAATCTGCTTGACTACGATGACCTGCTGCTGCGATGTGCGGAGCTCCTCCGACGACATCCTGAGTGCGTTTCGAATGTTCAGGCGGTTCTGGTCGACGAATTTCAAGACACGAATCACATCCAGTACGAGTTGATGAATCTTTTCGCGTCTCAGAATCGACGCATCACCGTCGTGGGCGATCCGGACCAGAGCATCTACGGTTTTCGGTCCGCAGAGATCAAGAATCTGGGGCGTATGCAACAGCGGTACAAGGATACCTCGGTCGTGCTTTTGGAGGATAATTACCGCTCGTCTGGCTCTATTCTGAGCTCGGCCCAGGATGTCATCGAGCAGGACTCGTCCCGACCGGCGAAGAAGTTGCAGCCAACTCATAGCGTAGGCACCATGCCTGTGCTTCGCAAACTGCCCACTGCGGAGGCGGAAGCCCAGTGGATAGTGATGGAGATCAAGAGGTGCATCGCCATGACTGGGAAGCTTCTAGATCATTCCGACTTTGCGATCTTGCTCCGCTCCGCTGCTCTTTCACGGCAGATTGAATCGGAGATGGGTAAACAGGGTATGCCTTACAAAATGGTCGGAGGGTTAAGGTTCTTCGATCGAGTCGAGATAAAGCTGCTTCTGGATTATCTGAGAGTGATCAGCCAGCCTGGAAACACCGATGCGCTGCTACGTATTATCAATGTCCCGGCGAGGAAGATTGGTGAAGAGACAATTCGTTCCTTGCTAGGTAGTGCAGAGAAAGCAAACAAGTCCCTCTGGGAGTTTGTCAAGGATGTGGCACAAGGTCGCCGGTCGACCGAAAAGCCCTTGTCGAAGCCTACGAACAATGGTCTCTGCATAGTGGTTGGCCTGATTGAGTCGTCACGGCAGAAGCTTCTCGACTGCAAGGATGGCTCAGCGCCCAGGAAACTTCTCGACTACGTAATAAAGAAGCTTTCCTTTCGAGAATATCTTACGGCGACCTACGGGGCGAACGAGGAGAATCGGTGGGCTAATGTGGAGGAGCTTTTGAGCCAAGCCGATGACACAGTGGGATCCAAGGATGACGTAGAGCCGGACGACAGTCTCCCAGAAATCCAGGGTCTTTCACAACAGCAAGCTCACCCGGGCGAAGAAGCGCTGTCTCGGTTTCTGGCGAATGTGGCATTATCCACGGAGGTGCTGCAGCAGGAGGGAGCAGAGGACGGGAAGCAGCCACAAAGGAAGGTCACGATTTCCACCATACATGCAGCAAAGGGTCTTGAATGGCCCGTGGTATTTGTTCCCGCCGTGTACAACGGCATCATCCCTCACTCTCGCGCAGAAAATAGTGACGAAGAAAGGCGACTGCTTTACGTGGCCATGACCAGAGCGCAGGCATTGTTGTACTTGAGCTATCCTCTCCAGCAATCGCGCGGTGGCGAAGCGACGGGTGTGTCGCAGTTCCTTCCTGAGGCAATCACAAGCACGCGTTTTCGACGCGTTGGGCCTAATTTGCCGGAGGCAACGGTCTATGGGATTGCGGATATTCTACGTCGACCCAGGCCATCCGCCAAGGCCATGATTGAGAGTCAATTTTCGCTGCCTTCCACATACGATGACCGGTGGACGGCGGAAGGCACGGAGCCACCCGATGCTGTATTCAGGTGGGATGGCTCTCGAGCAATGGCGGCAGAACAGGAGCCTTGCGTCAAACGACGACGATGTGACCAAGCCATAATCTCAGCCACAACCACGTACATGTCGTCATCGGCGTACACTATTGGGGGTTCGAAATATGGCACGCCTACTACCATGTCGCTGCTCGGCTTCTCGACTGCTCGCCAGTATATCGCGTCCAACTCAGCGGCTCAGCTGGATCATACGCCATCGTCCAGGTTCGACAGCAACAGCAAGCCCAAGTCCCAAGGCACGGGGACAGTGGGCCGCCAATCCGACGGGTTCTCGCAGAAGAGTATCTCGCCTTTCTTCGGCCACCAGTCTTCCTCGTCCCTCGGTACTAACGCAGCCCAACCCAAAGCTAGCGAGTCATCGGCATCGACTGACCGCCAGCAAAGCCAAGGCAGCCGAAGAAGCGCTCCGGGGCACGCAGGCCATGCTCCAGGGACCAATCCAAGTTTCAAGAGCGTGATCCCCCGCGAATACTCGATACATCAACCGCAAGTGCAGCGACTGCAACCGGCGCGGCCAGTTCTCGAACCATCGGACCCCAGCTGCTACACGTGGCTGGCGGCATCGTCTAAGCCCGCGGAGAAACCAATGTTGCGCGGCGGTCAAGAGGGCAGAGAAATGTCCGACCAGGGCCAGACAAGGGGAGGGTGGGGGGTGAGCGAGGTTAATAAGACAGAAGAGCCGGTCAACGCGGTGCGACCAGTGACCACGTATCACACGACCACGATGTCGATGGTGCAGGGAGCGACAGGGCCACCAACGCGACGAACGTTGGGGATTCGTCGCAGCATGAATGGGTGGGAGGAGAGGATGAAGAGGGCGAGCAATGGGCAGTCGCGGTGAGGACCTGAGAGCATATGATAGGCACTTGTGTTTGGACCCATCTGAACGACTACCTATGGATAAGTGTATACTAGATAAAACTATTGTGCCTTTATGGAGGATCTCATCCGATTGCACTGGCCAGTGACTTCCCGACCAGGCATAAATCCAATAATTATGACTAAGCCGACAAGTCATCATATTAGATAAGCAACAGAGAAACACATCCAATCAGAGCTGTTTATATGCTTATTCAGCGGATACATGCAGGTACAACTGGCAACCTTGCTGGATACTTCGTAGACTCGAAGTACCTACTTTTGGCAGTCTACCAGGTACGACCAGTGGGACCTGAGAGAACGGTAAGGCCTACTCCATTCTGGCGGTGAATATGGAAGACTTTGGTGGTCTGATCGACCCAATAGAGGCATCCTGATTTATTCATCCATGTACTACGTAGGCCAATATGAAACCAGCATAGACATGACAGACTCTGCACTCCGCAGTCTAGATTACTAGTTACTCCGGAGTGCCTACTTCCTGCGTCGAATAACTGAGGATAGTAGTGCAGTGGATGAAGTGGCCTGAACAGGCGACAGAAGGTAGTACAGGGGGAGGAAGAGGAGTTGGACAGCCGCTAAACCCCAGTGGTACGCAGATAGAGTTCCAGATTGGATGATCGCAGTCAGGAGGCATTCATTTCCATCCTCCGTACGTGGACGTAATCAAGGATTAATTTAGTAGGGAATAGTACTGAGTATATGGAGTCAACTAAGTAGGTAAGTACTCTGTAGTTAGGTTAGGTACCTGGACTAGGGACCAGCTAATTACTTAAGGGAGTTAGACAAAATTTAGTCACCTAGACGGGACATATGATTGGTATAAATAAAACGTCAGGTGATGCGAAATGACCCATACCACCTAACGGCACAGCTTGGCCAATGAGACCCTGTCGATTCACACATACGGTATTGTCTGCCGTACCTGCCTTACCTACCTTTCCCGGATGGCATCAGCCTCATCAGGCATTAGTCCATGAATGGATGAACTCATGATGATGGATGGTGTGGCTCGTACGGAGTCAACAACTCAACTGGTTGAACTGACTGACTGAGACAGAGAGGCTGAGCCATCCGGTTTGCCGCCTCGCCTCGTCTTTGCCCCTAGCCGTGGCGGTGGAAGGGGCTTCGATGGGATGATTCCAAATCTAGATTTCTAGATCCAGCAGAGTGTTGTTGGGCTTCCAGAACGACGATGAGATGACGTCGGGGTGCTAATTCATTCATTCATGGTCCATGGGGCTTTGCTATTGTATTGATAGGTGGACGGAAGATGTTGATGTCGGTATAGGTGAGTTCAAGATGACTGATCTCGATTTACTAATTTAGTTTCAGGATATGATTTATTTGATTTTATTATACGGATGGAATTTATTTTATTATATTTAGTCTGCCGTACTCCGTAATGCTCGATTTATTTTTAACCCAATTCGTACATCCTCCATTCCGATTCGATTCTATTCCCTTTTGGCGATTCTCATACTTCTGGGGGACATACAAAAGCTCCTTCTTCCTCCACTTAATCTATCATCATCATCATCATCATCATCATTATTTATCATCTATCTATTCACCTACCGACATACCTACCTAACTATCCATCTATCTTCTTCAATCTTCATCTACCTCTGTCCTTCTACATCCTGTGCCTTGCTCCGCCGCCGAGCACTCTCTTATATACTCCCTGTCCCTCGTCTACTTGTCAGATCTCCATCTTATCCATCACCAATACACAATAAAAAGACTGCTACGCTACGCTCCGCAACAATGCCTCACAAAGTCAATGAGTCCAATTCCACCCTGGCCAGCTCCGGCAGTAGCGGTGACCGCGTCGTCGTCTCCGACATGCGAGGTAAGTCGCTTGTCCCCAGTCCCCGTCCAGTGATTCCTCGATCTCCCGTGGATTCTCACTAGTTAGTTAGAACCGTCACTAATGGAACCGTTCTTGCACAGGGGCCAATCCCGTCCCACGGAGAACGCAGCCCCCGGTGGTCGTCCACAACCAGGGGGGCCAAATCTACGACGAAACGAGGCCTTCTGATTGGGACAAACAGCGGTGGAAGTGATCCTATCCTATCCTTAGTCCACTCTGTGAGTGATGTCGGCATGCCAGAGGGATGGGATAGGATAGGGATGGAATAGGGAGTTCCGTCGCTCCAAAGCTGCTGGCCAGCCCCGGGGGGAGGGGCAGCGGCACTCCCTAATTGTCGCTGGCTGTCTGCTGATTATCCGCGCGGCTTCACAAAATTAAAAAAAAAAAAATAATTAAAAAAAAAGTGAGGCGGAATGATCGACATTCACCCACTCCATTTCCCCCGGTTTTGGACTTTCCTATTATTCTTGTTCTGGTCCTCTTTTTTGTCTCTCGGATATTGTACGAATTTCTCGTCTCTTTCATTGTTCTCGAAACTGTCTACATTCTGGACCGTCACCGTCACCGTCACCGCCACATGACCCTGGATGTCCCAGATTTGACTTGGTCTGACACTTTCATTTTTATTTTCTTTTTCTTTCTTATCTGTTATATTATAAGATTGCCTTATTTTCTTTTTCTTACTAATCCCCCTGTCTCATTGCCATCCACGTGTTACATCCGTCTTCATGGCTGTCTTGTTAATGGGGAGACAAGGAGAAAAGAAAGAGAGACCCTTACATACGGAGTACATCATATTCAGGGTCGGTTCTCATCATCATCGTCGTCTCTTTAGTCATCCCGTCTTCCCATCTTCCATTGAACCTTGATCAAGATACATGTTTCACGCTTGTATTTCTATTTGTACTTTCTTCCTTTCTTATCTTAGCATAGCGTGGGTTGGAGAATCTCGGCTTGGTTTGGTTTGGTTCGGTTTGCTTTTGTCATACATACTACTACCTATTGTACTTACTGTCCCCTCTACGTCTACCTGGTACAGAGGTACAAGTACGTCAGGTACAGAGTTCCATACATCTTATGCCATGTCATGTCATGTCGTTCATTGATTCGCTTGTGATGATCCTGTCTCTGTCTCTGTTTTGTCTGGATACTAGATGCTAACCATTAGTTACCTAGTTCTTTGGACTCTTTCTTTTCCTTTCGTTTTTTATCCCTTGGATATTATATTATACTACATTAGATGTGTTTTTCTGGCTTTGGTTACATTATCATTATCTACTCTGGCATGACTACTTCCTCACCAGGCACAGAACATTACTCTGTTTTTATTACATGTTACTTATTATATTATACGCTGTATATTATATATTATATCTATCTACCATACTATGGATTTAGGATTGGGTTGAATCAGTTAATATTAGTCAATACTCGTCGGTCTTTCTACTATACACGGTGTCAATAATTACGTACGTTGATCATGCTGAGTTGGCATGGCAGAGTACATATCCCTACAAATCCTTACATATGCCCTACTACCGTACAAACGTACTTGCAGCGACAGATGCCACCTCAACCTGCGTACTTCCGATTTCGTGCAAGGTATCATCATCTATTTATTAACTACCATGCATGTTAGGTAGTCTCGTTCCTATTTCCCTGATGGATTAAGTAGGATCCATACAGCACCACTAGGGAATGAGGTTCCCGCTCTTCTCCATCGATTAAGAAAAAGAAAAAGCAAAAAAATCTAGTACGTTGAAAGAAATAAGGTAGTTCAAGCTTCGAATGCTCAATTTCATCCACCGGTCTGTCCAAACACTCTAGCCTTCTTCTCTTTCTCCAAGTATCATTAAGTAACAAAGCCACGCATCCATTTTTTTGTCTTTTGTCCAATAAAATTTCCATCTCTCCTGCGCTTGACTTTTTTTGTGGTTTTGTCCGGGCCTCTTTTCTGGCTTTTTTTTTTTTTTTTTTTTTTTTTTTTGGTTTTGTCTGGAGCGGACCTCTCTCCATCAGTCAAAATTCCGAACGACGCGGGTGCTTTCCAATCTTTACCCGCTTTGCTATGTGTATATCGTACACGGACGTGAGAGACTAGGCCACACTATTATCTGAATATGAAGAAGAGGGAGGGGGGGGGGGTTCGGGGGAAAGTAAAAATATCACCCTTGGTTCTGTCACTGCAGGAAACTGGGGCTTCACTAAACTAAAATCAATTGCAATTCCACACATGGCTTTGAAAGAAACTGAGAAATGAAAATAAATGCAGACAGTGAGATGCAATTTAACTCGAACGGCACGCGCTTGCAATGCTAGGCATGAGAATCAAGGGAAATAAATGCAACTTGGTTGACCCAAGGTATGATATCTTAAAAAAAATAAGAAAATGGGTATGCAATTTTAAGGAAATAAAAAAAACAAACACAAGGAAAAGAGAGACGCTGTCACTGCTGTCCATATAGCAGGGCATCCATTTCGGGATTCAATGATAGACGGTTAAATCATTTCTGGAAATGTTGCACAATATGCAATGTCAGCACAATATCATGAAGATATTGGCACGCTTTGAGTACCCTTGTTTACTCAGTCAGATTCAGTAGCCAGTGCTGAATCCCATCTGAGGCTGAAGAAATTGCTGTGGTTGGGAAAACGCTGCCCCTTGCGGGTAAACATGAGAGCTCACATACTGCATTGTGGGTGGAGGTGTCGGGGACGGTGAGCAGGCACTGGAGCCCGGTACCACCTTGACAAAGTTGGAGTTGCCCCCATTGGCAAAGACATCATTTTCTGGGGTAATCGGAGGGGTGATATATCCGTGAGGCATGCCCGATGGGGGTGCCTTTTGTGGGGTGGCGAGCCCGATTTCACCATCATACGGCTTCGACTCCGTATTGACGTCCGAAGGGGGACTGGGAGGCGTGTAGCTTGCAACGGAAGCCTGCCGGGCGAGGAATTGCTCCAGCATCTTGGAAACCCGAGAGTAGTGTGTTGACGAGTACTTCCGGGACAATACTTGAGACGGTTGGTGAAGCTGTTGAGACAGGCCAACCAAAGTCATGGAGTCGTATTGCGAAGCCCACTCCGTGTGACGAGGCTGGGGTCGGTTGAGGATACACCGGGAAAGCGCCAACGAGGCCTTAGCAAGGTCGGACGACGGCTTGGAGACGAACTCCCGGTGAAACAAGGAGATCTCCGCGATGTACAGTGCCATGTGTTCAACCTCAGGGTCGTATGGCGTATCCAGGACTGCAACCTGAAGGAAGCTGTCCACGGTTGGGTGACCAATCGTCCAGCCCAAAGTCTGCAGAACATGCCACTCCATCTGAACGAACATGTCGTCGTCATACAGGGAGCAGCACATAGACTTCAGTTCCTTGATGGTAGGCACGCGATCCTTTTTGTCACCATACTTTGCCGCAATGAGCAAGGCAGCACATCCAACCAGTTGGTAATGCCGCTTATAGACCACACGCTTGGAGCAGTATCTATCAAGCAGATTTATTGTCAAGAATAAGGTCGACGGTAACAGCTGAAAGGCAGTATGGGCCTCGATGAGGAAATCGAGAAGGTAAGGACGCATGAACCATTGGATCTCGGTCTGGATATCAATCGATTCAACATCAGGAAGGGTAGTAGCCTGACTCCAAAAGACACGTTAGCTCATATCCTTTTTTTTTTTTGGCTAACGTATCAAGAGTAGTTACTGACATCCATGTTCAGCATGTGTGACAGGATGTCATCACGCAACTCCTCACTGGTAACCCTGGACAGCTCATCGGCGATGGCATATTGACGCTCGCGAGCGATCAATTTCGCCTGCTCCTTCGGGTCCATTCGTGGTGCAGGAAAATCGTCATACGATTCCACGAAGAAGGTATCACAGGGTTGGTAGCTGGAGGTAGGACGCTTCTGGTAGGCCATGATGTTCAAAAAGATATCAATCCCAGTATTAAAAGAGTGTGCCTGACAGGAAACCGTTTCTGTCAGGAAACGACGGAAGTAAGAGAGCGACAGTCGTGATTAGTATGGTATTAATGAGTGGAATTAGTTGGGAATATTAAAGAACGGCCAGTACAGAGACAATAGTCTGAGATACTGGAAAAGAAAGTGACAAGACGACCGGTTGGGAGAGCCTTCTATGGCCGGAGCTAAATAGAGAATATTAGTACTAATAGAATTAAAGATTAAAGATTAGTGTAATAAACGTAAGACTGAAGTCTCACAAGACAGATGAATATGGGTAAGGAAAGACTCGAATGTAGAAATGTCGAAAAGAGAGAACAAGAAAGAACGTTGAGGTTGATAAGGGAGACTCTCTGGGGATGAAGACTACTAACCCAGATAAAAGGCCTTCGGGCAGAGGGCACAATACAACCCTTACCGTGACGGCGTGACTGGCATCTAGGCTGGGGCAAGACGCAGGAATGATCCGTCAAGCTGGACTCTTGTAGAATACCAGTCCAAAAAGGCAAAGGACGACTGAACGTCTTCACCCTAGGAACCAGTGCTTGGACTAGCAAGTCTATGTGTACTCCGGAATGTGGAACGGAGCACAGGCACGAACCCTGCCAAGGGATAGGGAGATCGTCAGGGGGAGCGAAAATAAAAGAAGAATGATCCCAACATACAGTTTTCAGACCAGCGTCTGTTGTTAGGGCGTTTCGTTGTACAAAATCGAGCTGATGTTGTGAGATATTAAAAGGCCAGGATCCTGATAGAAGGAGTGTGGTAAAGTTGAGGCCGTATTAAGGGGAGAATAAGAAACCCGGTCTCCTAATAGCGGAACGCCAAAAAAATTCATGTTAGCCAGAAAATCCTTCCTCAATGGTCGTTTGCTTATCTATTATCATTCGTGCACGAGACCACAATTGCTTGGATTGTTGAGGGATCCGGGGTATGTAGATGGCTTGGATCGTCCACTCCAAATATGTAGAAGACCTATACATTCTTCCCACACACACAACCCTTGAAACCCCTTAATCCATAGCTGTGAAAAGGAAGTCCCAGTTCCGGACATCAACACAACCCGTCGATATTTTTCAATTCGTGCAGGACATGTCTGAGAGCTCCGTGTATCTGTACACCTATTCCCTCCTAGTTCAACATGCCATTGTCCATAACCTCCGAAGTGACCGCCAGGATTCCAAGGCCAATGATTCCCCCCATGGCTATGCAATACAAAAGGTACCAGTGCAACGAATGTAAGACTTAGTGTGTTCACTCTAGGGTTTCTTGTGTCCGAGGAGTCGAAATGCGGCCAATCCCGGGTCCTCACAGGCAATTGCCAATTCCACTCGAATTGTATTCACCCGACACTCGACGTATTCGAACAAGGCAGCGCAGAGGGCTAAAAACGGAGGGGAAGTAGAGGGAGGGACTGATATCATTCGTGTCTTTCCAAGGCAGGCTTTCGAATGATTTGGGGGGGCACCATCAAGGGGGGAAGAAAAAGTTTTTCGCCTCACCTCGCAAAATATCACAGCAAAAACGAAATCATATACAAGGAAAAACGTTCGAAAACGAAAACGAAATTAACGGCACCCTTCTTACTGCTCTTCTAACCGGCAGGAGCTGAATCAGGGGAACTAACTGTCGCTCAGGTTCGGACGGCGGCAGTCAGATCAGGGGTAGGACTCGCCGTTTGAGTTAACAAACGTCGAATTCGGAGGGCGTCGAAGCAGGAGCTGACGGACACGGCTCGACTGGAGAGCTGGTACAGCGGGCTGAAGATGAGGTCGACTGATGTAAGGAACACCGTCGACGGACTCTCACTCGGCCTGTAGACCAGTTCTCAGATCTCTCCAAAGAATTGGCGGATGGTAAGAAAAGGGCAAGGAGAGGAAGGAGGAAAGGGAGAGGAGGTGAAGGTAGAAGAAAAGGAGGAGAGAAAAAAGAGGAGAAGTTGCTCTCTCTCCAGGCGGGTGTAGTAGAAGAAAAGAAAAGAGAATAAGAAGAGATGGGACAAGAGCCACAGATAGAAGGCTCTCGAGGATTGCTGCAGGTTAGCCTGTATCGTAAACCGTGACGCCTTTTCCTGTATTGAGCAGGGTTGGTACCCGTATTGCGTACTGAGTCGGGGGAAAGTAAGTAACGGAAGTAAGCGTACGGTCCCATCGATTGTTGTTTCATCTCGTCTCAATGATCCCTCACAACCCAGCCAGCGTTGGCTGAGAAGCCCTACGTTGGTGCAGTAACTATCCTATGCTGCTGGCTGGTTACCCCTAGAATTGACAGTTTTCCCCAGAGAGATACAGATCCAATGCGCTGTGAAACAAATTGATGGATTGGCAAGGTTGAAGCTACACTGTCTCATGTTTAAAATGCCAACCACCAACGGTCGTATGTGAAGATGGAGGTCGGGCGCAGGGCTGCATTACTGGAACATACGGAAAGTTGGTTTGAAATTGCAGCTTTCTGTGTCGAGAATAAGGACAATCGCAACGAGCTAGTACTACTAATTTCCAAAAGAAAAATAAAATAAGAAAAACATCCCATGGAGCACACAGGGGAATCTGCCTAACGCGGCCTGAGCTCGGAGCCCTTACTGTAAGAGAGAAAGTTAATACCCTGCATCCATACCACCCACGTACATGTATGTATCTACGTCAAGGCGGCGATACCTATCATGTACTGTGATCAAGGTACCAAATACAGGTTTCCATCCGTACCCCTCGTGAATTCATCAAGTATTATTATCGTCATCTATCCTTGAGCTTCGCTTCCTATCCTTTGTTGCCATCCATGAGACGTACGGAGGTGATAGCAGATCCAGCATGATTTCTTTATTTTATGCGTGCCGCCCCGGCCTGTGGAGTGATCCCTAGATTCCTATCTAGGAAATGGATGCATAGGCTGGGATTTGAGGTTGTAATACCTACTACTACTTACTGGCTGCAAGGCCATTACCACCTGTTATGCCCTTTCGGGCTTCTCTCGTGTATAGGAGGGACCAGTCGAGTGGTCTTTGTTCGCCCACAGGGAGGCAGGCCGTAAATACTCTCGAGACTAACCTGCACCGCGTCCGGCACCAGTGCTCCTTTGGTGGGCTTCGGAGTGCTTCGGAGTGGGGTGATCTCCGTCGTGGTCAGCCAGTCTTCACCAGCCATTGCACTCACTGATTCAGGCCAGGAACACCTCGGGTCCTTGGTCCATGGAACATGTTTGATTTCTCTTGGATTTTTAATTTTAACATTTGCTCGTCGTTTTTCAGCTTCATTATCATCATCATCATCATCAACGGTGATGAGGATAATTAAGTTAATTTCTTATTGTTGTCGAAGTTGCGTCACTGCGGCCACACTACTGCGGTCAGTCAGCATTGGATGCTGCTTCCATCGTTCGCTGCAGACTGCAGCACTTAATATTAGTTGAGAGAACCCATTTCCACTACAGAGTACATTACTAGGAAATGAAATGCGGCGTTACTACAAAGTACATGTAGAACCTAAGTAGTGGAATGGCGTTGGAATCTACTGTATAAACACCCCTGGAGCTATTCTCATTACTGAGTCCCTATGCTTGGTCATCATCAGCATCATCATCATCTATCTGTCTGTAATAAAGCAGCCATATTACTCTAGGTCGGGCAAACCCTGGCTAGTCTATCCGGCATAACATAAAATTGGAATGCAATTTGGCGACCACTTGGCTACCCACAACTGCGGAGTAGCTGGCCTAGTTTTCAGCTGCTGACGGCCTGTAAGAAACTAAGAATCGCCTTCTAGTGGCTCGCTTTTTACCCAGAGTGTGTCCACTGTATGACTTTGTATGTATGTACATACGGAGAGATACTGGTAGGCACTAGGTACCTATACTGTACAGACGTATGTACATTTGTACATCGCAGCGGTCGCGTCTCAGTATGTTTCATCGTCATTATTGACTAACTGGCTTGTTATCGTCGCCATTTACATATAGTTCGCCTTTTTCTTTCTTTCTTTCTTTCTTTTTTTTTTCTGTTTTCTGCCTCTTTGCCTTCATGCGACTAGGGTCTGCGATAGACTCATACGAGTTGAATAAAAAAGAAGTAACTATGGTGACCATAAAGACTGAGAAAATAAAATCAAATAAAATATTAGTAGTCATAACAAAGGGAGATCAATAACATGTCAAAGGAGGTAAAGTATTACAGCGATCTATGGAATAGGGAAAGCATTTATTCGCGTAGATTTCTCCTTTGAGCTCATCAACACAGTCTAGTTTGCTACAATCCCACTCACCGAGGAGAATCCATAATATCAGCATGTGTACGACTATGCTCATGTATGGCTTCGTCAATGGTGAATCGACACCTAGTATAATAAAGTGGCTGCAAGAAATGTCCTTCGATCTAATCAAAACTCTCTGGCTTTGTCTACGGGGGAAGATAACACTCATACACGTAGGCCACGATTACATAAAAGAATTACCTTAGGCAGTTAGCTACACCTCATGTCTGCCAGAATAGAAACCTCATTTATTCGGATCACACTGTCTTCATTGATCGGGATTACGACTAAGACTCAGGGCTTCTCCCTGCAAAACATTGATTGAGCCAATGGAGTCGGTGGATGTGTTAAACCGTTAATCAGTGACACACAGTCCTGTAACCTCCTAGCCTAGATGAACTGGTTGTGACTATAATTTTCGACGCCTCTCGTCCAGTCAATCGCAGGCGCTTTCTACCGAGGAGTTGGACAGTGAAATACTGCTGCTCATCCCAACATGGTGATACGACGCAGGAATCAATCGACGGGCCCGGAGGCTACATTACATCATCTACGCTATATTGGTGTCTAGGATCCTGGACACTGGACTGACGAGTCTTGACTTCTTTTACCAAAGATAACTCGCATTACTCCGTATTCATCGGGTGTCCATCGCCACATGATTGTGGGGAAGCATCCGATCCCCCCCAAACTATGGGCATTGCACTCGATAGTGCCGGCGCAGCAGCAACATACAAACTACCAGTAGAATTGCATACATACAAGTTCTCCATCCAGAAGTCGGAAGTGGCTGATGTGGCTGGCGGTGGTTACTTGTCATCTGCCTCCCCGGTTAGATTTCATCGCCTGTGCATTAGGGTAGCTATCTTATCCCTGTGCTGGAACTTCACAATTAATCAATCCGAAATGGGATTTTGGTAGGGCCTTACTTCTGGGTCGGGGGATGATCGCTTCCACCTGCCAACTTCAGGCTTCCTTTGTGGCACCGGCTCGACCTTGGAATACATGTACATCTCGTCTGAGGTTCTGTGGCAAAAGGACTACCATATCCTAGTTACTCTTGCCAGAAGCGGGTTGGAATGCTCAATCACGCTCGTCTTGATCCATCATTCACAATCCAACCACCCCCCTTATTGTAAGAGCATCGGGCTAACCCGTCAGGAGCTACGGAAAAGAAATTACTATTACTCATCGAGAACCCTGCGACCCATCTCGGTAATACGTGATTACTCCGGATCTATTCAAATAAAGGGGGTTAAAGGGGCAACCGTAGCAAGGATGTTTGTTCCAGGCCTCCAACGTTCAAGCCGACCGTGAACTCCAGGCCCGTATTCATAATTTACTCGTGTAGGGAAAAGCCCCCTGACAGCGCGCCATGGAGATGATGGATTGTGAGACCCATGCTCGAGGTGGCAAGCCTGGTTTTCTTAGTTTTGAAATGTTTTCTTGTGACACCATATCATAGCACAAATGGAAAGGGGTTCGTTGGGCTTTGGGCCAACCACCCTACAATTGTATTCATGCTACCGAGTAGAAAGATGGGGTTCCTAATCCCTTGATGTGTCTACGATCAGTTATCCTGTTTTAAACAGCATGTCGGTCCGTCAGATCGATTGGGGCTTGGAGTAGAGATCTATCTTATATAGATCTCAGTCATGCAGGTTATATCTGCTGGGCAGAGTCCACCAAACCCAGCCAAAACATGGCAAACCCTCGCAGCAAGAGGATATTGCATCGCATACACCTCAATACGGATACTTATTAAGGTAGGAACTTACCGGAATGCGACTTCGTTGCGCCCTGGGGTTGCTAGGAAGCATCCGCCCGAAATAATAATAGGCGATCCCCTTGCGGCGTACCTGCAGAGCACAGAAAGTATTCATTCCGCTCTCGAACGGGATTCCCTCATTTAACTTGCAGCTGTCCTTGCAATGCGCTTTGCATATTTTTGTCCATAGTTTAATCGTCTAGACCCGAGACAACCGTGCATGCCCCCTCGTTACTGTCCAAATTATGTCTTGGTGTGTAGCTTCATCGAAGCCCTTTCAATGCAAGGGCATTTTACAGAGTATGCGATCAAGTGCAAATCGTCATTTCGTTATTTGTGGGGATATCAAAAGGTTGGTTTTGCCGGAAATTTTTCGTGTATTATTGTTCGTACTCTTATACATTGAGTTCCTATACAATACGTGTATGGAGTATATAGATGGTGGCTACCCTGGGTATTTAGATACCTGACGCTCTCGATGTATCAACTATCAACACCATAGAGTTCGACTTCAGGGACCTTTTACCAGACTAGAGACAACTACTACAGTGGTCAAACTTGGACGGCAGATTTCCCCCTTTGTATTATAGAATCTCTGACGAAAGGTCATCCACCATGTTCTATACTATTTGGCTTCCTACTTCTGGACCCTCTGCACCATACATGCTCCTTCGGACACGCTTGATTCGTCTCCATCAGCCCACTGGGGATCTTGAAGGTAAGGGGAAAAAAAAGAAAAAAAAACTCGTGGTCGTCCTTTTCTCCAACAAGGAGTAGCTACTCCGTAGTTAAAAATGGGGTGCTCGCCCACTTGTGTTAAATACCTTGCCACATTTTGTCGTCCGGTCACTTACCCAAGGCTGCAGTGGAAATCGTTATATAATTGTTGTGTTGCCTGCAAGTCGAAATTTCACCGGAAAATAAATAGTAAGTCTAGCAACAGGAAAGGATGTTGCAGCCCCGCAATTCCGACAAATTGGTCCACCTTTAAAAAAAAAAAAAAAAATAGTAAAAAGAAGAGAAAATTGCTTCGCTTTTTTACCATAGAAAGAAATTGAATATTAAGCTACCTATTCTAGCGTCTACGTATACAGCTAGATACCTATGTCCATAGCGGCAGGTAGACTGTGATCGGAAAGAACCGCTCAATACTCAGGTTTAATTGGAATGGATAGACCATACAGAGTACCACTTAAGACGAAAATGACGAAGAAGCTGTCAAGATGTGGTGGGACAATACGGACGAGTGTTCTGGAAGAATTGAAGAATGTTACGGACCACACAAGTCGAGCTCTGCTGCACGTCGACCCTTCACTACTACATAGGTAGTAGATAAATCAAGGATCTACCAACAGGTTTTTCTGCGTCTATGGTTAATTACATCCCAGCTATCAAATCTACATGTCCTTATTGCTTCTTATGTGTCAATTCCTTCTAGTATCATACCTGATACCTAACCCATTATCTGGTTTTTCAAGGAACGGCCGCACTTGGATCCACTCCATTTCTGTTGCTCAGATGGGTCCTAAAGTCAATATACAGTGTGTTTTCTATGGTGGTGGACGAGTAGATCGTCACTTGACCTAGAATACAATACTAGATAAAGATCGCAATTGTCCTAAATACTTAGATGACGTGCCGTAATCCCTAATAGGACGGAGATGGGACCATATCACAGTCGTCGCAACGGTTTAGACAAACTTGGCTGTACTTGCCAAGGCGGCTATATTAGGAATACTTTGCTAAGGGAAAGGATAAAGACCACCTGTACAACTTGTGCTAGGTAGTGACCGATGGATCTCAACAGTTGAGGTATTTATCTATCTGTCTGCATACATACAGTAGGGTAGGATTTCTCACAAAGTGGACAAGCACCCACGTTGCCCTACCAGCGGACATATCCATTGCTAATTAAGTACCATTAGTAGTGCCCCTACGGAGCAGTATTCTGTATGGAGTCCTAGGACGCAGAAACGCGAAAAAAAAAAAAAAAAAAAAAAAAAAAGGTTACATACGCCGAGACAATATGTCCTTTTCCAGTAAGGCTGTCTTTACAGCTGGGGCAGCGGAGAGCCCCAACCTTGGTTTAAAATTTTTTCATCTGCCTTAGTTTCGCTTTGATGGCTAGCTGAGTGGGTTTATGGAGGGGTTTTTATGTCAAGTTAACCATGAGAAATATCACTGTATGTTTATTCCCTGAGAATGGACTCCGTATACCGAGAACAATACCAGTAAGGGTCTGTACATACTATACTGTATGTATGCTTGCCTGTACCAAGATCATGTACGCATACCACGCTAGCTATATCCTGGATAGCGTGAGATAGAGGTGGGTCTACATGAGCGTAAATAAACGACCCCACATTTATCACCAAAGCTAAAAAAGAAAAGAATAAGAAAAAGATTATTCAGCCTTTTCGCCAATTATAGGCTATGAAACCTGTGCATTCTACCTGGATTGACAGGGTCATCATCGCCCATGGTTTATATATAGATATCCTGAGGCTTAAGCCCGCTTACCTTACCATGGTTGCATAATTGCAAGGAAATGATATTCAGGCGCGTCGAGGTGGAACATAAATAGGTACTGCGCGTTCTGTATCCTCCTATCAGAGACCGATCCATGGCGTCATTGATTGACTCGCGTCCCACGTTTCGGGCGTTCGGCGTGCCCGTTCTGGAAAAATGACTTGCGACCAGCGACACGAAATGAACATCTAAGGCGTAGTTAGTACGCCGTACAGAGTACTCGGTGGAATGATTCGATTCTTTCTCCTTTTCGGCTGACTAACATCTCCTGAAATCCTTTAGCTAACTATTGGGGATTTGACAGGATCAGATAGCCCCCTCAAGCCAGGTTTCCTCCTAGTCGTTCCCCGTGTCCAACAGATACTACTGCGAAACTATCATGGGCCAACGTGTTAAAGGGACAAGGAAAGGATGGCATAACCCATATGGATATTAACTAACTAATTGCTCGCAGTTCTTGCCTGTCCGCGATAACTTGGCGCGGAAATTGAGAGAGCGATTACGCACGCTGATTCGACGATCGCGTTCACAGGACTGTCGCGCTTATTGCCAATCTGGCGTGGTCTTCTCCGGATGATCCTGGTCTAGATGAAGGAGCAGAGCCCGCTTTCGTGCACAAGTTACCTCTAAATCGGATGGAATCCGCAATTAACACACCTTTGGCCCGACGATAGTTTGCGGAGCCAAGGGTTCGATTCCCGCTCTTCCTATCTAAATCTACGCAGCATCGTTGTGTCCAAAATTGATATAAGCATGGTGGTCGCAATTTACGACTAGTATGGTCCAACACACCAGGGGGTTGCGTATGGCTGCGGCGCCTGGACCACCATATCAGCCACCTCCTGAACCGAAAACCGAGCCGGACTCTATCAGAAATTTGCCGTCGTTATTTCTGAGGATTATCTTGACCATTGTATCGAAATGGCCGTCGGATGTACGGAGTACAGAGACGTGTCTATCCAAAATGGCAACATCGGTTAAGCAGCCACTTGGAGTTTTGAACTGAATTCTTGGCTAACCCTAGCACCACTGAATCGATACTACACTATGTCCAAGGCAGTGACGATCACACCGCATTCGACTGATACCCCAAGCCTACGATACGATTTCTTATTCACTGACAGTTTCAAACTTCGAAATAAACGTAATTGGTTGAACTCTATGCCACGGCCGATTCCTGCCAAGGGAGACTATTTCGCAGCACAGGAATAGGTGTTAACATTTATTCCCACGATTGACTCTGCGGTAGTCGCGAAATGGCTTGACCGTGCAGAGTCATGTAAATATAGTACATCTCACAGGGTTGTGTATGTGTTTATGATTGGATTCGCCTTGGATGGACGTAATATGCTAAAGATGCCACCCATGTCCTTGCGCAAGCCATCTTTTATAAAATTAACTGGAGTCCAATGGATTCAGATAGGAGGCTACCTCTTGTTCATCAGCACCTGTCTTAAAGGAACCCGACAGATCCATTTCTTGGGATACTCAAGAAGGAATCGGGCTAGCCGATCAGACTCAGAGATCCATAACTGCATAGCGTACAGCAATAGCAAATCATTATCGATCAGATCTTTAAAGCCCATCTCCCTAGGCCAGGCTCGGAGTCAATGTTGATATGTGCGGCTCCATCAAGGCAGTGACATGGGTTGTGCCTATCACACGACACCCCGCACCTGCCGAGATCGAATTAACCCGCCCAGCCGTGTCGCTTTCAGCTGAGCATGGAAGATGAATCCACCGGAGAATTTCTAGGACAAACCCCTCCTCTCGCCTTTGCTTCACTATCCCGACAACTTGGAGGAATCACTTTACCCAAACAGGTAGCATTTGCGTCTCTCTTCAGCCTCCACAGTCGATGTAATGTGCATAGGCTCTAGATTCAGTCAGAAATGGCCGCTTGTGTCTCTTCCTGTAATGTCGAGCGCATTGCATCCTATCAAATCATCCGAAACCTGAAATTGGAATCCCTTGTTTTGGATGCGGCCGATGCGCAACTGCAACTGGGGAACGATGACAGGGGTTGGCCTCTGACGTGGCAATCCTCCGATCTGGACCTGACCTATGGACATCCAAGAAGATGCAATCGTTTATGGATGAGACAGTTGCTAGCAAATGCAATTAATTAGGCCTCCCCCGTCTGCAATCCCTCATTCCGATACCCGATTACTTGTTTTTCGATTCTGTGCTGGCTTCCGTGGTCCCTTCTCAACCAACAGACTCTGTCATATGTGCATACCTCATGCCCCCGTGCAGATTATGATATGCAGAATACAGTAGCCCGACTTGACGGCACCCGGGAGCACATCGCCCTTTCCAACCGCTTTCCTAGAACCCATTTCTCGATGCTTGACTGCCTACTTGTGTAACTCAATTTTATGTATAGACAAGACTTTGCTAAGCGTCCTGGTCCCTATTAGAATTATTTGTCAACTTTAATTGTTTTAGCCTGGTATTAAAGGCAGATTTGTCTTTATCTTCGTTTTCCCCGCCTTTGCTACATTTTGTTAACCACTGGAGTCTTATGAGGCTGATGCTTTATATAAACTGCCTACGATGGCTATTATTATCAAACTGCAATTCTTTATCCAGAGTGATGAATTTCGATGACTATCTAAATCTCTGGAATATTTACCATGGGCATTATGTAGTAGGCCAGTAGAGAGTTACGGTACAGAAGCTATATAACTATATAACTTTAGGTTTAACCTACCACATTTGGGTCTTCGGATCAAAATGCGGTGAAGAGATACACTTTCGTACAACAACATGATGTATACAAGACAATTTCGAGTCCGTATTTCAAGTATGGACCGTTTACTATCTGCCTGAATATACCAAGTGTAATCTGAATCTACTTTTGATGGTTTGCAGAGAAGGAAGAGTTCACAGGTCAACTTGTCCAATGGCATAATCAGACCAGCAGTTCCAAATAGAATCAGTGATGTGCACGTACTAGTTATCTGCATATTTACCTATATATGAGTGATAATAACTCTATAGACAGGCGAAGTTGTAAGTACGTCTAGATAGTGACACGTGACTCCAGCTTTTAGTGGAACCTCCGCGGCGCGCTAAAAATTGTATCAAAAAAAAAAAAAAGTGAGCAACATCACAACTACCACCACCGCAGAACCACAATTTCACAGACGTTAAACTTCAGAACGGAATGTCTTTCTAGTGGTCGGCTCTACAGGTTGAGCCGGGGTAGGTCTTTATTTTTCTTGTCTTCCTACCATTATAGATTTACTCATTTCTCCGATCAATTCTCTGTGAGAAAAAAAGAGGAACGAAAGCTCAGTCGACCCCAATTCAAGCTTTAATCTCACTGTACCACATTGTTGACCATGGATATTCACCGCTGTCGATTCGTGCCATATAACCCTCAAGCGATCAATGCGCTCGCATTCTCCCATCCCCCGTCCGCGGAACTCGCGGGACGTGGTGTCCCAACCCTCCGACTCGCGGTTGGTCGCGCAAACGGCGACATTGAGATATGGAACCCTTTGCGCGGCGCCTGGTTCCAGGAGACAGTCCTGCGTGGAGGAAAAGATCGAAGTATCGAGGGACTAGCGTGGACGCTTGATCCTCAAGAAACTGGGTCCGATGGAGTCAAGATGCCGGGACGACTGCGACTGTTCAGTATCGGATACTCGACCGTGGTGACCGAGTGGGATGTCGAGCAGGGTCGGCCCCTACGTCACTCGAGTGGGAACTATGGCGAGATTTGGTGTTTGGCCGCCCAGCCTAGATGGCATGCGACACGACGGGGTAAGGATGGGAAACTCTTGCCCCCCGCGGAAGGAGAATTCACGGGGCAACATCTGGCTGCGGGATGTGCAGACGGGTCCATTGTGATCATGTCTACTGCTGATGAGGATCTGAGATTCCTGCGTCTTATGCGCCCGTCTACGAAGCGAGCGAGGGTTCTCAGTGTGACTTTCCAGGATCGCAACACCATCGTGGCGGGCTACGCTGACAGCTCGATCCGTCTGTTTGATATTCGGAATGGTCAGCTTCTGCGGACGATATCTCTGGGTAAAGGTCCGACGGGTGGCTCTAAGGAATTGCTGGTTTGGTCTGTCAAATGTCTTCCTGATGGCACCATCGTTTCTGGTGACTCTGCAGGTGAAATCCGATTCTGGGATGCGAAGAACTACGCTCTCATTCAACGTGTGCAGGGGCATTTGGCGGATACTTTGGATGTAGCTGTGAGCGCGAAGGGCGACACCGTTGTTAGCGGAGGCGCAGATCAGAGGACGGTTGTCTACAGGAAGAAGGACGCTGAGAAGGGCGATAAGAAGGGCAGATGGGCGGAGGTGATGCACCGGCGGTATCACACTCATGATGTCAAGACCTTTGCCGTGTATGAAACAAAGGATATCAGTTTCGTAGTCTCTGGAGGTATGAGCTACAGATATCCCTTACTCTCAGGGTCAACAGGTTAGCTGATAGAAATTAGGACCCGATGCCGCCCCCGTTGTCTTACCTTTGCGCGAATTCGGAAAGGAACACCACAGGAAACTGTCGACCCTGCCACAAATACCACAGCTCGCTTCTTCCCCATCGTCTCGATTGGTCATGAGCTTCTGGGACCGGGAGGTCAGCATCTGGCGGCTGTCCCGTGGTCCCATGCCTGGGCATGAATCCCCAGATGGACAGAGACATCGACTTGTAGGGAAGGTTCTGATTCAGGTAAGAAAATCCCCAGACACAGGATAATTGCGAATCGATTCTAATGAGATAATTCTTGACTACAGGGCGAGGAGAACATCACCTCAGCTATGCTTTCGTCAGACGGAAAGATCTTAGTTGTTGCTACGACGTCTACTGTCAAAACGTTCTCTGTTCGGCGGCGCAAGGGTGACGAAAAGGGGACTCTACGCATACAGAAGCTGGACCTTCCTTCAGAAATTGCAGATGATGGTGCTCGTGTGGTAACTGTTTCCCCCGACAGCCGGTGGATCTGTGTTATCCGTCCCAACAGCGCGATTTATCTGGCTAGAATCAAGCCTGCCTCGTCTCCGCAAGAGAAGCCTCAGCTCCTATCCCAACTGATCAAACTCGACCGAGCCACGCGTCACTCTCGTCATGAGAAAGCCTCTCATGGTACTCTAGGCAACTATGAACGGATGATCCGGTGCGTTGTGTTCTCCAGCGATAGCAGACTTCTCGCTGTCGGCGACCTTTCCGGCTGCGTCGACACTTGGTCGCTGGATGACGCCGAGGAGCCGTCCCAGAAATCCCTGTCGAAATGCAATGGAGTAGCGGACTCGGACGATGAATCGTCTGATGACGAAGACGAGCGGCCCATCATTGAGGGTGAGCGCTGGCAGCTCATTGCCGCCGAATCACCCATCCCTCGTCTCAAATCCGGCGTAGTGCTGTTATCCTTCCGTCCTCCAAACCCGGCCACAGCGAAGCAGTTGACGAACGGGGTCGACCAAGCTCCTTCCAAGCAGAGCGAAAACCAACTCATGGCTCTCACCAGCGAGCACCAATTGGTGGAATTCGACGCTCTCGAGGGAAAGCTCTCAGACTGGTCGAGAAGAAACCCCAAGGCGTACCTCCCCGCAGAGTTCCGGGGGGTTAAAGACCGGGCAATGGGATGTGTATGGGACTTGAATGAAGAGCGCGAACGCCTCTGGCTCTACGGCACCTCGTGGCTGTGGATGTTCGATCTGAACCAGGACTTCCCATCTTCCGAAGAGCTTACCGCCTCCGCCGACATTCAAGATGATGGAAAGACACAGGGCGCCTCTTCGGAAGCCCCAGCCTCCACTCAGAAGCGCAAGCGCGATCCCTTCGAAGAAAGCGAAGCTGGTCGGAAGAAGCCGAACACCGGCGCCGGTGACAGGATCCCCCTAGCCCAGTCAGACATCGTCGTCGGCACGAAGATGCGCAAGGTCGTTGGTCCGGACGAGTCCCAAAGCGAATGGATCTTGCTCGACAAGGAACGTCCCCGGACCCAGGACGACTCAACCTACGACGACCATGACGACTCGTACACAACTGCTCAGGACGCCCAGCTCGCTCGTCTCCGACGATCCGCCCTCCAGGACCACGACGAAGAATCTGAACCTCACACCCCGCGGAAGAAACGTCTCTCCATCGGCCTCAAGCACATCATCAATGCCTTCGGTGATACTCCCGCTCGCAACACCCCTGCCCAGAAAAAACAATCCGCCCTGTCTTCTACTGAAGTCGCTGATTCGGCTAAATCTCAACATGTCCGTCGCTGGTGGCACACTTACAAGTACCGTGACATCTTGGGCATTGTTCCCCTCTCCTCTTCTTCTTCCTCTACTTCCTCTTACTCATCTTCTGTTTCACTTCCTCATACCCCACACTCAGACGAAGAAACAAATGACCCAGATAGCATTCTAGAAGTTGCTATCGTGGAGAGACCAATGTGGGATGTTGAACTGCCGGGTCGTTACGTCAGAGACTATGAATGAGTTTTTCTTTATTTCTTGCTATTTCTGTATGTTTGGCGTATCTCATTTCCATCCATTTATCGTACCTTTTTTCTCCCATTTTTGCTTCTCTGTTTTTATCTATCCACGCTGGTTGTCTGTCCCCTGACTTTGCATTCAGACATAGAGTTCAGTTACTTGCATTGGGCCTTTTGTACAGATCTCATCGTACATGGTATTCTACTACCTAACTAGCTGGTTACCATTTTTATCTTGGCGAGCTGGTTAGCTTAAAAGTTTCTGTGAACTTTTTCTTGGTTGTCAGGAAAGATCTGGTAGTGTATGTAGTTTCTTAAGATTCGTAAAGATAATCAGACTACACTCGAAAGACAGACAAACTTAAGTCATCTAATGGTAAGATAAATGTATTGATTCTGAAACCGTATTCTGCTGACAGGATTCTTCATCTATTTTGGACTATCCAGTATAACGTAGCCGGTAAGCGAGTTGCGCAACTCTTCGGATCAGTGAAAAGGAAGCCATCCCAAAAACCCAAATAAATGCATTACTGTATAAAAATTAATTACTACGTTGATTAGTAAGTTGCCTTTGTGTAACTATGAACCGAATATAAATATTGATTAAGTTCTGACCTCCTATTCTTTCTCTGGAATTTCTTCCGCTGGCTCCTCTGCTCCAAACTTCTGAAGATAAGATCGCTACGTGGAAGAAGGAAGTCCTGGCAACGGAATAAAATATATTCTAACATGTTTTCTCTCAATACAAATGCATATCCATACTGGGGAAAAGCACAGTTTGCCCTAGAACCTCTTGAAGTTGCTGAAGACAAGAAATCAATGAAGGACCGATATTTCTGGTTGCCGTCAGGGAAATACTCGAAGTGTACCCTTATGACAACATGTCTTTTATTGCCATCAGATCTCAAGTTGGAGTCGGAGAGTGCACAGATATGACAGTTGGACACAATTGAGCCTTTCTATTCCGGCAAAGTAATAATGATCACTACTGATCACTCAGAACATTGCCCCCTCCCGTACTTTGAATTGCTCCGTATGCAATGGCTGCTGCATCGTATAGTTGCTATCAGTGGCGCTGCAGAAGTTACCGACGAAGAGCTTGATGATTCATACGAGGACTCGGAAGCACTGACACCTATTCTGGAAACCTCTCAACTTTTTCAAGAGATTCCTTGAGCTTCTCGTTCCACTACGCGTCCCTACCACCGCGGAAATCCAGCCTCCTGCGGGCATCCCCTAAGCTGCGGGAGCCTGCGGAAATATCTGAACCAGTTACGAAACATTCCAGAATTATTGACGTTATGTTCTCTCCTAGTCGCTTTAAAATTGCTATGCTCAAATGCCTCGCAGAGAATATGATTCAGCTGTTAACTATGACATTAGAAATGAGGAGATAGGAGGTTAATGCTCAGCTATCATTAGACTGAAGAGTAGAAATGAACCCATGATAAACGAAAATTGCTTTTTTAGGCTAATAGGGTATAACTCGCCATCTAAACAGAGGGTTGGCCTGATTCCTCTCAATTGAGCGTCCCCTCCTCTGGTTAATCATAACGAACCCCGATGAATAAACTTGTTAAAAAATGGCGAATACGACCTCCGTTCTTCAACGGCGTCCATGCGATAAGGGTAGGACATTTGCTCACATCTGATGGTCGGTACACATCTACATAAATAGCTACCCCGTTGCGAAGCTTCGGATCCCCAACATATAGGAAACATATCGTGGGTTGCTTGCCTTGAAACTTGATCTATACCGACTCACTTGCTTGGTGCAGAACAGACTTGATCTTGTCATCTACCAAGTCTCGTTGCCGTCTGGCAGGAAGACCCGAATTATCATTGTCGGGTGCAGGGCCGGCGGCAAGATGAGGTCAGCCTATGGGCTGCTGTTCTTCCATACCACAGAATACAGTCACCGCACTAACCACATGGATCCGGCACCGATAGCCCCCTTCCTATCCAACAGCCTCCCTGCCAGCTGCCATTCAGGGTTGGCTGCCCTCCACAGTGTGAGCGTCTAGTGAGGTGATGTTGAACATGAGCAATACGTGAACTGGTCTTAGGAACCAAATATTGTGGTACAGCCTGTAGATAGGCAGCGTAATTAGCCCACGTGATGCCAAGACAGATGTTGGCTAGTGTCAGATACCACCAAACCACAAAATGTAGCCCTGTTACCATTTGGACGTGGTACTGGTATATCTGCCTATTCTGACAGTTAGCAAAACTTGTAAGACGGCCGTAGAAGTAGCCATTTTTAGGCGTCTGCTAGCCATCACATTGTTAAATGGAGATATCTTCTTGTACAATTCCATGTTGTACTATATGTACGTGATCAAACATTCTTCAATAAGCTTAGTTAGGATCCTCACATTTAGCATGCTGGTAATTATATCATCGAGAATATTTTAATTTAAGCTTATTACGCCATTTAACAAAGCCATATACCTATTTATCAACAACAGTCTGAATGGATGTGGTACCACGCTTAGCAAGAAAGATATTAGCCATTTCGTGCCCATAGGATAGCAGGGGAGGAGCAACGCATCGGTCTAATGATAATATTCATTGTACGGGCAATTCCTCTTCATTTTAAGTTATTTTATGACTATTTGCGCGCACTTCAGCTCGAGATATTACTCCATGAAGCTTCGTACACAGTGCTAGCTCAGGGTCTTGGTAAACACGTGCCCCTTGTTGTGCAGACGCAATTCTTTTGTCTTTTTATAGCTGAAATTGCTAATAAGATTATTCTCTCCTGCTCAGTTGAATTTCTTGATTTTGACGTACTTTTGGAGGCATGGTTAGATTAAATTATCTCAATATTTTAACTGTAGTCAAAATATATTGGGTGCACAGCACACTTATATGCGCAGCTTGCTTACTGGTTACATTACTTGGTTCCCAGATGATCTATCTAATTGACAAGCTATGAAATCTCACCGTGCCACACAGCGGGGCAGGCACAAATAGCATAGAAACAACCTAACAACCCCATATGTGCTTATCCGCCATCCATGTATCATGACGCGTCAAACCGTTTCGTTGTGAGAAGCAAAGAAATGAATACGAGGAGAGAGGAGGTGGTGTGGAAAAGCCAAAAAAAAGAAAAGAAAATCACTCAGAACACTGATCGGTCGCTTTCTCCTCCCAGAAGGTCTTCATAATCCGAGATAGCCTCCCTTTCTGTACATATTCTGGCTTCGTTATATGCACACAGAACGTTTAAAAGAAAAGCAAAAGGAGGTAAAAAAAAAAGTCATCAAAGTCCAATAAACCTATCATCACAGGACCAGCCCATTCATGCGTCCATCTGGGCGGCTCAGCCATCTCATGGCATGGGCAATGCCTTAGGATTACGGGAAAGACGACGGCCTGCCACGTTCCGTATCTGCCTAACCTAACAAGCAAAACAGCTTCCGGTTGGAGTGTCAGCATCACTGCGCTGCAGTCTAAGGGTTTGCAAAAGCTGGTCCCCGGGCCGATGCACGTATTGACGGGACAGTCCCAAGCTGGATCTGTACCGAGACCTCTATGTTCGATTGTTCAATCGACATCGACTAGACGGTTGATGAAACAAGAAGCGACCATGGAGGGCGAAGGGTCAGATCGCTTCGACGGTAATATACGGCGGGATGCGGGTTTCTTGGCACATCACCGACTTAATAACTTTGCGCCGACACGGTTGCAGGCTGCGAGAATCAGCAATCCGGATCGTAACAAGCAAGAGAGGGGGAACTCTGCAGGCACAAATTTCTCGGCAGGGTTACACAAGAAAGCAGTGCTGTCCTTGGCGAAATGAAAAAAAGAAGAAAAAAGAAAAAAACACAAGGGATAACGTACTGGACTGCTCAACATGCTGTTCCGCTTGTTCCGGCCCTTCTTGATATGGTTCTTCAGAGCCGTCGAGTCCAACGGTTTCAGCAACTCAAAACTACACAGCAATTCACCGGAAACCGACATTATAGCACCCCAATTATCAAATTCGCCGCAGTACTTCGCGAACTACAGTTAGCCGGGCCCATTACAATAGGCAGGTCCCTGGAAAGAGGAAGAAATACTCACGTTGGGGGCAGAGAACACTGTCACTAGAATTCGATCCTGGTAAAATTCATACCCATCTTCAACCACCATGTGCGCCCGACACACCAAATCGAAGTCATGTCGTTGTAGGAACTCCATAATTACCTTCTTTCCAAAGCAATAACTCACCCCGCGCTCATTCGGCTCCCAGTCTTCGTCCATATCTGCTGGATCACTCCAGAGAAGGTCATTCAGCAAGCCGTAATCGGGTACATCGGTTGGGCGAGCGATTCCACGAATATCATCCATGTGTGAGAGACTTGGGGAGAGACCGCCATGAACGCAGAAGATCTTGCCAGCTACGATCGAAGCAATGGGCAGACAGTTGAATGTGTCGACAAATGTTTTCCAAACCTTGATGTTGCAACGCCGCTTACACTCGTCATAGAAGCCGTACACACGAGTAACGTTGGCACATTCGTGGTTACCGCGAAGAAGAAAGAAGTTCTCCGGGTATTTGAGTTTATAGCACAGCAGGAGAAGGATAGTCTCCAAGCTTTGCTTACCACGGTCCACATAGTCACCCAAGAAGAGATAGTTGGACGTTGGGGGGAATCCACACATCTCGAACAGTCTGATAAGGTCGGTGTACTGGCCATGCACATCCCCAACGATTTTCACGGGAGCCGAAAGCTCGAGTAGCGCGGGCTGGTTCAGGAAAAGCTCTCGCGCTGCGGCACAAATGGCCGTTATCTCTGCGTTCTTAAGGCACACGGTCTTGGTTATCTTGGTCGAGTAGCCGGCGTCAAGAAGACGAGTGATCATATCATCCAAGTCAATGGACTTTAGAGCACCCATTCCCATTCCCGGCGATGAGGAAGCTTCCAACGGAGTATTCATGATGAAGTCCAGGATCGGATTCAGTTGACCCTCTCGTTTGATAAGAATTGATTCGCCGACAGTCTGCGATGACCCGGAAGGGCCAGCGCCCGTAGGAGGAGCATCGGACACATGGTCGACCTCACCACTCCGCTGCATTTCATTCACATCCTGATGGCCTCGCTTCAAGCTGGTCGACAATGACGGGGAGGGAGGAGGTTCGGGAGCATCCAACCGAGAAGTAGAGCAGTCAGCAGCTGTGCTGAGATTGGTTGAGCTGCGACGACTCCCGGTGGACCTAACCGACCCGGCATCTGACCTATCAGTATGGCTTTCCGTTTGAGACAAAGCCGAGGTGGATGCCCGAGGGCTGTCGCTACTACGGATCTTCGATCGAATGGAGCCCCTAAGAGACCGGAGGGACTCCTTGGTGTCGGAGCGAGAGAAAGACGGATAGGACTGCAATGACTCGCCAGGGCCAGAGTTACCCTTGGAATGTGACTGACCCATTACTGCAAAGGTTGAATATCTGCCAAGCTTGGAGCCGGGCAATCAGATGAAACAGGGTACGTTAAAGGCCTGACCACAGAGCCCTGATAGGCGCGGAATGCTCGCCAAACTGAATTGGCTGTTGCCTACCCCGAGGGTCTGTAGAGATATAAAAGGGGGGACGATATCCGCCGTTTTGGGAGGGTCCCACACAAGCAATAACAGAGCCAGCCGGAAATTATTGACCAAAGATAAGTTCAATGTTGGTTACAGACAGCACTCGGAGGAGGTATAGACGGGGACTATGAAGGATAACAGATGTCGCCGGAAGAGAATTGACTCCGCGTACTCCAGTGTTAAAGAGCGCCGACCGAGGGGGTGATGGGATTAACAGGACAAGCCTCCGAGAGCTAACTAAATCGTAGGTACAGAGCAGCTTTAGGTAGTTGGTCGGAAGGGAAGGTTCCGATTCGCCGATGAAAGGAAAGGAAGCTCCTAAGCGATACGACGGTTAGAAGAGATACAACGATGGACAATATTGTACTGTACCCCTTGGGGCAGAGACCAAGGGCTGCTGGGAGACAACTGGAGCTTGACGGTGGTATGTGAGAAGGTGGGTGACGGGAAATTTGAGTTACGCTGGAGGGGAGGGGGAAAGAATGCGTCATTATTCGTATGATGATTATTATTATTCGGGGGGGGAGGAGGATGAAGGAGATGGATGGTGGATGAATAAGGAGAAAGCAGCCAGGAGAGAGACTCACCGATGATTTTTGACAAATAGATACGGTAGGAGCAGGTAAGGATAAAGAGAGCCGCAACAACGGAAGAGGAGGAGGAGGCGAAGTTGCAGAGAAAGGAAATCGTGACTTTGGTTCTCGCCTCCAACCCCAGGCCGTAGCTTTTGGTCTCGATCCTACACTGCAGCGGGTTCCCGGATCATCGGTCGGTCCGACTCAGGAAAGCTTGGCTTCAGATGTCAACTCACGACTCACTAGTAACTAGTAAATAGTAACTACCAGTAGGAAGCGGGATAGAGTCAAATTGGAGGCAGTCATGGATGTTCAGTTCGACAGTTCCCCTTACTTGTGATGATCTTCGGAGTATAGATTTATAGAGTAACTGACGATCGACGTAGTGCGGGGAATGCTTTATATTGCCAGCAAGGCTGCAGTGGTCAAAAAAGGAAGCAGGGTACGTTGTAAAAAAAAAAAAGGAAAAATAAAATAGCTATACAGTCCGACTACAGGAAACCATCAGGATATCACTGTATCCCACTATAACTTCCATCGTAAACACCGTGACTTTCTTTTCTTTTTCATCCTTGTGCAGCTATCGGACACTACAATATAGTTGCATCTACCCGTCTATGCACTCGTGACTGCTGAATATGGACCTTAATTTTGACACATCTCAGCACGGACTCCACGTTTTCGTCCCCTCGCGTCCTGCATCCCCTCATGACTCTTGGCCTCCGTCGGACGCGAAGCATCGCAGGCCTCTGACTGGACTCCATATAGGAAGATTGGGATGCTGCCAGCAAACTAGGACGAATCACTGCGGCTCAGAGATTCTCAGCCTCCCTGATATCCCGAATGCGCCCGACCCTTCCAGAGCAGATCATGTCAGCGGTTTCAGAATTAACTACCAAGAAAAATTTCTTATGTCACTTTCCACAGGACCCCAAGCAGCACCTCTTCTGGTTCTCTAGGCTCTAGGAGCGAGATTTCGCAGTGACTGGATGCGAGATAGCCTTTGATCAAGTGTAAACTTCCTCACAGACTGCAGAAGGCATTAAGCACGTTGACTGCAGGAACACCGCCATTTCAGCTCCGCATCGCCATCCCCGTGGCGCCAATTGCCAAGCCTGATGTACTGCGCCAAGGACCAACAGCTTTAGTACCTATTTTCCTAGCCACGTTGTGACGGGACTGAGAGTCTGAATGGTACATCTTGGACGCGGGCCTTGGCAGTTCATCGCGAGGGAGTATGTAGACAAAATAATTTCCAGCTGAGGTAGGTCTAGAGGGAAACATGCGGAATGCCATACATATGCAACAAGCCTATTCGAAGACTGTGTGGTTTTCTTTTTTCTATTCTTTTCTCCTTTTTTTCCTTTGCTTTGAACACTCTATTATCATTATTTCCGTGATGATTATCGCGCATGCGGTCAAATCAGAGCCGTAGCAAGAAATCGCATTCCGCGTCCAGCGCGCAAGAATTATCTTGGCCTGCATTTAACCACGGCCATTCCTTAGGATTTCCGGAGCGTTTCACGCACACGACTCTGTTGTGGGGTTTCTTCCAGCTCGATTTTCGTGATATGCTGACCGGGAACGACCACGAGACCAATAAATCGACTCGTCATATTTACCTTGACACTCGCCGAATCCGACGCTATTCCCGAACTGTGACTATCTGCATCGACGGCAGCATTTTTAACAGCCGATATGGTAGGGAAACGATATTCGTAAGTGTTTGCGAGAATGACATTCCGGGCCTAGACGTAATCCACAGATCAGCAAATACTCCCCAAGCCACATGTTCCTTGCTCTTCTTTGTTTCTCTATCCTAAACTCTATTGAATCAGATAGTGAGGCAGTAAATTACCTACCGCATCTGTACACTTGAAGTTGCCCACGAAAATGCGTGTGTCTGTTGCGTGCACTCGTAGCGTTTGGCCAATCAATGACTCGAGGTACTGGACGGCGTGGTTCTCATCCATTGCGTCGCTATTCTCCAATCAACTGGGTTGGCTCTTCACGTTCGGAGGAATCAGCCACTTGAACGGAACGTTGGGCGGTCTGGACTGTTCTGCAATTGTAGCGGCAGGGGCTCTCAAGCAGCAATGATTAGGACGTAGCCTCTGGGCGAAAATGACGACTGGCAGTTTAAAGCTAAAAGATTAGGTAACAGTTCAGCTGAGCTGGACGTATTCCGGTTGGTTTGGCTAGTTGCTTTATTTCGAAGGCGGAAGAGAGCCGCCTGGACGGGATCCCGCAAGCGCTAAATGTTGTGCATGTGACATCCCTATACTATGGAAACGTTGGCAAGAGGCCTAAACCACAGCAATTCGTATTCAGTTCCGAGAGCTAACTTGGTTTGAATCCGTTATTCGTGGTTGTACTTTCTTGCACCAGAGTCTTTGAAACACTACATCTGCCCTGACCGTTCGTCACTGAAATATCCGATAGGATTGGCTATCTTGATAGGGTGTAAAGGCCCGTAAATTATATATTTCCTATCGTCCACATTGCTTTCTCCTTGGAGCCCCAGTCATAATCTGACAGCGAAAATGCACACATAGGTATAATGTCAAATAAACAACGCCATGCACATAAGGCACAAAGGTAGTTACTGGCACGTATCTTCGAAACCGGGAATTCGATACCAATATGACCAGCAGTTATTGGTGAAGCGGAGTCATCTCCGCCGGAGAACAAACCATAATCATCCATGCCACATAATCTCATTGCGCCTGAAAAACGAAACTCAAAAAAAAAAAAAAAAAAAAATCAACTCATGACATCCATCCGTATCCCCCCACCCATCTTCTAATATCCTGGTTTGATTCCTCGCTGCAAGAGTCCGTGTCCATGGCGATATGAGCGCCCGCACCCTGAGACGACGCTCTAGTCGTGTCGCGACTAATCGAAGTGCCTGTAGATATTATATCAAAATCCCGGCGTTGTGAGAAAACATCATTCGACGGTGAGTTATGCAATGGTTGTCGGTTGATTTGGTTCGAACGAGATTGAAATGGTGCAGATTGAGAAAGCTGGAAAAATTTGTGTAGGGTTTGTTGACGTGGATCGACGATCTCGGACGATGGGAGCGATTCCAGCTCCATGTTCTCGTGTTCGTCTAGCGAAGGGGCGGCTGACTCTTGTTGTTGCTGGGCAGAGAACAGCCAGCGCAGGGTATTCTCTAATTCCTGTCAGTCATTGGTCGACAGGTAACAACAGTAGGTATTCAATCAACTGGCCCCAAGAGATTCTCACCGTATACTACTTTATCCTCCGGGCGATCGTTCCTGAAGCGTTTTCGCGTCCGACTGCCAAGATGTTTGGGAGAGTCATCCATCATCAACGACGGCCCTGTCATGAAGGATTCCACATTGGAGGAGGCGATTATCGGGAATGATGCTTTGCGTTTAAGAGACATAGTAGTTCGGATCTATCTCGTGTCGCTGGGACTATAGGTCGCTATAGGTGGAACAATGAGGGCAATTTCGATTTATTTCACTTGATGCCAACGGAGGTTCAGGTCATGTATCAGGGCGGAATGGGTAATATTTGTGGAATATGGCTGCGGCAAAATGGGCGAGGAGGAGAGAAATAAGCTAGAAGGTAATCGCCTAAGGCCAATGGGAAGAATGTTATAGAAACAAAGGCGTGAAGGAGCCACAACCCTCTTCGTTTCTGGATGGGGCAGGCTGCCATCGCGTCAAATAACCACAGAACAGGAACACCGCGTACTTTCCGTAACTGGTCTAGCCGAACCCAGAAATGGGCTATTCCTTGTTAGGTTTAATTAAGGTATCGTGGGAATGGCTTACTTGACGAGATAGCTGTCTACAATAAATATACACCTCTTATGCGAACTCAGTTCGCCTCAATCTAATAAAACTAGTTATATATTCATCATATTGTTGGTACTCAAGCCTTGGTAATCTTTGAATATTACATATGACCCTACTACCTAGAAAGACATGCACGAATATCCGGATCTTTTCCATAAACATAGTTCATAAGTACATGATTATGCTCAATCCCATCACTTAACCTCCGCATATTTCTCCAGCGCCTGGTGGAGCTTTTGCCACAGACCGTTGTGCCACGTCTGAACTTCCTCCCACTCTTTGAGCGTTATTTTGTAAAACGCCAGCCAACTACCCACGATCAAATCCGCATACAATACAGTGTCTCCTTCCAGGAACAGCCCGTCTTTTTGTCTGTAACACTTTGCTAATCCATCCAGTGCTGCTTTGAGAGACTCCAGAGTCTTTACTCTTTCCTCGCCCCGAACAGTCAGTTCCTCCCAGCTCTCTTTTCCGGCTCTTTGCGCGAAAGTGGCCTTGGATATCTCGGCGGTTTCTGGGTTGAGAGGCATGCCATGGACACAGAGGATAACATGCTGGGAGAAAATAGCATCCACCTGGATATTGAATGCTGCCTGGAGGCCGACAGTCATAGGAGGAAGCAGTGTCGGACCGTTGGGGTAGGTTCTATCAAGGTAAAGTGCAATTTCAAATGTATCTCCGATGATGTCGCCGGTGGATGAGTCCTGGATTATAGGCAGTGTGTAGAATGCACTGCCGTCGCTATGAGTCCGATTTGGCGCTATGCCGAGTTTCTCCCGCACCGTTTTGATATCTGGGAGGTCTACCCATTCGGTTCGGTAATTCACCCCTTTGAAGTTCAAGGCATATCTATCAAGAACTCGTACAATCAAACAACGTCCTGCAGCTTCCGAACAGACTATCCGGGACACAATTATGAGGCCTTACCGTGCTTTCCAAGGATTAGGAGCGAAGCAAGTGACGGGCGGACCAGATGCTATATCGTATAAAATGATAGGCTTGGAGGCATCCATTGTGACGTGAGAGGCGAGTCGAATTAATGAGGATTCAGGTCAATACCTCGGAGGCAAAATGTCTCGAATGTGGTTGTGTGATTCCCCTTGCAGGATGCATCTGCAACGCTGATAGCCGACATCACCCCCCAAGCGACAAATTTTCTCTACACAGTGTTTTTATTCTGCTCCAAGGGGCCCATTCCCTACTGTTGAATTCTGATAGCTCTCTATTGGCCACAGGTATCCTATGCAGTACTAAAAGAACCCTATCACATGACAAAAGTGTTAAAAACAATGAACATAGTTAAAGTTTTGATGTTGCTTTAATATTTCAAATACGTAACAGACTGAACCCCTCTCAAAGTGGGTCCAATATTAACCCCACTACCGGTCCGACTGTCCTTCAAAATTACTCAATTTGTGCCTTTAACCCCAAGCACATGGCGATTGTGGGTGGTTCTACCGGTATGTATCCTGTTGCGAGATCAACCTATCTGGGCCTCGCTGGACATGGAGTGCTGTATTTATATACAGCACTGTTTCTTACTATTAAGTTTCAAGCACAGCTGCACAATTATTCAGTATCAAACATCAAATATGTGGCAAACAAGAAATGCAACATAAGGACCGCTTGACAGCAAATTTTGTATATCTCTGAAGTGGTGCCTGGGGTTTCTTAGCCTTGGTATTGTCATGCACTATGATATATATTTAGTACTCGAAGGCCTCATGAGCATTGTGTCAGTTTGGCCCGCCACGAGGCGAGATTGTGGGCTGAAAATTCCCGCATGAACAACACAATTCTGGACAGTGTCTTGGGTATGACTGAGGGAGACTGATCCCGGAATTATTTATCCTGGAAGCTGCAGTTTATGAGAACCGAGGATACTATGTGACTAATCTGCCAGATCGACAAACGGTTAAAAGGCGAGACGGACAATAGTACAAAGAAGTCTGTCTCTTGTCAGACTCGCGAGACTTCACGTGTCCAGTGTGGGCTCATTAGATGAGCAGATGTGGAATAAATCAATATCATATGGTACTTGATATAAGAAGAGTGGCAACAAGAGAGCCGTAATTATCTGTTCCCTAGGTATGAGTAATGGATAAGATGTGGTGTTCTCAAAAGGTTCGTCTTGTGGTATTGCCTTCCATGTAATGCTATAGCACCAGAACCTGGACAGGGACGGCGGTGGTAGCTCCAGGAGTAGTTCTTCAGAAGTTAGATGACTATACATAGAAGTCGTAGGTGATGAGTCTTATAGCTATTGTGTATCTAGCGTTAAGGCATTATGTAATCCTCTATGAGGTAGATCTAGTTATCTACAGTTCTATCTGCATCTACCTATCTACATAACCAGTCCATTGTCATCGGCATGCCGCCAGTCGTCGGCATACCGTGTGGTCGCCTCAGGCACGCACAGCGTCATTGTCTCCGCTTCGCTTCCCCGCTTCTGCCTCATCTTTCGATAACAGCCCTTCGTCCCCAAGCAAGCAGGAGACTCGTTCCACACTGCTGTTAGCATCTCAGTATTTGACAAGGCTTACAAAATGGAATCTCGGGAGGCTTCTCATGCTGGCTCATGGTATTCTGATAGTCGATCAACTCTCACACGTCAACTTGACAAATGGCTAGCACAGGCCCCGAGTGAGATCGAGAACGTTGGCTCACTGCCTGTGCCTGGTGCACGAGTTATCATTGCCCCGTATGTGTGGTTATTATCCGCATCATCCCTGTTATCGGTGATACTAATCCTCCAGACATGCGGGCTATGCGTACTCGGGACCCTGTGCTGCTTATGCGTACAAGGCCTTGGATTTGTCGAAAGCGTAAGCCGTCCTAGGAGATGGTTTCCCCTTCTGCTAAAAGAAATGTCTGTACCATTAGGAAACGGATCTTTATCCTTGGCCCATCCCACCACCATTATCTCTCGACTCTTGCCCTCCCGCAACTAACCTCATACTTTACCCCGCTCTCCGACGACCCTCTTCCGCTGGACACGGAGTTAATCGCCAAGCTCCGCTCTACTCAAGCAGTCAAGCGAAATGGGTTGACTGTCAGCTTCACGAAGATGTCCAGATCAATTGATGAGGATGAACACAGCATAGAACTCCACTTGCCGTACATTCACCGTCTTTTACAACTGCAGCATCCAGATAAGCCCACTTCCCAATACCCGCCACTAGTGCCCATCATGGTGGGAAGCACATCTGAGTCAACGGAAAGCGCTTTCGGAGCTTTACTGGCCCCATACCTCGAGGACCCAGAGAATGCTTTCGTCATTAGCTCCGACTTCTGTCATTGGGGCCTGCGCTTCCGTTATACTTACTACGTTCCCCAGGCCACCAAGCCAGGGCCGGAACTGCCCCTTTCGGCCAATTCTCTTCCCCAGCCAGGGCCCAATCTTAGCGAGGTACAGGCTAAAGTGGAGAAGGTGTCTACCGGGACATCTCTGCAACGGAATGACCGCATATCCAGCCGACAGCCCGCTATCCATGAGAGCATCTCGGAGTTTGATATTGCTACGATGGCGGCCATAACAACTGGGTCGGCTGCAACTTTCCTGGATACCATCCAAACAACGGGCAATACAGTGTGTGGACGCCATCCTATCGGAGTGATGATGGCGGCCATGGAGAAGATCACGCGCCAGGACGAAGGAAATAGGGGCAAATTCTATTTCGTCAGGTATGAGAGAAGTTCTGACGTAATCGATGTCAGCGATAGCTCTGTGAGCTATGTCTCTGCATTTGCCGTATTATGATCTCTATCTCTTCTCTATTAAGTAGACTGTCCTACTACTCCGTACAGTCTGCTGAGTAAGGTCCAAGGTCCGCAACCCCAGCAGATTAAGTGGCGAATGATGGCTATGACTAGCTTTACACCTATTAGTTTCTTCGTACCTGACTCTTTAAACATCAACGATGATTTGTTCAAGTTAATTCTCCAAACTCCCCTGCAATTCTAGAATCAATGATGGGTTTTCTTTACCAGGAATGTTCAATTGCATTCTACCCGTTGCTCTTCTGTGCCCAACTGACGTAATGGAGGGCATAAGACACGGAAGAAAGGTTACTTTGTAAACCAGGCTGAGTGGGATGGAAGCAATTACACAAACGATCTCGGATCATGAGCTGAATGCTCACCGTGACTCAGATGTGGTAATAGGTTCAACAGTTGTCATCATCCCCAGAAGAACCCGGGGCAATGAAGGGCGAGGGGTCCAACTGCGGAGAATTAAAGCAGTCCATCGAACGTCACATGGGCTTCTGGTCACCCACCAGCCCTTGCGCTGTTACACAGCACCGTGACGAGAGTAGCGACTTAGGTTCCGCTAATCCATTTTCCCGCCACTCTATGGTATGACCGCCCGTTTCAGTCCTACGGTACTAGTCTGAGGGCTTGAGAGAGAAGCTTCACTGGCCGAGACAGGTTGGGATGTCTGCACTAATTGGGTGCCCTACACGGACGGGGATTGCCTTTGATCGACGTTCGAGGATATGTTCCGGTTGTCTGGTGATGACATCGCGTGGCTAATCTGCCAGGAATGTTACCCCGCAGCGTCTCGGTATATGAGACTCTGGGGCTGGTGGAGGGCCGGAGAAATCGATTCATCCATCGTCTATTGTTGCGCTTGCTTGCTTGCTTGATTGCTTGCATACATGCATGCATGTCGTGCTCTAAGGGTTGCATTGGGCTGCACTTCATGCAGTCCAGTACCAATGACAAGACTATTTCTTGCATCGATACAATATTGGATTGACGTAGACATGTCCATCCCCATCCACAAAAGCGTAACGGACGGACGTGAAGACAGCATCTAGAAGGGCGGTGCAATTGGTAGCCTTGGTATCGGCACTTCCGATTGGGAGGTTTGATATTGTGCGTGTCACAATTGTCAGAGAGCCAAGCGGATGGGCGACCACGATCCGGAGGCCCAATCCAGGAGCCCAGGTAGTCTGAAGGGCACACATCCGTTCGGATATACCCGAGACGCTAGTTGTGTGGCCTGATTAATGCCGCTGTCTATGTCATTCCATACTAATTTTGGGATGAGGTGAATGGAGAGTGTGCATTCTAAGTTTAGATGCCAGTGCCATAGCCTATATCACAACGCCGTTTGTTGTTGTTGAATGCAACGGTCCCGTGGACCATGCTCATCTTAGACCGGTCTCTGTCTTGTGTTTGGACAGAATCTCCTCTCCACTTCCAAATTCTAAGACAGCGCTATAGTAAACTTCGAAGATCCTAAGCCTGACCATCCTTCGAGATTCCATGTTCGGCCCGTCCCATGTGATGGACCATGGTTGATACTGTTGCATTCTTGATCCCATGATGGGCTATCCCCCCTGTCAGCTTCAATTGGCAGGGATCCCTGAAAGAAGATAAAAAGGAAGACAGTAGAGCACTGTTCTCGTTTTCTTCAAGCACAGTTGACGAATTGACACGAGAGTCTGGCAGGCAGAGTCCAAAATACTAGGCAAAAGCTTTCATTTTAGGTGTTGACTAGGAAGGAATTTCCTATCGGTCGTTGATGATATAGCATTGGTGATTCTCGCGAGTCTTATTCTCTACTATCAAATTTCGTGTTGTTGGAAAAATTTCACTCGTTAGTGCCACACAGCTGGTTCATTAACCTATCATCAAGGTATAGGGAATTATTATCTTCTGCTTCCCTTTGGTTGGTTGAGAACTGTGGTTTGCAGCCGCTAGATCATGCTGTCAAAGATCATTCATTTGTTACTTCTAGGAGCTTCGGCGTTGGCTACTGCCATTCCGATGCACCTGGAACCCAGGCGAAGCACAAATGACGCGGACAGGATGGTCTTTTGCCATTTCATGGTACGCCAGGCCCGAACAATTGAGACTGGATCCATCAATCAACTAATGAAATTCCTGCAGATCGGCATCACCAGCAACCGCCAAAGTGCAGCTGACTATGACGACGACATGAAACGCGCTAAAGCACTGGGAATTGATGCATTTGCGCTGAATATCGGGGTGGATCCCTATACTGACGCGCAGCTGAAACTTGCGTACGAGTCGGCGGGAAAAAACGACATGAAAGTCTTTCTCTCGTTTGATTTCAATTGGTACAACATTGGACAGGCGTCTGAGGTTGGCAAGAAGATCCAGCAGTATGCAAACGAATCAGCTCAGCTCAAAATCGACGGTAAGGTCTTTGCGTCTTCATTTGCCGGCGACGGACTGGAACTTGAGAAGATGAAATCTGCCGCCGGTCAGGAAGTATTCTTTGCCCCGAATTTCCATCCGGACAAGGGCCCTTTCGATGCCATTGACGGTGCACTGAACTGGATGGCCTGGGACAACAATGGCAATAACAAGGCGCCGACACCGGGTAATAATATTACAGTCCAAGATGGTGACCGTGCATACGTCGATGCGTTGAAAGGAAAACCTTATATTGCACGTACGTTGTCCCTTTCCTTTCTATCTTGGATTCTGCGATGAATCTTGTGATTGACCAATGGTAGCCGCATCCGGATGGTTCTTTACCCATTTCGGAGGTGAGGTGTCCTATAGCAAGAACTGGGCATTTCCTGGTGACCTTCTGTGGTTCAACCGGTGGAATCAAATCTTGGATCTTGGCCCTCGCTTCGTAGAGGTTGTTACCTGGAATGACTATGGCGAGTCGCATTACATTGGGCCGCTGGCATCCCCTCACACTGACGATGGTGCGTCCAAATGGGTCATGGATATGTGGGTACATCCAAGCATCCGTCGTGAAACGATGAATCTAACGGAACTCTTCCGACCAGGCCACACGGCGGCTGGCTCGAAATGTCGAAGCCATTCATCGCTGCCTACAAGGCGGGCGACAAGTCCGTCAACAAATATATCAAAGATGAGAAGTTGGTCTACTGGTACCGACCCACACCGAGAGATGTAAGTTGCGACGACACGGACTCAACAATGCACGGGAGCCCCAACAATTCGAGCGGCAATTTCTTCCGTGGTCGGCCAAACGGCTTCGAGTCCTTGCAGGACGAAGTGTTTGTGGTGTCGCTGCTCAAGTCACCGGCTACGGTCGAGGTCACCTCGGGGAAAAACAACCAGAAATTTGAAGCCAAAGCGGGTGCCAGCGCCTTCAGGGTTCCCATGGGGGTTGGACAGCAGAAGTTTTCGATTGCGCGCGACGGCAAAACGGTTGTGGGAGACACAAGCTTGAAGGACATTGTTGATAAGTGCATTTGCGGCATTTACAACTTCAATGCCTATGTTGGTGTTGTTCCACCGGAGAAGACCATCGACAAACTCCAGCCAGCGGGACTTCAACAGCTCCAGCAGGGGTTGAATGCCCCATGTCCTACCAATACTCTGGGTGGGAACCAGCCCCGTGCGACCTAGAGGATATTTCTCTTCTTTGCCCTTGTTGAGCTGGGAAGATTGCTCAAGGAAAGAAATGATGTCAGTAGACTTGTTAGCTGGATGGAAGTGTACCAAATTGGGGATAAGATGGATATGAGATGGACATAGGAAAAATAGGACATTCATTGAGATTCATCTATAAGATCTACACTTTAAGTGCGGTAGAACCAGACTCGGGCGATATCGGGCCCTTATCAATCGTTATCTGCCCCAGATTGGGTCTTATAAATAGCGCTTCTCGCCCTTTTAGGAACCCCCCAGCTCACCGACTCTTGCAAATAAACCAGAATGCGTGTATCGTCGTCTCTTTTGCCTTCTTTGCCCTGGTATCCTGGAGCTTTCGTGTTCGCCTTGTGCGTCCCAGACGAGACACACTAACCCTGGCGCTTACTATCGGGTCCCCTCCCCACCCGCCACGTATATCCGTATATCCCGATCTCGCGTGATTAATCCCTCGTCGGATCATCTCTCGTCACTGATTTATTGATCTTTTCCCTTTCTTTCTTTCTTTAATTTTTTAATCTCCTAATCGATCTATTTTCTCGATGGCGTCTAGTCTCTGAGAACATGCCAATGGACGAGTGATTGTTGCGTTGGGGCTTAGTACTCCGTACATACGATTCCCTATTACCATACCCTCGTTCTCTATTTCGTTCTACCCCACCGAGAGTCCCATTGCCATGGCAAGAATCAAACAGGGCGTGTTTTCTTGGGAAGATGTGCTGGCACAGCGGTACCAAAGTACGTCATACCCTCCCTCCCTGTCTCTTCCTCTATACTAGTTATACTGATTGATTCTAGATAACAAACCCTCTGCATTACCTCGACTCAGAAAACACAGTGCTCTACCGAACCGATCGCTTGCGCCGTCCCCGACGCAGAAACAGCCCGATACAAGACTAGTCTGGACCGTCTCCGACAGTCTGCTGCTGAGCAAACTATCTACCGAACTGCGTCTCATGGTCTGGGAGATGGTGCTCGGTGGAATGCGCATCCATATTGTGCAACGATCGAACCGTCGAATGAGTCATGTGGTTTGTCCGCGCACTGCAACCTGTGAGATCTGTCGTGGGGGACTCCCGATCATCAGGGATGGAAATACGGTGCTTATGGCGCTTCCATTGGTGTGTAAACAAATGTAAGTCCCCCTCTCCCCTACGTATGCATAGCATATCTGTATTGTATGATTAGACTAATGATGATAGATACTGCGAATCCATCCATCTTCTGTATGCTCTCAACGTCTTCGAATTCAGCAATACCTGGTCCCTGACGTATCTTCGACCTACCGTCCCCAAGGACTTATGGGACACTATCCGCGAAGTCGAACTCCGCTGGGCATTCCCGGGCCATTGGCTCCCCAGTAAAGACCCCGTCAAATCGATCTACTTCTCCGCCGGACGACAGCAGTGGATCGACACGTGTCAGGCGTTGACGCGCATGTCCGGATTGCAGTCGTTCACCCTGCAGCTGAGCGGCAGCTGGTTCTGTGAACCGGTAGAGAAGATCCCGGTTTTTCTGGAGCCGTTGCGCGGTCTGAATCTGAAGCAGCGGTGGAAGCTGCAGTTGCCAGGTCAGCCGTACTATGTCAAGGAGATTCGGAATATCGATAGGGACTTGAGGAAGAGAGGGATTGAGTGTTTGGTTAGGGCTGTTTGATGATATATGATTTTATGACGGATGAAGTAGTCTGATTTACTATGTAAGGTTAATACATATCTACATTTTATCAGCACCAAATTCAACCCTATCAATATCTGTATCTCAGAAGTAGATTTCTAACGGAACTATAGGCCAATAAAATACCTATCTGATCCATAAATGATCAGCATATAGATTTAAGGGTGAGTAACGTAACCGGAAAGCGAGCGAGCCACCTCCATATTGCATACAAAATGGCAATTTTTATGATCTTAGTATCTCAGCCAATCTTACAGCTGCAGCGCAATACTAAATTTTATACATTATATGCATAAGTTAGAATACATTTTGATTTATTTAGAATTTTTATAATTTTTTCTAGGCTATAATACAGAAAAATTTCTATTACAGCTGTATTTAACACCCTTTATATGTAATATAGAGAACTCTTTGTATTATAAGCTCCTAAAGCCTTATATCGGTTTATGCACTATTATGTTAGCCTAGATTCTATATTCTAGTCTGTATTGATAGGTTGTTGTGGAGATACTAAGATCGCAAAAAGTGCCATTTTGTATGCAATACGGAGGTGGCTCGCTCGCTTCCATGGCTCGCTCGCTTTCCGGTTACGTTACCAGGTTGATGAGATTACATAAGAATGAGTTGGATAGCTTCATGATTACCATTTTAGGAATATCATTCGGCCAGACTTGGCATTCATCAATATACATACAGTATTCCGTACACTATACATAATCTCTAATATCCATTACCTGAACGAGATAGATTTATCGTTTAAAATAACACATGACCTATCATAAATATCATCACAGTAACAGGAATCAAATATCCAGAGAAACAGTAGAATGGGTAAGCAAAAAAAACCCTCATCACAATTTACTCCGTAGAATTAGATAGCATCAAATCCAGTAAACCAGGAAATAGCCCATCTCCAGAATATCTGAGACAGCATTAATTATAGGAACCACGGATCACGCCCCTAGAACCACACAATTATGAAAGAAACAAAGACCCTGAATTTCCCCTACGATAGTTTAATTACGATATGCAGAAAGTGGTCCCGAACTCAACCCAACCAGCCCAGCCTAGCCCAGCCCAGCCCAGTCTCCGTTGTTTTTGTTAATGTTTTGGGTCTCTGCAGTTGTGGTCAGATGGGGTCGGTCGACACCATCGATTTCTCCCCGCGATGGATGATATTCTAAACCATAATAGGCTAGGTCTATCTACTATTTATAGTATTGGTGGGTTAGTGATCTGCAGCACTGGTGCTGTTTTGGGGTTGGAACCTGGTCCTGGTCAGGCGTATGGGGAGAGTCGGAGCCGAGACCCGGCCGTCAGATCGACGACAGTCTTCCTTTCTTTGATTCTTTCACTGTATGGAGTAATTATGGGACGTAGTCTGTAGGAAAAAAAATATTGCGTACCAATCCAGGTCTGAACAGCATATGGCCGATCGAAAATCGACGATCATCGTAAGGTATCTGTGCTGGAATGCCAAAATACTACCTCCCCTCGGCGTAGTATTGAGTCATACATAGGTGTTTGTGGTAGCAAGGCTACAAGCGCAAATGCATGCGCCATCTACTCCAATCATCAGCGGAAACGTGTGTCCAAGTCCAACTGAATTTTTCGTCCGTCAGAGGAAGCTGGGTTATGTGACAGTATCTGAGATCGCCAGGAGTCAGAACAAAAAAGGAAATGCGACATGCCACTCCGCCGTAAAACTTCTGTTTCAATACAACATCGTCTGGCTGAACCACGTAAAAAAAAATAAAAATAAAAATAAAAATAAATGAAAAAAGAAGAGAAAGTAAGGCATTAAAAGAAGAATTAGATATGTAATCATGAAGCCTTCCCAACCAGCCAAATCTCCAAAACTGCATAACCAATTAGAGTTTGTGAGACGTCCGTCATGACCCAACCGGGTATATAAACCAAAAAAGGAAAAAAAAAAAAAAGAGAGAGAGAGAGAATAAAAGGGAAAGTCCCTGACAAAGATCGTGTCGAATAAAGGACAAGAAATCCAAAGAGGTGGAATATAGATGATATCGCCATAAGGAGATCAATCAAAATAAAATCGTTCAGTCAAGATGACGAACAAGGTTCGTCGCAAATCAACTTCCCAGAGCGTAGGGCTTTCGTTCTACCACAGGGTTATTTTAATTTTTATGTAGTGACCCCGTCCAGGGTCGGGAAGGAAATGACATCCCGGCTTGCGGGGTGACGTTTCAGTCGGGGTCCATAAAACATCGACGCGTTGCAGCAGGCACATGATCGGGTTTCGAGTCATGAACATGTAGCGTCGATTATATGAATCCTATATCCGGTTGGCCCATCCGTGTATCGCGCGTCCATTGAATGTCGTACGACGAAGCGGTCCAGCCAGGTTATTTTACCATATTCGTCGAAGGGGGTTCGCAAGAGACTGGTAGTAGGGCTGCCCAGAAAGTTGCGCTGGCCCCAGGCAATCAAATGCATGGAGAGAAACGAAACAAAAACCTTCGAAAGAGTGGTACATAGATCATTATCGATCATCTTGCGATCGGTCTGGCCCAGAGTGTTCTGAGCTTCTCTGCCTCGTGCTAAGCCAATCCGCCTCCTGTCGTGAAGTGGGCGTTTTCTGCTCGTCTAGTCTGCCATTGGTTTGATTCCGAGGAATCAAATTGTTAAGCTCTGCCGCAAGGGCCGCGGCCGTGTATCCACGTAATTCTCTTTCTTCCCGCTCATCCTCTTTCATCAAACGCCGTTGGTCGGTCTTGGATAAGTTTTCCCGGCGTTTCTTTCGAATTTCAAGGATCACCCAGTGGAGTACTTCCTCCGAAGCACGCGTTCGCTGTGCTCCGTGCTTCACTGGGCTTCGAACATAACGGCGGGTGACATCTGTAGCACCATCGATCGAAAAGGCAACACAATAGGACATCTTCCGGCCCCAACCTATAAACACTTGTTAACCTCAACATCCATAGCAAACTCAAGCCCCATCAAACCTACCTTCAGCATAGAGACGGGGCTGGTCCCAAGCCCCTTCACACGCATCAACATGCACCCAACGCCTTTGGTGCTCGGAATACACCTCTGTCCAGACGTAGTCCTCGGAATTCCACACCCATCGTACGCGCCCACCAAGGGCTCTGCAGAACATACTAAAGCAGTTGGCCCATTCACCTACCCGACCCCGTCGACTCTGCAACAATTGCCACACATCAGAGTAGCGCGGGAACCTTTCATAGGCACCACACGTTGTCTCGGAGCATCGGTAGAGTTCCACACGAGTGGCACCGCGAGCGGTCTCATCTGGAGTGGGCGGCGTCATGCCCTGGGCGATTGTAGGCATAAAGCATTGCGAGCACCGGGGGTTGTTAACAAACTGAAAGAATGATCGCTTGAACCACCTGTAAACAATTAGTCAGAGAACGCAACAATTTTAAGAATAGGTCTAGCGAACTTCAACAAAGCCCTGATGACGCAATCTTGATAGCCCCATTCGGGCTTACCCCGTACGCTAGCAGCCTGGGCCTGCATGATCTGGCTTTCCTCCTCTGCCTCCGAATACAGCCTATCCAGCGGGATAAGAGCGAGAGCCTCGTCGAGAAGACCCGGGTTTTCATATTTGGTCGGCGTGACGGACAAGACGTGGAGGAGGTTGCGAAACTTCAGAGAAGATGCATCCTGTGGTGGTGATGGAACAATTGGAAGACCTCGTAACAAGGTAGACCGAGAGGGTGACGGTGACTGAGGAGGGAGTTGAGGAGATTGATGGGCTGCTGTCGGAGGCGGCGGTGGTGCTCGCGAGGGATGAGGAGGAAAGGGACCAGGAGATGACGCCTGGGGGGCCGGCGAGAGAGATTGCGTGCGAGAGCGGGCCCTAGACTGCTCTTGGAGATGATTGAACCTCTTGTTGCGCATCAGCTGCTCGAAGGAGCGAGTGAGTTCCGAAGCTTCAAAGCTGTCAGTCGGTTGCGCCCGTCGGGCGTTGTGCGGGTGATGTCTACTGTCGGCCATGGTGGTAGGGGTTTGAGTGACGCCAGTTGCAGTCGGTCGGGCGTGAAATCCAGATTGAATCGAATGCCAATGGTTAATTTCCCTGCGATCACTGAATTGTGATTCTCCCTCCTTCGACCAAATGAGAGAACAGTAAACCAGGCAAGGTAGGTGAATCGGTCGGCTCGATTGGCAGGTCCGTCAAGGCGAGTATGGTCGCACAGGTCAGCTAAGCGGTTGTCACGCTTGGCACGTATCGACGCAATAGTCGCCGGGAAACTGGACAACCCGGAAGGAATGAACGAAAGGGAGTTAGATAACCTGTTGCCAGAAAAGAAGAAACAGTAGTGTCAGGGTCGAAAAGGGGGAAGAGTAGGAATAATTATGGGAGGATAAAGGACAATGGGGGTAAGAGAGAAGATCCCAAAAGGGGGGGGGGAAGGGAAAAGGGAAAAGGCAAAAGGAAGAAAGAAGAGAGAGGACGAAAGAAAGAGAGAGGAAACAGAGAGGGACTAGTCCATGTGGTAATAGTAGTAGGAAGTGATGATTTTTCTGGTCATTCTTTTTTCCACGGCAGCAGTTGAACAAGAGAATAATAGCAGGGCGAAGCGTCGTCAGCCTTGGACTGCTCGCCCCAATCAGGGCCCTGCGCCAGCACCGCAAGCCGCGTGTTTCCCACCCCGAAACAGTTAATTGTACCATGGCCAAGAACCTTTGGCTCTCCTCTACTAACTGCTTCGGCTCCTACGACGACGCACGTCCTGCTTCGACATACATCACCTTCTCACCCAGTCTATCACTCGGAAATGATTATTATTATTATTTGAATTATTACTGCGCTACCATCTGTCCCGTAATGATGATGTTTCCTCGTCTCCTCGGTCTCTGGATTTTTTGGCCCTGCAGATGAATAACAAATAATCCAGCCCCCTTCCCATATTCAGTAATTTTCTTTTCAATCTCTCCCGACAAGATTCATGGTACTATATCTTGGCTCTTTCAGTTAGACCAACTAGTTGGTCTCTGACGAGGAACAGCGTGGTCTCGGACTCTCCACCTGCTGATGAATCTCTTAAAGCTTGGCTATGTCCGCGTGGTTTCCTGGAGGGGGGGAGGGTTTTTGGACTCTGGGAAGTTGGGGATGATTCTCTCGCACCCTTCAATAGCTAACTATTATCTACATAAGTACACAAATACGCAAGCTGTCCCTCTTACTACTTTGTGATAGGTACGAGCAAACAGCTTGGAAAAAAAAAAAAAATATCGACTCATGTACACTATCTCCCCTCATTTGACTGCCCCGAACATCCGAACACTAACCGGGTTTCTGTTCGACGTCATCTAGTCAGTATTACGCGGCTCTCTGATCAACAGACGACATGTACACTGACGAGGCGCAACCGTGCACTACCGCCGAGTTTCAGTGGAAAGACATCTTATAGTGGTACGGAGTACTCCATAAAGGTGAACAACGTTATTAATTTGACCTAGTATTCTTTTTTTTCCTTGTCCCGCTGTTTTTCGGGTTGAAGGAAGAAATAATCGAGAGCGGGCTTACCCGTTAGCCCTACAACAGAAGTATTTATTAGTTAGTATCTATTACCTACTCCAATTCCACGCACGCATCCTGAACCGCTGACGAATCATGATTGGGTTGTCCAGCCTGATTGGGAACAACCAGTATGGGATATCATTATTAATGTGGTGGGAATAGTTACGACTGCTTTGTTAAACTGCGAAAACTGCCGTAATCTCTGTCCTCGTTGACATAGTTTATGGAGACCAACAGTCCGATTCATTGCCACTCATCTATAGGACAAGGGACCCTGGATGGGCAGCAGGAAATCCAGTCCAGGTCAGATTACTAGGAAGATCATGGGCGATCCGATTACGCTGTAGAGAGAAACCTTGAACCAGTACTACTGGAGCACGTAAATCTCTATTATTTAGCTCCTGATTGTCTCCAGGTTGTGCGCTTGGGTAGACTTGGGTGCTCCGAGGTTTCTAATCTTACCCACTTTTGATTCTTTGACACACACCGTCTTGGACATATAGAAATGGTGACGTACGTATAAAAAAGCCAGGACCATGTTCTTAGCTAGTATTTCAGCACACACCCTCCTAGTTGATAGTCACGTCGTACATTATATCGCCTACACTCATTATTTGGGTAGATTGCTACATACATACAAAACAAGGCGGTATTTCTTTTTAATTATATATGTATTATATATGCACGAGCGCACACACCCATTATTCCACCATGTTCTAGGACAAATAAAACCCATCGGCCCAAAACAGGAGGAATAGGCAATAAGTCGACCTGATGGACTCGGCGTTACAGGATTACGGCACCCTTCCAAGATGGGACGATGGGTGACGGAGACGCGCAAGCGTCCGTCTTGGCATGGGACAAGATCTGGTAAGAGTGGTCTACGTGACCCACTACGCTAAACCGGTTTGTGATGGCGACCAGGCTAACAAGAAAGCCTAGCCCTAGATCCTGTCTGTCTAGGGGGCTCGGCGTGGATACCTCATCCGGCCTTAAGCTTTGCCTCAGTTTCTTTCTTGTCTCTCTCTCTTCTTGGCTCCTTTTTTTTATAGGGTCCTACTGTTGGGATGGTTATTCTGTCTTCTCTGAATTCTATGATATGGAGTCTGTCGATGGAGATGAAAAGAAAATTTATGTATATTACTAGATACTCCACTGCTCTCTGTTATTCCATGCTACAGAGACAGACGCTCTAGTATTCCGGTCCACTTTTGTACCCCATTTTGTACCCCGTAGCGCCAAGTCTAGTCCCATGCTCTGGACGGAAAACTCACTGTCTAAACCCAAATCAAACCCTTTTGAGTAAATGCGGCTCCAGGCCAACTTCTAGCCATACGTAGTGCGATCAGAAGATTCGTACCTAAGGTGGACTAGACTAGACTAGACTACTTATCGGTTAGCTTCTCAGTGGTGGGGCCTTGGTCCGAGTCAACCGATATATATTCAGGACCAGTTCAGGTGCAGTGAAGACCTTGGAGTAAATAGGTGCTTACTACGGAGTATACTGCAGAGACAGGTAATTGGCAGGGCGTACTGTAGTAACTATATTCTTGCAGGATTCTTTAACCTCGTATCGAATGATAGGGCTTAGTATACCTTTTCTGCCCAGTAAGCTTCCATTTCTATTTAAGCTTATAAGGGGGGGAAATTATTGGGTTTACTGGTGGTATAAACCATATTCTAGCTAGGGGGGTGGCTACTACCTATTGGCTTCTACTCCGCACATCTCTGGCATTGTGCGTGTTCGCTTTTATGGAGCATGGTAGTACCGTAGTATCCGTTGAGAAACTCAACTTTGGGGTCGATGACACCGTACCTGAATCAAGGGGGAAGTTCAATACCACCTACTACCTACCCTACTTACATGAGAGGACAGTTCTAGACTACCTTCCCTGCGGCGAATCCCTGGGACCAAATACGATCTAGAGTAAGGTACAGCACATTCCAGACGAACATCCATTCCGCTTCATGTAAGACAAAATTTGAGTTGGAATGTCGGGATCTACAGCCTGCTCTTTAAGGGATTACAAGTACTCAGTTGGCCAAGTAAAGTGGTTTTACCTATTCTATATACTCTGTATGTTGTCTTCGCTGATGAGGTCTAGACTGATCTGATTTGAGATCTGGCCTTAAACTATCTGTTCTTATCGAGGGTCTCTTCCACGTTGGAAGGACTCTGCAGATTTATTTCCTACATGACGAGTAACGAGTCTAGATCAGCCGGTTTGATCGAAGTGCACAATTCCATGTGACTCTTCACTATTCTTTTCAGAATGAGCTACCCACTCTAAAAGGACAGAATAGATGAAATTAGTTCGATGCTTACTCGAGCCACATGAAACCAAGGTCCTTCAAAGTAGATTCTTGTGAAACATGCATCGAGATGTCTCTAGTAACCCATACAAATCGTATGCTGTATTATATTGTCTAAAACAGGTCAATGTGTCTATTTGTTGCTGTGAATTATAAAATATATGCCGTCGCATGTAAAGCCGTAGCGTTTGTTCATGAGATCACCCTTGTGTCTATCTCTTATTATCCACCATGTCATTGTCCGAGTCCTTTAATTCGTCGCTCAGATAAGAAAGAAATAAACCAGCTATTCCTATTTCTGGTCTAACATCGAGATAGTTCAGTCACGAAGGATTTACCCCAAAAGGCACTGTCCGAATTAGTAATGATCCTGTACTAGCATTGTAGTGCCTCGAAAGTCAACACTAACCTCGTGTACTTAGAAATGTAATTGCTGAGCTTCGTATAATTTGAAGCCCGACGAACATCATCCATCGACACAGCCTCGAGATAGGTCCTTGCAAGCTCCTCGGTATTCCACGGATTGACGAGGAGACTCCCATTGAGGCTTTGGGCAGCGCCGGCGAACTCGGATAAAATCAGTGCGCCTTTGCGCTTCTCCTGAGTTGCAATGTATTCGAACGACACCAGATTCATTCCATCCCGCGTGGAAGAAACAATGCAGACGTCCGATGCGGCGTACAGAGCTATAAGTTCGTCGAAGCTGACTGATTTGTGTACAAAGTGGATGGGCATGTAATCCACAGTCCCTGTCCATCGACTGTCAGTATGGTGCAACTAAACTTAAGACTTGGCTAGGCTCACCGAACTTGCCATTGATACTGCCAACCAGTTCATTCACGACAGCCCTTAGGTTTTGGTATTCTTCAACGTCTTGGCGACTCGGGACTGCGACTTGGACTAGAACCACTCTGCCAACCCATTCCGGGTGATTGGAAAGAAAAACTTCCAAGGCGTGCAGTTTCTGTGGGATGCCCTTGATATAGTCGAGACGATCCACACTGACCATCAACTTTGTTCCCTGGAACTTTTGTTCGATGTTCGCAATGCGGTTTTGCACCTTGGGACTTTTTAGTCCTTCGATGAACTTCTCGGGATCAATCCCGATTGGAAATGCCCCCACATTGATAGATCTGCCCTGGACCTTAACACTGCTAGGGGTTGTAACTAGACCTCTGGGTGTATTGTTAGCTTAAGATGGCACTGAGTATCAGAGTAGTCTTACAATATGTGAGTACAGCTGCTCAAGAAGTGGCGAGCATAGTCGTAGGTGTGGAACCCGATCAAATCACAGTGCAGCATGCCATGGAGGAGCTCGGATCTAACAGGAAGAATCCTATAGATCTCACTACTAGGGAAAGGCGTATGGAGGAAGAATCCAATCCGGACGTTATTTTTTCCCAACAAGCGAAGTTGCTCGCGGAGCAACTCGGGGAGAAGCAGGAGATGATAATCATGCACCCAGATTAGATCACTATCACGAGCCTCACTGGCAATTGTCTTAGCGAACAAGCCGTTGGCTTCGCGATAGGCTTCCCATGCGCCCACATCAAACACTATTTCGCCAGGATGATAGTGTAGTAGAGGCCATAGAATCGAGTCTGACAGGCCAGGTTAGCTGTGATATTAATAGGCCTGTCGTTTGCTGCCAAGTGGCCATGCATGTGCGTGCGTATACTTACTGGAGAAGCCATTATAATGACAATCTGCTAACTTGTCATCCATGAATACAGGAGTTGCATTGAATTCATCCTTTAGCCTTTGCTTTACAGAAGAGACCTCGTTTTCTGGCACCTCTAGTCCTGGCCAGCCATACCACTGGAAGGTCGTCGTCTTCGACAGACCACTCAGTCCTGTAACAAGTCCCCCTGAAGACATGGAAAACTCATATTTACCACTTTCGGAACGACGAATACTGATAGGTAGACGATTTGAGACGATAAGCAGGCGAGAGTCGCCCGCCGCAGAGACGGTGGCGGGCATCACAAAGAGCCACAGAGGCCGACTGCCCTGCTTCGTTTGAAATAGAATACGTCAATTGAGGTTGGTGGATAGAATGATTAGGTAGTTCTATATAGTAGATTGAGTGGGAGTTAGGGAGAAAATCTTAAGCGAATGGAGGAGCGGTGATGGTTGGGAGTCTAATTCACCCTGCTGATGTGTGTACACCCTGAATTTTCAGGTATCCACTTCCTGCCTCGTCGCTTTCGGCTTCGACTCCCCCACTCAACCCCTTCTTGGTGTCTTCCATCGTGCTATCCTCATCCCTATTTCCATCCAGCAGCAAGCTCCTCTTTCTTTCCCCGGAGTAGATTCCCTAATTACCCCCCCCAACCAATCGTCCCGTTTTAATTTCCTTGGATCAAGGATTCATGGATCCTGTCAGACGCTACCTTGGTGTTGGCGGATAAACCTGCGGATCACTTCGGGATCTTCACGTCATTACTGTTCTTGGGTCCATAATGTGGTTACAATGGTATGATTTAATCGATCTATGGGAGGATTCAGATTCCCAGGCCAGTTATCATCATCATTTTATCCACTGTGATGGTTAACACTAAGGTTAAAGCCAATAACCGTGCTTCCGTATCATTCCATCTCACTCTGTGCCCAAACCAAACAATAAGACTTTTGTTACACCATAATCGTTCTAGTCTATTAATTACTTTCCAACACAAAGGTCCAGAATGGTCTATTTTTCCCTTCCATACGCTTTATCATAAACTCTCACGTTCCGTGGCCCAATCAAGGATGCTACTATTCCATAATTCATTCTACCATGCTGCGAGGATGTCTAACGGCTGGATTTGTTAGGACCGTCGACTTCAGAGCATATGGAAGACTGGCAGAGTTTTCTAAACGATAACATCCTTTAATCGGGAGTCATACCTGACGATCATATTTTTAATGGTCCTTTACAGCCGTCCATATACTATAATCTCCCTGTTTGCCTTCTCTGTAAATAGACTATAAAATTGGGTTGGAAGGAGCCAATCTCCAGAAACAGCTGCTGATCAAATGACGGTTTTCATTGTCTCTCTGTAAGCTTATTGCTCCTTTCTTTTATTTCCCCTTTCTTCTCATATAAAATTGCAAGACTTACAATCCTTGGGAAATAGCTTTCTGCCTTATACTATAAATTTCCAGGCTACCGAATTGAAACGTTGCAAGTCATCTGCCAGCCACTCTCATGCGGATGACCAAACTATAGGGCGACTGGCAGAAGCTTACCGAAGACGTCGTTCAAAAGATTACAGCCAGTTATCGCTGACTCCTGGAGCGATAACACAGGATGAGACAATCTTTAAGCCATATGTGTCCAATTCTGCAGGCGAAATCCCATCAACTGATGAGCCCAATAGCCCAGGCCCTAGTGAACCTCGTGCTGTTTCCTGGGGCCAGAGTTATCGGTTCAATCAACCAAGCGCCAGGGTATCCAATTACCCCAAGCCCTCAATTCTAACCCCCTTAAATGTGGGGGGTGACTTGGACAGGTCAACCGTCGTCAATGGCACCTTGGTGACCCCCGATGAAGAAGATGATCCGGGAATCCCACGGGCATTGCTCTCTGATGTTGGGTGGACTGTTAAAGCAGCAGAACAAGGCAATGGTGGCCTGCGGAATGCAGTCAACGCTGCTGAGGAAGTAGGCGTCCTTTCGGACAAAATGTGGGTGGGAACATTGGGCATGCCAACCGACTCGCTGAAAGATGAAACTCGAGTCAATATTTCCGAGACACTAGAAGATTCATACCAGTCGATTACTGTATATGTTGGTGATAATGAATTTGAGGGGCATTATTCGCATTTCTGTCATACTGTCCTGTGGCCCGCCCTTCATTATCAGATGCAGGAAACTCCTCGGCATACCGAGTATTATGACTACTCCTGGAAACAATACGTGAAAGTCAACGAGGCATTTGCAAAGACAATTGCTGTCTACTGGCGCCCAGGTGACAGTATCTGGGTTCATGATTACCACCTCTTACTTTTGCCATCTTTACTCCGCGACATGCTACCCGAGGCAGAGATCGGCTTCTTTCTGCATACCTCATTCCCTTCTTCCGAGGTATTCCGGTGTCTGAACACACGAAGTGCACTGCTTGATGGTCTCCTGGGCGCCGATCTTGTTGCTTTCCAAACCGATGAATATTGCTACCACTTCCTCCAGTCATGCAGCCGTCTTCTCGGCCTGGAAGTTTCCGCTCGTGGAGTCCAACTACGGCGTCGCTTTGTTCATGTGAAAAGTCTACCCATAGGCATTGATATTAAAGCCTTTAATAAACTGCGCCAAAGTGCTGAGGTGAAGGATTGGGTTGCCAATATTTTCTCCAGATATAAAGACAAACATCTTATTATCGCCCGAGATAAGCTCGATACTCCCGGTGGTGTTAAGCATAAACTGTTGGCTTATGAGCTGTTTCTGAAAAAATATCCCAAATGGAGAGAAAAGGTGTGCTATCATATACGAGCTTGTCGAATTCCATGCGCTGTATGTACAGTACACTGACTTGTCCAGGCTGTTCTCGTCCAAGTTGCTTCAGGGTCAGAGAGTACTGAATTGGAGACGCAAGTCTCGAAGATCGCCATAAGAATCAATTCCGCCTATTCAACACTTACGCATCAGGCTTTGGTGCTTTTGAGGCAAGACGTTAGTTATGCGCAGTTCTTGGCTTTGATGAGCGTGGCCGAAATTCTCATGGTGACCAGCCTGAGAGAGGGCATGAACCTTACATGTCACGACTATCTTCACTGTCAGGATGGTAAAATAACACCCCAACATGGTGGCTCTCTCATTCTTAGTGAGTTTACTGGAAGCGCCTCTATCTTCCACGGGCACGAGCTGCTAGTCAACCCATGGAGCCACAAAGAAGTCGCCGATGCGATCAACAAAGCGCTAGAAATGTCACCGGAGCAGAAACACCGTAACTGGAAGTTTTTGATTGAAAGAAAAGCTCCATACACTGCGGTGTCCTGGTGCAATTCGCTCCAGACAGCATTAGCCAAGGCGTACAGCACGCAACTAGCTCGCGAACTTAATCAGGTCTCATCGCTCTGCGTGCCCGCCTTGGAGGAATCGTATGAAACTTCCAGCTTACGACTTTTCTTTCTCGAGGATGAAGGTAGCTCTTCCGTTACTTCATCGCTTTCGCACAGATTGCATTCATTGCTTGAGCATCTGACTCTTGACCTCAAGAATGTGGTATACGTGACAAGCAGCAAGAGTCCTGAGCAGCTCGAGTCTATGGTCAAATTATTTCCGCATCGGATTGGATATATTGCAGAAAACGGTTGCTTTAGACGTGATATCGGGTCATCTCAGTGGAAGTCGTTGATCGATATGGAGAAGGCCCAAGACTGGAAATCCGGCATCTGCAAGTTGATCCAATACTACCAGGAACGAATCGAGGGCACTCAGATGGAGGAGCGCCGCTGTCTTCTGACCTTCAAGTATAACAACGCACGCGATCCAGAAATCGCCTCGCGACAGGCATCCGACCTTGTGGATCAAATCAATGGCACACTAGGTAGCGAAGCAATCCGAGTCATCCTCACGGAGGGAGCCATAGGCGTTGAGCCTCGGGATGTGACAAAAGCCAATGCGGCTGAGTCCATCCTGGAGCTATTACCACGAATCCCGGACTTCCTGTTCGTCGCGGGCGGCACTCGCAGCGATGAAGCCTTGTTTCGCTGGGCAAACCGACTCCAGTCCACAAACACAGCCTGCAGCGTAACGACCCTCACTACGGGCACTCTACCCACGGAGGCCAAGGCCGTGCTACCGAGAAACGTGAACATTGCGGACATTTTACATGCCCTATGCGCCCCACCACTTGATGGACGTCCATCTTGGAATAGCGACGGACCCCTGAAAGAGGAAGAAGCTTCCCTTTCCCGGCATCTCATTGCTGGATGTTGAATATCTATAGTGACTGACTATTGCTATCTGTTTCTCTCTCCTCTTTCACTCCTAGATTTTCCTATCTTTTCTATCTTCAAATCCCTACTTACTGCTATTATTACTCCTTTGCATTCTTCCAAACCAGCATCCAAAATCATGTGACTGCAGCATGACACAAAAGCATGTGGACATAGGTAGATTATTCTAGAGATATTGAATAAATACTTTGGTGATGCCATTAATATCAATCAATCTATGGGTATTTAACTAGAATATCGGCCTGCATAACAGATAGATTATTTATTTTACACCCAAAACTCGCACCAGCATTTTTACGAAGCCTAGAAAAACAGAAAAATAAAACGCATAAAAGAGAGAGACCAAGCAAGAACAAAAAACCATCTAAATGGAAATATAAGGGAATCACAAGATAGAAATAGAGAAGGCTCAGAGGGACAGATAAAATAAGGATAGAAGGGACAGTTCAATCAAATCAATAGTTAAAATAATGGTATTGTTATACCCTCACATCCAGGCCCCACAAAAAATATCAGGACGGGAAAAATGGGAAAAATGGAAGGATACCAGAAAGATAAATACAACATATCCCGTAGCAAAACCAATTAAAGAGTACAACGCACCAAAAAAAAAAAGGAAAAAATTTTGAGAAGAACAAGAAGACCACAGATACAAATACTTGGTTGATGACCTGGATATCTTCATCAAAGTAGAGGAACAGGTCGGATGTTGCGGAATCAAAATCACCATAAATCATCTCATCAGGACGAAACTCGTCGTAGCCACAAGGGTCAGTCGGGGTCATTCATTCGCCGTTCAAGATTAAGAGGGTCAGATCATAGAACGGTAGGGGGTAAGGAGGGGGTAGGGAATGGAGAAGAAAAGTAATTTAACTGTTACCGTCGGCCTTCTGAGACTCGTCTGGCCGGGAAGCGTCATTCCCGGCTGAAACAAGAGTTGGTGCTACTCGTCTCTTCTTCGGTTGTTGTACCTGTGGTACCGTATGGTCTTCTTCCTTCTCGGACTCGCCCGCACGTTTGCCTAGGACACTATTGCTGACGGAACTTGTGCCACTCTGGGAAACAGCAGACAAGGGTGTCTGTGGCGGTGTTGAGAGCGGAAGCGTGGGAGGTTGCGATGAATGAGCCGCCGTCACCAACGGCACAGACCCTAGGGTGGGCGTTGGATTGTTGACCACAGATCCCGTTGCTTGCTGAGTAGTGGACTGCGTTGTAACTGAAGACACGGAGTTGGACCGGGCCGGACTGGCCGGAGGGGCCTGGGCTGCGTTGACTGGAGCAGCAACAGGGCTCGGCTTCGTCGGCGGTACAGTGGTGTGACTGGTGGGCTGCACGCCAGCGTTTCCAACCTGGTGAGCCGTTGCCACCGGGGCGTTATACGTCTGGCCTAATTCTCCCGGCGTAAAGGTGAGCGTAGAACAGAATCCGTCCGACGAACTCATAATCAAAGTCAAGCCATCGTTCGACCTAACAGTAGTTAGCATGGTTTGAGGGGTACGCAAGGTTACGGTACACAACTCACCATGCCAAATCCGTGAAGGTAGCAAAGTGTAGATTGCTCACCACGCAGATCGGCGTCTGCTGCTGGGTATCGTAGACCAGAATGGCATCCTGTGTAGCCACGGCATATACAATTCGATAGGGGAGATTGAAAACAGGTGTTGGAGTGGGGGTAGATAGGGGGCTCTCGTCTTTCGAGGTCTGGCTATTTTTGGATGGAAGGTCACCAGCTGCCGGAACCGACGAAGGCGGCCTTATCGAGGAATTCTCCCCCGTGGAGCTCACCACCGGGTCTGGGAGAGAAGCAAACGCCTCTTCTCCCGAGGAAGTGTCCAAAGTAATATGGCACGCCGGCTGAGGGGCCTGTCGTAGACTGTAGAACACAGGAGAGCATTTAACCGCCACCGAAGGCTTCTTGTGGCCGGGGAGGTGTGAAATGGGGGGTTTGTTAAAGCCCGCCCGCGTGTAGACGTAGACAGTGTTGATGATCTCATCTGTCGTCTTGGTAGAATCCGTCGCTGATACATGCGACGTCTTGTACTGACCTGCTGGTGTGAATAGTAAGCTACCGTCGGGGGCGAAAGTTAATCGCCTGAAGAAAGAGGTGAAAGTCTCGTTAGCATAGATGTTGGCGTTTTTGACACCCAGCCCACTCAAGACACCGGGAGATGGCACCTCCAGCGGCTTAACCGCCGGCAGCGGCAGCGACGGAGCAGGAGACGCAGATCGGCGGATAGATGGGGAGGATCCAAAGGAGGAACGTCGACTATGGGACACAGGAGGGGGATCCATGGGGAGATTCGAGGCCATTGGAGTGCCGGGGGTGGATGGCGCGGGGGAAGTGATAGCGGCTGCATTGCTGGTGGCTGTCTGAGACCGGATGGCAGGATCTGGCGGAGCAGGACTACTAGAGGCAATGCGTTTGGCCGGCAGATCCATCTTCAAGAATTTCCCGTGGGAAGTCAAGGTGAATTGGCCATCCTTTGTCTTCAGTGTATATATGTGAACTGATCTGTCAGACGATTGGGTCGCGACAAACTCGTTGAGGGGATCCCATGCTACCCCTTGGACGTAGTGCGAGTGTTCGGCAATTTGGCGCACCATTTGTCCTGGGAAGTTGTCCGACTATCAGCATGCTATCCTCGACGGTGAAACTTCAAGGATGCGGCGGGGAAGACACCAACCGGTTTGGGCGTTATAAATCCGGGCGATATTATCCATACTCCCGGTGATAATGAAGACCCCATCGGGGGACCAAGCGAGGTCATAGATCTCTGCGCCAGATGAACGGCACATATGTTTGACTCGCCATGTTTCCTGGTCATCCGATCGATCCTCTCCCAGTCCACCCTGAGTTTGTAGTTCCGACGGGACCCAGAGTAAGACGTTACCGTCATCCCCGGCAGATGCCAGCATCTCGCCTAGATAAAGAGTCAGCGGGAGACTATGGGAGATTTCCAACGTCTACAAGAGAGAGGGAGGGGGGTCTCGCTTTTACCTTTGGGGCTAAACCGGACTACATTGACTGCTTGCGTGTGCTTCACCAACGTGCTCAAATAAGACACTTTTCGCTCTTCGCCGGTTGATTCCACTCTCCATAACTAGAGTGTTTTAAGGTCAGAAAGGCGGACGAAGAGGGGGATATCAGGGAAAGAAGGAGCTCATACTCGGACATTGTTATCACTGCCGAAGAGATCAGATCAGTACAGAGTCTCGAAAGGAAAAGAAGAAAGAAAAAGGAGAAATCAGTGAACGTACTTTCCAGCCGTCGCCAGGCGACCTTTGCCATTGGGATCGAAATGTACCGAGTAGATGGGGGCATTGTCGTTGTGCCACGCGATGAGTAGCGGAGTCGCCTTCATTGTGAGCACGGGAGCTCAATGGGCTCCCCAATGAAGAACGAGTGGCGATCAAGGGGAGAGAGAAGGTATATCGGATGGGGAATTATCGGGAGAAGAAGAGTCCAGGGGAGAAAAGAAGACAGCAGAGGGGAGAAAGTGAGCTGAGACAGCCGCTGCAGAAGAGAAGAAAGGCGATGGTGAAACAATAGCCGAAAGACAAGTCGACAAGCAGCGTCCAGGAGGGGGAAATACCGCAGGGCCGTGGTGGAAAACGAGAGAGTCCTGAGAAATTAACGCGTTCTTGGGTCGATATTGTTGTTCCTCTTCTTGCTCGGTGGATTGAAGTATTGAAGGATGGAAAACTGGAAGTCGGCGATTGTTCTTGATCGTCGCTAGGTTTGGCGTCTCCGCAAATGAGCGACAACGTGACCGTCAGCAGCAACTCGATGGTTTGGGGCGAGGCGATCGGGTTGAGGGTTTGGGACGTTTTTGTGTATTACTGGGGGTCTTATCTTGGTCTGAATCTGTATCATCTAGACAGTTGGTCCTGTATCTCTCCTTCTCTACACTGGGATACAGAAGTAACTTTTATAGCTCTGCCTCAGGCTGTGGCATCACCCCCTTCATCTCGACCCACACTTCAGACAAACAGAAGACATTAAAAAAAAAAAAATAATAATAAATAAAAAACAGGCGATTATTCATATACTCTCATAAATCTCCTTGTTTTTTTTTATCCATTATTATCCACAAATCCTCACAGTAACGCCCATGTCCATATTCAAACACCTATCCAACCATAGGCAGCTGTGGAACGCGCACATGGCATGTCAATTGCTAGGAGTACCCAGTAATGATAATAGTAATACAAGTGCTTGAAAATCCTCCCCATAGTCCACCGTCATCTATCTCAGGTGATCCATTTGCCCACCGTCTCTCCGAACCAGCTCACGGCCTTCTCCCGCCGCTTGGACCGGGCATCCTCCTGCGACTTCATAAATGGCGTCGCCTCCTGCGCGTACAACTTCTGCTGCTCCAATTGCGCATAATGTGCACGGATCTCCAATTCTCTTTCATGCGGAGTAAGGCTTTCTAGGGGCTTGGATGGCTTGAATCCGGCTGGGATCGGCTCTCCTCCGGGAATCTCCAATGCACTGGAGCTCGAGCTGGGCTCTGTGCTCTGTTGCTTCGCCTGGGGGTTGAAGAGCGATGTAAGAGGAGGTGGTTCCTGACCTGCCGCCTGGGCTTCCTCGACTTGTTTCTCGTACCTCAGCATTTCATGGTACAACTTGTCGGCATGCATCTGGATGCGTTCTTCTCTTTCGGGATCCCACTCGAACGCAGAGGCATAGCCTAGAGCCTGGAGAAATTTCTGAACGATCATGAGCTTCGGCAGTGCCACGATCCAAAGCCAGAGGTACTTACCGCCTGAGTAGTGAAGCAGCGAGAAAAGGTCGCATTCTCCTCGGAACACATTGTCATCCGCGACTGCAATCGTTTCTTCCAATTCCCGGTCTGGAAGCAATAGGTCAGGTCCTCATGCTCCAAGGCGCAGTTCTCCATTGCCGCCCGATGGACGGTGTCGCCCCGCTGCTTGTACTTCTCAATCACCCGTTCAGCACCCTTCATTTGTGAGTCTTCGTTGGCTTGCGGCTTGTAGGTCTTCCAGAGGTGGGCATAGCGGCCGTCGGGGAAAAGTGAGGCAGTGGGAATGGAGGTGGTTGAGGGCTCATTGGTATCTGATGGTGATGGGTTCGTATCGACTGGCTTGGACGCATCCTGCGACGAGGAGATCGGGGTCGTAGGGACGTATTTCTTAGGTGCTTCATGCTCGAGGTATTCTCGGAGACCCGGATCTAGCTTTTTGACCGGGTCATCCTGATCGGATTTGCCCCCAAACCAGCCCATGAGTGTCGACGAGACGAGTGAAATGCCCAGTTAGAATGTCGTAGAGACCGACTTCCTCTGAAAGAAGAATGCAGTATTGTCGTACGGTAGAGGATAGGTATAGAGGCCGTAGAAGTCAAGATGCGGAGACGAAGAGAAGCCACTTATTTGCGCCAAGCCGTAACGTAACGGGCGGGCCCGGCGCTCTCTTGTTCAACTCCTTCCATATTTCATCCCCCACGACACGCTCTCCTTCTCTCCATCTCCTCTCCCATTGTTTCGCGTGGTTTTGCGCGCAGAGCTAGCGGAGCACCGCTTCTCGACCATGAATTCCAGTGCGTCTTCCCCTGACAGGTCTTCTACCGCGTCGAAACTAACAAGATGACCGACAGCTCGAGAGGAGCGGCTGCAAATGCGGCAGCGCGGAGCAGCGTAGGCGCATCGTCCCTGTCGAATTGAGCTCGAGAGTGGACTACTGACCCTGCGGTTTATGAGAACAGGACCCGTAAGATCAAGGAAGTCGACTTTGGCTTCTCGTTTGGCGCTCCCCCGCCCGAAGAACTCTCCCAGCCCTCGTCGCAACCGACCGAACCCCCCGCGATCCCTACCTCATTGGCGCCGAAGAGCTCACAACCTCCTCCAGTGGTGCAAGAACGGAAAACACCGCCTCCTCAGACCCAGGAATCGAGTGAGCAAGCTGTACAGCGCACCCCGGGAACGGCGCGTAATGCACTCCCTGAACGGCCGTCGACGTTTGACGTGTCCGGGGACGAGGCGCCAGACCTCGGACGTAGCAGCAAAAGAAGAAAAATCGGTGCGTATATGGTACGGACGATGCTAAGAGTCACTAACGCTGACCTTTTTGTAGAGCCCCCTGCCTTCGGTCGCAGGATATCCCGGCGTCGAGATGGCACGCGACAAGGTAAACAAGCTTCTCCGCCTCTCCCGAATGGCACCGTGACTAGCTCACTCGCACAACCCCCCATTGAATCCGATGTCATGTCTACTTCTACGAATGTAGTGGGTCATGAGAATCAGCCACCGGAGGCAAATGCCGGTCAGAACAAGGAACAAGCGCTACGAAAAGCACCTGAACTGGCGCTTGAGCCGGCTGCACCAGTACTTGAGCCAGCAGCTTTATCACCACCACCATCAAATGAACTAAATACATCAAGTGAGCTACCGGCCGCACAAGCCCCGGGTTCGTCAGCCCTTGCGGTTGATGTCACAATGGATGAACAGACGGCCCAAGTAGACGGACTGGTGAAGGAAAGGGGCGACCGGAATTCCCCAGGAGCTCAACCAGCATCGCAACCGAACGGTACATCGCCGTCCGATACTGGCAGGGGCAAACGCAAACGACGAGGAATCAGTGCGGGTGAACGTCCACCGCAGAGCACCTCAAGTCCACCAACCGTCAGCGAGGACACACAACAGTCATCGCAACCTACATCTCCGAAAGAACACCTGAATGCCATCAAGGGGAAACGCAAGAGACAGGAACCAAGCGCGGATGGTCGTTCCCCATCGCAGAGCGTTGCAGCGTTGGAGACGCCCGGCGAGGCTACCAAACAGCTAGCACAAACTCCGTCGCCGGAGCCATCTCAAAATGCCCCCAAGGGAAAACGCAAACGACGAGAATCCAGTGCGGATGCGCGTTCCTTGCCGGAGAGTGCTGCAGCTTCAGGAATTGGTGGCGAGAGCCCCCAGCTTTCGCCAGCACGGCTTCAGCCACCAAAAGAAATTCAAGATACCGCTGCGGAGACGGCGTCTCAAACGTCTCAACGAACAAAACGACTTCGACCTCAAAAATCCGCCCAGGAATCGCCTACCGGCGAGCAATTGGAAGAAAGCAGGGCTGGCCCAGTTCGATCCAATCCAGCAGAAGTGCCATCACGTCCGCGTCAGGAGTTGAGAAGCCTTCGAAATAAAAAGGCGAAAGCGACCTCCCCTAAGGTCCTCGATGCCAACGAAGAACCAGCTGATCAACGTGCCCCAGTTCGCGTTGCCCCTGAAGCTGATACTGCGAATCATGAAGATATTCAACCACGCCAGGCATCAAAGGAGAAAGGGAAGGGACTGAAACGCGCCGGGCGCGTGGAGAAGAAGTCTCCTAGTCCGCCCGAAGTTGTAGAGGTACCTCGACCGGGTCGCAAGAATACGAAACAACCCGAGGCATTGGGTCAAGAGCAAGAACCTGATCGCGAGCCCGAGCCTGAACCCAAACCCGAACAGTATTCAGCCCCCAAACGTGGCCGTGGTAGACCGTCATTGTCGAAGAAGAGTGGCAGTACAACCACACAAGCCGAAGAATGGACAGCGCAAGAGGACGCAGACGAGAGCGCTTCTCGACCTACAAGGAGAAAACCCAGGCAACCTCGCGGAGAAACAGTTCCGGTTACAGTGCATCGTCTCGCTAACGCCGCTTCCCTTGGCGGTGATGTAGGTGGCTCAGACTCGGAGGAAGGTGACGAGTCTGACGAGGAGCTCTCAACCAGACAGAGGACGAAACTCCCCAACAGAGGAGGCGTGAATGTTGCTGACGTGCTCAGCCAGATCTGTCGCGAGACACTAGACAAGACGCTGACGACACTGACCAACGGGATCTCGAACGAAGGCAATGCTGCCCGGCGGTCGGAATGGAGTCGCAAGAAGAAAGCCGTGGAAGCCTACAGGATGGAATTGGAGAGTCGTCTTTTTGAGCTGAGCGAGCTGCTCGACAGTAACTTTATGCTGGGGGTGCAGCTCCGAAAGGCCAAACGCGAGATGATGGACAAGCGGAGCCGCTTGTTCCAAGTGCGCAAAGAAAGGGAGGCTGTCGCACTGCAGATGGACGCCGTCCGCAAGAAGCACCGCGAGGAGGAGGATGTCAGAGCCGTAAGTTCTCGACATGATAGACGGTGATCGTATATATCTAACAGGATATCAGGCCCGCTCTACTATTAACCACTCTCTGCACAATCTAGATCTCGTCCTCGAGCGGAGCAAGAATCGCACCACCGATGAGAATGAAGAGGATGCGGCCGATTCATCTCCGACCGTGGGACTGGAATTTATGCTGCGTACGGTAGCAGAGAGTGCGAGCTCCCGAGCGCCTGGAGCTCACGGAGGGCTTTTAAACCAGATAAAGGCATTCAACGCACAGCTGGAATCCGCAGCGCAGAAGCTTGAAAGTTGATTTTTCGGATGAGATTTGTTGATATACCCTTGGGCGTTTATGATTACGTTTGGATGGTTCGTGATGGTTAATTCTAGCATTTTAGTATAAATTCAAGCTTATCTGCAATCCAAGTCTCCAACATGATACTGAATATACTATGAGTTAATGAAATATCTAGAAATATCTAGAAATCCTTAGTCATGATCGATTGCAAATCTTGAATTTACTAACTCTGCAATGGCGAAGTGGCAAGAAAAGTGAGTTATCTGAACGATTAGAAATCATACCGAAAGTCTCCGACCATCCGAGCGTCGCTATATAGCGGGATATATACCTGTAAATTTACATTAAATTATTTATTCAATTAATCCATTATTCCAACCATAAATCAAAAAATGTCCAAATTATTCACCCCCCTCCAAGTCGGACAAATGACCCTTGGCCATCGTCTCGCCATGGCCCCTATGACTCGCTTCCGAGTCGGCGACGACCACATCCCCCTCCCCATCGTGAAGGAGCACTATGAACAGCGCGCCTCCGTCCCCGGCACTCTCCTCATCACGGAGGCAACCCTTATCTCGCCACGTGCGGGGGGCTATTCCGCCGTCCCCGGGATCTGGAGCGACGCGCAGATCGCGCAGTGGCGCACCGTGACGGATGCCGTGCACGCCAAAGGCTCCTACATCTACATGCAGCTCTGGGGACTGGGTCGCGTCGCGAATCCTACCGTCCTCCGGAACGAAGGGAACCATGATCTGATCTCCAGTAGCGCGGTGCCTGTTTCTCCTGACGCGGCGGTGCCGAGAGAACTAACCGGGGAGGAAATCCATGTCCTCGTTGCGGAGTATGCCCAGGCAGCGAGGAACGCCATCGCTGCGGGATTCGATGGCGTCGAGATCCACGCCGCGAATGGATATCTGATTGATCAGTTTATTCAGGATACTGTCAACCGACGCACAGATATCTGGGGAGGGAGCGTGGAGAATCGCGCAAGGTTCGCGTTGGAAATCATCCGTGCCGTTGTTGATGCTGTCGGCGCGGATAGGACTGGTATTCGGTACAGTCCGTTCAGTACGTTCCAGGGAATGCGGATGACGGACCCGATCCCGCAGTTCGAGTATCTGGCTCGGAAGACGGCGGAGTTCAACTTGGCATATGTGCATGTCGTGGAGGCGAGGATCGCGGGAAGCACGGATGTCAATGAGACTGGGGATCGGTTGGATTTCTTCCTCGATGCTTATAATGGTGCTGGGCCAGTGATTGTCGCCGGGGGGTATAAGAGTGAGTCGGCTAAGGAGGCGGTTGATGTGCGGTATAAGGACCATGAGGTGTTGGTTGGGATTGGGAGGATGTGGACGTCGAATCCGGATTTGGTGTTCAAGATCAAATCGGGGATTCCGTTGCGGCCGTATCAGAGGGAGGTCTTTTATCTTCATGGGAATCCTAAGGGGTATGTCGATTATGAGGTTAGTGAGGAGTTTAAAGCTGCTCAGGTGGCAGCTTGACTCTGATTGTTGTTTGATTGGCATTGTTCAGCGTTGCATGGCATGGTATAAATTTTTATATTGTTCGTGTTTACTGTATAGACTAGATTATAGTGTATCCATAAATGGTATTAGATTCACATTCAAATCTACAAAATATTCCTGAAGTGTATGAGATGGCTGCATGTCTCCTCGAACTGACGAGAGTATCAACTTCATATATATTCTTTTCGCGAGTATCTCCACCTGCATCTGTATGTCTTCTCTCTTAGAGTAAATCGCTGTACGACATTTAAACTAAGCTAAAATCTCTATATCCCTAGATATCTCTTATATCTCTAAAATATTGACACGTCGTCAACGTATTTGGGTATTAGGTATAGATAGTGGAGCAAGATATCTCCTATAGCAGGTTGTCCAGTCTATTTATATGTCCAACATTGATCAAGTCAGATATTAAATTGCACTTAACTGGTAGGTTCTCACAGTCTGTAGAATTTTTGCATTATTCACTCTGTATTGTTAAGCAATTGGCGTGATGCTATTGTATAGAAGTCAAGTCATATATTAACAGGCGTATTAAACCAAGTGTTTTGAATTCTAGGAAAAACTGTATCATAATCTATAGATATCATATCATGAATAACATGAATTACTAACTAGTAACCAATCAACCGAACATTCAGTCTGCACAACCAATTATTCTAGTGTTGAAAGCACGATTCATCCATACTAGTGCGTATCCCATGAATTCAATAGTTCCTAACCCATTCCATCCACATAGTAAAACCATACATGAACCAAGCCAGACCGCTTTTTCTCCGTAGATCTCCCCACAACAGACAGTACTGCGTAGTATCACCGAAGGATGGTCAAACTAGATAGTAAAACTCCACTCTATCCATAATCTACATAGTACTAAGAACCTCAATAGGAGCGGTATGGCATCATCGATGGATCGACAGCGTCCATTATTCATCCTTGATCATACTGAATAAACCTTATGGATCTTACTAGAGTTCTATACAAGAACAAACCTAATCAATGCATCCCAACACATGGCACATCACCTGACACTATCTGATCATCCGCCACTTCCGCACCCCAACCATACGAGTAAAAAGTGAGACAGAAAAATGGGAAAAAAAGGACCCCATCGTATGATTTCCCCCAATCAAGTCACTCAGACGGTCCAGGTCCATCTCCATCATACCAATAATATCCTCCTGTCCGCGCTCTGGGAATTGGGGAATCCCCGCATGCGGGGCTGAACTTATGGAGACGAGTTTAAGTTTGTTGGAGAAACATGGTATTCCGTATGTTAGTCTGTTAGCTCATCTAAGGTATGGGAGTATAATGAATGGACTACGGGAAGTTCCAACGCAATGCCGAAGGGATTCCGCTCCGCCGAACCGAGCATACTCTGCACTCCTTTGGTCCCTTGAGGCTAGCCGAAAAATTTTAGAATTTCTCTCTTAAAAAAAACAAAAGCAAAAATTAATGAAACAAAGGGTAGCTTTCCCCGGATTTTTCTGTACCGTATGCATAATGGACTCGTACATGCGTGGATGGAACCGATGCTTTAGTTCGCATTGATTACAGTATAGACTGTACCTTCTCCGTACCCAGTACTTCTCTGTATCTAATACTACAGCAAGTACGGAGTACTTACTCGGAGAACCCATAGAATACACAGTAAATCCACCTGTCTTACTCCATCTCTGGTAAATTGTAAAGAATGAATCTATGCAAGAGTGCTATAGGGCTGTCGATCCCCCTCATCCCGTGACTGACGCACAGAGAATCCTTTGTCCTCAATGAACAGATTCGAATCGTCCCGTCTTGCAAGGATTCAAGCCGTCTGAGTGTATACTGTCTGATATTGGCCTGTCGGATGTACGGCATTAATATCTCCGAGTAAGAATATGGCGTGGAACTACTGATATGTTCTGTTCTGGTATACACTATACACAACCAGTGCGGAGCTATCTCCGCATTTCCCCATGAACAGGCTACCACATAAGGTACGTACTACTTCGTAGTTTCTGGGGAATACTCCATAGCTAAGTAGCAGGTTCAATCCAAGACAAAGCCCAGTCCCGTCTTCCACGTGGATCATATTCGGATTGATCCCTACAAATACTATGGTTCTGACCGGAGAAAAGGAACCGAACCTGACCTGACCTGATCTAAGCTTTTCGCGACCTGGATCCCTAGAGAAGTTAAACACGGAGCACAGGATGTGATCCATGGACATGACAGTCACGAGAATCTAATACGGAATCTGACCGACTCGATGGACATCAATAGCACGAAATCCTGCTAATCCAGTCAATCCATCGAAGACGTGGATGACGCAGCTAATCACATAAAACAAGGCTTAACAAGACAACTAGCTGAAACGAAGGATTCACGCCAAGGACATGGTCGTAGCGTATTAGAGACGAGTTTGTTTCTCGCGGGGAGACTCTGATCTCTTGGAAGTACTGTGTAAGTGTTGGGAATTAACTTGGTTGGGACTTAAGAGAATAGGAAAGGATAAAAGCAAGGTAATTTGTGTTCATGTGCATGTGCACGATACGTATTGCATAAGTGGCTAACTAAATAACTTAGTTAAATCATGCAATGTTATTATTAATAACTCGATTAAAATATTTTGTAATTTTTATTATTCAATTGATTATATCACTGTCCCTGCGTACTGATGGATCTTGGTAATTTAAATACTTTCTCTTGTCGTGTTTACTGTGGCTGCCAATCAAAACTCTCATAGATCAACATAAATGCACCTTAAATTAGTCTCTAATAATTAGCATGACCTGCAGCATACTGAGAAGGACTTGGCTCTGGGCTCTCTCACATTTTTTCCCTCCCTGTGGCCAATTGTTAATATTAATAATATTACCCTAGCAAAATAGATTCCTCGCGCTGTAGAATTCTGAATAATTGTGATATAGCTACCTAGGATATACCTAGTTTCTTAAATACTCTGAATGCTCGGAAGTCTCACATCATTCTAAATATATAGCAATAGAATTCTGAACGCCACATTCAATTCATATTTACCTTCTCTCTTAGGTCAAGTGGTATGCAAGTTGAAACCTTGTCTGTCTCGGCGTACATATACCTGTTACCCGAGAAACCTTTCTACACAGCACAAGGATGCAGATCATACCCTCCCTAATATCTTTTGTACGTGGACGACCCAACTCCTTGCAGTATTTTCCGACGCAATACTGAGGGAGTGGCTACTGGATTGTAAGGACAGTCGGGACCGGCGTCTCCATGATCTTCACGGTCACCCTGAAAGTTGTCTACTATAAAGTCGGTCGGGCTCGATAGAATCTTCGCACCCCGCTGTCAGTTGTCAATGGTACGATTTTAGGGATGACAAGCCGTGGATAACGGGTCCCTGAGCTTGTTTGCACGCCATCGGAATGAGCAGCAGTTTAGAACGAGGATAATAATGAGGAAGGACGGAAGGGAAGGAGACCCCGAGACCGAGAAGTCAAACTCAGACTCTACCTTGCCCCCAAGTGGAGATGAACAGAGACCAACTCAACTTAGTAGGCATCAGAGTGTATTCCGCGGATAGTAACGTGTCGGAGACTGCAGCTGGCCAGTGGCACCTCGTCGTCGCTCCAGATCGTCTCGGGGGATTATTGGTGCGTATCCGCCACGGCTGACGGGGAAATCTAGCTTTGAGCCGACCGAGAGACATCTGGACCTTCTCTTAGCGTAATTACCTGGACAAGGAGATTTTTATTCTACTCTGCATGGATCAGAATGGGCTATCCCCAAGTGATCATAGTAGATGAAAATATGACGAACCGTTCACTCACTATCATCTAAATTACCCATAATTACTTGATCGGAGGCTCGTATTTCCGTCGCCAAGACCATGGCCGGAAATAGCACTCCTCCTTGACCAGGGTGATCTGGGCTCACGATGAAACCTCACGGTGCTCCAACTGAAGGAGACTTTCACGAAGGTCTCATGTCTACTTAGTTCAACCATGGATAGGTGTCATCAACCGTCCAGCGACCCACCCCAAAAAGATGTACACAACTGGACTCTGGACTGTGGAGGACTCCGAGTTCGAACTCGAATAGACTGTAACCTGAGTGAAGGGCCCACTCAGTGGTGTGAAGCCAATGGTTTACTCAATTAGCCGGGCACTAGGAACTTTACCCTACTGCAGTAGGCAAAAGACGGCTCCTGGCATGTGTTGGTATACTGAAAATCATTCCAAGCATCCTTATAAAGATACACGAACTGGAGTCAGGAGTTACTCCATACAGAGTACTCCGTGCAGAGTGCCAGGGCTGAAATATATCGCGGAGAATAATGGCCAAGCCCATCTGCAGGTACCTAGATTGGTAAGGTAAATCCGGAGGCGAGGCCCGGTTAGTAATTACAATACGGGCGCCACATCCACAGGTACAGGTACCTAAGTATATGGACTGAAAGCAGTATGGATCATGCTGTCCAGCACAATCGCCATCACAGATCTGCTCAGACTGAACAGGTGCTGCTTCCTACAGAAATTAGTGATCGGTACTACATACTTACCACCGAGGAATAGTCATATTCCCATTCCTTTCCCTTCAGCCCAGACGGTGATTGGCGGGATCCCCAGACCAAGATGCCACTGGGATGAATTGAGTAATGAAAGTTGAGCCAAGGTCCCGACCGGTGCCTCTCCACTTCCGTCCCCGGGCTCTTGGGAAATACTCAGGCTAGGATGAGAAAAGGAAGGAAATGGCCATCGATACGACAGGAGAATGTGGATGGAATGAAAACTTCCCTTCATCCTTGACCAACCATCGACTCGTCCCAGAACGCTTCTTGTGTGGTCTTATTGATGCTGTGGCTGTTTCTTCCCCGCTCCCCAATTTTGTGTCATCTTTCGTCACTTTTTTCTCCTCTTCTTTTTCTGGATTTGATCTTCTCTTGCAGTGTACTGTATATCTTCTGGTAGACGTGTACAGTGGATGTCAGAAAGTCTGCGGCCTGTCCGTCTGGTGGATTTGCAAATCGTTGAAGGGTCTTTTGACACTAAACTGTCCATCAGCACCGTCGCTCCACACCCATTCAGGATCTAGGTTAAATAATAATAATAATATTAAAAAAATAAAAAATAAAAATCAGAATAGAAAAAATAATTAATATCCTCTGGTTGAGCAGGGGCAAAAAAAAAAAAAAAGGCCCCAGCTAAACTCACTAAAACGGCCCTTCCTCCCCATTTGGGTAAGTTGCTGGTCTCCCCTGCAACCTTCGCTCGTCCGGCTGGCTTTCTCGTCGTCTCGTCGTCTCGTCGTCTCTGTCCGTTCATCCTCTAAATTCAGCTCGTCCCCTCTCCCGTTCTCCGTCCCCTCCTCCTGTTCGACTTATTCCTCCTCGATCTTGCACGGTCCCCATACCATCAATTCGATTGTTATTGATCTCTAGCAGTGCTGTGCGCCCTTCTGTTCTTCTTGCTTCCTGTTCTGTGGTGTCATATATTTTCCCATCTCTGCAATCCAGCTAGCTGGGTTGCTTTATTTTTTCCCCCACTTCTTCTGGATTGAAACTCAATTCGTAATCTCTCGTCAGATTCGATCCTAGTCCACAATCATGTCCGTTGAACAGAACAACGTTTCTCTCGAGAAGGACTTAGCCCCTGTGACGACAGAGGGAAGCCCTGATGGTGTCAATGGAACAGGCGCTCCTGTGACCCAACATTTAACGGCTGAGGAGACCGCCAGAGCGGCTGCCCGCTTTGGATACGGCCCTCTGTCCCATGTCAACACCAAAGAGGCTATGCTCCGTCCGTTCGGCGGTGAGTTCCAGCCCGGTCTATACAAATCGGTCGAGAGTCGCAAGTTCGCCAACCCGGCTCCTCTGGGCCTGTGTGCTTTCGCTCTCACCACTTTCGTGCTGAGCGCAATCAACATGGGGGCGCGCGATATCACTGCGCCCAATATTGTGGTGGCCCTGGCTTTCGGCTATGGTGGTCTTGTCCAATTGCTTGCGGGCATGTGGTAAGTGCTGATCTTCTCTTCATGTATGTTGTCGAACCGCTCCATCCTGACGTTCCACAGGGAAATGGCCGTCGGTAACACTTTTGGTGCCACTGCTCTGTCCTCGTATGGTGGTTTCTGGCTCTCGTTTGCGATCGTCCTGACCCCGGGTGGGTTCAACATCCAGTCGCAACTTAAGAGCGCAGACAGTGGTGGTACTGCCATGTTCGACAACTCTTTCGGCTTGTTCCTCATGGTAAGTCCTCCGGCGGACTGTATCGATCACGTGGGACTCTACTGACTAGCGGTCTGTTAGGGATGGTTCATTTTCACGACCATTCTGCTCTTCTGCACCCTGAGGTCCACAGTGGCATTCTTCTTCCTGTTCTTTTTCCTTGACATTACCTTCCTCCTGCTTGGTATCGGATACATCCACCGTGACAGCGAGGGTAAGCCCAACCCCCCAATCATCAAGGCGGGTGGCTTCTTTGGCCTGTTGGCGGCGTTCTTTGCGTGGTACAATGCTTTGGCGGGTATGGCAGACGACAGCAACAGCTTCTTCATCTTCCCCGTGGCTCACTTCCCCTGGTCCCCCACTGCTCGCAGCCGCTCGCAGAAGAAGACCGAGCGGGAGACTGTTTAAAAGCGATGTACGACCTCACCGCAGCCCTCATTGTTGGGCTGTTAGGGGTTTCCAAGGGACAACAGTTCCGTCAATGGGAGGGAGATTGTGCTGCATCTTAGATACCCATTTTTTGTAAGATCGTGGCTGTGGGATTTGACATTTGCGACCGGCAGTCTAGATGCGCATGTGCGTTTGATTGCGGGATGCGAGGAGTTTCACCGCAGCAGGTATAGGTCATTGCATAGTAATTGCCTTTTTTGTGTTTTTCCTTTGTGCTCAAATACTATCGGTTAAGGGTAATAATGGTGGTGTCCATGTGATTGTGGTGGATAATGAATTAAGGATGAGATAATCTATATCTAGCTTGACTTAGTGATGTTATGCAACTTTATAATGACAGGAATTAGTATATCTGGTTTGACTCATACCTGGGCTAAGTAGAGTTCACTTGGCTGTTCAATTGCCCTACTCTAGGTACGTATACAAAGTACCTTGTTAGTTTTCCAGCAAGGAATAATACAGAATGGAATAGAATAGATAGACAAAAGTAAAGGAGACACAAACCTGAACGTATCAAGAAGGAGAAATGAAAGTGGAAACGAGAAGGGAAAAAAGGAGAAAAAGAATTAAATAAATAGATAGATAGGTAAGCAGAAGGTTTTTAATTTTAATTTTAATTTTTAACTATTGAGGTTGGATGTACATCGGATGTACTGTACTTTAGTATGTACCTAGTACTTCCGCCCGGTGATTTCTCGGTCTATTGATCTCGGGGGTAACTCGGTGGGGAGTTGGTATCGGTTGAAACTCGGTATAGAACTGCTTGTCTGTATGTACCTGAAGAGAAGTTAACACCGTACTGCAAATACTACCTACTACGTACTTCCATTGGGTATGTAGGTGTTTCAGATATGGTATTTTATCCTAGTCTATTTTTTCCCTCTGTCTTGTATTTAAAGAGGAAAAGCGAGGGAAGGAGGAAAATATATTGCTCAGATCAATTTATATCTACGAAGTCAGTTCATTAATACCTACTTGATTTCTATGTGCATCTTGTCTATTTTATCTACAACTCCTATCCAATACTCCTGAATAAGAATGACCGCCTATGGTATTTCCATCACGTGAAGTTCATCCCAGAGACCACGCAAAGGAGTCAGGAACACCCGATCCACGTAGAAAAAATTCATCATGTGGTTTCGCAGTTCCTGCCAGGACTGGATACCCTGGTTGCGGATAGCGGTCGCTAGCTCCGAGACGAAGAACGTCCGCTCGGACGGCATTACCTTCGACGAGCAGGCGCCGATGAACAGTAGCCAAGTGAGCAGGTCGAGACAGAAGTGGAAACAGCCCGTCAGGATGAGCGATTCGAGAGAGCTGCGTAGCATGACGATGGGTTTCGGGAATACTGGGGCAATGTTCGGGTAGAAGTCCCAGATGGCGGAGTTGTGGAAGATAAGGCAGGCGAGACGGACGCAGCCTTCGATAGACGCGTCGCTTTTGGCTTCGCCGTAGGCTGTGTATCGGTTTGAGTGGAGCGTGTATTCAACGTAGAGGACCTCGGTGTTGAAGTAGCCTTCAATTTCATCGTCGAAATCCTGGAATACAGGGCCTTTTACCCATTCTGCATACCATACCAGTTCCAGGAGATCCATGATCGTTTGGGATAGAACGTCGCTGAATATGCCCGGGACTTTTGTTAATGATATCAGGCGGGATGCGGTGCGCTCGAGCTCTTTGGTTGGTGGCACAATGGCAATTTGTGCCGGACGAGCGTCGCGCACAAAAGGAAAGATCGGTTTGGTGAATGCCATGCACGCGACTCGAATGTCCGTCCTGTCCCAAGTTAGCTCCATATGCTCTCCTGTCTGTTCATCCCAAGCGCCGACGAACCATGATATTTGATATCGAATGTCGGGAGAAACGTCCGTTAATTTGTTCCTCATGCCAACCATCTGTCTCAAGCCGGCCAGGTGGATTTTTAGGTAATCGGGATTTCCGGATGCAATCTAACCGGTCAGTCATGGCTCACGTACTGTAGATCGGGATACTGCCGGCATACCTCGATGGTGAGAAGAATCGACACGGCCGCAATTAACTCATCGCTGGAAGCTTTGATCGGATCCGATAAATCCTCATTGACCAGCCGAATCGTTTCACCTCGGTGGTGAAACGTGTCAAGCAGTAACAGGCTCGATCCTCGCTTGTTCGGATCGACTAGGGGAAATTCCCCGGTTTCCAGGGCCGTGTTGGACGCCGCGACACATATACATGCGTGCAGGGAGGCGGGATTATTCTGAACGAGTGACGCCCAGTGAGCCTGTAGTTTTGGGCCGTAGCGGCGTTGCAGTGGATAAGCGATGTGAGTAAGGTCGAATAGGACTGCGCGGTTGAGTCAGCGTTAGCCTACATACAGCTTCGGGGATAGTCCAGCTTACAGTGTTGGAGATGTCTAAACATTCGGTCAGTCAGATGAGTGTGCGTCATATTAAACGGATCCTTGTTGGCGCCATGGCCCAGATACACCGACGGCGATGATGTCGATTGGACCGAGGCATGGACTGGGGCATGGACTGGGGCATGGATCGAGGCAATGGCATAATTATATGCAGCGCCGGATACAGGGGTGCCCGCCGTAACGGTGGCATATCCAGGGGCACTGGTGACCACCAGATCGTTTCCTCGCGTCGGTTCCTTGTCTCGACCGGCGGAGGGCGCGTTCACAAGCGATCTCCCTGACGGGGGAGGTGCGGGACCTGCAGCAGCGCTCTCTACCGGTTGAAAGGCGAGATGTTTCAAGGTCTTGCTCCTGTAGCGTTTGGTATTCTCCAGTCTCTTCTTCCGATTGTGCTCGGACATGACGTGGGAACGAATCCGTTTGAGGGTATCCTCTCGCGTTCCCTCCGATACGGACTGCTGGTCACTATGGACCCAGAACAGGGTCGATCGACCTGCGGACGCATTGTTGGTCTTTCGAGGTTTGCGGGACTTGGATGCCGTACTCGGGCCATCATTCTGATGGTTCACATTTGGAGCTGCCGACGAAGTTTCGTCTTTGATATACGGCGAGGCTGCTGAGGACGGGGGGACGTTCCGCGGTGTCGCAGTCGGTGCGGACACAGGAACAGGGACAGGGACCGGGACCGGGACCGGGGCAGGCACATATTCATAAGGGGGGTTCGGATAAGTTATGGGAGGAGGATCGGACAGCGTGGACGGCATCATCCACGGGGGATTATGATGCGCAGCCGGGTGGATGGGCAGCACCTGTTCGCCTTGGCCCGAGGTCTGAGGGGGGCTCTTGGCATCCATGGCTTGAGCAAACAGACACTATACGAGTATCGGCAGGAGAGAAACAGAGGAAGAGAAAGAGATAGATGGCTGAATGGCCAGCACACTGCCCTTATTAGGAAAAGTCCATGGCGAAGATGCTTCGTTGGTGCGAGAAAGAAAGTGGAGGGGAAATAACTGAACAGCTGCAGCCTGGAACTTCCCTCCAACAAGATAAACACAACAAATGCATCAACGAATAGATTCTGGCTGACAGCATCCAAAACATTCAAAACAACGGGTTCGCCCCACCTGTAGCTCTCAGTCTGGCGTATATCCGAGCATCTCCGATTCTCTTTCTTGAGCTCGTTTCTCTGTAGTTTTGACTGGCCCGGAATTTCTCCGCGGGAGATGCACCGCTGCCATTTGGCTTTGGCGCTAAGATTAGACCAAGTTGGAGGACAAAGTTCTTTTGTTAATAAATATTTCTATCCGGCTCAGTGGGGAAGAATGAGTCGTCTGAATGTTCTTGAGGACTGTCAATTATGGTCGTCCTTTGTAAGTCGATCGACTGCATAGTGTGTAGGACTACTACTGCGGAGTACTGTATGTGTATGCCATCGTCCCACTGTACGAATCTTAGAGGGACGGTCTAATCTAGTAAACTCACGTTGACCGAGTGGACCAACGTTCTCTTCGGTGCACTCCATACAAAACTCATATCTCGAATAGAAGATATCTTTTATTACAGGTCCTAGTCGCTAACCAGTCCTTGCTATCGCTACATGTGACAGATCGTGCCCGCGCTGCGAGATTGCTGTCATGCATAAATAAAACAAATAAGAATGTGAGGAACGGAAAGATTTCGAACAGGGGAAAGAAAACAAAAAGACAATAAAAGAATGAAAAAACAAGAAAAAGGAAGAGTAACCGGTCTATCAATTTTGCCCTTTTATCCTTCCCGGGCACTGTCATGCTACATCATTCCCGGTCGTGGAAAAACAGGTAAAGTCTCCAAGTTCTCATAACCACCCATTGTCCCTTGTTGGGTGCCGGCCTGCCACCCCTGGCCGGTCTGCTGGTTGATAAATGCACTCTGTCGGAATGGATTCGTGCTACCGGTGGGATTAGGGCGCAGCGCCGCCGCCGGTGGCTGCAGCCCTTGAGACTGTTGCGGAGGGACTGAAGAGCTTCGAGCAAAGGGGTTCGTCCCAGTACGCTGCGGCTGCAATTGCTGGACAGGCTGCGGCGGTTGCTGAGGGGGTTGCGGGAACGCATCGGCGGTGCCAGCGTATTGGGGGTTCGCAACTGACAACCGTCGAGCAAACGGATTGGTGCTCATGCGATTCAATTGGGTGGGAGACAAGCTTGAGCCTGTCGGTGTGCTCATCAACATGGATTGTCGGAATGGATTCGTGGTCTGCTGCTGCTGCTGTGGCTGCTGCTGTTGAGGGAACGGAGAAAGGTGAGTTTGCGGGTTGGGCGCAAGGCCTGTCTGAGCATATGTCTGTGGTTGCGGGGTGTAGCCGCCGAATCCTGCGCCAGTCGGCGTAGCTTGAAGAGGCTGTGGTGCTTGCTGTTGTCCAAATGGATTATGATTTTGCTGGACAAACGATCCCGCTTGGGCAACTCCTGTCTGTTGGGTCGCTTGTTGGAAGCCTGTTTGTTGTGAGTAAAACCCTGGCTGCTGCTGTTGAAATCCGGTCTGCTGGAATTGCATCGCCTGCGGTTGCTGCTGGAACTGTGGTTGGTGAAACTGCTGCGTCGCCATTGTTTGTGGAGTCGGTTCAATTGTGTCGAAGAAGTCTATCAAATCTGACGGGGTTTCCTTCTTTGGGAGACTAGGATCGGCAGTCTGGGGACGCGGAGGCGCAGGATTGGAATTGTTGACGACCCTATTCCCAGTTCCCCCGGTGTTACTTGCTGTGACCTTTGGAGCAGGACCACCACTTTTCCCTTTCGATGCCAGATAGTCTCGCCGGCGAAGGTCGAAGTCCGGATCGTTTAGATCGTCCTCCAGGAGTCGTGTTAGATCCGTGGATGCGTGTTTAAGTTTCGGGATTTCTAGTCGCGTGGCTGATTGAAAATGCCTCGCAACACCGAGGAACTTCACGACTTCCTCAGTCTGCGTGGTGAATACTTTGTAGATTTCAAGCGCGCGCTCGCTATCAGGCCGTGACATCTCGAAATAATGTTCTGGTTGCAAGTAAAGTAAGAACCCGCAATAGCGCAAGGACACGGGGCCGCTACCTACCCAAGACGTTTATCGTGCCCTCGTTCATGACGGAGTACAGGGTGAGGAGGTCCAAAGTCAGCAAGCGGAAGGCTGTGAGTGTAATTTCATTTTCAGGTTCATCTGTCAAGAGCTGGGTTTGGTCAGCAATCGCAGCAGCTCCACAATCGTCTCATAACCTACATCACATAGTAGCAGAGCGCGGATCTGCTTCTGAACAATCTCTGTCTCTCGTAGTAGACCCTTCTCTACTGTCAGTCTCCTCATCCGTCCTTGGCCGCTCCGTACGTAGTCGGTCTTGGTGGCCTCGAATGCGTTTGCGCGCGCTATGAGATAGTCCGAGTATCTGCGGATATTATATCCTTGTGACTGAGCTGCACAAGGTCGTCAGCACCTTATCACATCCGACTCTACAACGCCTCTCACATACCCTCGGAGAATCTGCTGATTGCAAGCTTTCTCGGATTCTCTGCCATATACTGTAGAGTAGCGTCCAGCTGACCCTCCCTGATCATGATGTGCATCACAATTAGGGACTTGAATACTACCGTCCATGTTGACTCTCGAAGTCGAAGGTGCAGTGTTCGGAATATCTCTGCTACTCCAGCCTCGCCTGTATGTGTCGCAACTAGGATGTGCTCGATATATTTGGATTTGGGGGGAGCGAGCTGTTAGGAGAGGCCACTATCAGAACTCGGATCGGAATGACCACAGTGGGGGGTTTCAGTCGCTACAACAGATCCAACACACTGACCTTGATTTTAGTAGCCCCTTTCACCGATTTCTCGAAATTGTGGGACATCGTCGAACGTTGTCAGGCCTCCGTAATTAGGCCGCAATCGGGTAAGCCAGGGGGTAGCGTGATGTGTTCAATTAGGTGTTTCAGGGTGCAACGGAAAAAAGAAAGGTGAAGGCTATATGCAGTGCGGAAATGAAGGCTATCGTAGTGTCCAAATCAATAATTTATCCTCACCAGCACCAAGACCTATCATGATGGCTTAAGCCATGCTGCAGAAAGTGCTGAGACTTTTAAAACGGCCTGCAAGGAATGCGGGGGACGGTTGGAAAACGATACCCAAACTATTGATGGTGAGACCGGAGCAACTGGAATAAGAATAAGGCGAGTTTATGGGGAGGTATATACGCAGTAGATATGAAGAATGCAACAATCGAATGGTGATTGGAGAGGATTGAGAGAGCTTCAGGTAGTCGGGGAGTGTCTAAATGGAATTCGGTGGAGCTTCTCTCCGCCTGCCGTCTAGGCAGATGTCAGTCTAGCGCTCACCTGGGCTGTCGGAGTTATGTATGTCCTATGGGACTAGCAGCTTTATCTGAATATGCCCATTGTGGGGAATGATGTGGTCAGATTGATCTGTTATTCTTTTCTATCTCCAAGTTCCTGTCTAAAGAAATTAGGCGTGTCGGTTGTCACCTGATTCTTGACCTCATGATCCCTGTATATAAATCTCAGGCTGGTGAAGTTTAACAACAACACAACACCCGAATCATTAACATTACATTCACTGACATAGTGAAATTGATATGGATACTGATATACCTATCATGTCGGTACTTCCATTCACTCACCAATCACCTTGCATCCCCAACATTCACTCGTCACGTAGTAACACAAGCCTGGAAAATGGCCCATCTACACCTTTCCAATTTGATACTACTTGGAATTGGCAAATTCCATACACTCCTGAAGCACCGACTGGCTGACCACCAAGCTGAGAACTTCCTCTTGACTGGATTTCTTTTTCAGTTTAACCAATGCTGGTCTAGTCTTATCTCGAAGACTTCATTTCTCAACTTCAATAGTCTTATTTCCCTCTATCCTCTTTTTTTTTCCTTTCTTTTTTCTGCCAAGTTCTTTCTCCCGTCTTTGTGATACTGTTCCCACTTTGAGTATTCCTAAGACATCCCGACAAATATCCCGTCTTCGATACCTGTATCATCTCTTGCACTATTCGATAAAAATATTCCATAATGGAAAATCTTGGTCTTGGCTTATTACAGAGACCGCGTCGTATCAGATGGTCTACTGAACAAAGATTGTTCCTTTGTTGCCTTTACAAGTTCTTCAAGAGAGATAGAGATGCTTTCTCGAAGATCTTTAAATTCAGCTTCCAAGCTGAGTTAATGGATGATGGTGTCCCGGCTGAAGTCACATGGAACAAGCTTCACTTTCAATGGCATACAATGAAACGAACTGGTGATTACTTATGGGGGTGTGTACATTTGTCGCCTTTTGCCAGGAACGGGATCTGGCTCCCTTTCATCCAAAAGATTAAGGAAACTGCATCAATTCACGGCATACATCTGATTGAAAAAGAAGAGGATGATATCGATACATCGAATTTCCATTCTCTCCCGCCTAGGAACTTGGAATACCCTGAGCATGAAGTTGTAAAAGGAAGGTTAGATTCGCAATCGCGGAGAGACGTAGAGGTTAGTCAAGACAATACGATAGAAAGCCGCTCTTCGCATACTAAAGAGTGATGGCCATATTATGACTTGTCTTCCAGGATACTGATGCAAGCCCTGGAGAAAATACCACCCCCAAACGATCTAGGCAACCGATATCACCTGCTAGCAAGACTCCCATTCTATGCACCGCGGGTGGAAAGTTGTGTTTCTGGTGCTACATGGAAAACAGGGAGAGACTAGACACACCGAATTCGAAAGATACCTGGATGCCTACCTTGCTTTACAGATGGTCTAATATAGACACGCAAGGAATTAATTCCAAAAAGCTCTTTCGGGCTGGTTTGTTTAGTGAAGATACTGACTACTTCACCCCGGAACAGATCCAGCAGGCGGTATTCAATGAATACTTTGTGCAACATGTTAGCCGCAAAAAGACCCTATCTCCCTTCATTTCTACGTTTCAGTCCATGCTTGCACCTGTCCATCGGGCTTTACGGGGCAAAGAGGGAGCGATAGTATCAATAATCGACAGAAACAAACTCATATCACCAGTATACTCCGCCCAGACTCTCGTGCTAAAGCTTAGGATTAAGCTAGGATTTTATAACGGGGCTGGGGAGTACTTGGTTTGGGGTAATATCCCAAGTTCAGCTATTGTATGCTCTTTCAAAGTCAGCACGATTGTACAGTTTACACAAGAGAATCCTGATCTGGGCGCGTTATTCCAGCTTGATACAATCAGTTCATTTGAAAAGAATCAGAAGCGTTTGCATCAAGCTCTTGCTCAAGGGCCGGGGCGTTTGGACCATGCCTCCGGCGCAATGATTGGCAGGCTTTTATCTTGTGTTGAGCTCCCTTATGACTACTGCAAGCCTGTCAGCGAGGGCATGTTCTACTCATGGAGAATGAACAGAACGGGATCGTGGGAAGACTTCTACAGAGGTGTCGAGGATGGCTATTACTCTCTTACACAAGAATTCACGACGCCGCCGCCGCTACTACCACCACAGACTTCCATCAGGAGCACCGCAGATGAAGAGGCTGACGAAGAGCCCTCCATCCTAGAATCATCTGATGACGACGGAATTTCTGATGAGGTTGAATCTGATGACGACATGGCCATGAATGAAAATACTAGTGTAGTGGATACTCATTGTCTGTCTCCCGTCCGTCCGAATCTAGTTGTCAAAACCTTTGACGAGATTACCGGTCAATGGATATCACAGAGGGATGAAAGCAATAGTAGTCCTCCCAGAATGCAGTCCCACCGAGAAACCATTACGATCGACAGTTCGGATGACGAAGTCCCTGGTGCCTTCTCCATCACAAAGCCCCAACAGCACAGCGATGAACCGATTATAAGCCAATCGCAGGACTTCTCTGACCTAGTAGACAATGCCGCTGAGGACCTCGTTGTTTTGGCGGAAGATAAAGACGACAGTACCTATAACAGCAGGGTTAGTGTCTCTGTACAGCAATCAGCTGAGCAGGACCAATTCGCCACCGACAGAGAACGAGTCAGGATGTTTTGGGGTTAATCAATTATGATCCTGTTGACTTGATTCAGGTATTGAAAGCTGAACCGTGAAATATGCATGTCGGGAAGCAGATTAAAGGATGCTGTAGAAGGAAACATCTTGTCGTGGGATCCTATCGAGTGTTTCTGTTATAGCTAGAGGTCCAAGGCTGTGTGTACTTAGTTCTAGACCTCCAGTTCGAGATCTGGCAGACAATAGAAAATCAATATCAAACGGTCTCTACGATCGACGGCAGCACAACAGAACTGAAAAGAGTAAAAGTATATGAAACAACCTAATCTGGCATAATGAAAAAGCTCCACTCCAAACTGTCATGCACAGTAATCCCCATTCCTGATTCATGATACGGTGGAATCTATCACAGGAGGATCAAGAAAGCTTTTTTTATTTCATTGGATATCTCCTCACAAAGGGTACCTGGGACATGAAATCGTGAAACAATCCCAACCCGTTAAACTAGCTCGCTTATATCCAGTCACGCCGCTGCCCTAGGTTTATCATCCGTTCAGAAGCACCCCTTCCTCGTCGACACACTTAGAACTTGCTGAAAGCCTTGACGGCCTTGCCGGTACGGGGCAAGACACGGAGGACGTTGAAACGGACCTAAAATGAGTGTTAGTGGATTATAGCTCTGTACTGTATGGATTGAATAGGTTCGTCTCGATATCTCAATCCCATGTCGCTGTTGCCATCGAGATATTTGACACCAGAAATCAAGAGCCTCCCAGGAAAAGTGTACACGTACGGTCTTGGACAGGGGACGGCACTGGCCAACGGTAACCCAGTCACCCTCCTCAACACGGAAAGCGGGAGAGACGTGAGCAGCAAGGTTCTTGTGTCTCTTCTCGTAACGGTTGTACTTGGGAACGTAGTGGAGGTATTCACGGCGGATGACAATGGTACGGTGCATCTTGGTGGAGACGACACGGCCGGTCAAGATACGGCCACGGATGGAAACCAGACCGGTGAAGGGGCACTTCTTGTCTGTTTGAAATTAGCAATTTATCCATACGATCCTGACCAAGAGGAACATGACGCGATTCCGGGGAATTTGAAGATGAGAATCGACGAAGCTTTGCGGTTCCAAGAAAAAAGAACTGGTGGTCGAAAGTCGACTTTTTTTTTTTTAGTTCTTTTTTTTTTTTTCAACATTCATTCAATCGCCACAGGTCTATCGTAGCATCAATTCAATTTATCTCAAAATCCACTCGTGATCTCTTCTTCAAATCCCGAAAAAAGTCGTTGTTCTCTCTTCCGCCCGATATAAAAATTCGAGATCTGGAAAGAAATCTGAACGGAGGTCCTGCATACCGATGTAGCTGCCCTCAATGGCGGTCTTGGGAGTACGGAATCCCAGACCGACATCCTTGTACCATCTCCGGCCGGTGCCAACCTTCTTGCTCTTCGCCTTGGTCTTAGGGTTGACGAAGATGTGAGGCTGCTTCTGGAACGCACGTTCCGACTGGACGGTCAACTCGGTCGCCATTGTTGCGAGAATTCAGATCGACGAGGAAGCGAAGTCGAGCTGGGTGGGAAATTCGTCGCGGAGGGGGGTGTCGGGGCCTGCGGTGGTCGACGTCGATGTTGAGAAGGAATTATTCCATGAAAGCGGGATATTCAGGGTGGTGAGTGTGCGGTGGCGGCGCTAGTGCCGATGCGGTATGGCTCGGTTCGGCTAGGGCTTTTGGTTTGTTTACATCTGGAGATCACATGAGCGCCGGCCGGGAGACGCGCCTCAGCCAGTCAGTCCAAAGTAGGCAACTTGTCTGTTCTGTAAGTCGCGGTGGCTTGGGACCATGGTGCAATTGACGACTACATACCGTGTCCCCTGGGCTGAACGTGCACCATTCTGCCACCAGTTTCTCTGTCTATGATTTCCTGCGTCGCTCCCAATGTCGTCCAGAGGCAACTCCGCGGGGTCCACCCGCCCGCGATCTCGTCGCTCAATTGCCCATGTACCGCGATCGAAGTTGCCATCCGGGGTAGACAAGGAGAATGCTACCACCGATATTAGCGCGTCTCAGCCGCTGGAAGGCTCCTCGAAATCGCTGGGTAAAGATAAGAAATCCCGTAGTAAGAGTCTGGGACCTGGGGGCTTGGATGCGCTCCAGGACTCAAATGGCAACCGACGCAAGGTACATTACTTCTCACTCCACCACGACTTTGTGCTATATCTGCAGAACTAAACGGAATGCGATCGCTCCATAGTCTACCATAGCTTTCCCCCTCAAATCCATCCTGAAACCTACCGTACCTGTCTCCCCGGTTCGGAACATACCTTCTTTCGAAGAAACCCGCAGACGTACCCCAGCACGAGGAACCCACCAGAATAATGGCGATGGAGACGGGAATAATAATGGCAAGGAGGACCTTTTGATAGACTTCGACACGCCGGCTCAACCTTCGGCAGCATCGAGTACCGATGAGCGTGCCAACCCCTTTGACAGCTTCAATGCATCAGCGATCCGCGACGAAATGGCTGCCGTGAGAGAACGAGAGGAAACAGAGAGGCGCGAGAGAGAAAGGAAGGCTATTCTTGAACAAAGAGAAGCGCGTCGCAAATCTATGGGTGTGTCTTTGTCTTATGCGAACCCCCTAAAGATTTTCCATACTAACTAGGATTGAAGCGAATCGACGAGTATCATTTGCTCCGGAAGCGACATTACACACATGGAACGTAGTGGAAATACCGGACGACTCTACTTCATCATCCACATCCAATTCTACTAGGCGAGCGTCATCTTTAACAAATGGCGGAACGAAGAGAGCTTCAGAACAAGTTGAACCGCCATCCTCGCCTGACATTGATGCGCAATCAGACATTGCCTTTTCTCCAGTACAGTACCCCGACTTAGAACGACTCAAGAATGGCCCGATGCACCCAGGTGACGATGGAATGGGGTCGTCTCAGATGTCATCAAGCCCCTTCAGCGGAAGCTCCGTTGATGGTACTGAAGATATTAGGCTGCAGGACGTTGCTGGGGATGACCATGACGACGAAGATGACGATAACTCGGCTACATCGGGCTTCGACGCGGAAAGTACGGCAATGAGTTTGGACGATATGACGGTGCGGTCTGCTGTGACAGCACAGTCTGATGGCTCTGGATCCAGTACCAGCTCCAGTGATCGGCTGAATGAAGCTCTGAGACAGGCGGCTCGAGAAGCAGGAACCCAAAAAATCGACGACGATGAAAACGCGGATGTGTCGATGGAGATTGCCGATCAAGAAATTACTGGTGCCTTCCAGCCCTGGATCAAGAAAGGACAGAGGCAAAGTTTTGACTGGGAAGATATAAGTGCTCGGCACGATCAGGAAAACGTTGAACCTCCCCAACCAAGAATGGAAGATAAAGGATTTCTCGATGCCGTCAGTGACAATGGAGACGAAGAGCTCAGCATGGACGTGACAAACGCTATCGGGGGGATTATCTCCGGGCTACCTGGTCGTCGCCAAAGCACCGCCCGCCGGAAGTCTACTGGGGAGGAGACCAACTACGAGGAGCAAACGATGGAATTTACGAATGTAATCGGAGGCATCGCACACACTGTTTCTCCTGCGAAATCTGTTGGTGGCGAGAGCAATGCGAACGAAGACGAGGAGATGACCATGGAGTTCACGTCTGTGGTCGGAGGTGTCCTTAACAGACCTTATGCCTCTGAGGAAAATAATGGACAAGCAGCGTCTATTACTGCAGAAGCGAAAGGGCTGAGCCTCTCTGAATGGATCAATAACGAAGATGACATGGAACAGGATGTAGACATGGAAATCACTGGAGCCATTGGCGGCATTCTCCCAACAAACGAAGAACAGACTCAATTGCAAGACGTCTATGACGACCAGACCGCAGGGATGGATGTCACAACAGCCATGGGTAGAATATTACCATCGACTGTGGAGGCTGGTGATAAGAAACAGGCGAAGCTGATGATGGAAATGGAGTCCGACGGTGGACAGTTGGATAGCTCTCCCTTCCGAGACATCACCGCGCCACAGTCTCCGGCTAAATCGCAAGTCTCCTTCCACGTTGCTGCGATTGCTTCTGAGAGTGGTAGTCCAAGTTTAGCGAGTGTAAGATCTCGACGCACGAGGCAGAGTCTGAGTTTTCCACAGTCAACTACGCCCCCCTCACGCACGCCGCAACAGTTACCGTCCAAGAAATCTCTAACTCCTCCAAAGCAACTAACGCCGCAGGCGAGCCATCCTTCGACCCCCGGCAAGACTCCACTGAGTGACAGGAGGTACCCAAGCACATCTCCCAAGAAGCTTTTCCAGCCCCATCTCCAAGAGTCCGCCGGTAAGCGAAAGTCTCCTGGGCGTAAAAGCCTTTTTGGACCCAGCACAGCGGGAGAATCGACTCCTCTCTTTGTTCTCCAGCCTCATGGGAAGAGACGCTCCTCTGGGCTTGGGATTGACAAAGAAGGGCTTGGATCTCCTCGGGTGGCGGCTATGCTTGACCAGCGTCGGTCGATTGGCGAGGAAGTCGGCGAGTTTGTTCCTCAGGAGCGGCAACAGGGAGGAGTGCGCTTCGAGGATCCCGTGAAGCTCCACGAGGAGGTTGATCGCGAGCGCGAGGAAGAGGAGAACCGGGAGGACGGTCATATCCCGCCCCTACAACCGGGTGAGAGAGATCCCACCGCGAACCTCAAGGACATGATTTCGAGCCTGACACCGAAGAAAAACAAACTTCGTGGTCGGAAAAGCCTGCATGTCGGTACGGCTCGAGGGCTCCTGGGAAAAAGACCGGCAGAGCTCGATCAGGACGACGAAGAATTGGACAATACACCAAAGCGCTTCAGAGGTCATGATGTCAGCCCGGTGAAGAGTATCCGACTGCCGGCGCCCCCAACGAAGGAGGAAACCGTCGGTCGTCGGTCACCTAGTAAAACTATGGAAATGGCATCACCTATTAAGGCCAGTACCACTCCTACCCGAGAGCCAGGGGACAGCCCAGCGGGGAAACCTCCGACGGAGCAAACCAGCCCAGACTCTGAACCCGTAGATGGGGATGCTCGTGGCGAGGACCCGGGCCTTGATCCGGGCCCTGAATTTGAGCCTATTCAGCTACAGGACTTCTTGGACATGACCAACATTCATTTTATGGAGCTGAATACCACAAAACGACGGCATACGACGGCTCCTGATAGTGGCCGTAGAAGAGCGGCTCGGCTTTCCAGTGAGAACGGGGACCGGTCCAGCGCTACCAATTTCGAAGACTGCGTGGTAGCTGGGGTCTGCACTGTTTCTATGCTGGAGCTCTATCAGCACGTGAGTTCTTTCCTTTTTGTTCTGTGAGTAATAGATACTAATCAATGGCTAGTCCTGTCGAGAGTTGAAATCCTACATTTCGGAAGGCCGACAAGTCATCCGGTCCATCGAGACGGAAACCTATGCGGATAATCCGCCACTTTTCCGAGAGTACATGACGGCGGCGCCCGATATCCGTCTGCTGATGGATAATCAGTTTCGAAACGTGAAGATGCATGCTCGACTTCTGAGCAAGGCCACATGGTATGAGTGGCGGATGAAACTGCTGGATGGGCTGAAAGACGGGCTGAACCGCACTGTTGATGAGATGAAGGCGGACGATGAGCGTCTGTCGAAACACGAGGCAGTCCTCAATGAGGTTGTCCCGGCTCTTATCGAAAAGCAAGCTTCGCTCGATGGAGAAGCCACCACACTCCAGCAGTTAGCTGATGAGATGGAGAACTGTGATCAGGATGAACTGCGTGGAGCACGGGAGAAACTGGCCAGCATCGAGGAGGAGATTGCCACAAAGAAGAAACAGCTACAGGAGCTGCAGGGCGAGGTGCAGGACAAGTCTCGACGTATCGAGACGGGAACGGAGCTCAAAGCCGAGTTTATGGCGCATATCCAGGAAGCGGAGAGGGTCAAGGAAGAATGCCGTGGCTGGAGCGCGAAGGAAATCAGCGAATTGAGAGGTGAGTTGCCTTGAATGCAGCATATTGGGGCTTACTGATTGCGATAGGCTCTGTCCACGAGATTGAGCGCCAAACCGGCTGGTCCATTGTCTCTGCGAAGACCTCCAAGACTCAGGGTCCGATGGTCACAATGTCTTATCGCGAGCAACTGCGACTTATGTTCCACCCTGGTGCTTTCTACCATGAGAATGACGAGAAGTCGAACGCACCGGTTGAACTGAGCTATCATCCAGGCGCGCCGCTGTCGTCCATCGCGCTGTTGGTGTTGAAGTCTCTACAGAATCGTCTGGCAGAAGTGGAGCAGGCCACAGTGGCCCCGAAATTCCTGCTACGATTTATCTCGGACGCATGGGATCTCATGCGACGGCTAGAAGAAGAGGCTCGCATGCTGGAGTTTTGCGGGGTCACGAAGCTCAAGCTCATCGAGACGGAGGATCAACATCAGCTGCGGGCGAGATGCACTTTACTCCAGGGCGTTCCGGGTAGTGGCGGTCGTCGAATTGACGTGGACTTTGCGGTGACGACGCGCGTGGTGGGCCAGGAAACTGGGATGGGATCGCTGGATCTCGAGACGGACGTGATTGCCAACAAAGTGTATGGATTCGATGACGGAGACATGTCGGAGCGGGAGATGCGGCGGATCGTTTGTGACGAACTGGGAGAGACTGGGCAGTCTGAGCAGTCTGGGAAGACATTGGGGAACGGGATCTGGAGGACGGCGGTTCAACGGTTGCAAGCGGGATTCTAGGATCGGTTATGGCGTTTCCAGTGGATTAGTACAGTGTACATGGATTGCATATTATCTCATACTTCAAGCAAATCTACTCCGTATAATCAGAGTATATTGGTTATCGGGCCCGCGGATCCGCGGGACGGCCGGAGTATAACAATCTCAGTTGGGCGATAGAGTATATAAATCAATCAACAATCTATGATCTATCTATAACTGACATCTATAGATATATCATAGATATATCACATATCTAAATGAACCCCATCCGCATCATCGGTGCCGCCGGCGAAACGTGCCGCGTGGTAATCCAACGTCTCATCCCAGCCATCTCCAATCCCCTCGTCTTAGCAGACATCAACCTCCCAGCCGTGGAGTATCTCATCGCCAACTTCCCCTCTGGACGAGCTGTCCCCCTCCATCTCACCCTCCACGACTGCTCCGCACTCCTAGACACCATGCACTCGCCGTGCTAGTCATCCTCGTCGCAGGACGAGCCGGAGAACCATAACATGGCATTATCCCCTGACTGTGTGATTCAGGCTCTGGTCGCATGGGGGAATGCTCCCGCGATGAAATTATTGATTTCATGACGGCTGGGACACGCGGAGGGAGTGTCAGTATTCAGTCTGGATCTGACTCTGGATCTGACTCTGGATCTGACCCTGCCAGGGGTCTTCTCGTGTGCGCTGTCGGTCTGCGAAATGGTCATCCTGCTATGGTGACCAAGCGAAAGCCTGCCGTGGGTGCTGGTGCTGGTGCTGGAAATGGGGGATTTCTTATGAAATCGATGACCAGCATCACGGGTACATAGTGAGCGGCGTTCATTCTTATGGCTTTGCAGAGCCAGGATCAGGATCAGGGTCATGGACGGGAAGGCGTCTGTGTGTCCGAGGATTGGGCAGAACCGTAGGATTTTTATCATGCGTTGGAGAGGCTGGGGACGCCCAGGGAGAAGATTATTGAGACTATATAGTCTATTCGTCACTCAGTAGATGCTGTTTACCGGGATTTGTTCAATATGTGGAGCATTCGGATTTTATGCTTCCACTTCTATATCATACTGGATATAGATTGTCAGTCTATTTCTTGTATGTCTGAGGATAGATACTTACATAAGACGAAGGTGAGTTGATATGATATAGTGAATGGAGACTGAAGAGAGTCTGGATAATGTCATGGGATCATATAGCAAGGACATGCATCGCTGCGCTCGCCGTAGATCAATTCATACAGTATATCCATCTAGACAGACTAGAACTCAGAATGGATCAAAAAATGGCCCATAACTCCACTGACTCCCAAACGCTTCCCCGTATCCAAATCCCATATCCATAGCTGAAGGCTGAGATATCATCGTCAGGTCTTCGCTCCCCGGGCAGTTCGCGCCAAAGAGCCCACCCCAGAACTGATTCCCCAGCTCCCAGTCCGTTGTTAATGGAATCTGCCATAGATCGGGTGCCAGGCCATTACCAATTATGTTGATGTTATTTCCTATCGGTCGATACGGTACATCAGCACCACTACTACTAGTAGTATTACTAGCAGATTCAGTGGCAGGTATAGGTTCAGGACTGCCAAGAACAACATATCCCGACGAATTAATAGGCGGGAGTCCCTCCAACTGCGGGATATCAACACCCGTCGAAGGAATGGAAGGCATCTTCGGTTCCTCCGGAGCTGGAGCTGGAGCTGGCTGCGTCTTCTCCAGTTGGATGGTTTTCTGTTCACGCTCGATTACCATCCGCGCGATGCGCTCGAAGTTGGCGCACATCCGCGTCATGAACCGCGCATACGCACACGGTCGATCGCCCGGAATCAGTGTCGCGAAGAATGTCGACGCCATGCTCAACGTCTGGAGGTCGTCTTTCGAATTGGGATGTCGACTATCCCGCAGGATGTTCACGAAGATCGTCATCACCGCTAGAAAGATGTAATACAGCAATGACCTTACGGGTCAGTAATAAGATCAGAGGAGTATACAGGGGAGACCTACCATATCCATGCCACATCGCCCCATGGCAGGTTATTCACCAATTTCAAGGTGTCCCGCGCAGCTTGTACGCAAATCGCCGTCGAGGTGGACGCCTGGTTTATGATCGCCCGCGAATCCCGCGACGTTCGAGCTCCACCCGCCAGACGACGCATGTACGCAAAATGGATCAGAACCGGCAGGCGATGGATCATAATTAGAGCATTATAGTAGACGAACTGCAGACCGACGCAGGCGAACCCCATCAGGAAGTCGTCGCTGCCCCCTCGCTGTTTTAAATGCTCGTCGTGGAATGCATCTACATTCTTCCACTCGTCCAGTTCGAGCTGCAGCTCTTTGACAGTCTCCCAAATATCCTCCAGGGATTGATTATGCAGAGCCTTGGTCGCATACAGCCGGGAATAGATCCGGCTCTTGATCACAGTCATATGGCACAGTTGCTGGAAGAACGAATGATTGTTCAACATGATGAATTCGTCGTCCGCCGTTTCAGTCGGAAACCCGATATCAAAATCGTCGGGATGCTGGGTCGGCGCATTCCCCACGCGAATACATGAACTGATCCCGTTAGTGCTCCTACATGAACTCTATATCAGCGTGCTCACCTTTGGTCAAGGATAAAGGCGATCCAGAAAACCCTCTTCCTCTGCTCTTGCTCTACCGCCGAGAGATGCGGTTGCGGGATGTCTCGATGGAGACCCATCCTTTGACAGGACCGGATGGCTGCCGTGACAATAGGCAAAGCCGACTGGGTCCCCGAGTTCCCGCGAAGGAACAGGGCCATACCCAGGAGGGCCTGCACGCTTAAGAGATCCGTCCGTCGCATGGTCAGCTCTGCAAACACCGACATGGAATTCTTATAATACAGCCATGCCTTCTCGCGATCTTTTTCCGACTTCTGCCCGTTGGAAAATCGATATTCATAGGCCAGCGCGAGTATGACGTTGATGCCGGCCCACCGGGCCGCATCATCACACGTTTGCTGCGTGTACTGCCATTCGATCAACTGCATGAACGATGCCTCGTGGTACAGTGGAAACAGGCGGTTGACGGTGCGAAAATAGTCCCGTAGGAGGGAAAAAACTTCCCCTCGCGGCGGCAACGGTTTGAAAACTTTACAGGAAAACACGTCATGAAATACGTCCGGGCGCCAGTAGTCCCACGGCCTATCGTGATTCGTGCTGGAAAACAATGGCGTAAGGAACGTCGCATCGCCCGTCTTACTCTTGATCCACTCAATCCCATCTCGAGATAATATAGACAAGGACGAGCATCGTCCTAGACTGGGGTTAACACATTTGCAGCAGAGGTCAATAGGGTAGAGGACGCACCAAAATATCGAGAGTCTTCCTTGGAGTCAACTCGGATTACTGAACAAGGAGAACAAGGAGGCAGATAGGAGTTTATCGGCGGTTGACAGCGCTTGGTCCTGCCCTTGTCCGAGTTCAATGGCCTGGATTGACTATCGGCGGTATCCCAGGATCCAGACGCATAAGCGGAATCCATCGACTCTCCTCGCAACTCTCCAGAACTACGGCTACTGTCTTGCGAAGGATAGTCGGCATCATCTTCGATATCGCTCTCGTCATGTTCGTCATCATCGGTGCTGAAGTCATCGTAGCCGATTGCTTCTTCGTCAAGCAGCCCGGCAGCGCGGAGCAGCGATTCCGTCCTCTTCAGTCGTTCTTCTAAACACTTCACGTAATGTGCTCTAGCGGACGGTTTAGCTAATCCCTCCTCGTGGGGAGGCCGGTATAGAAAGATTCACCTTTTCAGATTGTCTCGTTTCTCCTTCCTCGAGGTGAATTTGCAGGTTACATTACGGCGCATACATTGAATACAGGTCGCGCTGGAGCCCTCGACCTCACATTTAATCTTTTTTCGGTAACACAGCTCACATGCCTGAGGCAACCGGCTTACTCGAGGGTCTCTGGAAAGATCGGGAGGCGGTTTTCTTCCCAGTGGGTTACGCCACCGAGCATCGAGTCCGGTATGGGATCTGGGATTCTTCTGTACAAAGGAGTGGCCATCCAGAGCTCCGAATGAGGTCATATCTTTAGCGCCAAACGTTGGATGCTGCATGATGTCTGATTCCAACCGCGACGGGTGCAACCATACAGGACAGAGCCGTCCAAGGCATATATGGCCGATAGATTAGGACAAAAATAGTAGTAATAAATAAGAAGTCATAAATAAAAAATAAAAGAAAAAAAAAAGAAAATGAATAAATGAAGAGTCTGCACTAAGAAGTGATGGGCGCACAATGCCAGAATGACAACGCCACACGGATCGTCTGGAGAATATGTCCGTCGACGGTTAGCGATCCCAGTTGGCGACGAATCTGATGAATCAATCAAGAATACAATCCTCCGACGAAGACGAAAGAAGAATGAATCGCGAAAATGAACCAAGCACGCCGAACTTTTCTCCTTGCCCTCTCGTCTGCGGCGGCGAAGAGAGGGTCCAGAGCCATTATTAATGGGCCTGTCATCGGTCGGAAGTCGGCACCGAGCAGTTCCGGTCGGTAGGACCCCGATGGTATCTCCGACTCTGAAGATTCCGCTCGAGGGCTCAACCAAAGAACTACTCGCGAGAACTACACGGTATGGATATGATTCTGGTATTCTACCATTCCTCCCGTTCTGGTCCATCCTGATATTTAAGACCATCAACTGGTCTTATAGCCTTGTGCCCTCTAGCCTTGTGCCTTACGTAGCCGGCATCAATCCCGAAATATCTTATACTCCGAATAATGCTCTAGATGATTGTCATGGTTCAGGAGTGAGCAAAAGGCATTCTTGTCCACAGACTCAAACTGCGATGATAGCCAACTTGTGGCATTGTTCTGACTGTTGCATCAACGTGTCCAAGAGGTAGCCCCGACGTCTCGTGACGTTCTGCGGGGTTGAGCAGGGTTCAGTAACCTGTCAGTTGCCTGGCAGTTGCCCGTCTTCAGAGCTTCGAACCCTATCTGATGACCACGCCTGCATTCCTGGATTTGTCCGTTCCAGTATCTAGTTCCTCATTGGTGGTCGTTTGTGCAAGCAGTGGGTGGATCTAGTACGTGTTATAGCTTTCCAGATCATCGGATCAGATGAAATAAAGAAGGTATATTCAGAACCCAGTGAATACTGTTTGAGCGACTGCATATTTGACCGTAGGCATCTCCATTTTGTCTTGGATTGGTTGTATTCCGAGACACTGTTGGTTCCAGACTCCGTAAGCTATGCATAGATACGATAGGGAAGCAGGAGGCCTACGACTCTAGTATCCTGGCAAAATCCGGGGTAGACTGTTGGTGCATAGGCTATTCCAGCCAACATTATAAACAACACTTCTCTCTTTCTGTAGGAAGAGTTCAGTTCTTGGAGTTGATCCGATCATTCGACAGTACAGATGCTAGCCATTGATAGGATTGCGAGGCTGTCATTAAAGAATAGCTCCGAACCGTGATTTTTCCGTCATCAATCCATTGGATTCCTGTAGAATAGGAGCTATAGTATATCGGTCCTCCATCAGAGGTATTCTGTTGAGATTCCGATGGATACAAGTTACGCATGCCTGTAACCATACTGGAGACTGCTTAAGTCAGGATTTCGGACGGGTTAGTTATGGATCGCAATGACTGTTTTCATCTCCTTCGAGCCTAGGTTTCGCAGATTGACCTCTGTCAGTTGAATGCCTCATTGACGAAAATAGAAAAGAGAGAAGAAAGAAGGGACGAAAGAAGAGATCACTGATAAGTACTTACAGAACGCCAAGCTTCGAGGCCCGAAGGGTCGATGTCTGACAGTCCGTTCGCAAAGGCCAAGAAGTGGAGACTATCTTATGGCAACTGCCAATTTGATACTGGTTATTTAATATCAATTATCAACCTGAGCCTACTGTGTAGTTAGTTATGGAGATAATTTATTAAATCTCAACGGCTCAACGCGCTAAGAGGCGGAATTTTGGCAGATGGAGAACTGAGAGGTAAGGATACCAAAGAGGTACCAATCGGTACGGGGCGATGCTAGGGTAGGCCATCGTCGGCCTGGTACGGATAGGTACTGCCGTGTAACCTGCTAGGAATGGCCCACCCCACCGAGAAAGTCCGCACCCGATCGCCGATGGCCATGAGATACTCAGGTATTTTTGAGAATACCCATTCAATTTGTTCAAAGATCAGTATTAATCAACAGCTCTTCTTGTGTACTCTGTACTCTGTACTGTCCCTGTCTTCCCCGCAAGACTAAGATAGCCAGTGATTACGCAGTTGGGAAACCCGAGGCGTTCAACTGGCGAACCAGAAGAGGCGATCACGACATTTCTCCATTCTATCAGATCATCCGCTAGCCTTGGACGGACATGAGACGATCACTACAGCGTCTCCTCCTCCTGCCGCCCCAGCTGGAGACTGGGAGACTGGAGTGGATTGGAAGCTGGCGGTGCTGGTGATACTAGCACTGCTCCTCTTTGTTGGTCTTGCTTTCTTTTCCTCCCGTTGCATCCAACCCATCAGGTTGTTCCTCGGTTGATCTTAATCTGGTATTCTATTTGCTCTGTCATTAATTCCTACTCAGAGTACATATACTTGCGTCCTCCAGAGACGTGGACTCGTATTACGTACGTGGCTAACCATCCCGCGCCATGCGACTCAAACTGTGAATGCAGCCCAGATATCTTGACAACCACCATCCATCCCACTTCTACTGGTGAATCTCGATCTCTGGATTTCTCCTCTTCTGCGGATTATTTTCGACGGTGCCGCCTCTCCGTCAGCTGACTGATCGGGGGGCTTACAGTCGGGCTGAGTTAGATTTATCCGTGGCATCATCTACTCCCAGTTCTTGCGCCTTTTCCTGGTGCCAAAAAATTGAAAAAAAACTAGGAACTAAAAAAAAAATACCAGGAAAAAGAGCCACCAATACCAATCGGGGTAACAGATTAGCAAGGTAATTTGAAAGAAAAATTACCACGCATTTTATTCCCTAGAAAAATAAGCCCAGAGAAAAAAAAACCACCCCGGATCAGCTCCAACGTTCTTCTAAAATCCCTCTTTGCAGCAGCCAATATGTCAGATGAGCATATCGCTCATCAGACAGCTTCCGGCTTCAATAGACTCGAGAATTTCAACTTCCTTCTTTCTCGACACAATCCGGCGGTGGCCAAAGCTCGCCATTACTCTTTCGACGCAGATTCGGCAGCTTTGGCACCGATTCAGAATCTGAGCATGGATTATGATCAAACTGAAGGAATGGGCGGTCTATCCGTCAGTTCCTACGACAGTATCGAGGATGAACGCGGCCCCATCGATGTGAGAGGTTATCCATATCATGGTAAGTCCTTTTTTCTGAATGTATGACTCTGAATGTTGCATTGTTTGCGCCATCTTCCCGCTCCCTGGTTCGTGCCCTTAATTTCAAGTCTTACTCCATACGGCATTAGAGGAGAGCTTGGGTTGGGTTACTTGAGCCTTGCCCAACCCGTACGAGCTCAGTCCGATATCTGGGGAAGCCTTCTTCGGACTATCCATCCGGTTAATCTTGGCTGTATCGTCTGTTTGTAACCACGCCTTACTTCCATCACATGTATGCTGGCTTGTTTTTACTGGATGATCATTCTTTTGGTTCCCCTGAGTTGGGGTAACCATTTGGGTTCTCTATCCCATACTTTGGGCTTATCCTACCGCATAAGCACGCAATCCATCACACCAATGACAACGTCGGCAACCTTGACTCTGTCGGTCCATTATCCGTGCCTTTCCCATTGCTCTTCTACGGATCGTCTTCAAGGGTCCGCCCATTTTAATAACGCCTGTCTGATACCGCTTGCTTTGCTTCCCCTTCTATCTTATCTCCCTCCCCCCTTTCCTTGGCCTTTGCAGCGTTGGATTTCCCGAGTTTCCCTCCATCATCGCGTTACTTACCCTGAACTCTACCAGCAGCACCAGGGGACAAGACCATCAACTATTCTCTCCCCGACCAAATGCTGTCCTATTCGGCTCACCCGATCTACCCTCCCATCTCCTACGGCCCTCCGGATGATCTGGGGCATGCTCCGGGGGCTCTGACCCCGTCGGACGTGTCGTCATCAATATCACCTCCCAACGGGCAGATCGGTAACACGAAATACAGCACGTCCATCCCGGGCGATCACATCGCTTCCGCCCTGAACCGGGAAGAGCACGTCAATCGAGCTGCCGAGGAAGACCGACGACGACGGAACACGGCGGCCAGCGCGCGGTTCCGCATGAAGAAGAAACAACGCGAGCAGACGCTGGAGCGCACAGTGCGCGAAACAACGGAGAAGAACGCCACGCTTGAGGCCCGCGTCGCCCAGCTCGAGATGGAAAACCGCTGGCTGAAGAATCTTCTAACTGAGAAACATGAGGCCGCGACAGGTCGAATGGCACCTCCTGACAGCCCGGCGTCGAATCATAAAAGCAACGGGCAAAAACATATCCAGCCAAAAAAGAAGGGCGTGGGGACGGACAATTAGGAAGTAAAGGAAGAACATTTGTATTCATTCATTGATTCATTCTTGATTTTTGATTCGTTTATTTCATCTCTTCTCGTATACATGTCTATCTATTGGCATGATCATTGTCTGGTGGAACTTCTGTCTTTCTATCTATGCTTATTTGCAGAGTGATCCATCTTGATGGCACATGACGATGTAATGACTTTGATTTGATGCTGTGATTTCATGTTCGGTCTTGATTTGTGTTGATTGTCCTGCGGAGTATGTTTGGTTGACCATTCGGCTGGAAGGATAGTAGAGTTGAATTGATCTATAGGATCTACGTAGTTGCAATCAATGAGTCTGATAGTACAGTAAATACGAGCCAGATAGAACATGCTCGATATTGTACGATAGATTAATTCATGATCGATGACAATAGATTATCTATTTCTCTTCGTTTCGAGAAGTAGGAGATCTATGACCATCCTTACCTTTCAATCGCAGAGTTCAGTACCAGAAGTAGGCGTAGAAATTGCAGTAGAAGCAGGGGTAGAAATGTCGGTAGAACCAGGAGTAAAAACAGTAGATCTCGTCTTCAATTTCAGACATTGCGAAACCGTGTGCCCCAGAGCAAAACAGGCATGACAGCGAGGAAACGACACAGGGATGTAAGGTGGTCTTTGGCGTGGCAGTTTGAGGACGACATTCTCTATCTTTCTCTTGGATTTTTCTATCTTTTTCTTTGACTTCTCTCGGTCTTCTTGTTTTCTCTTGGTCCTGTTTTATTCCGTTCCAGTGTCTATTGTGTCGTTGTGGTCGTTGTATGTGGCCTGGCTTATGGGTATGATATGGGGTGAAACAGGTAGTATGATATGATATGCTATGAACATAGATGGAGAGATGGAGATGACAAAATAAACTAAGAGAAGATAGAAAATATCTACAATACACAAGATATTATATATACTCCACTCTATATAATGATTCACGATGTTTCTTATTGGACTTCTCCGATTCTTTGTCTAGCTAATACCAATTCCTATATATTCACTATTCTATAATCCTACCTGCATAGTCTATGGAATATAGGATATAGAATACAAATATAAATAGATTTAACCTACTCTGCTCCAAACTAAAAGGTAATCAGAAGACAATTAATTACTACCTACCATACACCAATAAACGCAATCTCATGAATATCAACCAAACATCCCCCGACACATCGTATAATATTACATTAGGAAATTAGCCAATGATCTCGGTCCGACTTCCACGTAAGCCTTCATACCGGTCATGACGTCATCACTCCGGATGGCATGACCAGGGGAAATATGCAGGCGGACTGACGATGGAGAGAGTCAAATACAATACCAAGAACAACGTAACCCATGGGAAAATCACAAGGACACCAATCCGGATATCAGAACGTACTCCTAAAACAAGGACTCATCAGCGAGTAGATAGCACCCTTTGAGCATATACGGCTCTCTTCTAGACCGTCACGGGCTCTCGCTCTTCTTCTCGGCCTCGGGGCTCGCCGTCCAGGGCGCTGCCTACTTCCTCGCCATCTTCATCATGGTAGCTCTGATGCTGGTCGGCCGGCAACCACGAGTCCCGATCACCTCGCATGGGCTGGTCCTGGCCCGAAAGGTCTACTCCCTCGCCGCGGTTCTTAGCCGCACTGTCCCGTCGGCGCTGGGAAAGGGTGCGGGTCCGCGTAGACAGGTCCGACTTCACCGAAGCCTTGGACGTGACCCAGTTGGCCAGGGCTTCTTCGCAGTCCTGGATCACTCCTTTGCTGGTGTCGTATCCGTCGTACGCCGTACGTGTCTCACCAGGCGTCACAGGGGTGTCGTCAATGAGATCCAGGAGATGCTTGCCGTAGCCGGCGATGATAGCCACCTTCTCAGAGTGCTCACGCAGAGCATCGAAGTGGTACTGGAAGGCCGCCTTGAGCTTCTCGCGGGTGATGTTGGAGAGCTGGGCCTCGGCCACGAGCGATTCCGCCTCAGCACGAACCAGCTCCTGCTCCAGGACAACGATGCGAGGTGAGTTGGGGTCCTTGTACTTGAGCTTCGCGATCTCGTCGGTGATCTTCTGCTTGCCTGTTTGGACGTTAGGGGAGAGTCAAATAACAAGAGCATCCAAAAAAAAAAAAAGGCGACTCACGGTCCCGGCTGGGTTGCACGGAAGCTTCGATGTTACGAATGCTCTTGATGGTCACCCGGTACTGGTCGTAGCGATCGACGTAGAGATCCTCCAGCTCTCCAATCTCGTAGAGTAGGACCCCGATCTTATCGGTGACGTCCGACACATCTTCGTCGCAGTTCTCACCCCAGATGGAGAGTTGTTGCTATAGAACAATCAGCCTGAACTATAGCTGGAGAGAGTCCTTAAAGGTATCACATACCGCAGTTTCCATGCGCTCCTTTGCTACCAGTTCCATGGTGCGCATGACGTTTTTCTCCATCTTGACCAGCTGGGAGAGCTTCCGCGCTAGATCAGGTCCAAAGGCGCCGGCGGCATTCTTGCGAAAAGCATGTCCTGCTTGAGACTGTTACTACGCTTATCATCAAATGCGATTGCATCGCAATGGCCAGGGAACGGATTTCCATCGGACTGGGCTCAGAAGAGAGGAAAGGGGCGCAGAAAAGAAGAAAAAATACACACCGAAGCCACCTTTTCCCATCCATCGGCCGGTTTTGGTCGAGGAAAGTGGTGGAGGAGGATTCTCGATCTGCGAGGCGGTCGGCATGCGCGTTTGGCGCATGGAATAAGTACGATGCATGGTGAATCTCGACCGAACGGAGGGTTAGAAACCAGGAGGGGGTGCGGTGAGAATGATGAAAGAATCAAAAGAAGATTCGGGACTCGTTGGAAATCAGACGAGGCGGTATCTTTCAAAGTTCCCTTTTGCGCGCGAGTGACGTGTGCCAGAGGAAGCGACGGGATGCGACGGAAGAGGGAGACGCACGAGGCGGGGGAGAGGAAGAGAGATGAAGAGGGAACTGCAACCGAGAGGAATTGACTGACGAAAAGAAAGAAAGAATCGAATCGAATCCACGGGAGAAGGTGATGTCACTTTCTTGCTCTTATCGAGCGCCCCCGTTTTCTTTGTCGCTCGCTATAGAGAGAGTCTCGTCTTGTTGCATTGGAAACGAAACACCGTTGGTGACGTCGAGACTCGCTGGGACTCGCGCTAGACCCGATTCGCACGTCACGCTGGAGGGATGAGTAATAATGACGACAAACCTGATCGCCCAGGCGACAACTGGGGACGCAGATTGGCTGGGAGCTACTCAATCTCTAAAGGGGCTTTGATACTGCTCCACTGCTTCTGGCCTTTTTTTTTTTGAATTTTTTTTGAATTTTTGGTGGATTCGGCGACGTCATCCTTGCTGCAAAGGCTCCCTCTAGTCGGTGATATCATCGATGGTTCTCCTACCTCTTCGAACTTTCCCGGACGATTGGTTCAAACATGTCGGATGGTCGTGACGAATGCTGGTTTTCTTTTCTTGGTCGCACAAAAACAATTCCAGAAAATTTTGAATCAAGGTTCAGTTTCAGTGTGCGCAGCCATCCTCGCATATCACCAACCTCGGCCACATGACCTTCAGATAGAGCTCTACACAGTATAACAAGCTGATAGAAGATCCAATTTCGCTAAAATCACGACGATCATATTGAAAATCCATTAAGACTCGGATGATCGAGCCTCCGCATTCGATCGTCAGATCTGATCAGTCGTGCACTTTTAATCTGGGCTGTTAAACATCGGTGACGAATAGTGGAGATTACTGTGGTAGCAACAAACCATAAGATCCCCAATCCATGGAATGTCAGAGTCTTGGCTACAGAAGGAGAATAAACGAGAAAATAATAGCTGTTACACCAAAAAATGTATCTACAGACTAATCCTTCCTGCCTCGTTGGGTCTTCCGCTTCTTACTGGTCGTATCGTTTCCACGAGGACACTGCACCGCCTCGTCTTCTAAGGTCCTCCGTTTGGTGCCTCTTGGTCGTCCTCGGTGGCTGGAGCTCCCAGGGGAATCGCCACCATTTACCTCTGCCTCCTCGCCTATTGGGGCGCCGGGATGCTGGTTCGCTCCGGCTTCACGTCGAAGCCGACTGAACGCCTTCTCCATCCGACTCTGCCCGCCTGAGCGAACACGCGGCGCAAACGCTCCCGCTCCTTGCGGGCCATGGAAAAAGTTCGTGATATTAGACTGCGTGCCTTCTTGCTCCCTACGGTTCATGTCCCGGATGACAGGGACCAGGACCTCGTCGGTCCGCTCCTGACTCCATCCAATCGTAGTCATCAGGAAGTTTCGCAGGCCATGTAGATCCGGCACCCCCCATTGAAATGGAGACGGATCCGAGTCGACCTCCGGTTCAAAGTAAGCCACATCTACTCGCGCGTCGGGGAAAGCCGGCGGCAGGAAAATTTTTGTAGCCTGCTTCTTGAACTTCTTATGGAAGGCAGCATGCTCGTCGTCGCCCTTGTTGGTTCCCATCTGGACCTGAGTCCACCAGTCACGAAACTCTTCCAAGCTGGCGAACTCCGTGATGATTTCCAAAGCCGTGACGGGCCCAATCCCGGGGATACCTTCTGTATAATCGCTGCCAAGTAGATGGGAGAAACTAATCAGTTTCTTCCGGTGGAGAGCGTACTCTTTCTCCAGATCCGACGCGAGGAAGCACTCGACAAACTTGCTTTGATTGAACATGTTCTTGTAGATTCGCGTGCCACCAAACAAGAAAATATCGCTATCATCGGTAATAATACCATCGACAAGACCTAGCGAGACCAGCTCCGCACATTGCGCTTCGGCTTCCATGGGCGCCGTGCAATATGGTAGACCAAACAGAGCCAGTAATTGCTGGCATTCTGTAATCATGATCTGTGTCACCTCATCTGCATCTCTGCGGTCCTTCTTTTGTTGTGCGCGCAATTGTTTGAGCTCTTGTTCGTAGTTGAAAGTGCTTTCAGCATGCGGTGCAGAGTTCAATGTGGCCGCAAATCGGACATGTTCTTCGCCTTCAGCCGCAAGCTGGCGCATCAAATCCTCATCTTCCGGGTCCGAGAACCCATCCTCTTCATCGGCGAAGTTTTCGGCTAGGCTTATTTCAGCGGTATATTCTGGTTTCAACTCGGTGGCAATGCTCTTAGGAATATGTTCTTCTGGTTGAATTGCAACATTCTCAAACTCGGGTGAAGGTGAGGGCTCAGTGCGCAATGTAGCTTCTGCTACTTCCGGCTGAATTGCTACATCCTTTAGCTGGGGTGGTGGGGATTCAATCTGCACCGGCACGTGTTCGCTAGAACCAACCCTTCCATCAGTAGCATATTTTTCACGGCTCTGCTTGTCTGAAGATAAATCCAGCTTGGGAACTGATATAGGAATATTATTTTCCTGCGCTTGTGGCAGAGCATTGGTACCTGCCAGGATTTCTGCACTATCTAAAGTAGCCTGAGCAGCGGCGTTGCTCTTGTCTTCCGCATCCGACTCCAGATCAATAACCTCATTGGATTTCGGTAGCTTGTCAACATCGATAACCTTGGGGGATTGATGATTTTTCAGAAAGACGTGGTGTGGGGTCATAACTGCACCCCGATAGCTTTGCAACGATCCATTATTGGCATTGCCGGCGTTATCGGCAATAAATTCAGCATTTGAATTGTCTCCCGAGAACCATGGTGGTAGCGTAATGCTCTCTTTCTGTTTTGTATCAGCGTCTTTTTCAAAACCACCGGCATGCTCATCAACTTCCTTATCCCGCGGCTTGTCTATCTGAGACGGCTTGTTAAGTTTCATGGACTCGAAAGGCAGTGGCCCGTCGAAGGGATTGTCGATAACGGGGCGCGCAGCGGTCTTGGTTGGCTCTTTCTTGGTCCTCTTTGATTGTGCTAACGCAGCTCCAAAATCAAGTCCATCATCGTCACTTGCAGGCTCAAAGTTGAAAGCCGACTCTTGGGTTGACAGAGGGGCAGTGTTTCTATTGATCGGTATGTCAGGCATACCTTTGTCCTGTTGCCCCAACGCTTCACTCTGAAGCGACATTGCTATTGCTTTCTGAAGATCTTCTTCCTCATTCTCGCCACCATCCTCAAACAGATCATGCATCGTTCGACCGCCTTGTAGATATTGATGGTCACCATCTTGAACAAATAGGGAGTCATCCTCGAAGTCTCGTGAGCTAAGGCTAGCTCTTCTCCCAAGAGCTTTCTGCATCTGCTGTCGGATTGATTCATCAAGAGCACCCTCTCGAAGAAAAGGAAGTTTAGGGAGTCGGTTGAGGCCCTCAATTGGCACGTCTTCAAAGCCTCCGTCGTCATCTGATACATCACCCCTTTCTGGTAGAATATCTTGCATTCCGTATGCATCGACGTCAATGGGCTTGCCCTCACGGCCCTCATCTTTGTTCCCCACGACTCCTAGCGCCCAACCGCCTTCAATGGCGCTGTCCTGGACCAGAACGTACTCTTTACCCCTCTCTCCAGCAATTCTTTGCCCTGAGTTGTAGAACGCCTCTTCCCCATTCATGCCATTAATATTCATCAGACGTTGAGTGAGGTCATTCCGCTCCTTGACTCGCTCGATTTGAAATTTGGAGAAAGCCATACGATCTGGAAACATGACATCCAACTGCTCTTTCGAGTATCCCATTCGTAGACGACTCCGAAGTCTAGCCGCGTTTAAGATATTGTACCGGTCGGTAGCCGGCAAACTGATAAAAAAAGGGCTGTCAAAATCGATTTTAGAGAAGTCGTAAAGATTGATATCTTCCCCCCGGTGGAACTGCCTTGCATACTCCTCTAGTTCCTCCCGAGACATGATACGGGGATCATTGGGGGCACCCATCTCTTCAAGCGACACATGCAAATCCGGAAGATGATACGCATCTTTCTTTCTGAATGAACGGCTGTTTTGCTTCTCCTTATCTGTCATGAATGCCTCGTCCGCATATACTGGTTTATCCGACACCTCCTCCTCTTGCCTGCCCGTGTTGTGCTTGCGCCTGGCCGCCTCTTCCTCGGCAGTCCTTTGCATGTGCACAGCAAGTAACTTTCCAGCCGTGCGGACGGCATCTTCTCTGCGACCTTCTCGTCTCTTCTTCCTATTGGCTATTGTTTGTCGCTTTAATGTTGGAGCACCGCCATCAAATACGAACACTGGCTTGATTCCAAAGTAAAGCAGTTTGCAGATCCGACGGAAGAAGCCCACGATATGAGAATTACGGAGTGCGTTTCCTTCTTTATCACGCACCGCCTTCAAAAACTGATATATCCAAATCGATGCATCAACTGCCAACCGCTTCTTGTTGAGAGTTTCCAGCTTGACGGGCCGTGCACAAGGCTGGACAACGGTCCATAGCCCGTGAACACCCATGCTGACTCAATCGAATACTACCTATTGCTCACACAAGGGCGGGTGAGCTGGCAATAGGATAGCTTCGACAACGCGATGGACATCAGGATGTCTGCATCGGAGACGACACAGGTATACACCGAACCAGTCGGCGTCCCTGACGACTTCGTAAGACCAAGAACACCGTCCGACGGATTCCGCGTCGCCACTTCACGAGGAGCGCGATATCACGTGATGTAATTACGCCATTAACGGTAAAGCGCGTTGTGGAGGGACAGGTGGTTACATAAGCATTCACAGACTCTAGAATTTTATGAAGCCAGTGGGATAGTGCTATGCGGGGAAGAAGCCCTTGGGTTGAATATAATATATTGCCTGAAAGCCGGCGGCCAATGTGCTTCGCTGGTTGCACCAATGCATCCCTCGCTGGAGGTTAGAGATGAATCTAATAACAGTCATGGCCATTGCTGACTTCATTTTAGCACATTGATGCTTGCCTTCCTATAGCAGCGCTGAAAGCATTTGATCTGGGAGATAATAGGCTTCTTTTTGAAGGCCAAGGTCCACATGTGCGGTTGTTTGATGAAGGCAGCGGCAGACTGCTAGCCAGTCTGCAGACTTTCAAGCGAAGCAACATCCATGGATTCATTGTTCTCAATCAAGAGCAGCAAGATACAGCGAAAGCATGTGCTCAGCTTCTAGCCTGGGGAGGCGAATCATTGAGACTCCTTAGCTTGTGTATTACTAACAAGCCCTCTGGTGAAGTGGAGGCGTCTTTACGGACCACATGTGCTGAGTATTTGGCACCAGATTGGATATTGGCCGGATGTACGCCTGACATCAAAAAGGAACCAATGGAAGCCTACATGGTAACAGCCCATAATGCGATTCTTCGCATGTCTGTTGTAGACGGGACCTCCTTAGGATACGCGAAGAGTATTCGATTGCAACACCTCGTGGCGGGAGTTAAAACCCTTCTCTACTCGGCTGATACCATTTCGTGCTCGTCCTCTCACATCCTGATTGCTTCCGGGACCATCTTTGGCGAAGTTATTGTCTGGTCTTGCTATTTAAACGAAGAGGACAGTCTTTTCAATGCAGTGGCCTCAATTCATCACTTTTTTACCGGTCACGAAGGGTCTATTTTCGGAGTCCGGATATCCCATATGGTCTCTTTACCTGGCAACTCTACTGGACGACTGCTGGCTAGCTGTAGTGATGATAGAACCATCAGAATCTGGAACATATCTGATTGTGAGAAGTCATCACGCCATGATCCTTCTGCCTATTCCACGGACGGCTTCGAACTTCGAACCACAGGTTTTGGTGATAGCACTCTCGGCTCCGAGTCCTGCATCGCGAGTGCTTTTGGCCACCAGGCGCGGATATGGAATGTGTTTTTTCTCACGACAACGATTGGTGACAAAGGTAGACTGAATCTTGTTTCGCGTGGTGAAGATGCCACTTGTCTCGTGTGGGATCTCAGCTGGGATCCTTCGTCGCCAGAATCGGACTTCAAGCTGAGTGAGATTTCTAACCTGCATCAACACTCCGGGAAGCACATATGGGCTTCTGATATGCGTAGCATAGGTGCCGAGACGACAGTGTATACTGGGGGCTCTGATGGTGCGTTAAAGTGTTTCAAGTTAGGGATAGACGAGACAGGGGCCGTGGTGGTGTCTAACAGAAACCGCCGCATTAACTTTTCTGTCAACTCTCCTGGCTCTGAACCAAAGCTTGAGAACACCATGAAAAAAATCGGTTTTGTCACTCCAGATTGTTTCATCGCAACCACTACCCAGGGCGAAGTCCAAATTTGCAGCATCGAATCTTCAGCCTCAGTGAAGAGTCATATCTTCAAAGAGACTGTATCGGTGGAAGAAGATCTTCGCTCATATTGTGCGATTGCTGGTCTACCACAACATGGGCTGGCACTGTTAGGGAATGCAAGAGGATCTATACGGCTGTACAATCACCACGACAAATCACTGTCCATTTTAGCGGAGACGGGCCAAATGCCACAGGGGCTTTTCGCCCTTGACTACCAACGCAGCACATGTGGGTCAGCAGGGACGCTGTTCTTCCTCACATCACATGCAAGATTCGACAAAGCAGACTTATTCATGGTCACAATATCAGAGAATGAGAAGCCACAAGTGAAGAATATAACGATGACTCTTCCCAGGCGCTTCGTTGTGGGAAGTGCCTCCTTAGTGTATTGTGGTGATAAATATCTAGCATTGGGCTCTCAACGAGGTTCACTGGCTATATACCCGATTACCCCGGCAGAGTCTCCCTTGCAGCCTCTACTGGACGAGGTCATGCATCCAGAGGGCGTCAACTCGATTGAATCATTCTCATCTCTTTACGGGGGCGCGGGAAAGTCCCTGAACTATTTCTTGACCTGCGGCCGGGATGGCTTCTACAGTCTCCATACTTTGTTGAAGGATTCACAAGAAATAGTCTCTCTCCAGACCATCCATCACTCCATTCCTCTTCCAAGATTCAATATGATGGGTGTCTATGTTGACAAAGCTTCTTGGGATCTTATGCTGTATGGTTTTTCGGGCTCGGATTTCATTCTGTGGAACGAATCCACAAACTCGGAGGCTGCTCGGATGACCTGCGGTGGATGTCATCGAATCTGGGCCTTCTATCCCAGCCATACACAGCCAGGCTCCGGTTTGCTTGTATGGATCCAGTCTCACCTTGTGGCTTTCCAGATCCAGGGCGAGGCCAGACGTACTTTACGAGCTGGAGGCCCTGGAAGAGAAATCAAAACCATGGGCGTATCGCCCTCGAATGATGAAAGAGGAACGCTCTTTGCGACTGGGTCAGAGGATACCGCGTTGCGGATCTTTACACCGATAGACCCGGAGAAAGAGAGCAGATGGGGCGCTTTCAAATGCCTGAGGGTCCTCATGCAGCACCAGACTGGGTTTCAGCATATAGACTGGTCCAGAAATGGAAAGTTCCTCTTCACAGGAGCAGCGAATGAGGAGTTTTTCGTGTGGAAGATTCGCTCAATTCCCCTATTTGGTCTCGTAACGAATCTGGTCGCGTCGAGCCCGAAGAGCCATGCAAATTCCGATCTTCGAGTGACCAGTTTCGACATGATTGAGATCGAAGGAGAGGAAAATGAGGGCGATTTCTTACTCTGTCTGTCGTACTCCAACTCCACACTCAGGGTATGTGATACACTCGACCACGCCCACTTCATAGCTAACATAGGTAGATCTTCCGTTATTCCTCGTCGGCTCATGGAGGATTTACGCTACTGGCCAAGGGCACATATACAAGCAACTGCTTAACGCAGGTACAATTTGCACTACGCGACTCGTCCTTGGTTTTGATCACAGCTTCTACGGACGGATACCTTACACTTTGGAATTTGACACCGATCATCAATACTTTCTTCTCGATCGCACCTTACGACTTGACATTACGTCTGAAGCAACCTATAGAGGCGATGACGACATCTCCGGAGGATATTTCCTGTGAAAATCGATACCAGATCCATTCCAATAGTATCAAATCATTGGAGATGGTGCACGTATCTCAAGCCGCATCGCTGATCATCGCTGGCGGCGACGACAACGCGTTGACACTGTCTCTCCTGAACACGAATTTTACCTATGCCGAAGCCAGTGATCGTGCCTGCACTGTCTCCATCCCGGACGCTCACGCAGCTTGTGTAACCACCGTCAAAGTCCTTAAAAAGCATGCATCTCCAGATGGTACGACCCAAATTACCGTGGCCTCGTCTGGAAATGACCACCAGATTAAGATCTGGCGGGTCGATGTGGACGCGAATAAGGACGGGTTTGAGGCGATTCAGGTCCGAAATGTGGTCGACAGTTATAGCTCCGTGGCGGACATATCGACCGTTGACATCATCCGAGACACAACGGGGGAGACTAAGCTGCTTGTCTGTGGTGTTGGCATGGAGATCCTGAGCCTTCGTCTGGATCAATTATGAATTCTTACGATAAGATGTACATAGTATATAGATCTAGAATAAGACGCTTACGACATCTGCAAGACTGTCTCTCTAAGATCACCGTGATCGGAAAGGAATGGAGCAAAACTCCGTCTCTCTCGCTTGATCTCATTCTTCGATTGGCCGTGATCTTCATCGGTCATGATGCTCCATTTCCGACCCCGCAATATCAGCTTCGGGAGGATTTTTCCGTCCACTGCAGACAGTAGTATCATTGCCTGAAAGTCCGTGGAAGAATCTATATATAAGTACAATATGACAGATTCTTCGCGCGGGGCTTGTTTCACCACATGTATCCATGTTGATCCCGAACATGATGAAGGTCCACATTCTGTGTGTGATGAGCAGCATCCTCGCTCTGGTCGCTGCGAGACCATGGTCACCGGCTTCAACCACGTATTTCTTTACCTTGTATGCGACTCTTTTCCCTTCCATCCCAAGAATCTAAATACTGACCCATAACAGTGGGAATTCATATACGCAAACCGACTTCAACAGTGATGGCGAGCAACCAACTCCTTCCAGCCCGATGGGAAATCCTCCTTTGGGTATGATCATCACATCTATCTTTCCTCTGCAAGCAACTTCATTCCTTATCCTTACACACTCCATAACCAGGCACTGGTACAACGGCCGGCGGCATCAACTGGGTAGGATACCTAACGACCACAGAAAACGCATCCCTGATTCTCTCTTACAACCTAGCTATCGGAGGCGCCACCATCGACAACGACCTTGTCTCATCGTCCCACGGGGATCTCGTCTCCCAAGTGGCACTCTTTGAAAAGGCGTATGCCAATAAGCCCGATCCAGCGCCTTGGACGGCTGAGAGTGCTGTTTTCGGGTTCTGGATTGGAATTAACGAGTATGACATTAGCTACTTGATCTAGTTTTGGAAGTAATGGCCTGACAGGAGTATGTATAAACTACTAGTATCGGTAGTTCATTCAACAGGGAAGACGCCAATACATTTATCCCGAAATTGATCGCTCGATTGGCATCTCTCGTGCAGAAGGTCTACGACGCTGGAGGGAGAAAATTTCTCTTCTTGAATGTACCACCGACGAGTCGGAGCCCGATGTTCCTGAATCAGGGAAATGATACTGTGCAGAGACATGCTGCGTATCTGGCTGTGTATAATAGGAATCTTAGATCTATGGTGGCGGGGTTCGAGATGAATCATACCGACGTGAGTCTCCATACCAGTGGTGTTAATATCGTCTGGGTAATTCTGAGTTTCATCTAATGCTGGTGCGGCAGGTCTCCGTCGTTTACTATGACTCGTGGGCGTTCATGACCAAAGTGTTGGATCGGCCTTTGGATTACGGATTCCCGGATGCGACGTGCATCAATCAGGACGGGAGTTCCTGTTTCTGGTGGAATGATTATCATCCGTCGTCCAAGTATCATCGGTTGCAGGCGGAGGATATGAAGTCGGTGTTGATGCGGCCGGGGTGGTAATTGAGTTGAGTAATATGAATTGTTCTATCTATTTATCTGGATTCATATGGCGTAGATTTAATTGAGTTTCAGATATATAACGGATATAATACACGGAATGATTAATCAAGTCAATCAGTTACCCAAAATGCCACGGAAACAACTGACTTCATCGGCCCCTGTTTCAATGGCCAAGACAGTCTACAGTGTACCAGTTAGAATCGATCTGGATAAATCTTTCCTCCGCTGGATATCCACTAGACACTTGGTCGAGATTCCCCGCGAATCATTCAACCGCGAGAAAGTAGATCCAATCTAATCATGGGTTCGTGTCTTCCAAATGGGGTTGATTCCGGAGAAATACATTGAGCATCGAGGCTGAGGGAATGATATAAATGGTTGGTTTTGTGAATTGGCAGTTCCGTAAATTCTAAATCGTACTCTTGTGTGGTCTCTATAGATGTTTTTCGATATGAAGTTTAGCTGCTTGATCGTTGCCGCTGCGGCAGTTTCTGCGATTATTGCTCCCCTGGACAAGAAGCAAAAGAGCGATTCAGCTTTGGAGTGTTTGTTTCACTAGTTCCTTTCTGTTGTTTGATGGCCTAACAAAGACGATGCAGGGGTTGGCACAAATGAATCTGGAGGTGAATTTGGTCAAAACAGCATCCCAGGAAAATATGTATAGCCCTAAATATCACTGCGAAGATTAATACCCCATGGCTAACGTGTTCTAGGGAACCGAGTTCATCTTCCCAGATCACTCAACCATCTCAGCCCTGATTGACAAGGGGATGAACATCTTCCGGATCCAGTTCTTGATGGAACGATTGACCCCGGATGACATGACCAGATCCTATAATGATGCCTATCTGAAGAACCTGACCTCGGTAAGTCGGTCTTGTGTGGAAGGGATTCCATTCTGATCTGCGCAGGTTGTGAAAGCCGTCACAGACGCAGGCGCCCATGCAGTTTTGGATCCTCATAACTATGGTCGATTGTGAGTTCTCTTTTCTTCTGTATTATGTATAGTAGAGATTGACATCCCTAGCAATGGAAAAATCATCACAGCGACCTCGGACTTTCAGACCTTCTGGAAAAACTTAGCTGGAAAGTTTAAAGACGATGAGCTGGTGATCTTCGATACCAGTGAGTTTCGGTCTTCACCGAGGCCTTGTCCTAACCATGCTGATGTCGTAGATAACGAATACCACGATATGGACTCAGAACTCGTACTGAATCTCAACCAAGCTGCCATCGACGGCATCCGCGCCGCGGGGGCCACGACACAGTTCATCTTCGTAGAGGGCAACTCATGGACCGGCGCGTGGACATGGGTCGATCAGAACGACAACCTGAAGAGCTTGACGGACCCACAGGACAAGATCGTCTACGAGATGCACCAGTACCTGGACTCAGACGGGTCTGGCACCTCGCCGTCTTGCGTCTCAGCCACCATCGGCCTGGAACGAGTCACTAGTGCGACGCAGTGGCTGAAGGAGAACAACAAGGTGGGCATCCTGGGCGAGTTCGCCGGCGGAGTCAACGACCAATGTCGAATGGCACTGAAGGGGATGCTGGAATATTTGGCCGACAATGCGGACGTGTGGAAGGGAGCCATGTGGTGGGCGGCGGGACCTTGGTGGGGAGACTACATCTTCAACATGGAGCCTCCAAATGGGGTGGCTTATACGGGAATGATGGATATCCTGCAGCCTTATTTGTGATCCATAGGGTAGGGTACATAGTAGTTTGGCCATAATAGTTTGGTCTTTATCTGATAAACTAGTCGATTTTTCAGATGTCGGTCATCTAACCAAAGTAGTTTAATCGGTGGAGAACTGGACATAACCTAATTAGAGGCAGTGTAAAGGATGTAGACTGTGGAATGAAGATGCCTAGAATACCCCATACGAAGTAAGGAGTAGAGAACGAAAATAGCAGAGTTTGGGGATCCATGGTCTGCGCCTCAGAGAATTGTATAACCTCCTCCCTATTGAATGACCTCATACTCGCTCTACTCTGTAGTCTTTACTCCGCATATACGATCAGGCATATCAATTTTATTCCGCAGGGACTGTCCTCTGCCTGTGCGGAATTTAGTTATTCTCTGTGAAATTTCTGAGAACTTAATTTCTGCCCCTTATGGGTCCATGGATGGGGCCAATACTTGGCGACTATTATCAGTTATCAATCTCCACATAATTTGTTGGATGACTTCGTTGTAAACTTGTAATTATCTCTGTACAGAGTAGAAGTAAAATACATGTACACATACAGAGTATCTTGATATGCATGTACAGCTTGCGCGTCCCAGCCACCTACGTGGATAGGGCTGGTTGATTCCTGCCTACTACGGCTAGCGGGGTCCCTGTAATACCGTCTCCAGGTTGCGGTGGAAACAAAACGGGTCAATTTATAGAAACACGCGTGGCGTAGACCATCCCGTGTCCCGCTGATTGGTCCGTCGGCTTAGGGAAAACACTGCGCCTCAACATATGAAGGCCTAAGGCTGTCAATGCCGGTCGCAAGACATACATACTTAAAACCTCCCATCTCGCTCATCATCTCTCTGTTTATCATCTACTATTTCTCTGTCGTCCGTCGTCTACCATCTGCCATCTATCTCTCTGTCATCGATCTCTGTGCTGAACTCCTTACGTCTAATACCAGCACGCCCAGTCTCCGTAAATACTATAGCAACGCCGACAACATGGGCAAAGGCGGTCGCATTCTATGCATTTTCACCCCATATGCTCTCACCATCGCCTCGTTGGTGTGCATCATCATGGTCGGGATAGGGTGTACGAATTCAAGCTCCGGAACCCTGAACAACCTCTACTTCTTCCGCGTATGCACATCTCCCTATCCCTTCCCTATACAGTATTACAATACTAACCGAGGAACTATAGGCCAACCTGCAAAATCTCACCACCACAGCATCCAAATCGAAGGTATCCGATGCCCTCGAAGCCGCGCATCTCAAAGTCAACGACGGTGATATCAAAACCGCCTTGGAACAGATCCAGAAGCAGTTCGACGTAGCGGACTTCTACACCGTCGGTCTGTTGGGCTACTGCGACGGCAATGTCACCAACGGTGACCACTACGAGGTCAAGGAGTGTTCGAAGCCCAAGGCCCAGTTCTATTTCAACCCGATCGAGGTCTGGCATTTGGAACAAACCGGTGCCGAGAATGCCCTCCCTAGCTCCGTTCGCAAGGGCTTGGATCTCTACAAGAACGTCTCCAAGTGGATGGTCATCGCTTACATCGTTGCCTTCGTCGCTACCATCGTTGAACTCCTCGTCGGACTCTTCGCTATCTGCAGTCGTTGGGGTAGCTGTGTGACCACTCTGGTCTCGATTGTATGTCCCCCCTCCTCTCTCTACATGTATGTTCTCATGCTAATAAAATAAAACCAGGTCGCATTCCTATTCACCACCGCCGCCTCAGTCACCGCAACAGCCATGTTCGCCACCATCACCGGCGTCTTCAACGAAAACCTGAAAGACTATGGCATCAAGGGCAGCATGGGTAAGAACATCTTCGTGGCCACCTGGTTGGCCGTCGCCTTCTCTCTGGGCGCTGCTCTCTTCTGGTTGTTCAGCTCCTGCTGCTGTTCCGGTCGCTCGCCCTACAACCACAAGAACAAGAACCCTCGTGCCATCACCGCCGAAAAGGCCCCCTACACCTACGAGCCTTTGGGTACCCCCGCCGTACCTCCCTACGGTAATACGGCTTACCCGGCTCCGGCGAATCACAATCACAATCAGCAGTCGAGTGCCTATGAGCCTTTTCGTCATGTTTAGATCATAAGAGTGAAAATTTTTGGAGAGCGAGAAGAAAAGAAGAAAACAGAAACAAAAAAAAATGGAAAATGGATAAAAAGGTACATGAATCCATGATTTCTTGCAGTCTGTCCCGCAGGAAAAGTGGATCTTAATGAATTTAATGCCCGTTGCTACGAAAACTTCAGGGGGGTTTTCCAATTTCGTCCGTTGTATTTTACTTGACTTATCGGTTTGGGCTTCGGCGGGTCTTTGCTCCCTTCATACATACCTTTGGTTATAGATAGACGTCTACACAGATACCCTCCTTATACGATTTTTTTTACGGATTTGTTCGATAGGTTCAATTAGATTGCGTACGATATCATCCATGTCTGATATGTATTACTGAGTCTAGGCAGCAATGGATATGTTATAAAAATAAATTGATGGGACATCAATTAAATGAACGTTCAGATGTCACAGCAAATATATATTTCCGAAGCGAATACTATGATAACAGACCTCTTCTATCTAATAATGAAATCGCTGAATTACCCCCCTTTCATCCACAGGAATACGAGCTCCACCACGCCGTTTACGCTCAACCAAGACATTCTGGTCGGCCCGCGCCCACTTCTTGAACGGCGTGTTGAAATCATCAGACCATGTAGGCCCGCGTTCGCGTATATGGCGAAGGGAGTCGAACCAGTTCTCGTTGACACTCTCCGCCTCGCTTTCATCGCCCGGTTCAACATCAGGTGCTGCCACCGGCTCTTCGGCGGGTGCGCCCGGTTCACGGTCCCCTAGCTCGATGCTAGCTGTTTCGTGGGTCTCATCCATTATCTCGTCGTCATAGTCAACCTCGTCGGCGCCTTGAGTCTCGTCCACTATTTCATCACGGTCAATCCCGTCGGCGGTTTGAGTCTCGTCTATTATCTCGTCATCGTCAACCTCCTCGGCCGCTAGGATCTCAGTATCTTGTCCGGGCTCGACAGCTGCAGCGTCTGCCACATGGGAAGCCTCATCTCTATCCTGGTGTGCGTCTGCGTGATTTTCGAACAGTGTGTGCCACATTGTCTTACTACCCGAAGTCGGAGTCGACATGCTGGGTGACGCCTGACCGTTGTGGGCCTCGGATTGCAACCCCTGTGTAGAAAGTCCAGTAGACTGTGCGTGAAGACTGTGGAATCTTTCTACAAGACTTCCGGTAAACGATGTATTCTCCAGGGGCTGAGGAAGAGCTGGACTCGGCACGCCCTTTGGCTGGGCTGCAGAGACATTCTGGGAAGCAGCGGCTTGAATCCCATCCGCCGTGAGACTTCGCTTCTTGTACGATGGTCTGGAGACATTGGATGCGAAATATTCCTCGTACGCTTCTGACTTTACATCCATACCCATGCCCAGGGCCTCCTCAATATGCTGAGGGTATTCCTCTAAGTGCTTGATGATAAAATCATCCCAAAGGAAAGACCGCTGTAAAAGTCCTCGTGCTCGAACGTCCCGCAACTTAGAACACACCTTCGTGAAATGTACAAAGTCCCCCCGATATGTTGGGTAATCGCTTCGAAACTTTTCGTAAATTCTCTGTGCCTTAGCATGATTGCCAGAGCAGCCAATATAGCTCTCCCGACGTGAAATCACATTGGGCGTTGATGCTCTTATAATTGGTGCATGTATATCCTCATGATTTTCCTGAAGCATCTTGTACCGTTTTGCGGGAGACTGCTCTCCTGCGTCGTAAGACATGAAGCGCTTCAACGGCGACTTCTGAGTATGTTCAATTGGCGGGTCTTGTGCGGACTTGGGAGCTTCCGATGCATCTTCTCCATTTTCGCCCGACTGCATTGAAGGGAGCACCTCATTGTGAGAAGAGAAGAGTTTCGACGATTCATTAAACTGACATACAGAAATAGAGCCCCCCAGCCCCGGTGAGTCGACGACCACCGCAGAATGTGGGGAAGGTATAGAGTTCTGAAATGGCCCATCACCGTTGCTCAGCTGTGTCCCCATGACGTCCACTTCATGAGAGCCGTCATTGCCCTGGGAAGGATACGACATCTCTTGGGTGTTTTTGGTGCCAGTATCGTTGCTGGCATAAGTATTAAGAATGCGCGACTGCGATGATGACTCGACCAGGAATGGGCTGTCGGAGCTATCCAATCCGATCTTGGTATTGCCTCTGTTCGCAGTCTGGGAGTGATTGAAGTTAGTAGTTGGCGTCTCCATGACCTGCACCTGTTCTAGTTGGAGATATCCAGCAAGGGATGGCCCTGAGCTGGTAGACTCAGGCTCTGACTGGCTGCTAAGCCGTGCTTGTGAGCTACCTCTGAGGGGACAGGGAATGGAGGTATCCATTACCGAATCTTGGCTTTCTTTGTCAGACTCCTGCTGGTCTGGGACATCATCTTCCAGTTCCATCAATTGTGCTTCAGGCGCAGATGCTTCAGTTGCCTTCTCGGCATTCTTATTAGATGCGCTATCCACTGATGCGCGTTGACCTTGAGGGTTCTCGAGTATCGATTGGATGTTAGATTGGCTTTTTCCAGCTGTCTGTGCGACTGGCTGGTTTCTCTCTGCTGGACTACTGTCTGCCGGTAGTTGTTTTCGACGACGAGCAGGGGTTTCGGGAGAATTTGACCACGAGATATCGTCACCATCTTGGTCTTCGTCCTGGTCATCTTCAGATTCCGAACTTGTCTGAGGCGCAGAGCTGCTACTGACAGGTGCAGGTTCAGGTGAGTCGACTGGTTTAGACACAGAATCGTTCAGCTCATTCTCCTTGATCGAACGGTTTCTGTTGTATGCAATGGTATTCCACTGGCTCAGAAGTGGAGCTGGAAAGTGCCCTTGGGGCTCCCTCTCCCCTGGAAGGGGCGGCACCCAGCACCGGACATGTTGCTCAAAAAAAGCAGCTTGATTCTTTGGTACTCTAATATCTCTTTTGCAGATCCTCGTCATGCCATACCAAGGGTCGCTGTGGCCAGAGCTCTGATGAAGTGGCTGTCTTGTTGTAGATGCTTTTTGTGGTGAAAAATGTGCAGTTGCCTCTGATATGGGTGCTCTATTTACATTTGCAGAGGGCCCCACAGAGTGCTCTCGCTGCTCATTTGTTTCAGTAACATCAGAGGCTCGTGCACTATCGTCTTCGTGTCGCGGATTTGTATTATTGGTGTTATGGTCGAGGCTTGCGGAATCAGGCACTGTGACATGCGCAGACTCGTGTGCATCGTCAACCTCTGTACGTCCGTTATTACCATTCACAACAGGCTCGCTTTCACTACGTTGAGCCTGCTCCGCCACCTCAGTTTCGCTTGAAACTGCGCCTCCAGCTGGTCTCGCAGTAGTCTCATTCCCAGTTGGTGACTCATTACTGTCTGTCACTTTAGATTGAGGACCTAAGAGCCCCAGTAGCTTGTTGGAGGATGTAGAACCAAGTACCGGTGTATGGTTCAAGGCTGAAATCCTAGGAGGGTGACTGACAAGCGGCTGATTTTGAGACGATATAAAGGCTTCCGAATCATCATGCGGTTGCGTTTGGAGGGGAGGCTCAAGGAAGCGAAAGGATCCTGACATAGTACCCTGGAGCGTCTCAGCCCGGGATTTGGCCTCGCTAAAAACCGTCCGCATCATTTTAGATAATGATGGGTTCTTCCTGATACCCCTGCCCTGCGGTGGTCCTTTTATCTGGCCCCTGTCCCATGCAATACAGAAGTGCAAGACGTAAAGATGGAGTTTGGGCTGGGACATGGAATACTCCAGAACAACCTCAAAATCCAATAACTGGAGGACGCATCCTCTAATGTCATCATTCTTGAACGAGCGGTCGGGAAATTCGGTCCGGTAGCGTTGTAAGGATTCTCTCGCCATGATCGCATCAATTTGGGTCTGTAGATCGGTCAGGTTGAGGCTTAATATCCCGTCACTTTCCCTCCGCTAGCAGGGTAAATTTAGGTCGTCAGCAATTCGATGGTTCTTTGATGATTAGTCGACGGAGGAGAACTCACGTTGTTGATCAAGGCGAATTGCTGGGAATTATTTGGAAACCGAAGGTTACTTCCATCGTCTTCCACTTCTGAGCTACTCCACCGCGCAGAAAAGCAATGTTCAATTAAAGATGCAATCCAGATATCTATGGATGCCATAATGCAGAGCTAGTAAATAGAATGGCAGCAGCATCATAGCCTGCGAACGATGGGCGTTGGCGAATGCTTTTCTATGGAAGTAGTGACAGGACAAGCGGATATTAAAGATTTACATCACCTTATTGATGCCCGTATTAGCTCAAGATGAAGGTGAGTCGTCGTCTGAAGCCATTAAGCGAGAGGCTCATCATATATCTGAAGAATCACTGCCGGCGCGGGTCGAACATGACGCGCCCTCACCGCCTGCCGAATCCACGCATCCCATTCATTCCTGTCACTACACGTCATCGCAGCAGGCACATAATAACACCCATGCCGTCGAAGAAAAATACCGAAAAATAGTCCTGCAGTTGGAGTACAGAACTGATCGTGTTCTATCGCTTACCCCGGCAGATGCAACGTCGATCGGCTTATGCATGGATACCTGCCTCGAAGTCTCCCACCAGTTCCTTCGTCTATCCACGAGCAATCGAAGCTCCACCGAGCAGTTGTTGGGTACTGTGCATGTCACTGCCAGTTTCCCAATAGACCGGGGTGGTTGACATCAGACTCCTTCGTGTCGATACTCTTAATGATACTAGGCCCAGTGAAACCTTAGATGGAGTCCCAACAGTCTCGGACGTCAAGCCCAGCCCCATCGCCCGTGTTCCTCCCACTCGGGCGACGGGGATCTCGAGCCTCACTGTCCACCCAAGCCGAACGGGAAGGTTTAAATGCGACTCTCGACCAGATCCATACGGCAGCATATCAATCGGATTCTCTCACCGTGTTCAACGATTTCACAAACCCACCCGCCCCGAGTTCTGCAGCAGAAGAGAAGAGCTTCTCAGGTGAAATCCAAGGGGGGTTAAGTGGATTGTATAGTCGGTTTCGGACCTCAGTTGGCGGTGTGAGAGATATAGTCAGCAGCGTGGGAAGGTTGTCGGATAAGGCATCCGCAGAAGATCATGGTCCAAGAAGCCCTCCGTTAGAGCGCTCCGGAGCAAAGCCTACTCTTGATCCTGCAGCCTTCGGAGTGGAACCTCAGCAATACCACCCAGGCTCATCTCAGGGCTCTAGGCTACATTCCCCGATGTCTTCCAGCCATCACCCTATCCAAGATGGCCCTCAATCTTTGGACACTAAGAAGGGCTCGAAACTCTCGTCAAAGACAACGAGCGTATCTTCAAAAGCCTCGATTTCACCCTCCCCTGCCTTAAAATCTCCAGCTGCTCTACCGAAAGCCACAGCGAACTCTATAGCCGTTGATCCGACGGTTACAGAAGTACATGTCAATGCCATGAAGGATCCATCTCACTCAAGCAATAATTCTGTCAACCTGTCTACCCACAGCTTGCAGACAATGGATTCGGGAGGTACAGACAAGGAAGAAACCCCACATACTGCCTCATTAAGTTCTTCGGGCTGGAGCCAACGGGTATCACACTCCCCTGTATTACAGGCGAAGCCCCAGAGTAGCTCTGTTGAAGGTCCGGGGATGTCAGAATTAAGCAGGCCTTCCGCAACAGGTAGCCAAGTGCCTGATAACATGAAGAGGCTAGAGGGCCAAGTCGCACACGAGCTAGATTCGTCGTTGCCTGGCCAAGAGCGGAAAGGTAAGAATTCGGTTGATGGATCCCAAGACAGCATGCCATTATCCCAAGAGAGATTCAGATCCAATTCGGCCTCTTCTTTCAACCCCGACTGGTCCAGTGCCATTTCGGGATCTGGAACGAACAGTGTTTCTCACTCCCCTAATAATGGAGATAATGCATTCCCTGATAAGCTACCGGCTTCTACAGCTGCAACATCGCTGTCACTGACGGACGGGGAGACGCGATCAAGAGAGTCTTCCAAAACTCATGTGAAGGAGGTGCCGTCTGTTCCAAGCTCTGCCCGCTTGTCTGGATATGTTGCGCCTCAGGCCTCCCAGGTCGAGCCAGCTTCGGGGCTGCCTCTGGTGCCCCCAATAAACACAGCCGTTGATCGTGTCCCCAGTAGCCAGGATGCACGAAGTCGGCGTCCACCGGTGGGAGAAGGTGTCATATCGCATCTCCGGAGTAAACTGCTCAGTAAGGATTTTTGGATGCGTGATGAAAATGCGAAAGACTGCTTTCATTGTGGTGAGCCTTTTTCAACATTTCGACGGAAGCACCATTGTCGAACTTGCGGCCAGATATTCGATTCCAAATGCACCCATCTCGTTCCCGGGGACAAGTTTGGCCAGCAGGGATCTATTCGCGTTTGCAAACCATGTCAAGCCATGATCAACGCACATGACGATGATTCGTCCGAGTTTTCAGACAGTGAACAGAGTCCAGTCATCGTCAATCCTCGAGTTTCTGACTTTTATCCTCGTATGGGTACAGACGATGATGACGCATCTTCCGTTGTGTCCCAATCGATCGAGCATGTAATGAAGACACCAACTATGGCAATCCCGGCCACGAGGCGCGCTGGTGAGGGCCATAACCGCCGTTCAGCTGTTCTTGAGATCAGCCCAGACCGTCCGTTAGCAAGGCCCACGTCTTCAAGGTCACTGAAATCATCTCTCAGTGGAAGAGCTCACTCCATAGGGCACAAGCGCCACCACTCTCGTCAACAGGTTATTCGTAACTTCAAGCCGTATCATGATGATCGAGCACCATTCCAGCGGCGTCATATGGACGACGCTACCCTTGAATCCCGACTACCCGCCTTTCACAGAGACAACATTATCGACCCGGACCTAGCTCAGTACCTTTCGGATGAGGCGTCCAGTGGCGATGAACAGCCAAGTCTAATGTCAGCAGTTTCCGAGGGATCACTCTCCAAGAGCGGTGGTGAAACTGAACGAACAACATTTGGCGGGCTTCTTGCTGCTATGAAGAAAGGCCGCTCTGCATTTGGAGATCGAAGCGTGATAAGCTTTAATCATACGGGTGGTCGTGAGTTGGATGACGGCAGTTATAGCAGTTCCAGAGCGGTCAACCTTCCCCGAAGGCGGCGCAATCTCAGCGTTGCTAGCAGTATTCATCAGCGCTACTCTCCTAGAGCGTCGAAGGAAAGCGGTTTCACTACACACGAGCCGTCCAGTGCCGTCCATGTCTTCCCCAAGGGTATGCCTACTAGCGGTTTCAAGATGACAAGGAGCTCTTCAATGAGGGGGGCAGAGGCCCCCCCAGTTGAGCTCAACAAAGCTAGCTTACAGCATGTCCGGAAACTGTTACGCCAACTCTTGAACGACTCATCAGTTCCCCATGCCCAGAGCTGGGAGACAGCTCTTCTTCCCATACTTCTAAAAGCGGCAGACGATGTTGATCCAGATGTTCAGGGCGGCGATGATATGGACATTCGTCATTACATTAAGCTCAAAAAGATCTTGGGTGGTCGACCAGGCGACACATGCTATGTCTCTGGGCTGGTATTCACCAAAAATCTCGCACTTAAGAGCATGTCTAGAAGTATTCCGCAGCCGAAAATCTTAATCATCACCTTCCCTCTCGAATATGCTCGTTACCAACAGCACTTCATGAGCTTGGAGCCCGTAATTCGCCAAGAACGCGAGTTTCTTGAGAACCTTGTCAGCCGAATAGCTGCTCTAAGGCCCAATCTGCTTCTAGTGGAGAAGAATGTATCCGGCTTGGCCTTGGAATTGCTTGAGAAAGCCAATATCGCAACCGCGTACAATGTCAAGTCCTCAGTCCTGGAGGCTGTGTCGCGATGTACTAAAACAAGGATAATCACTTCCATGGATAAACTGGTAACTACCCCCATGGGTAGTGAGTGTGGTAGCTTCGATGTCAAAACCTATGTGTTTAATGGTCAAAAGAAGACATATATGTACCTATCAGGTTGCCGGAAAGAGCTTGGGTGTACCGTTGTTCTTCGTGGAGGGGACAAAGAAGTCCTTGCAAAAGTGAAGAGGATCACCGAGTTCATGACTTATGTTGTTTACAACCTAAGATTAGAGACCAGTGTGATGAGGGATGAGTTTGCTCAGATACCAACGTCATTTGAGGCTGAAACAGAAAAGAAGGCTGATGATATGTCGCGGTCATCGATGGCCAAAGCAGAGGAAAGGCATCGTCCACCACTTCCACAGGCGGATCCAAATGACTGGAAGACAGATGGCCTCTCTCAAGAGAAGGCTGCCATCACCAGCGAGGACACCGATGTGCCTGACGACGTGCCTATGCCAACCTACTATGAAGACATCGTTCGGGACCATGAAACGAAGATCCTCTCCGCCTCTCCGTTTGTCAAGTTTGAGCCTCCGTACCTGCTAATGCGTGCCAGAGAGATGGAACGTAGACTGGACTACCTTAAGCGTCTCCGGGATCGGGATCCCGAATCAGACCAATCAGTCGATGAAAAATCCAAACCACAGAAGTTTGTTTTCATAACGCCCGAAATGGTCCACGAGTCGCCACAAGACGCTCCACCTAAAGTCAAAGAGGTCTTGCGTGCAGTTCATGATGCCGAATACGACAGGGCCCTGCACCATTACCAAACCCAAAAACGGCAATGGGAAGCGTATATATCTGGTACTGTGGGTCTCTTTGATCCATATGCACACCAGAATATTGTTGTTCTCTTTAGCCTCGTCTGCACCACTTCATCGGTCCCATGCTCTGGCCCGGATCTCATCGCTTTGGAGTACTATAATGAACATGGGGGCGATACAATCTTTGAGCCTGATTGTACACTCGGCCAATATGTGGAGGATCTTTGCCTTAATGCTAATGCTATCTGCACCGTGAATGGTTGTGAAAAACATATGTTTGAACACCACCGCCAATATGTGCATGGAGAAGCCCAAATCAGTGTTTTCATTCAGCCGTACCCTTCGAAGCTTCGAGGTTTTCAAGACACGATCTTGATGTGGAGCAGCTGCAAGATCTGTGGGAATGAAACTCAAGTTTTCCCGATGTCCGAAAGCACGTGGAAATATTCGTTTGGAAAGTATCTGGAGCTCTCTTTTTGGAGCAAGAACCTCCATGCCCGGGCAGGTGTTTGCCCCCATGATCTACAGCGCGATCATCTTCGTTATTTTGGCTTCAAAGACGTTGCTTTGCGCATCCACTATGACACCATCAATTTGCTTGAGATCATTGTGCCGAGGACCCGGGTCACATGGAAAGTGGACAATGATCTTAAGCTCAGAAATGAAGTTTATGCACGAACTGAACTTCGTCTGAACAAATTCATGGTTTCCGTCAAAACGCGCCTCAAAGGCATCAACGTTGAGAGTGTCATTCCGAAATTGGCCGACGAATGCACAAGAGAGATTGAGATTTTGACAAAGAAGGCACATGAAGACCACGCAGCACTCATCAAGCAATTACAGGACAAATATACGAATTCTCGATACTGGGAACTGATCCCTTTGAATGAGGTGCTTCGATCTGTGCAGGAAAAGGTTGTTGAATGGGACACCGCATTTGCTGAATTTGAGAAGAATTTCTTCCCCTCCGAAAATGATATTAGACGGCTGGCGACCCTACAGCTCAAGAAGATCTTTCTCGACAGGGACGCTTCAGTCACCTCTCTTAGTTCAGCGGAGGAGGCTACGACTACTCCGACAGAAGCTGAAAGTGAGAGCGCCGAGGAGCCCACTCAAGTACGCACAATGCGTCGCATGACACTTTCTCCAGAAAAGACGCAGGATGTGCTGGTATCCGTTGTTGAAGAGGACTCCGGGGAGAAGGGCAGAGCAACGGCTCAATATGAAGCACCTAAGGTGGAGGAAATCGATTCTGCTCCCTCCTCGCCTACCCCAGAAGTAAGAATGTCTTCATCTCCCCAATCTAAACTGTAGCGGAGCAACATGTCCTGCACCTCGACTTGGCTGTGCCTCCTTCTCAGCCCGAAGGATGTTCGGAAGATAACCAAGCAAAGTTGGGGCCAGTGTCAATGCCATTTAATCCAAGCAAAACCTCAACCGAGACTACCACCCCAGAACGGACGAGACCTAGAACAAACCAGAAGAATGCTGAGGCTGAGGGATCTACAACTTTACCAGCAGCCACACCAAGTTCGCCTCTATCGGCTATTCCACGGCCTGCCGATAGTGCCAGCCGGCGCACTAGGAGGACGGCTTCTCCTCCATTACTTCGTGCTCAGTCACAACCGGCCCACTTTCAGAAAGATGCATGTAGTGACAACGGTCTGTCGAGGATATATAAGGCTAGGCCTGGAAGCCCTGCCCCTTATGACTCGAAGTTTAAACTCTCAGACAAGAAGTTATCAGACCGTTTGGGACTCGGTGCTCTTCGCAATAGCAGACTCACATCCGGGCCTTCTCTCATTCCTCGCTCGATCCCGACAAGAAAACACCACTCACGAGTCTCTTCCTTGACCAAACACTTCGAACAGTTGAGCCGCGAGTTCGAAAAGGAACGCCAGCGTGAAAGAGCACGGCGAACTGCAAGGGCAACACATTCCCGTGCATATCCCCTTGCCAAATCAAAACCGATTGTGGAAGTTTATAAAAATGTCAGGGAGGCAGTGGAAGAGCGAGAACCTTCTGGCGAAGGAGAGGACCTTATGTCACCTGGTCCACGGGTACCAGGAGATGACTCGAGTAGAGGAAGTGAGGAATTCCTCAAGCGGCCTTCAATAGAAGAGCGGCAAGACCGTAGTAGACAAGAACCAATGCAAGATGCTGACATCGACAGCAATGCTCCAGCGGAGGAACACCATATCCTGTCCGAGGGGGAGGGGGAGGAAGGACATAGTGATGAAGATCGAGCCTCTGCAGACGGGCTCCAAGTGACAGATTCGAACGAAGAGCTGGCGAAGATGTCACCGGAGGATGAAACAATTGACCTTAAAGAGTTCCCGAAGCATGAAAGAAGCACACTTCTGAAGTTACTGACCAACTTCTGGTCAGAGCGCTCGGCCAGCGGTTGGACACCTCTCGATTATCCGCTCACAATGTCCGACCACGTCTTTGCGGACTGTGACATTATCGTGCGCGAGGATGAACCAAGTTCTTTGATTTCATTTGCGTTAGACTCACATGACTATAAAGAGAAACTGGCAAGTATACAGAGACGTTATGAAGAGCTCGATGTGAAATATGCGGGACCCGGAGAAGGATCCCGAGGCTATGAACGAGGCTCGGGTGGAGCATGCCCTATTGAGGTCTACTGGAACCCATCTCAAATACCAGTTCCAGGAAGGACAAGCGAAGATGCTTTGCAAGGTGTTCTATGCAGAGCAATTTGATGCTTTGCGAAAGAAATGTGGAGTCGCTGAGCGAATTGTTGAATCATTATCGCGATGCGCTAAATGGGACTCCAAGGGGGGAAAAACGAAGTCGCTATTCTTGAAAACTCTGGACGACCGCTTCATTCTAAAATCACTGGCCCCCATTGAAACACAGGCGTTCCTCAAGTTCGCCCCGGCATATTTCCAGATTATGTCTGAGGCATTGTTTCACGAACTACCGTCTGCAATCGCGAAAATGTTCGGATTTTACCAAGTGATTATCAAGAACCCGGCCACGGGGACCGAGTTCAATTGGTTCCTTCTACTAATGGAGAACCTGTTCTACGACCGTGTGCCGACGCGGATCTTTGACCTCAAGGGCTCCATGAGGAACCGCAAGGTACAGAGTACGGGGGGGAACGCAACGAGGTCCTTCTGGACGAGAACATGGTGGATTTCATCTATGAGACGCCGCTGTTCGCGCGCGAGCACTCCAAGAAGTTGTTGAGCCAGAGCGTTTGGAACGACACCTTGTTCTTGGGCCGACAGAATGTAATGGACTATTCGCTCATGATCGCCATCGACGAGAGTCGGTCAGAACTTGTGGTCGGGGTCATCGACTGCATCCGCACGTACACATGGGACAAGAAGTTGGAGTCGTGGATCAAAGACCGTGGGTTCGCCGGTGGGGGGAAGAATCGACCTACTGTCACTAGTCCGAAGGAGTATAAGAGTCGATTCAGGGAGGCGATGGCCCGTTACGTCCTCCAAGCGCCCAGGTAAGTCATCTAGAAGCATGTACGACGGATATTCACTGACCGGCTGCAAGTTTCTGGCATCAATTCCAACATCCCCAGATGTATCGGTACGCCCCGGTGGAACAACAAATCCTGGATGGGGATGCCGCTGAGCCCGAGCCAGTCGAGTTCTAGAGATAGATATGGTTGGCTAGAGATGACTATATATTGATGAGTTTATGACGTGAGATGTATGAATATCATGAGAATATGACTGATTATGGCGACGTTGGTTGGGGTCAATGGGAGGGTGGAGTAAGGGGTATGTTTATATATCTTTTTCTATTTAATATTAAATAGAAGTCTATGTTTATACCTAGCATCCGAGGACAAGCTGTAATGGAGTCCACCTCTGGTCACTTTTCTGCCTTCAAATACTCCGGGAAACTTCCCAATGTGTAGGGCAGAGACTGTATTGTTAACAGATGTCGCAATGCTAGGTGATGATTGGCGTTTCTTCGACTTCCGAAACTTCTTTCTTATGTGTCTAGAAAAAGAATTGATTAATATTAATATATACAAAGATGATCAGTTCTGTTACAGACCTGTCCCTCTTTATCCACCTGACGACATCTTTTCTTCTTCCTGCACTAATAGGCCTCTAGTTATCTTCTCAACAATAGTTAATGACAGAGTTGAACCGTTCCCACAGAGAAACACAGAATATTACATCATTGAGACTGACAAAATCCGTACATCCCGTCTCTTCTTGCTTTCACCTGCAGACAGACTCAAGCTAACATGATACGTATATTCGGTAACCCCAGAAGATTAAATTAGGTGACATGGCCTACTGCGTCGATCTAGACACATTCAGCCAAATCCTCGAGATGGACGATGATGACGATCGTAGGTTTAGCCATAACTTTGTACTTGGTTTCTTCGAGGAAGCCGACAACACTTCAAAGATATGAGGAGCGCATGGTAACCCTTGTCTTCCCCTCCCTCCCCCCGCTACGGTTAATGACCGATATACGCAGAGAAAACAAGGACCTTCCCACCCTTTTGGCCTTGGGGAATCACCTCGAAGACTCGTCGGTCGCCGTCGGTATGAGCAAAATCACCGAAGCAGGAGAGAAGATAGAGCACTACGGGGAGGGAATGGACGAGACGGGCACTGTAAACGAGCCCGACGAGGATGTTTCTCTCCATAATCCCCGGAACAGCTGACCGATGATGGGAGAGATTGCACACAGGTGTGGAACTTTCTGAGTTTATGGAAATACTACAGAGTAGCTGGCAAGATATTGGGCTTTGTTCTGGGAATATAGCATGTATAAACTGCTACTAACTGAATTATATAGGAATATGCTAATAGAGTTATAAAAGACAAATATATTAAATTCGAGGAAATAGTATTAAAACATCGTCTACATAGTATAACTTTTTAATTATGTTAAGTTAGTTAAAATTGTACGCATTACGTCATCACATGAGGACTTGGATCAGGTAATTTGATGAATGCCATTCATTCATCTTAATGAGATTCACTCAATTATCTATCCCATCCAAGAAATAATACTATAGACCCGATCATCTGAAACCATCTAGACATGTATCATTTATTTCAACCAATTTCTTCAACTACAAGACAGACCAGACAGCATCAACACTTAGAGCAACTAATAATTACTACATACTTCCGTTTCACCGACGATCGTTGGCCCGACCCATCGGCAGAATCCGGGACAGGACGGGAACGTGATTATTGTTCAAGGATCTGGTGCAATCCACGAGGCAATTTCTCTTTGCCCCTTTCTTCCCCTTTTTCTTATTTCTATCTACATACTCAATCCTCCTTCAGGACAGCCGTACGCAGACAGACAAAATGGAAAGAACACAGCTATCTACATACCAAGAACGTGTTCCGATACACGACTCTCTCGGACAAGGCAGAGGCAGACAATTACCAGACCTCGGTTGACATTAGGAATTCTCCCCCGCATTGAGCGCTTTCTGTCGGTACTTCTCCTTGCATAAGGCTTGGAATTGGATGGGGTTGGCTTCCTCTCCCTCTCCCTTTTTTTTTTTTTTTTCCCTGTTTTGGCCCTCCCCTTTCTTTCTTCATTGCCTTGTCTTCTGGCCTGTTTCCCACCTTCCTGGGATTGTTTCGGGATGGGAGGTGTACAGTACAGCACAGTGTGTATTCTTCGATCAAGGACTGTCTAGAGTGATCAAGGTCCTTGATCTATATCTGTCTGTCTATTATATCGACATGATATATGATGGGTCCAGTTTGCTCGAGAAATCCCATGGCTTATGCTTGCTATTAGCTGATATCTAGGCTATGTCCATGACCACCCTCAGACTAGCTACAAGGCACTACCGTTACCCCGGATCATGTCAATGTTCAAGGCTCAATTCATTATAAACATGCAAAATCATTAATCTAGCTTTTAACCGCAGGAATATCACCAAATATGGCTCAAATCACAGTTACGCTCCGGAGTGAACATTCGCTTCGCTTCCAGTGTGGATGCATCGCTTCTGAGCACCCCTGTGCCAATTCAATTTGTCCAGTCATGCTCCAATCTGATCATCCCCTCCAATGAGTCCCGTTGTGAGCAGGGACAGGCTTGAAAACATCCGGACTTGGTTGGTTGGTCATACTCCACTAAGACCGGTCGGTCTACGATGGCTCGAGGCCACCCACCCCCATTTCAGTGTTGATCGGTCAGTCCCGTCGTTACACCGCGTCATCCACCCGAAGTGGCTTCAACGTATGAATTTACTCAGTCAGGCCAAGGTTCTCCTCGGCGGGAACTACGCGGACGGTGTTGGTGTGGCCCTGGCCTCCACGCCAGCCCTGAACGCAAACAATGTTGTCGCCCTTGTTGATAATGCCCAGCTTGAGACCGTGGGTAATACCCCACTTGAGGCGGCGGTCGACATCCTCCTGCCAGATCTTGACGTTGAAGTCGGGCTTCTTCTCGGGGAAGAGGAAGGGCCAGACACCACGGTACAGGTGAGAGTACTGCAGATCGAATGATCAGCGAAGGAGAACAACGAGGACGCTACGTTAATGAACTTACCCGCGAGGCTCTGGGGTTACGAGTAACCATCAGGATGGGGCATACAGGGCGGTACTTGGAAAGGAGACGTGCGGTGTTACCACTGTCAATACGGTCAGCAGGCTCGCCTAATGAAGCGACGCGTCAGATGACATACCTGGTGGTCAAGACAACGATGGCACCAGCGTTAAGTTCGAGACTGGCACTGACAGCAGCCATAGCGATGGACTCCACCGTGCAGGTCGGACGAGGGGCGAGATTGCGCAGCTCGTCGAAGACGTTGAAGTGGGGGATGGCAACCTCAGCCAGCAGGCAGGTCTCGCTCATCATCTTGACAGCCTCGGAGGGATACGATCCCTTGGCAGTCTCTCCCGACAACATTACACAGTCGGCTCCATCGAGAACCGCGTTGGCGACATCAGACACCTCAGCACGGGTGGGGCGAGGGTTGTATGTCATCGACTCAAGCATCTGCGTGGCACAGATGACGGGCTTGCCCTTGATGTTGCACTTGGCGATCATCATCTTCTGGGCAATGAAGACCTTGGGGGCGGGGATTTCGATACCCAGATCACCACGAGCTACCATAACACCGTCGGTCTCATCAAGAATCTCGTCGAAGTTGTTCACACCCTGCTGGTTTTCAATCTTGGCAATGATCTGGATATCCCGGCCTTCTTCACCAAGGACATCACGGATATGACGGATGTCGCCACCGCGACGAATAAACGAGGCAAAGATCATGTCGACGCCGTTCTTCACACCAAATTGGAGGTCACTGATATCCTTTTCGGAGAGAGCGGGAAGATCAACATCGGTGCCAGGCAAGTTGACACCCTTGCGGGAGGAGATGTTGCCGTTGTTGAGGCACTTAACACGCAGGGTCTTGTCGTCTACAACTTCGAGGACCTCGAACGAGAGGATACCATCATCGACATAGATCAGCTTGCCAGGGGAGATCACTTTAGTGATGTTCTTATAGTCAAGGTACCTTTACGGCATCCCGTTAGTTGAACCTCACAACAGTCCCGAGCAAACCGTCAGATCACGCGAAGCGACCGTCTCTATTTTCGGGCGGACAATACTACAGGAGATAGCGAGAAAACTCACATGTTCTGGTCGTCACTGGCGGTGGCGTATTGCTCATCAGTCGTGATGTTCAGCTCATGGCCCTCCTTTATGGGAATATCCTTATCGTCTGGAGTATTTCCGGTGCGAATCTCGGGCCCTTTCTACAGGCGGTGTCAGCACCAAGTGATCGGAGACATTCAGATGTCGTCTCAACTCACGGTGTCAAGAGCAATGGCAAGAGGGCGACCGGTCTGGAGACGAGCAGCCTCGCGGGCATTATCGATAACGGATTGGTGATACTAGTGGGGTGGTCAGCCGGTGGGGGACCAAAAAAAAAAAAAAAAAGCGATAGCGAAAACTCACCTCGTACGAACCGTGGGAGAAGTTCATACGAACAACGTTGAGACCAGCTATAGGACGTCAGCTTGAATCGTGGCCAAGGACACTAGGCTTTGTCTCCGTACCTCTGCGGAGGAGGTTGATTTTCTCCACTGAGTTTGTCTTGGGACCTGGATGGAAGAAAGAATGATTAGTATAATGCCAGGTGGGCTAATTACACGCTCCATCGGAACTGAGCGCATGTCAAATGGCAGGTAAGGACATACCGATGGTGCCGATGATGGATGTGCGACGAAAGTTCTTTGCCGGCACCATTTCCGTGTTCAGCTTGGAGTGCCACTCCAGCTTCATGCGGTTGCTCAAATGATCGAGAGAGGAACTGGCGGCCATTTGGACGAGTTCTCTGCAAGAGTACAGTAAATTGAGGAATGGGAGAGGTGAAGAAAAGAGGTAAGCTGGAGAGGGGAAGAAGAAAGAAGGGGGAAAAAGAGACGGAGAGTGAGTTAGGCCCAGGGGGAGAGCCGGTGAGAGAGGGGCGGCTTTTGGATTGGATTGGACTGGATTGGGTGTGTGCCCGGGAGGGAAAATGTCGTTGGCCGCTGCTCTCAGTAGTCTCTAGTCGGTTGGTTCCCCCACGGGAGGGAACCAAAAGACCGTCTTACTCCGGAGTACATTTCTTTTTTTCTAGGGATAATACTGACCGTCTTCGTATTCCGATTATTCAATGCGATGTGTCGTGGAAAATCCTCCGACTATCATCCCGATCCCATTCGTTGACTCTAAGTCGCATCCAGAAATTCGGTTGGGAAATGGCCCGATGTGGTTTAGCCGCCTACCTGACACGGTTACTAGAATCGGCCATCTCCACCGATGGTTCTCTCTAGTCTCTACTCCGTACACTTATCTTTTTACGACAGCTACTCTGCAATAATATATAAACTACGAATCGACACGGAATAATAATGTATGAACTAGTTTTTTTTTTTTTTTGTACTGTTTTTATGTTTCCAAACAAGTCCCTTAATAAACAGAATTCATCACCTCTAGAGACCAAGACTCTAAGAAAACCATAAAAATAATACCTATCATAAATAAGACGCATACGCGAACCTCCTGGCCATATTTCCCGCAGGGAGCCGTCTCCGAAGTAGAGAATCTACAAGGATGTCTGTAGAAATTCTGGAATAGTGATGGCCTCCAAAACGGGAGTTTACTGCCGGAGTTCCCGCGTGGTTTTTGCATAGGACGTTGCTGTTTGGCTACGTCCTGTCTCCACACTTCCACCGGAGAAGTACACTTCGGATCTTCAGTTTTCAGAGACGTCTTCCCCAAAGTGTCATCCAGATCCTCCATAGTGTCACCTAGGGCGACTGGTCTGAACCGACTCCTGATCGCTTTAACCCGCTTTGTCATCGTTTTGGCGGGATTGATGTAGCCCAGATGGTTGATATGTGCTGCCTCATGACAGGGGCACGGGCAAGTCTCGAGATAAATGCACTTGCAGCAGTCCATATTTCTTGTTAGCTGTGTTTGAAGTGAAGCGAGGAATGGTGGTGATAAAAAAAGCAACCGCATTTGGCGGTACCGCGCTATATATAGTATTTAATACTGGAGGTGTCCTGAAACTATTCAAATTATTCTAGAGTTGCCTGGATATATCCATATATAAGAGGTTAGTAGGTAATTCAGAGAGCTAAAATCCATATATCGTAAAATATCCATAAAAGGCCATCTCCTTCAATTAATATATAAAGTACGTATGTATAAAGGCAACTGTACCATCGTGGTTTCCTGTCTATAGAGGACATAGGGTAGATAGAATATACAGGAGGCATACAACATGCGTGACATAGAAAGCGCACAAATTGTATGGGGTGCAGTCTTAGGTGTAGGTGCGTCACCTAACATTACAGTGCGCTACTATATAAGGTGCTCAGGAATGGGGATCAGATATGGTCATTTGATCCAGTGGAATAGTTAAGATCTTAAGCTTAGCTATAACATGCTGACATGCAAGATATATAGGGTTGATCCAATGTATGAAATGTGAGGGAAGAGATTTAGGAAGAGGGGACAGATAAGCTGTATATTACATAGGATATGTAGTGGATAAAAAGTAAATCGAACTGTGGGATATAACAGAACACGGTCTATTTAACATATGGTTTATAAGGTGTACGGGTAGTAGTTATGGGGACATAAATAGTAGAGGTTCGGGATTTAAAAGGCCGTAAGGAACATAGAACATATAGAACACATGCTCAATTTGGTCTACGTAGTTTATTATGTAGAAACTATAAGATTGCTTAGATAAATGGCAGTATTATTCCCTCTTATTCGTTGCCAGACACACAACTAGTGGAAGTTCAACTTTGGACATTACTAGGGTATAGACTACCAAACCGTTACACCAATGCCATAAATACGGTTCCAATACTGGATGTTTTAGAACTGCAGTTGTCTGATAATTACATGCAGTACATTTAAGACTCATACCACAAGGAGTGAGAGCGCCTAACTAAACCTTACTACTGGAGTGTTTAAAGATATGGTTCATGATCTAAACTCTTAGATGTCTTACTACCTCAGGAATAGCATTATTGTAAAGGGCTGGAGCCCGTTTGACCTCTCGGGCCAATGTCCCTATTAGCCCTACTGGCCCTACTGTCCCTACTGTCCCTACTGGCCCATCGGCCCTCGATCTATGTCACGTGACTGCCCACCTTGTTTGTTTACCGCTCATTTTCCTCTTCCTTTCTTCGTTTCTTCCCTTCTTCAACGATTCCTTCTTGTACATAACCTATCTTGTAGGTTCTATGGGTTCAGCCCTTGACAATTATATGTATAAGAAACCCAAAAATAGGGCTGTATATCCCACGAGTAATGCCAGAGAAATTTAGAATTAATAAGGCGTTACAATGGATATAAAGTGGGCATTAATAAAATCCAAGGTTTGGCTACCTTGTCTACTAGATTTCTAAATGTTCATGTATAGTTGTATACTAGACTTCTGCCGCAATTATCTCACACATACGAAAACCACCGCGCTATAAATCTTATAGTCTGTTATGCATATTCTTACTAAACCGTTAAAAGTTACTGCTAGCTGATTTATAGATTTCTTTTCTTCTTATCTTCCTTTCTCGTATTCATTATTTTGGTTGTTTCTAGTTAACTAATAACTTAATTTAGTTATGGCCCAGATTACTAAGCTTCATGCTTATGAACTTCATTAGTCATAAGAACTGTATGCAGCCACACTAGCTACAAATACTCAGCCACCCAGTCTCTCTCACCGCCCCATCGTCCAGTCGCCCACGTCATGTGCAAAACACACGTGAGCGCCCCCCGACTTCTTGCCCAAGAAACAAACGGACTCTCTCTCTGCTTGCCGTCGATCAATCAAAGCTGCTTACCTTCTTCCGACCTACCTAGTTCTCATTGTACCTGACTGTATAGACTGTTGGATATCTGTACAGTGGCCTTGAAGCGACAAACGTTCATTCTTCCTATCTAATCTCTGACTCCGTCAAGTTCATCATGGTACGTTGTCTTATGATCCGTGGGGGAGATCTGGTGTAGACTCTGGGGTTACTGAATTCCCTGTGTTGCGTGGGGAGACGGCGCTAATTGGATTCATGCAACTTGTAGCTCGGACGCCTATCTCATTACGCCTTTGATGCGGTGCTCAGTATGTTCTTACTCCCTTGATCTTCGTCTGCGGCCTTAGCTAATCGATATACTCCAGTCTCCGCCTTTCTGGCAGGTGTCAAGCGCTCAACTGGCCTTACGTAAATATATACCCCTATATTTGCTCTCCACCTCCCTCGAAAGTCCTGTTTGTCTGCAGACAGACGATCCAGGGGTCTATCTTTGTGCTTGTGTAACCTATGACTGACGAATTCACCCCACGCACCCCAAATCGAATCGGGGGGGTACGCGTGGGGTTTTACACAGCCCCAGTCTCAACTCCGATAAAATCACCGATAACAAGGATTTCAAAAATTGGATTGACAAATATCTCGGTGTCGGCGAGTGGGTCATGGATCAGTCAGTTGCCGTGATGGGCTCCTCCAGTTGGTTTGAGCGCAGACGGTGAGCCCGTCGATCCGAAACTTACGATGTCCGGTCTGTCAATGCGATGATTCTGCGACTCTACGGCTTTCGGTTGGTATCTGTTCTTATGTTGGACTATGGAGCTGGGCCTTTGAGACATCCACTGCTTTCCTGACGGGGCATGTGAAGGGTCAAGACGTCACCTTGCTGAGACGATATGAGTCGTTGGGGACGGGGTGTCTGTTACCATCATGGTGGTTGCGTTCATGATTGATGATTTCCTTTTTCGTCTGCCACTCCGTGTGAATGGCAGGCCGTAGCGTTAGGAACTTCGACTTGTCTGCATACCTTTCCTCCATTCTGCACTCATATATCCATCCTGCAAAGTCTGTGTCTCTCTCCTTGGTATATTTGCATGTACATATGAATGTTGGGCGAACGACCCCGACTGCTGTCGCTTTGCCGATACTCTACCAATAACTCACCAGTCTCATCTTATAAGCCTGCCCTACAGATCGATCGATCCTCCGGTACGTTGCACGCAAAGTTCAGCTGGCTGCTGGCTATCCCTCCCGTGGAAGAGAGATGGCACACACCATAAGCCTAGATCTGTTCCTTTGTTGCATGGGTCCAGTGTGGTGGATCTTTCGAGTCTAAGGCCTTGAAAGGTGCTCTTTGGAGCTGTATTCATAAGAAGCCCGTCCATTTCAACCGGGAGATGATATGGCCGCTGTATGCGTTTATGAAAAGGTGATTGTGCTCGCCAGGGAATCAAAAGCAAAAGTGCACCGATTTCCACACTTTCTTTCCATAACCCCCTTCCATGGAACCATGCACATTACCTGCCGCGAAATGGGTGTCGACATAATTCGTTAATTCGTAAAGGAGGGTGAACGATATTGTCTATTACTATCATATCTGGAGGAGTTCGTCGATATCAAGGCGGCGGAAATACGAAATATGGCCCATAGCCTCCCAGTAGTGCGCTATGCAATCTGGTGAGATGAGAATAAGCTGGGAATCGATGAAGGTATCTATGTAAATAGGCAGTGTCAGAATACCGTCGCTCGGTAGCGTTCAACGGCCAAACGTACCATCCCTGAAACCCAGACCAGCCACATGTCCTCTGCTGCGCACCACTCTGGCACCTTGGTAGAGTGATTCATTCGCCACCCGGATGAGACCGCCGTCGCCAATGTCATCTGAAATAAAGGAGATCTCCCCGCGCGGAACATTTGGATCCCCGGTGAGCTTGATGGCCTCGAGGCCTCCTTGGTGGATGATCCCGTCATCGCTGGGTGGAGGTTCACTAGGAATACCGTCTCGATCCCGTTGCAAGAACAGCAGAAACTCGCAGCCGTGGGCAGAGTAGTCCCCAACCCAAATCCCCTGGTAGGGTTTCTCATGAGTAGGGGTATACAGAAGTGGGTCGAGGGTTGCGTAGGTCGACAGCGTCTCACTCAGACTCGCAGTGAAGGTAGGCATACCCGGGCGGAAGTGAGCCCACCTTCTGATCCGGAACGCATGCTCGGACATCGACTCCATGTTTGGAGGATGATGACATAGTCCGTCGGTCAGATGGGGTTCCACATCCCGACAGGTACGATGGTCACTGGGGATGAGAGGTGGTGGCCATAGTTTGTTGGGGTCAGGGTCCGACGGGTTCTCAGCGGAACAGAGCGAGAAGGCATTGAAAACATGCTGAGTTTCGAGAGCCATGGGCATGCGGGTTTCACCATTCAGATATCGCTGTTCGCCCCGAGGATTTTTCAGGAAAAGAACGGGGTCATCCAGCCATAGTCTCGCTTTGGGGTGGAAGCTTTGAATCAAGACATCAGAATTCCAGTCCCACACCTGAAACTGGTGGCTTCGCCGCTCTGCGATAACCCGATATGCCTCAATGACCCCTCGGCGATGATCGTAACGAGCCAGAATGAGATTGCCTGTGTGTGCTGTATCCGAAAACCATATTTTCTTTTGCGGGATGAACCAGCACGGATGATGAGCAACGTAAAGGCTGCGGAAAGAATCGAAAGGCCCCGGATCATGGATCTTGGTCGGCAGATAGGAATTGATCAGGTCCGCCCACAACAGATCATTTGCGGCATGCTCGGCGAAAGATCGACAGGTGGCCGAGGCACGGGTGAGATCGAGCGCCGAGAGATGAGATAGGATATAGTGCAGAAGCTCGGTCGGAAGTTGCAGGAGAGGGGATTTGGCGTTGGGAGGTGCTTGTGCGATCGTCTGCGATATGGGCGACCTAGGCTCATCATCGTCTACTTCAATTTGCACCGTTAAAGGGTGGTAATTTTTCCCCGAGACAGAATTTGTTGATTCACACTCCATGGACGCCACAGCCATCAGAAGGTCTTTGATGGATGAATAGTGAAGACCAGGGGTGGCAACGCGTCGTATCTCTGCTAGATCTCGGCCCGATTAGCAATCCGTCGTGATCATTGCGTAAAGGGGGGTGGGGTGTAGTGTTGGCAGACCAAGAACGACAGGTGTGGATCGGCATAAATGAAGCAAGGTATACAGCTACTAACTCGTTAGCTGTCGGATGTAGGCTGTAAGGTCGGAAGGCGCGTCTTTGGCGGAGACGTCCCCATGACGTCACACGGCAGATCGACAAACGGTCCATGGGGAATGCAGGTATGGTAGCGAAGAAGCCTATATATTATATATACTTTATGATATACGTCTTTTGGATGGAGAGATGGAAGGAACTGGGGCCTTATCATGTAGAAGCCTCTTCACGGGCCGATGATAAGGTCTTCGTATTGACTGCCTACGGAGTATAGTCGAGTAGACGTAGTCAGGGAGGGACATAGATGAGTGTCTGTCTGTAGAGACTAGATCCAAGCAGGACTTGAAGACCTGACAGGAGAGCATCGGGATCTGATCTCCAGGATATATACGTAGGCTGTCCATGCGAGATTCTTTCCTGAAGAGTTGAAGCCTGTTATCTGCCTGAAAAGTCAGGCATGAAATACACCGTCACCTGATCTCCTTCGTTTACTGTCCCAATCAGGCAATTACTTCTAGATCATCCTCTTTTTTCTACTTCGCCCCAACCCGTTTTTTTTTTTAGCGTGGAAGAGACAAAAAGAGTGGATGGGACTCCCATATTCTCTTCCGATATATGATTCCTATTCCAGAACTGCATTCAGTCTAACACCCTCCCTAGTTAGAAGACTTCAATGAGGGAAGGTCTGTTCCACCCATACCAGTATAATCCACGAGTTTGTTATAGAGGAATATACTAAATAGCTTCTGGAAAGGATCCAAGGGGAAATTATCGCAACTGTTACGTAGGAGGAAGTGCTCTCGCCACGCCCGATCGACACCCTTTTCTGCTCATTCTGCAGGCTATCGAATGTGGGCTTCACTAGCCTGGACTTTGATTCGTCCGTCTATTGCAATCTGGCCTTTAGGATTGTGGGGAGAACGCTGATTGCAGGGTACTTACAGAGTATTATACAGTATACAGAGGAGTCTAGTGCGTCCAACACAGTCGGCCCTGTATGATATGCGTTCCCTCCACGGGTTAACCTCGTTCCGTTGCTTGAAGAAGACACCGAATGGAAAGGGGTCGAGATACTGATGAGAGTAGGACGACAGTAAGGTATAAATTCGTGTAAGGGCCTCGGTAGCGGATGATCCACCACAGTATCCGTAGTGAATGGCACTATGCATCCATAAGTGGCATCATGGCACCAATGGCACCCACTTGGACCGGATCAGTAGGGGAAGTGAATCACCAGCTTTTGCCTTGAGGCCGTAGGGGCTCTAGGAGGAAGGGAATGCGTTCCAGGTTACTTATTGACTCATTAAGGCCACCTGAATCGATTAAAGTGAAGCAGCGGATCCGACCCCTGAAACCGCTGCCTGAGGCTCTCTTCACCTCTCCTTTCTCTCTCTTCCTTTCTTCTCTCTTCCCTCCCTCTCCCTCTCTTTTTCTCCTCCTTCATCGTCTTTATCATTTGCGCTGGAATCATTCTCTCCTGGAACCCATAATGTACGATCCTTACTTTGTCGCATCGACTTTGACTTCCTGCTAGTGTGCTCCACTCACCTTTTACTGCGTCTTGATTGTTTTGGGATTTGTTTATATCACGTCACCCGCTCCCCTCCAAGAAGCGCGTCTTCATCGGTTGATCTGCGTTGACACGCAGCCAAACCTTGTACTACCGAAATTTCGACCCCTCGCTCGCGAGAAGACAAAAATAATCTCCCCCTGCAGAACCCGCTGCCACTTGCCGTCATTCACAATTGCTTTTGTCGGTCTAACACCAAACTATTTCGCTCGACCTTGTTATTCCAACAAGACATCATGTCCGATACGGGTGCCCATCCCGGTGTGAGGAGCCTCCTCGCCAAGTTCGAGAACAACCAGAATACCACAACTTCCCCGCCCTCGCGTGGTCGGTCTCCGGTTGGATCGGAGAATTCCGGCGCGGGCAGACCACTCTCTAAAGTGCGTGCCAGCTTCATCGCTGTCGATGGGGCGGTCCAGTCAAACCCAGTCGTAGGGTTGAGGAAAGCGAGTGGTGGCAGTGACAGCCCCGCTGGCCCATCAAGGGTGAAGACCTTCAACTCAGATGATAGTGGCAGTCTAAAAAGCCCGCTGTCTTTGTCCCCCATCAGCAACAGCTTTCCAGAGTCGAGTGCCAATGGCAATGACTCAAAGAATAGTATCTCAAAAGAATTGCCCGGAGCATCGACAGGAGCCCCGATGGGTTCGGCCGAGGAGAGTACGAAGCCCGTGATCAAGGAAACCGTGCCATCACACAACAAGGAAAACCATTCCGTCGCAGAATCAGCTGCCAGCACATCCCCTGCCGTGCAGTCCGTTAAACCAACAAACACCGTGACCAAGCGGCCATCGACGATTCATATAGCGAAAGCGAGTACCGCCAGTAAACCGACCTCCGGGTCAACCTCTGTCACAGGCCCGCGGTCATCCACCAAGCCACGTACCCCAACGTCGCCTGCGATGACCGAAAATAATAAAGCCAAGGCGACACGCACGGCGAAGACTGCTACTGCTGGTGACCATCGTGTTCCGACTCAGAAACCAAGTCGTACATCCTTGACAACAGCAGTCAGGACTGCTTCGCGACCCCCTCGGTCTTCCATGCCTTCGCGCGAGCCCACTAGGCCAACAGTTTCAGGCACCAAACCCCGTTCCAACTCACCATCCCGGTCTGCTCGCCTTCCAGCGTCCGCGACGGCACCCACCTTGTCGTCCTCGGGGAAATTAGGAGCCACCGGAACAACGACTTCTAGACTTACCCGCAAACCATCGACATTGAAGCCTGCAGCCGGGGCCAATCAACGTGCAACTACTCCCACTGCCTCAAATGTGCGCAAGCACGCTTCTCGCCCTTCTCCTCCTGGGCATTCGGGGAGCGAGCGACCCCATTCCCGGGTGAGCCAAGGAGGCTCAAAGCCGGTCGATGAGGGGTTCCTGGCCCGGATGATGCGACCCACCGCGAGCTCTGCCAGCAAGACACACGATAAAGTAGAGGCTAAAAGCCCGCCCCGGTCCACCAAGACGGCTCGTGCACCGGTGCAGAAGGTTGTGCCTAAGACTGAACCCCGTGCGCCGCGCCCGACAAAGGAGACCAGCAAATCGGTGAAGCGTGGTGAAGAGACGACAGCAGAGAACCCGAATGAAGAACCCCAGAAGTCTGCGAAGCAACATACTTCGGAGGATGTTACCCAAGCTCCTTCTGAGCCACAAGTCGACGAGAAAACTGTAGATGCTGAAGCTAAGCGCGCTGCCGAGGAGCCGGTCGAGGCAACGCTCGAGAAGCCATCGACAGATGCACCCATCGACTCGTCCGTTCCTCAACCTTCAGAAGTGCCCGTGGATGCGGAGGCACCAGCAGAACCCAAACCCGAGGTGTCAGTCGAGCAGCCGACGGAAGCTTCAATAGAGCAGACCATCAATGCTGTTCAATCGACCACCGTGGAACCGGTCGCACCTACGGAGCCAGTCGATGCGCCGACTCCTTCTGATACCCCCGAATGCCACCCGTCAGCAGAGGTTAGGGAATCCGTTGAGTCTGCACCTCCAGTCCAGACTGAAGCAGAGCCGACCCCAGAGAATGCTGCCGAGACCTCTGATCCCACCACAGAGTCGAAGCCCATTGAGGATGACGTTGATGCCGACATTGGAAAGTTGTCCCTGAACTAAGCCAAGCAATGTATGGGCAGAAAGGTCCCGATGTACTGATAGGAAATTGCAGGGACCCTAGTATTGTGTTCTACTTGTCTTTCACTTCTCCATTCGATTCTTGTGATTTACCCTCTTGTTATACCCTTTTGATGGTCGTGATGGTACTTGCCCTCACGCACACTTTTATTATTATCCATTTTTTCTTTTATTGTTTTATTTTCGTTCAACCTGGCCTTTACATCTCGGTTTCGGAAAGCATTTGCGTTCTATGGTTGGAGCAAGGCCAACAGTGTATGCAAGATGGAGCATTTGTTTGGTGGAGTTTATCTGGATCCTTTGGTCTTGTGTGAGCGTTTTATTTACTGCATTTGCATACATAGTAGGATTTCGGCCGAATGGATGGCTTTCCTAGTCAAGTTAGTGAATTTTGAATTACAGTTAATCAAAGACTACATCTCTGCTGGCGACGAGTGTATCGGCATGAAATTGGGATGTCTATAAGCATCCACAGTAGGCATAAGAAAGAAAAAGAACTTGAATCACTTCCTTTCCTTCGCGATCTGGCTATTCATCAGCTGCAGCAACACTCCCTGCACATCTTCCCTTTCCATGAACACCTCGATGATTCTCAACCCCGTTCCACGCTGAATGCGCTCGTCCGCCAGTACTGTCTCCAATTCCTGATACGTTCTGGCGCTGAAGGTATTGGCAACCTGGTCCTCCCTGGCCCCAAAGAACCCGAGGGCCTGTTCATGTCTCCAGGACGCAACGTCATTATACGCCTGTTTTCGACCATGGATGGCCCGCTCAATAGTATACCCACTATTATTGATCACGAAAATGACAATATTGAGATTCTGGCTGATCATCGTGCTGATCTCCTGCACGGTCATCTGCAGACTGCCGTCCCCAATGAACAAGATTGCGCGGGTGTTATTATCCGTGTCCTTTTTCCTCTCTCGCTGCGCCAGCGCTGCCCCCAACGTCGCAGGGAGCATATACCCAATCGACAACCAAGTCACCGCACCGAACAGTCGCGTATCCGGCGGGAGACGGAATTCCCGTCCGCCGTGCGATGCCGTTCCCGTCTCCGTCAGGATGAGGTCCCCGGCGCGGAACAGCCTGTTCACAAACCGGTAGAAGGTTTTCTGCTCAATGAGACTGGCAGGGTCGATGGGGGTGGTCTTCTCCTCTTCTTCCACGATGGGTCGACTCAGACTCGGGATCTGTGGGATGCGACTCGAGTCTAGAGTTTGAAGCAGTCGTGAGAGAAACGAGCGCGGACTCTCGCGATACGTCCCAGTCCCGCAGACGTCAATGCGATCCGGCAGGAACGAAATCGTTACCGAGGGTCGGGGAATCGTCGTGAATGCTTGCGTATTGGTATCCGTGTAGTGAGGACCAAGAATGAGGATCAGATCCGCCGTCTCGAAATACGTCTTGTGTTCGGCGCTGCCTACCACCCCATGGTAATTCCCATACACGTTGGGCTGATCCTCATTGACCAGACTCTTCCCGAACACCGTCGTCCACGTCGGCCATCCTGTCGTTTGAATCAACTTCTCCGTCTGCTCGACGATCCCCAGCGGTCGACACTCCCCGTCCACGAGGATCATCGGCCGTTTCGCCGCATACATCCGCTGCAGGATCTGCTGCATCGGTTCCTGATCGCGACCGACCTCCGGATCCACGGGAAGTTCAATCGTTTTTGCCAACCCCGTCGCAGACACCTCCTCATCCACCATATCATCAGGGACCTCGATATATACGGGTCGTGAATGGACCATCGCCTGCTTTAACGCCCAGTCCACCTGCTCAGGAACAGTTCGCGGATCAACCAGATTCGTCTGCACCACCGTCACTTGCTGCGCCATGGTCGCGAACCGTCGATACTCCCCATCCGCCAGGGTGTGATGCATCAGGACGCGGGAATCCTGGAGTGACCGCGCCGGCGTACCGACGATATGCACCACCGCGGCCTTTTCCGCATACGCGCCGGCAATCCCATTGATAGCTGATAACTCGCCCACGCCGAACGTGGTGATCAGTGCCGATGCGCCTTTAATGCGTGCGTACCCGTCTGCTGCGTACGCGGCGTTCAACTCATTGCAGTTTCCAACCCAGTGGAGCCCAGACGGGGTCACGAAGTCCAGTAGACGGAGGTTGTAGTCGCCAGGTACGCCGAAGATGGATTCTATGCCTAGTTGTTGCAGTCGCGTGAAGAGGTAGTGTGCTACGGTGGTGGTGGATTTTATTTGCTGGGGGTGTTGAGTCATCGCGGTAGGTGTTTGGGCTTTAAAGTATATTTGATAGGTGTGGGTTGGTTGAGGATGAATGAGTACCAAGGATGAAGGGAGATTATATATGGACGGTCCGATCTATAAGCCGTCTATAGCCGGCTAACTAGATCGTGTGAAGCGCCGTCATTGGTCCGTGCTTCCTAGGGCTGACTCACGCCGAGCTCCGAGATTCTTATCAATGATGCAATTTAGCATCAATTATATTCATTCTGCTCGGGTCACAATATGAACAGCTTGGATAACAAAAGGAAACTGAAATCACAGCCTCTTCTCGAGCTTCTTCAAGAATCTATTCACCCCACTTTCAACCCGGTACGCCCGATCCTCGAGTTTCTGCGACCGTTGTCCGGGATTCTGCATCGCCTGTTGCGCATACTTCTGATGATGTGATGTCGCCTCCGCCTCCGTGGGTCGATACACCTGCCTGTGGATGTCGTATTCACTGTTTGTCGACTGCCTCGTCGATGCCGCATCGTATGAGAAATTCGAGTAACCGCCGATGGGCGGAGGCGAAGTCGGCTGCATCTGCGTAGGTGGACTGTACAGGCTCTGTGTTGCTCCATAGAGGTGCGCATTGGGGTCCTTGGGGGGTGGTGCGAAGGACATGGTTTGCACCGGGGCTGCATTGAAACCGCCCGCGGGGTACGAGGGGACGTACGATGGGACCCCGGCAGGGCTCTGGATAGAGGACCGCGAGGAGAAAGATGTCGAGTGAGTCAGTCCAGCGCTTGGAGGTGGAGATGCATAGCTCCCGGACATCGAGAAGGGAATCCCCTGCGTGGAAGGGGGTGGAGGAGGCGCAAAGTTCCCTTCCCCGGAGAGATGGGAGGGAGGTGCGTAAGGGACCCCGTCGTCGGCGGCCGCGGCGGCTGCGAGTCCGGTCCCCTCGGCGCCATCTATCGGAGGGGGTGTTTTCTCGCGGTGTCTGATCGGTTCCGGGGCAGCTGGTGCAGCAGGGTTGTATGGGAGAGGGGTAAACTCCGCCTGACCCCCCACAGCAGTCGATGACGGAGGCCCATTGAGTGGAGGGGGAGGAGGAAGGGTGCTGGGTCCTGTCATCGACTGGAAAGTGGGCACGGGGCTGGCGGTGGTCGCTTCAGACTGAGAGTTGCGCGTCTGCCCGTTCTGATAAGCAGGATCCGAAATTGCGACTTTCTCCAGCTGCTGCACGACCGTACTGGCGGCAGCAATTTGTGGCGGCGGTGGAAAAGAATGACGGTCAGTCTCGGCCTGTGATCGGGGCAGATAACGCTTGACCAAGTCGAGGAATTGATTCGCATCGTCTACTGTCCAGAAGTAGATATCCAGCGTATGAAGACGCAAGTGGTCGCTGCTGTCTTTGCGAGGGTCACCGCTCGGTAGTAGCCATTCGTAGCGATTAGCACCTGGCGGCGGGGGGAAGGATTCCTGACTCTGGGACTGTGTTTGTCCATCCACCGTCATTGTGCACAGCGTCGGAAACCTGGTGGAATGGCGAATGTGGACATTGTCGAGGGCTGGGAACTAGCTGGTCAACGGGTGGAACTGGAGTGCAATGCCCATAGCAAGACTGACCTCCATGGAATGAGTCCTGATCAGGCGTACCCGGATTATTAGCTACCTCGATCCGTGTTTTCTGCAGACTCGCATGGTGATAGAGGTAGAGATATGAACCCTTGTCAAACCGATGATGCAGAGGTCTAGGGCTTGGGGCCGTAAAATAATAATGAAGGTCGGCGAAACTGCACAGGGTCAGCCTAGTCTGACAAACCATCGCATCAAGAATCTCGCAGCGCCAAAGCACTCTGCGGGGTAGTCTGCATCCTCACACTGTCAGCACTCGTTCTTCACCCTGCACTGGGGGCATGATAACTATTGATTAAGACCCGATAGGAACGGGGTGTTGCGGAGGGGAAAAGAAATGTTCTGGGCTAGTGGGGACAGAAATCGGCATCCTGATATATATGGTCCTTCAAACGAAGGGAATTCAAGGACCGGCCTCTGAGACGCAGCGTCAAGACCCCGGCGGCTACGAGGGCGCCTGGAGATGCATAAATGGCCGGTGATTTGTTGACTAGCTGCAGTAGCTAGTAGGGAACTATTGGTCTTGAGGAAGCAAGAAAGTCACCATGAGGGCAAGATTTATATTCTTTCATATTCACAGATAATAATATTAGCTATGAGCATAGAAAACACATAGTCGATGAAGTTATATGTTTAACTGTAAATAAATGTACACAGTAAATAAAGAGTGGAAAGTGACTATATAGGATTATATAATCACGTCGGCGATTTGTTTGTCCGAAAATTTCTCATCGGAGTTTCCGCAAAGATCGGTTGTTTGGCCATTGACTGTGCAAATAATCGGACTGTCCTTGTGATGTGAATTGCGGAGTGTTCAATTGTCAAGGTATTTATTGGTCGCATAGCCCTCTGTCTCTATGGGGTTCTCTGAACTCAAGCTCGTACTGGTTGTGTACTAATGTCCTCTCCGTTCGCAGGCTTTGCATTATTTCTCTCGGTTTCGTCCCATTGACACTCTACGGCCCCCGTTGGGCCAGTCCCTGTATATCCAAAATGTCTCTCGTCAACCTTTCTCACGTCTGCTCGCACCTGAACAATGCCACAAAGGCTCGTCTTGGGCTTACGTCTATCCCGAATTCAAATCTACACCTGAAACTATGCCTTGCCCTCCAGGCCGGCGGCTACATCTCGTCTGTCGTTCGGGGAGGCCCGACTCCTCCCAGCCAACATATTCTCCTTGGCCACCCTACGGTCAATGATGAAGCTGCTGGCGTGGAGCCCGTTACCCAAAGCAACGTTGCGTCCAGGCGACTCTGGCTGGGGTTGAAATACTGGCAGAGCGAACCGGTTCTCGGAAAGATTTCCATGGTCAGCAAACCTAAACGGAGAATAACGATCGATGTGGAGGGCCTGCGAAAAGTAGTGCGTGGAGAGAAGAGTGGCTACGTGGAAGGGATTCGGTCGCCAGGAGAGAGTATGTATCTTTCCACAGATCGGGGCATCATGGAAGCACGAGAGTGTGTTGAGAAGAAAGTAGGAGGGATGGTCCTCTGTCGGATTCTGTAAAGGAACCTGGAGAAACAGAGCTTTTGTTTTATGGATGTCGTGGGCCTTGCATTGGAACTGGAGTTTGGTTAGTCGCAGTGTCTCATCCCATGTTTTGTATCTTTGATAATTGCGACTGTTGGGATGGATACCTTGTACAGTAACATAGGTCGATTTCATGTACCGCATTTTGTTTTACAATTCTTTTTTCATATATTATTTTATTCCTCACTCCCCTCGTCTTCTGAGAACAACACATGCCAGGGTGGACGATTCCCGAGCCTTGTGATCCTGACCTTCTCCGCCTCCACCTCGTCGGTACAACGACAACATCATCCCCCTGGGAACTTTACCTCAACAACCGAGGGGTTTGTTCAGCCAACGTGGACCACATAAAATTTTGTCTATTTGAATAATTATCATCTCACCTCTGACTAACACCACACGGACTGTCTGATCATACTCTTCTACCCCGGTTCATTTCATTAGGCTGGTCAGGCGCATCATACTACGTACTGCCAAACTAGATCATCCAGGGACACGTCTTACTGGGAGTGAAAATTAGGATAGAAGACCGGGAAAGAAGAGCTTACGTTTTACATAGACCCTCAATATCTCTGCATCATGAATGGAACCGGGGCGGTTCTGAAAAATGTCTTGCTGTCAGGTGGCAGTGGCTTCGTGGGTGCAGCCATCGCTAGAGCGCTTGTTGAGAAATACCCTGAATGTGCTCTTACTATCATAGATCTGAATCCGCCAGGGCCATCCCATGTTGTCCCGGAGGGCATACCTTTCATCCAGGTGGACATCACTAACTGGGGTGAAGTCAGCAAGGCAGTTCAGCAAGTCAAACCAGACATCGTCATTCACACGGCAGGGATTGTCCCACGCCTTAGTGAGAGGTTCGGCAGAAGGTTGGAAAGCCAGACCCGGAAAATCAACGTGGAGGGAACCCGGAACATGCTGGAGGCGGCGAAAAGGAGTGGAGTGAAGGGCTTCATTTACACAAGCACCTGTTGCGTAGTAATTGATCATATGGATATGCCGTATCCGAATATCGATGAGCGATGGCCGGCATTTTCCTCGTCTCTGATATATGGCGAATCAAAGGTTCAGACCCCATAAAGTCCATGATCGTTGTATTCATGAGGTAATTATGGATTAACTGATTGCCGTGACCATTTAATAGGCTGCTGCGGAGGCAATGGTCCTCAAAGAATCCAACGAGACAATGGCTACATGTTCTCTCCGGCCTTCCGTGCTCTGCGGGCCTGGCGATGACACGCTAGTACCCCCCATACATGCATGCATTGCCAAGGGCGAAACCCCTTTCATTATCGGGGATGGTCTCAACCTATGGGACGTCACTTATGTCGCCAACATTGCCGACGCCCATGTCCTGGCCGCTGAGAACCTTATGTCTTCGAGGACTGCTGCCGGTGAAGCCTTCTTCATTCAGAACAACGAACCAATTGCCTTTAGGGACTTCTGCCTAGCCATCTGGGCCCATTTCGGTCATACTCCACCCTTCGAAATCCGGATACCCCAGAGACTGGCCTATTTCGCAGGCTTGGTGTCGGAATGGTTGACCTGGCTTTTCGGAACAACCACCACGCTGAGCCGTGGAAGTGTGAAGGACGCATGCTCTGTCCGCTATGCTAGTGGAGAGAAGGCAAAGCAGATATTAGGATACGAAGCTCGTGTTGGAATTGAAGATGGTATCCGACTGAGCTGTGAGGTACGTGAATGCACAGGATTACCCAGTAACTGCCGAATCTTTCGAGGATCTACTCACCTGGGGTTCAAGGATTATGCCCGTCGCCTAGGAATTAAATTACCAGCTCAGAGGTACTCTAAGAAGGAGAAGTGAGTTCTATGTACACCATCTACATGGCCAGTGTAACCCTGTCATCAACCAAGAACGTGTCGTCTTGAACACCGCATGGCTAGAAGTATCAGCGGGTCACTCGTCTTTCCCATTTTCTCTTATTTGCTGAGTGGCGATACTTGGATGGTTATTGAATCACCGACGTCGGGATATCGAAATGGACGGAATCAACTCATGTCGCACACATTTTTTTCCCCCCTAGAAAAGCAAAGCCGAAGAAAATCGATCATTGGGCTATTGTTCATGGATGACCTGATTTTGCAGAATCCACTTCCTAAACTGTCCATACATAGGACGGAGGTTGGCCAATACAATGGCCTGCAGCTTGGGCAACAAGACATGCAGAAATGTGTATGCCCAACTGCCTCGAGAGGTATCAGAATCCCAATAAAACTAGCGAAGATCCATGCTCTCCACAGTAGAACCCCAATCGTAGGCCGCCATGGAGCCATGCCTGGCGCGTGCTCCGTATCCAAAATTGCTCCTATCCTCAGACATTGCTATAATATCGTATAGTATAGCCCGTCGTATGCTCTGTCATAATCGGGGACCTGCTTCTAGATGGGCCGGCGACCAACATCAGTTTGACTCTCGACGAAATGTCCACCATGGATGAGAAGTAGCATGTAACATACGTTGTCTCAAAAAAAAAAAAAAAAAAAAAAGGGAAGAAAAAGAAAAAGACGATGACAAGGTAAAAATAGATGAAAACAGGCATCGACTGGGCTGGTTCGATGCTTCCTGAGACCGACACTCTTAACCCGAACGGAATCTCCCGAGACGTCTTTGGTGGCCATCGCGAGAACTCAGAGTTCTTCCTTTTCTCATCCATACTCGCTGTCAACACAATCCCAAAACTCTCCATGCGATCTCATTGATGAATGATCTCTGATGGGGCCAAGCCCCGAATGACAATTTGTTGCGGTGCCTAGTGGATATGCATGCGCCCTGCTGGATCCTGACGGATGTTGCTGCCCAAACCCCCCATTATGCAGCCAGAATCCTCTGGCCTTTTGCTCCTTTTTCTCTTCTCCATTGTGCTGCTCTATCTCCCTTGTGGGCACGATCAGCATGCGGAGTCTGACGTTTCTCGGATCCTAGAGCACATCCACCGTCCATTTCCGGGCTCATCCTTGGGTTCCCTCTATGCATCTGGTTCAGCAGGTGACAGGTCCTTAGCGATGCTTATAAGATAAGTAGATGTTATTTACCATTGTGGTGCCGTCGCCGACGCCCTTGCTTAGACTCCTTCAGCTACCTGGTCCAAAGAGACTCAACAGAGACGACTCGACCTGAATTGATTGGGCATGGTATGAAGTTGACTCTGTCTTGCGTGGTATTCTACCGCTATATCCTCCGGGAAGCTTTGTGCCAGGCAGGAACGGCATCTTCTTTACCAGCACTCTGTACGCATTTACCGCTGGTGTGGAGTTCTTCATACCCTGTGCCTTTCGGTTCATGATTATTTGGGTTTAGTTTACGTTTTATCCTTGTACGGAGCACTCCTACCTTCGTGGGACCAGGAGAAGCCAGAACTTATCTTGTGCCCCAACGATTGGGCCTTAAGGTCCTTGTTTGCCTCGTTGTTATATTAAACCCGCAGCTTCCCACCCCCGGTGTGGCGTTTCCCAAGGACTAACCTAACCCGAGAGACCTTGGAACGGTTTCTTAAACTTTATATATGATTGCCATTGCCCCCATAAACATTTCTTCCCATACTTAGATATCTCATGTCGCCGGTTCTTCCACCTCAAACAATACCAATGTCTTCGGCCTTCAGCTATTTCTCCGGGACAACCTCCGGCAGCGGCTCTTACACGCACTCAATTGGCAGTGATTCGGATACATGGTCTCGTCATAGGTTAGCTCCATCGGACATATACCTCCTCCCCATCTATGGCGTTTTAGAGCTCTTTCCTGAGAGAAGCTCACCCATTATAGTGGTGTCATGTCGCAGCATCCAAAATTCTACGGGACTTCCAGCGACGCCCCCATGATCTATCACCCAAGGTATCTAACCATATTGTGGCGTGCCCCTACCATCCCACGGGGAAAAGATCATGTTTATGCTGAGATCTTCTTTATGGCTTTTCCCAGCGCAAAGCGACTGTCGCCTCACAGGGAATGTGTCCCTTTAGATACTCAAATTTCTGCCTCAAGGCCCTCGAAGCAAGTATCGCCTGATCATGATTTCCCTGTGTCCTACAATGACGTCCCGGTATCTGCACATCCCCCGGGTGGCGTAGTTGTCTCGTCGGCGGGCACCTTGCCACGTCCACCTGCTTTGTACCGCGAGTGGGATCATCCTGCACGTCTCCCCCCGCAGGCTCTTAGACCTGACTACGATTTGGGCAAGTTTGAGAATTCGGACTACCTGGTTGAAAGGAATGGTCGACGTGCCTCTGAAAAATTCAAGAGCAGTACGCGTTACCACTCACAAAGACGACCGTCCAACCGGGACGAATTTGATGGACCCCATCAATTGCTGGAAATCCCTTCCTCGCGCATCATCGCGGCGCAGGCCAGGGATCTGCCTCATCTTCCTACTAATCTTGATGTCTCAGAGCAAGATCGGATTTTGTCTGCGGTGAATGACCGATTGTCGCAGTGTGCGTTTGACTTTGTTGCAAAGTATCAATTTCCGATTCCCCTGGAACCGGACAAAAGACAGGTGAGGGTTCCCTCAGACCGTGAATGGACTGAGTGGGTGTATCTCCTAAAGAGACTGGCCACCAAGCGCCGCATCCCAGCCAGAGTGCTTTATAATGGCCAGATTAAGCAATTAGTTACGGTTCTGGAAAACTCCCTGGAAATGAGACATGCTGCCAAACATCAATCCAGGCCCATCAAGGATGACCGCAATGTACTTCAGCTCATTTCAGCTGGAACTCAGGTGGCAAAAATCCTGAAAGATGCCGATGCCATGGACTATTTGGACCGCCTTTATCTTGATACGGAGAAACGCATCCATGACCGACGCAGTCGTCGGGTGAAATTCGTCAGTCCTTGAATATGGTTTCCTTGAGTTTCACCCCCTTACAGATGTCCTCCCTGATATATGGCCGAATATTTTTGTTGTTCCAACAAGCCGGACCCTTTTGGAACCCATATGGTCTTGCGTGACTGTTGGCTTATTTTTCCCTTGTCCCTTGACAAGCTATCTTCAGGATGGACCCCTGGACCTTAGCGTGTTGCCCTTGGTTTACGCGGATTCCCTTCCGCCCGTATGGTTGGAATAGAAGCCTTGCTATGTTTTTCTTGGACCCCGACGGATTGAGAAATGGCCCAGTATTCCCGGTCTGGCGTCTAATACCCTGCACGCCCAAAGACACCCGGATGTGTCCTTTTCGGTTGACCTACATGGTTAGAGCGACACTGAGATCCAAATCCATGTTGGTAGCCGTGTAGTGTGCACCGTCGTGGCGTACTTACACGAATCATATTTTTAATATCCCTACGTTTTTATAGCTCCACTTATGTCTGAAGTCTGTTTTACTTGTCTTCCTGAACATTATTCATGCGTTTTCCATGTTTACTGTACTGTATCGGGACAGAAGAAGGCCCATATAGCACTTGCCTTTGTGTACGCCTGGTCCCAGATGCTCTAGATTTCCTGTTTTTGGTTTTTCTACTATTATTCCCTATTAATTTGTTTCCGTCTCTCTGTGTTACATATTTGGGAATTCCTTTGTATGGTGTTGGCTGCCTGTTTTTTTGGTTGACCAATTTGTCAAGGGACATGATCATGTGAATCCGATGTATGACCTTGGGATATTCTTGGAGATGTCTGGGAGGTGATCAGGTACGCGTGTCCCATGGGGTATGGACAACGGCGAAAAAAATTGGGTTGAACTGCGAGTATGCGCTACGTGGCTGTTAGTTAGGGGAAGAAGCGTTGGACTGGTAGCCATGTCTTCCGGTCCATTTCACCCTAGCCTATACTCGCCACATTTAGAGTCAGTTTACAAATATTGTGTCAGGCGAATATCACCAAAGGAAATGACAATCCTTGCCTGCGTCCCGGACCTTGTTAGATTGGTTGAGCACGAAGGGATCTGCTGACGCTGCATCATCACCAACAATCTAGGTAGAATCCGACGGGTGCGTATTTACACGATGATGTGTACATACATGCATCTCGACTAGAAGGCTAGTAAGTACTAATTGTGAGGTACTAGCTTTCTATACTTCATTGGACTATACTGGGCCTATGATATTTGGCATGAGACATCCATGAAGAGTGAAAACATTTAATAATTTCTATCATATTGAAAGTCAACAGAACTCTATTAACTATTTAAAAAGATTTTTGAGTAGCGTTACAGGTTTATAAAAGAGATATTGTGCATACAATGCGTGAAGCTCATAAGCCAGCTTCTTGAAATCCCTAGTAGACTGGCCTTCAGGATGGAGATTCGAGCATTCAACTATTGCCCACGCTATCTTTGCCTTGTCGTCCGATGCATTTTCGATGACGAATTCTTGGTATCTGCCCTCCATTACTCGCCACGGCCAGTCGTACGATGTTGCCCTGTCCATTTTTCTGACGAAGCCCTCTGGAAACTCCCATATCCACAGTGCTATAATGAATAACGTCTCTTCAGAGAGAAAACATATTCTATGATATACTACATTCTAACAGGGTTGGCTATACATGTATGAAACACTGTGCATAAAAAACAAAACAAAGAAAAATCCCCCCACCCCGTGCAAGAAACAGCAGCGAACTACACACAGTACTCTTTTCGGCCGAGATGTCACTATGATGACGCAGTATTCTGGAATATAAACCGTCCCAGTCGTTGCAGAGAGCTCCGTAGCATGGTCAATGGTGTGAAGCGACCAGGATCCTTCCATGCTAAAATCCCAACAACCGCTGCGGTCGAGGTAAGTACAGTGATGAGACCATAGCTCAAGATTCTGCCCTGTCTGTGGACGGCCTGGATGACATCAGAATACCGCTGGTTGCTGAAACTGACCCGGGAGTATTGTGTTTGCCAGCCCAAGCTGGGGGTATGGCGATCCAGGGACTCCTCAATCGACTTGCGCAGTTTATACAGCGGCGAATTGACGCCCCAACGCATCTCTATGTAATTCTGTTTGGAGAGATCGTTGATGGCGTGGGTATCTGCAGAGCGCTGGTCCGTGTATGCCTGGAAGGCAGCTTGGCGGGATCGGTTACGAGACTTGAGGGTTGCATCTGGATCATATGCGCCGTGATGGTCGAGAAATTCGAATAGGATTCGAATGTCCTCCAGGCCGGCATTCAGACCTTGGCCGTAGAAGGGGAGCACGGCATGTGCCGCATCTCCTACAATGACCACGCTGGAGCCATAATGATGAGGCTTACATTTAATGCTGATCAAGGGTAAGTGGGGGTTGACGGTGAATTGTTCGTGCAGCGCCTCGGGGGTAATCAAGTTAGGGGAGACCCCGGGGAAGTGGATGTCGAAGAATTCAAGTAAACTTTCCGAGGAGTCTGTCAACTGTTCAAAGTGGGAGGCAGGGGCGAAGAGCGTGCATATGAATGATTTGTCGGCCGACGGCAGCGCGATGAACATGAACTCCTTCCCGGGCCAGATATGCAGATGGTTAGGGGAGATGCGGAAATCGCCGGTACCGGTGGGTGGGATGCGGAATTCACACCATAGGGTGTCGATGTATTCCTGCTGGTAGTCTACGCGAGCAAACTTCATCATGTGGTACCTCGATGCCGAATGAGCGCCATCTGCCCCAATCAGATAGTCGAATTCCACTTCGATTTCGGGCACACGGTTGCCAGAACCTGACGGAGGTGTTTCTCCGGGGACTCGACGTTCAAACCATGCCTTGTTGGTGCGGAAGTCAGCGCCCGTCAACTTGTGATTGAAGAATAGCTTGACGTTTGGCGTGCGTTCTAATTCATCGAGGAGTGCGTTGTTCAGAGTTCCTCGGTCCACTGAATTGATGGCCTAAGATGAATCCTGTCAGTCATGGATTTTACCCCGGAAAAGAGACGACAGGAAGACTTACCCGGCCATGGACATCGTATTGCTGCGAAACTTCCCAAAGTTGCCCATTATCTCTGCCATGGATCATCCGGCCATGCATCGGAATTGCTTGCTGGAGGACATTCTGGATTAATTCGGCGCGATTTGATTGCCGCATGGCCATGATACCACGCTCGGAGAGTGCGAGATTGATGGACTTGGTAAAGTTTAATGGGATAGTAGCAGGGTCACGAAGGTCTATTAATCAGTCTGCAGTGTGAGTAGAGCTCAACAGAGAGATTCAGAGCACAACGACGAAGCAATATCGGGACAGTCCAGAGGAAGTCCGGGAGCTCGGCTGACAAGCGTGATAGAGGAAATAGGCGTAAGCCTGATCGTCGTACACCAGGTACAGACAGAGAGTTCAAGGTATATAGTGAGCCAGAAGAGACTTACCCCCCCGCAACTCGTACAGTTCGACATCTTCGCCTCTGCTGGCTGCATAGAGAGCCGCCAGAGATCCAACTGGTCCTGCTCCGACGATCACTACTTTCTGTTTTCTCGAATTCTGTGCCATGATGAGTGTGACCCAGGCAAGATCTTGCCCTTTGTCTCGGATATCAATGGCAATGAAAAACGATTTCTATTCATTCATGTTGCGTCACCAGAGCAGCCCCACGGTGGGCCGATTTCGGCTAGCGTCTTCGATCCGGACCGCGGCGGACGCGGTAAAGCATACTCACCTAACCTGCAACCGCGCGTCTAGAGCACACGCGTGACTACCACTAGTCCTCTTAAGGCATAAGAACTAAACCAAAAATGGTTAGCCTGCGATCAACCAACCTGAGGCGGATCCGCCGGGGATTTTCTAGTTTTTTTGCCCTTCTATTGTAGCCCTTCACCTAAAAGATACCTTTTGTTTTACATCTTCTCTAGAATTTTGTTCGGGACATTCGATATTGCAGGTTTTCGGAGCCTCAGTATGGCAGCCGCAGTTGAGTCTCGGAAATGTATGGGAGTGGAGTGCGAGAAGGCGGCGGGGACTCTACAGTGTCCGACATGCCTGAAGCTGGGCACAGATAGTTTCTTCTGTTCGCAAGATTGTTTCAAGCGGAGCTGGGTAGGCTGCCTCGCGTGACCGAGAAGGCTCACGTGTGTTGCCCCTGAGGACCCTATGGACACGTGCACTGACTATGGCGCTGTAGGGCGAGCACAAGGCCCTCCATAAATCGAAGAGTAATTTCCTCACCAACTTGTTTCCTCCAAAGGTAGTTTCTGAACCAGATCCAGCAACGGGACAATTCAACCCGTTTCCATCCTATCCGTTCACCGGCTCGTTGAGACCCGTCTATCCTTTGTCTCCCCATAGGACTGTCCCTAAATCCATCCCCCATCCCGACTACGCCAAGGATGGCATTCCTCGGTCGGAGCAGAAAATCCTGAGCCAGCGGAACATTACGATTTTAAGTAAGGAACAGCAGGAGGGCATGAGGAAGGTCTGCCGCCTGGCTCGAGAAGTGCTGGATATCGCGGCACGGGAGTTAAAACCAGGAGTCACGACCGACTACATCGACGAGGTGGTGCATAACGCCTGCTTAGAACGCAACGTATGTGATCTCGCTAGAGGGAGCGAATTGAATTTGTCGCCTGCTTATTAGTTGATTCGATGACGCTGAACCCGATCTAGTCCTACCCTTCGCCGTTGAATTACATGCATTTCCCTAAGTCCGTATGTACATCGATCAACGAAACTATCTGTCACGGTATACCCGATCAGCGACCTCTCGAAGATGGTGATATCATCAATATTGACGTTACCTTGTACCACAACGGCTATCATGGAGATCTCAACGAAACTTACTATGTGGGAGAGAAGGCTCTCGCAAATCCCGATGCAGTTCGAGTGGTTGAGACCTCGCGAGAGTGTCTTGATAAATCCATCAGTCTGGTGAAGCCTGGTATGCTGTTTAGGGACCCCGGAAATGTGATCGAGAAACATGCGAAGAGCCGGAACTGCAGCGTGGTCAAGAGCTACTGTGGCCACGGTATCCATCACCTGTTCCACTGTGCTCCCAATGTCCCACACTATGGCAAGAATAAGGCCATTGGTACCGCAAAGCCCGGTATGTGCTTTACTATCGAGCCTATGATCAACATTGGAACCCACCGTGATCGCACGTGGCCCGACGATTGGACCAGCACCACGGCGGATGGATCTCTATCTGCCCAGTTCGAGCATACTCTTCTGGTCACGGAAGATGGTGTCGAGGTCCTCACTGCTCGCCTGCCGGACTCGCCTGGTGGCCCGGTCCCTATGCCGGTTGTCGATGAGGCCATGACCGAGGCGTGATTCCATTGTTTATGTGTGCTTATAGAAACAGCGACTTAGAGTACTAGCGAGCTTTATACATGTCATGTTGGAGTATTAATCGAATACATGATACCAGGCATACGCAGACAGATTTTGAATTGGTGTTTCTATTCGGACATGGCCAGGGCACTGAACTATCTATATGACGTAGGAGATCAAAATAGTCTTTTTTTTTTTTTTATTTCCCTAGCGCCATGCGATACTCCTGCACATGGATAGCTTTGAGGATAGTATGCACTGGAACCCCACTGTCGGGCGTGGATAAATCAATAGACCAATTCCTGTATCTAAACCCAGGAAAGGAAATCGGACCCGTTGACCCCGCCTGGTTGCCCAGAGCGGTTAGCTCCGATAACCGACAAGCCAATCTGTCCAATAAACAGCCAGGAATTTCAATTTGCCCCGCTCATCCACAATTTGTCAGACTAGCCGTCTTATCATCACGTGATTCATAGGTTGCCGATAAACGGAGTCAGCCTTCGGGGAGTCTTTTGTCTGATTCATTTATCTCTCAGGGCCCTGGCTGGTGGTACTGGCGTTTGAACGAGCCAGTGAATAGTATGTCTCCTGAGAGGCTTCCCACAGAGATATCTCCGTTGCTGGGGTCGCAAGGCAACGGCAATGCTGTTCAGCCTCCTTTGATCGGGGCCATTCCCAGGGACCCTGAATCGGCAATTAGACCCGATGTAGCACAACCGGATAAGAATGCCGCAGAAGCGATACACGAGCTGCGGTACATTGTGCCTGCGATTTCTATCGGAGTAAGACCTAGTTTGGAATGCCATCCCAGCTGCTAGGATTAAATTTACTAAATTATGGCTAGATCTTCTTGTCCGCAGCCGACCAGACGATTATCATGGCCAGCTATGGCCAGATTGGTAGCGATCTCAAGGCTCTCAATCTGACTAGTTGGATTGCTACTTCTTATTTCCTGACTTTGACGTCTTTCCAACCTCTGTACGGAAAATTGAGCGATATCTTTGGTCGGAAGGCCTGTTTGTTGTGGGCATACGCTATCTTCGGCACTGGATGTTTGTTCTGTGGTATCGCGCAGAATATCCACCAACTAATTGCCGCTCGGGTACGGAACACTACATGTTTACATGTGCAAAGTGAGACTGACAACTTTAAATCTAGGTTTTTCAAGGCATAGGGGGCGGCGGCATGACAACTGTGGTTAGCATCCTCATGAGTGATATCATTCCTCTCCGAGACCGGGGGGTTTGGCAAGGGATCATTAATATCATCTATGCTACTGGTTCGGGAACCGGTGCACCCTTAGGTACAGGGACCCTTGCTATTTCTCAGTAATTCATGCAGCTGACTCATATGTTGGTTAGGTGGTATTTTGGCTGATTATATCGGCTGGCGATGGTATGTTATCGATGATCTCATTTAGTATGATGATTGCTCAATTTCTCACCCGCGTGGTAGGGCCTTCATTGCTCAAGTTCCACTCTGTATAATTGCCTACATAGCTGTATCGATCATGCTCGACTTGCCTTCCCAGGAAGATAGTCATTGGAGAAGCAAGCTTAGGCGCATCGACTTCCCAGGGGCGATTGTTCTCGTCGGCGCAGTTTTCGGCTTCCTTCTCGGTCTCGACCGAGGCAGTAATGTGTCCTGGTCGATACCGATAACGATCATCTCGTTGAGTGTATCCGTCGTTCTGTTTGTGCTTTTCGTCGTGATTGAGATCTACTATGCAGCCGAACCCTTCGCTCCCGGTCATATCATCTTTAACCGCACATTTTTCGCCACTTATTGCTGTAACTTTTTCAGCTTTGGAGGCTGGATTGCAGCTCTGTTTTATATTCCGCTATACTTCCAGGCTGTAGATGGCGTATCCGCTACTATTGCTGGATTACGACTTCTGCCTAGTATCATCTGTGGAGTAACCGGCTCTCTTTTTGCGGGATTCGTGATGAAGTGGACTGGAAGGTTCTACTGGCTAACAGTGATCTCATATTCATTTCTGACACTGGGGCTCATGTTAATCTTCATTTTCTCGGGGGGTGTTGTTACGAGCCTAGTTCCGATGATACTAGGAACAATGTTGTCGGCCTTTGGGAATGGCACCGGCATCACCACGACACTGATCAGTCTAAGTAGGTTACCTCTCCCCTGATCGGCGGTCTCCGATGTGTTTTGACTTCTCGTGCAGTATCGAACGCGACCCCTGAGGACCAGGCAGTCGTAACAGCCTGCTCGTATCTCTTCCGGTCTCTGGGATCAGTGATTGGTCTGTCGCTGTCTTCAACAGTGGTACAGCAAGCCCTTCGAAGTCGACTGCGGTATGCCTTGCGTGACAGCAAGGATATCGACCGCATTGTAGACGGAGTGCGCCAGAGTCTTGATTTTATCAAGACCCTTGACCCCGCCGTTGGTAGAAATGTTCGAAGCTGCTACGGATGGGCTACGAATAAAGGATTTTCCTTTTTAATCGGCATCGTGTTCTTTGCCCTCGTTAGCAGCTTTTTTATGCGCGAGAAGAAACTCAGTCGGTGAGTCGCGCATAAGCATGGATCAGCCTGATAAATGGAAGATTCTCGGTAAGATGCAATTTGATACAGTATCCAAAGGACATGAGAGGAAGATCAAGAAGTATATAAGATTTGCATTACTAGCGAAGACTGGTGACACAAGACTTTGCACAGCGTTTGGATAGATCCCTGTGATGACCCCAGGGATGTGAATGATTGCTTGGAATATTCGGCGATTTAACGACTAGACATATGATCAATGGTTCTTCTTGTTTTGATTTTCTTGTATTATCTCTATCTTGGTAGAACTGGTTGGTGGCAATATAGAGAATTCCGTGGACGTTGTTGTCGCCTTAGAGGCTCTGGCCGCCTTCCCGTTGCGGTATGACAGCTTCGCCTTAACTTCAGCCACCGACTTTCTTACGCTCACCCTGGATCAAATATCTACTGCCCCTCTTTATTGTTCTGTTTGTTGGCCGGATGTGTTCCAAATAATAATGACTCCTAATACTCCCTAGTCTCTACGTCTTACCGCCATGTCGGAATCACACTCCAGGCCGGACTTGTCCCGATATCGTCCAGTGCTTTACCTGCTGACAGGAATCGCGGCCGCCTACGCTCTCGTCTACGTCAATAATCAGCTCCTCTCGTCTTCATCATCACGGCCATCTCTTCGTCGCAGGAGAGCTATTCGCCGCCCGAGGCGAAGTGAGCCTGAGCAGCCCGCAGTCGTCGATACTCCCTCATCCCGGGCCGTCGCCCACCTCGAGCAGCTGGAACGTCAAAATGGCGTGTACGGTACCTTTCGCATAGAGACAGAAGATGGACGTCGTGTGGAGAGTGGCCTACTCCCGTCGCTGTTGGCGACGCGGGACCAGCTGATGGAGGAAGTGGGCGTTCCCGAAGCCCATGCGGAGCGGATGCGCGAGATGATGGAAGATACGTTTCTGGAGTCGTTCCTTGCTTTGGATTTCCCGCCAGGACATAGTTTGGAGGAAGGAAGCGCGGAACGGGAGTACTTGACGGAGCAGCTTCAACGACGAGGGATTTCTCACGCAGGAATCGAGCGCGCCTTGACACGATTCAATGAGGACAATAACTACGGAGAAGAATTGCGGCGGCGTCGACAAAATGGTGAGAGGGTTACGCTATCCACATCAACATTTCCGGATGAATCTTCACCTGCACAGAACTTGGACGGTGGTGAGACGGTGGTCGATGACCAGAGCGTCTTTTCGTGGCGCGATGGGAACAACGAGTCTTCTCCGACTCGTGAAGGCCAGAACTTGCTCAATTTACTCTATCATATTGCTGAGGATCAGGCAAGGAGAGATGGCTACATCCACAGAGGGGTGACGTGCAACAGTTGCGGAGCTATGCCCATCCAAGGTATTCGATACCGTTGCGCGAACTGCATTGACTATGATCTTTGTGAGACATGTGAAGCCATGCAGGTACACATTAAGACCCATTTGTTCTACAAAGTCCGTATCCCGGCTCCCTTCCTGGGCAATCCACGGCAGTCTCAACCTGTGTGGTATCCTGGGAAGCCTTCCATGCTCCCGCGCAGCTTGCCCCGGTCGTTGGCCAAACGTCTGATGAAAGAAACCAGCCTTGAGAACACGGAACTTGATGCGCTATGGGATCAGTTCCGGTGCCTCGCCAATCATGAATGGCCAGATGACCCGAATAAGCTTTACATGGCAATTGACCGTAAGACGTTTGATCGGTGCTTTGTCCCCAACACGTCGGTCCGACCCCCGCCGCCAAGTTTAATATACGACCGGATGTTCGCGTTCTACGATACCAATGGTGATGGCCTGATCGGATTTGAGGAGTTTCTCAAGGGTCTTGCGAGCCTCAATAACAAGAGCAATGATGAAAGGCTGCGCCGTGTTTTCCGTGGCTATGACATCGACGGTGACGGCTACGTGGAACGGAAGGATTTTTTGCGAGTGTTCCGGGCTTATTACACCCTCAGCAGGGAATTGACCCGAGACATGGTCGCGGGTATGGAGGATGATTTCTTGGAGGGTGGTGCGCGTGATGTTGTTCTAGGAATGCAGCCGATCAGCTCCGCGTTTCCTGGCAACATCCCCTCCGGTGAGGCGTCCAGAACGGGAGAAGGGAAACGTATCAACGCAGATGGAGACATGGAAATCGTGGACAACGAAGGGGTATTGCGGCCGGATGGCACCGACACTGGGAATCGACACACGGTTGTCGGGGATTCTGCGGTTCGAAGTAGATACGGCGGTCTGCGCCCGCTGTTTCCGTCAGTACGGCTCTCTACTCCCACTGGGCGTGCTTCGGGTAGAAGGGCTGCAAACCACGAGCAGCGCGATGATGGTAGTGGCTCCGACGTGTCCAGCTCGTCGGTGGGCACTGACCGCTGGCCCCCGGCCGAGCACGTCCTTGAGGAAGATATTGTGAATGCTCTTGGAGCATATGTCCCTCTCCAAGAAGTCACCGACCCTGTTGATAGGGCCCGGATCGGCACAGCGGTGTATAATAGAATGTGTGACGATGATCAGAGACAGATGAATGAGGTCCGCCGGCACGGCATCGACGAACGGTGGCGACGACGAGCATTCTATACCGATGAAGAAGACGGGGCAACCGTGCCCGAGGACTACGAGAGTGACCCGAATCTCGACGGAATGTCCGATGAGGATGCTTTTGAGGAACACTACGAGTCTCACCCGCCATCTCCTCGTTCTCGATCCTCGTCCAAGGTGCGTTTCCAGGATGATATTGCAGACGACTACGATCTGAGATCGAACCCGTCGACATCGTCACGGAGCATCCTTGTTAGTGAGAGGTGGGGAGGCTTTGAAGTACCTGAGGTGGAGCGTGATGTAGGAAAAGAGATCCTGTACCAAGTTACCCAACAAGGGTTCAATGAGTTACTCGACATCCTGTTCAAGCCCAAGGAGGACCTACTCATGGAAGCGTACCGGACACGTGCTGAGCGCAAGATATGGGCCCACGAGATTGAACTGGTGGCGAAGCGCCCCGAGAATCAATTCGATCAGATTTTAAAGCGAGCGGGAAAGCGAAACGCGGGCGAGGGGATTCAAGAAGACGAAGAAGAGCTGGAGAAAAACCCGTTCAGCGACAGGCCTCTGGAGCAGCTTCTGGACCAGACGGGATATTCGATCAGAAGTCCACCTCACGAGCCGCTTCTTGATAGCCCTATATTCGCTCCCCGATCCCCGGACCTGAGACTCCCGGATCACGATGTACGGCCGACACACCTCGCCGAGCCCGAAGAAGACGCGCAGGAGGACGACCGCTTGGATGGCCCTGACTTGCCAGAACTCCAGACGGACGAACTCGAGCTTCCTCCAGTTTCATTCCCGCAGGGATCTCTCGCCATGGAAGAACGCGTCCTGCCCTCTGTGGAGACGGATTTCGACCCTACCCTGCCACAACATCGTCCCAATGACGAGAGCCAGGAGGCGTATGACTACCATTCCGATTCATCCTCGGTGCACACCATCTTCGACGACGTCCAGCAACACAACCTGCCGGCCGAGCTTCGCTTCTCACCCAACGGTACGACCTCTTTCCCAGCACCTGCTTCCCTTGAGCCATCCTCCCCCGAAGCCGAAGCCACTGCTCCCAAACACTCCCCCTCGCCAATTCAACCACTCCCACCCAACGGCAGCCCCTCACCACCTCGACGGACGGGTCCCACGCAGCCCCCCTCCCAGCTGACACTGTCGCGGTGGGCGTACCTAAACTATATCGAGCGTCAGGCCCAGGAACGCGGTGGCACGGGCGCCAGATTGAATTTTGATGAATTCTCGCGACGCATGGCCGCCGACCGTGGACGTCGGTTAGCGTTTGTCGCCAGTTGGATCGAGATGGCTAGCTTTTAGTCAGAAATATTTTTGTTCCGTGTACAGTAATCTTGACAGGAATATTGACAAATAATATAACCACAGGATATTGCAAATAAATATTGAAAGGTATTTATATTCATAGTTCTGATGGATGCTTGTACTTATTATAGGATTTATTGATCTTTTATCGTTCCCTATAACTTTAAACATGAATATACGAACAACATTAGTTTCACTTTCTTATAAAGCTTCAATAACAGCTGTCCGCTCTAAGGGAGCAACCGCATCATGAAGGGAACACCTAGCAATCAGCTTGATAATAAACTATGCATGCATTAATCTACGTCTTCGGCAGAAAAGATTCTAAAAGGCGCTCAAGGTAATCAGTATCTTCCAAGTCACCCTTGCAAACAACATGCTGATCAGGGCGTAGAAGCACAAGAACGGGCGGAAGAGCCTTGCCCAGTCTTATAGCATAATTAAATGCTTGAAGAGACTCAGTAGTAAACAACTTAAAGGAAGTGCCGCCTCAAGTCCTAAACAACCTCCAGTTCCAGTGTCAATCGCGGTCAAGTGATGAGAGTAGATGTCGATCTCTCCCACACAGACCACTCAAGCCACATACAAATGATACGAAGCTGTGAGGAATCTGGGCAGGAGGCTGAATCTACTGCATGCGGCAGAAGGAATCACGTTGCGATCCACTGCTAGCAGTGATGTTGCTGAGCTCAGCCCGCCACAATATCAGGGGCAGGGTTCACGAGAATTATACTCAACTCGAGGACGATTAATTAGGATCAGCGCACGATGAAGTCATGAAGAGCAGTCCAGGAACGAGCCGGAACTTGTTCTCTGACGAAACGACTGGTCTGAGCCCAGCCCGTCGTTTTCATCACTGTAGCAACAAGAGGAGCCCTGCATTCCACTCCTATTCTAATCCGTCCAACTGGTTGCATGGCTGTATCGAAAACCCACTGCTAACGGCCAATTTCCTCCCGGTGTAGCTGAATGAGCGGAAGTGGTCTCGAAGCCAGTGACGTTGGAGGCAGCCAAGTGTGAGTCTGAGGATGCTATGCGAAACGCTCTTCATCTTCCGTGGTCGCAGTAACCGTGCGACTCGAAATAAGGGATACAAATATGACCATGGCGTACCACCTTTCTCAGCATCAGCAAGTATGCTGGTCGGCGACGGTCCAACAATCGAAATTGACTTCGATTTGCACCGCCGCAGAGGAGGACAAAATCCGGGATAAAGTGACTTATCAAAAGCTCGATGCAGCGACACCACAGCCGGGGATTGACCACGATGGTCAGCATATGACTTTCTACCCGATGCTGAGTGAAAGAGGCTTTGTAATTCGGCTGCAGCAATTTCATGAAGTCCTCGTCAAGGTGATCGTGAATATCGTGGACCGATGGTGGGATGATACTGTATCCGACTTTCCTTCTAGGATGCCTCTACAGTCTGAATCCGAAGGGATTTTGAAAGTAAGTGCAGAATCTTTTCAAATTTATCGTCCCTTGCACCGTAACAAGGCGACAGGAGAAGAGCTAAATCCCACCGCAAAATACTAAAGCGCAAGTAGTGGATCGACGAACAGAGCAAGAACAATTCCATGCCCGCTTTCGCACACTGTCTGGGCATCTGGCGACCAGATTTCCTTCTGACAGACAATTGCAATGGCAATGGCTGTGGATATGGCAATCCAGTCTCGGAAAGGGATTCCAGCTCTGCGAAATCAACTGTCGCACCCCTTTAATGCGATCGTGTACTCGGCGTACAAGCATCAGATCATGGGAGGGCTGCTGCGCCGTCCAGTTATCCTAGAGCCAGCAGGTGACTCTGACGTCTTGGTAGATGGCCTTCTGAGCCATTTCGATCTCTGCTTGCCTATTCATATTGTCCGGGGAAGAGACAGCCTCGACAGGGGAGACTTCGCTCTCCTAGTTGAACAGAAGACCGGATGGCGGCCAAAAATGGTGAGCGTATCTGAACTGCAATTGAGGCCGGACCCGTCTTCCAAGACGGGTTTTGCTCTTTACTGCAGCAGCAGGAGCCCAGGGTCGGAGATCAAAGACCAGCCAGAGCGAGTTTACCAGACGGCAATGGTGTTTCCCGACGAATATAGTTCTCTTTCAACGGATATGCTCCGCCGAGGTGGCGGTCAATGATTTCTGCACTGGTCTACTTGTGAATGACCAGCGATTCCTGGGAATAATTCTGCAGGAGCTGGATGGTCTTGTCAAAAAACACCACGTCCTCACCTCTGACGAGGCTAGTGTCCTCCGTGCAGGAATCGTGCCGACGATTCTACCCGGATCACAGGATTTGAAGAAACTACTGCGCGTCCTCCGCGATGAGCGAGGGATCATGAAAAATGGTTTCGTCTGCAAGGCAGCCCGGTCCAGTCGAGGAAATGGTCATCTCCTGGGAAGTGAAATCTCCAAGCAAGAGTGGGAATCGGTTTTGCTGGGGATGCAAGACGCGAGGATTCGCATCGATGCAACAAGCTATGTGCTCCAGCCATACGTGCAGCAGCCGAAATTCGATATCGTGGTGGATAGGGGCCAGACGGTCTGCGACAGCCAAATGGTCGGCTCTTATTTTGCTCCCAGTGGCCGCTATGCTGGACTGGCGCCATGGCGTACAGGCAATGGGAAGATCTGTAACGTTTACGGAGCTGGATGCGTGATTGTGGCGTCGGTTACTACTATTCAAGAAGACTCCATGCATCCAATACAGATATGCCCCAGTGCATCTAAAAAGTCACAGGGGTTGATTTCACCAGACAATACGTCCCTTCGAGATCGCAAACAGGCAGAAGAAACGTACCTTTCTGTTATCTTCCAATATACCAGTGGCTTGGCCCATCTTCCATATGAGTTGCGCTATATGAGTCCCAATCCTATACTGGTGTCTCGCTCGTTCCTGGCTGAGCTAGAGCGATTCCATCATGCTCTTTCAAAGGCCTTGAATAACATTGTTGCACGCTGGTTCTCAGACAGGGAGGCTGGTTTCCCCACGAGAATGCCACTCGAACGACATGAAGAAGAGCTCCTACAGGTATTTATCTAGCCCTCTCGTATCACCATCCTACCTACCATGTCCATATCAGTCCGTTAACCAGCAGTATCGGAACAGTGGGTGTCCCAACAGAGCGAAAACAACGTAATGCATCCATACGCAGGACACCAGGGGAACTGGCGGCCGGAGCTCCTTCTACCTGCTGATGGGGAGGAAGCCTTCAAAATGTGTGAAATCAACGCCCGGTACCCCTTCAACTGCATAGAGCTGACTGCCCTATTCTACCAAGCATTGGACAGCCCCGGGATGAAGCCTCCCTCGCTTGATCTCCCCGCAGATCCCAAGCGCCTCTTCGATGCCATTTTCAAAATGTTCAATCCGTCTCTGCCGATCCACTTCCTCCAATCTCGGAATTTCATCGAATCCCGCAAGAACGTCATGGCCGCGTTCTTCAGTTTCGCTGAGAGGCGCACCGGACGACGACCGCGAGTCGTGAGCCCCGAGCAGCTGCGTCTTGTTCCTGACTCTTCTTCGCGCACCGCGTTCTATCCGCAGACGAAGCAAACCTGCTTCGCAGAAGGGTGATCCCCACCATCATCCCGGGCTCTAAAGAACTGCACGAGCTTCTCCGCAAGACTTGTCACGAGGGCACAGTCTCAAAAACCAAGATCATTCTAAAGCCGATACGCGCAAGTCGCGGCGCGGGGATCCGATTCGGCGATGAGATGAGTAGTCTCGAGTGGGAGGATATCCTCACTGACTTGCAGGATCCGGATATCCATATCCACCCCGGATCGGAGCGAACGCCGTATGTGATTCAGCCGGTTGTTACGCAAGCTGAGGAGGAGCTTTTCCTAGATGAGGAGATGGGCACGCAGCGGTGCCATCGGGTTGGTGCGTATCATGCTGTGAATGGCGAGTTTGTTGGGCTTGGGGCGTGGAGGGTTGTCGTGTCGAGTCAAAGGACCTGTAATATGGCGACTGGGCGAGCTTGGAAATTGGGGAGTATGGTTGTGCAGAAGTAAATTTTGCATACGGAATTTTTGCAAGATCATACCGATGGAAGACCCTGTAGCTGTGGTTTCTGTTCTTTCTGGTCCAGTCTACCAGATTAGCCCTAAACATTCTATTCCGTTGCCGGATCACTCCCAGCAAAGGTTGGCACCATAATTATTGGCCTTCTCGATTTGTAAATGAATATTTGCACCAAAATATATAATAAACATTAAGCGGGTGAAGAACTTGCATAGGTGAAAATGTTCATATATGTGCTCTTGACAGGTATGGTGTCTGTATTCACGATGTATGCTGTCTCTTCGGCAGCCTTATTAATTCGAATCTATTTAATTCTGAACGTAAGAGTGCTCTTGAATATCTACATGCTTGCGGCTTTTGCTGGATCGCCGATCCGTGCCATACCTTACACTCAACTCTCGACGAACAGGAACAGATATACAAAAGAATGCATGAATGTGGAAGATCAGCAATTCAAAAAAAGCCCAAGCTTTTGATCGTCTGAATTCAAGATCCCTCTTACTCCTTCCCACCGAGCAAAATAGTCGGGTTCAGCCGGCTGTTATCGACCTCGTGCACGAAATTGATTGCGCTGGCGCCGCATCCCATAACGATGATGCGGATCTTCCTTGCGATCCGGCTTGGTTTTTCGATAATTTGGTATGAAGAGCCTTTCACGCCATTGGGGGCGTAAATATCGCTGACGCCGAGCGATCCCATATTGAGTGAAGTGTATACGGAGTAGGGAGGGTATCGAATGTCGATATCTTGCCTGTTCAAGGACGTTTAATGAGGACTCTGAATCGCACTTCTATCCTTTTCTACTTTCCGATCAACATAACAAACATTGTGGCAGCGTCTCTGGCACGGTACACTTTGAACGGTGCCGGAGTGCTGGTGCAGCTCCACTGCGTGTCCACGTCCATGTCCACACTCAATCTCACAGCAGGCCTCGAGGATATTCCCCAGAGACAGGATCTCTCCTTTTTCACGTTTTGATGCTCTAGGATAACTAGTAGCATAACTAGTAGCAAGGGCGGATACAAATCTGGTTTTGTAGGAATTATCATTGTGGGAGAATAGTCCCCGGTGCAAATGATGTCGAGTAAGAGTTGGTGCCTCAGACCACTGTTTAATATGGGTTTTAATGACAGTCACAAGAAGAATAAGTACAGCTATCAAACTGAGCACCTGCGAATTCAGATGAGGCAACGGGGAAGTCGTGGTACCGGAAGAAAAGCCTGCAGTGAGCAAGGAACCTACCCCTCAGTGAGCTGGTGTCTGTTCAGAGTAGACCTCTGAGGATGTTTGGTATGTCTGTGTGGGATAAGACTATGGTGCCCTGGGGTCTAGTTCGCGCTGCGTTGAGCAAGTAATAGTATGTTCTTTTCCTGGTAAATTCTGCATTTTAGAGTACTGTTTCTGGATTGAGAATTTCTGTCTTCGGTTGGTTTACATGTTAGGTAGCTAGGTGGAACTTGTATATCCCTGTGTACTTGTAATTGTTTGCGACGCCCTATTAACAATCTAATAAGTTGCCTACTCAGTCAGAATCGCAACTAATACCTGAATCAGAACACCTAGAGCATTAATGTATGTGAAGGCAGGATATTCCTTTTCCAAAATGCTAATATTCCCAAGGCTGGGTATTTCACGTCTAAAGTATTATTATTATTGGGCTCCGAATAAACGTGTTATTATAGTGACTATCAACTATTTACTATTCACAAGTGACTCTGAGATTAACCTCTTTTATTATTCTATTAGCACTGATGTCTTTACTGTCCTTGTCTCTCTATTATTTTTATAAGAACCCTCTTCTTTTTTTCCTACACTTTCTTCTATCATACCGCTTCTCCGTCTCCCTGTCTTCATCAAAGAAAAACAGCATAAGCTGGCCTTGTTCAACGTTACAATAGAGATGTCGCTTTCAGCAAGCCAAGTTCGACTGTCAGATTCACTAAGGCCATTAAGCATCACGATTTGGACGCTCTTGCACATGCTGAAGGCATTTCAACCGACTCGCAGATCGATTTGTTCCTGTCTACGTCAGCCTGTCAGACCAGGGAAGAAGCCAGTCCACGTCGTAGGTATCACGGCCCGCCTAGTTAAAGTAAAAGATAACGTAATTATCTATACCTTTAACTCTGGCTTCAAACTTCAGGGTGCAGCAGACATATCGCGGTGAACCACACGGCTGTTAACAAGGAGTCACTTATCTTAAGCGGAGAGAGCAGATCGCCGCACCTGTTCATGCGGTCCTCTTAAAAAATGTTGACACGAGAATGGTCGATCAGGAGGACGTCCTAGAGATCAAGGTCCACCCGACCAGTCACCAACCGTGTGGTCGAGCTCGCGGTGCTAAACGCCGCCAGAGAGTTGTCTAAGCACTGGTGCGAGGAGCATCTTGAAAGTATGTGCCGAGTGTTCGAGGAACATGAAGCAAGGACCCTGCTGGAAACGAGAAGATTCTTCCACTTTTATGTTCCTGCATAGCAGTCCTCGGGTCAGCACACATTCTCCCTGATAAACCTCCCGGAGAACCTCGGAAGTCTTGTCCCTAAGAAATGGCATTCCTCGACGGCATTGACAGCATTAAGCAGTCTGGCTGGGTCAAGAAGAACCTCAGAGAGTTTAATACGCAGCACCAAGCTCTTATTAAGGAATTGATGAAGCCTGTCCAAGTCTTTGTCAACTTGGTCGGGTCCTCTTCCTTCGAACGTCTGAGGAATGTCCACAGACATGGCTGAACATGGAGTATAGATCACATGAGATTATATACCGGGGGCGCCGCGGCTGATCCTCTTCATGAAAAACTCGTTCGTCAAGTGGTAGATCGAAATGTTAGGTTCTGTCGGCCACATCAATCGATTACGTGTCAGAGAAACGAGGGAAATCGCGTAACACACTGACCCTCACCATCATGATTGCATTTCTGCATCTAAATTGGGTGAAAGCAGACACTTAAAAGGATACATCCGTACCGGAGAGGCAACTTGGTCTCACATGCCCCTTTACTAGGCTCGAGTTGACCCTCGTGAGGATCCCCGAAGAGGATGACCTACATGATGACATCCAGAGCCCCGGCACTTCGAGTATTTCTTGGGCAACTGGAGCTGAACATCAGGCACAAGCATGCTGTCGGACGCTATGAAATTTTATAGCCTCCTCAACATCTACAGTCATTCGCTTGAAGGGTAGAGGAAAACCTTCGTTGCGGAGTCAGTGGTAGGAGGATGAGTGTTTGAATAGCTCATTTTAAGATTTTTATTTGGATGAGGATTGGAATCAGGACGAGGAATAGAACTAAGAGGATGAGGGATAAGTGCTGTACATGCAATCGAATTTATGCACAGACTAAGTCAAGAAACGACGAAACTGGTGTTTTATAAAAAAAATAAAATAAAATAAAAAAATTGAATAAATAAAGGTATCAATGTCTCGATAAAGTCTACCCATAACAATGAATAATTTGAATAATGGTGATAAATCATTCTCAATCCCAATATCTAATAACACCATCCAGCCCACCGGTGACAACTTTACTAGTCTCCTGAGGATGCCAGTCCAGACAGGTAGTGGCACCACCTTCTTTCCCACCGGCCTGGATCTTATGGTACATTTTACTGGTCTTCCAGTCCCAGAAACAGACATAGCCGCCACTGTCGCCGGAGGAGATGAACTGACCGTCGGGGGAGATTTTGAGATCGATGGCGTAGCCGGCGTTGTTGTGACCGCGGAAGAGCTTCTTTCGGTTCTGGCGGAACTTGTCGGTGGCGCCGTAGACGACGATCTGGTTGTCGCCGGACTGGAAGGCGACGTATTTGCCATTAGGATGGGGGGCAGCCCGCGTGAGGGCGAACATGTAGGGCTCGGCGATAAATTTGATGGGGACGGGGATGCCGTATTCCCAGGCGCGCAGCGACTTGTCGTCCGAGGTGGAGATGAAGCGACGGTTATCGTCGACGAAGGTGATGGTGTTAATGGCCGCCAGATGGTGGTCGTATTCCTGCACGAGCTCGCCCGAGCGGGTGTCGAACTGCACGATCTTCTTGTCCGACATACCGGCCAGGAACTCGTGCGAGAGCTCAGGATTGGGGTTGAATCGCACGACGTGCGGCGTCTTCCCCGTCGAGAACCGACCCAGGCACTTGCCGTACTCGGTGTCCCAGAGCTTGATCTGGCGGTCGTACGACGCCGTGATGAAAGTCTTCCCGGTAGGATGGAAGTCCGTGTCGGTGATGGCCTTGGAGTGGCCCGAGAAGGTGCGCAGGAGCTCGCGCTGATGGTACACGTCCCAGATCTTGGCCTTGCCGTCCGCCGCCGACGACAGGAGAAGATGGCCCGAGTGGGGGAAGAACCGCAGAGAGGTGATGGCCTTGGTGTGGGATTTCCAGGTGTGGATAAGTTTCTTGGGCACGTAATTCTTGATGCTTCCCACCTCCTTCTTCAGATCGACGTCCAGGTCCTGCGGGACGTGCATATACGTCCGACCCTGGTAGTCGAACTGCTCTGTGCCGTGGAATTCGCTGGTTTCAACCTTTGACGAGTCGTCCCGGTAATCTGTCGCCTCCTTGTTCATGGCTGGCATGCGAGCCGGGACGATTTCCTCCTCCACATACTCTTCATCACTGGCGAGCTCACGGCCCGCCAGCGCCACCTCCTCATCGTACACATGGTCGTCATCTTGGTACTTCGCCCACGGCCCGAGATATGCGCCCGCGCCTTCCACGATGCTGGGATCGCCCTTCTTCTGTCGTTTGGCCCGGAGTGCCGCCGACGCCGCTTTGGACGGTTTCATCTGCACGACATCGCGCCCGCCAAACTGCGCGGCCTGGTCCAAGTTGCCGACAAACTGGCCTGGGAGGCCCGGGTTGCGCGTGTATCCCAGACTTTGAAAGGTGCGATGCTGCGTGGTGAAGGTGGCCTCGCTGATGGCCGCCTCCTGGGCGAACCCGGTCGGCACATTTTTCCGCTTGAGGCCATTGGCGGGCCCGTCAGGCTTGAAGGGGTTCGAGGGGCCCTGCGTGGGCCGTGAGAGATCATCATAGGTTGCGTTGTAGGTGAGGGCGGTTGACGAGGTATTAGCGAGCATCATCTGCATATGTGCTTGGTCCTGGGAGGCTGTTAGATACGCTTTGAATGATGGATTCTGACGATGACCGTGGAAGGGACCAAACCTCTGTGTTCACTTCGGGGGCCGCGACAATCTTGGTCGCAGAGGGTGCTGCACCTTGGATAGGGACAGTGTCATCATCACTAGACTCGTAGCCTGTACCGAGTAATGAGGCCATGGTGGGGGGTGTTGGGGGAAGAAGAATGAGGAGGTCTTAGAGAGTTGCGGAAGAGCCGCGAGATAATCAGATATTACGGGCGGCGCCACATACCCGCCGCGAAGATCCGTTTTACTCTTCTTTTCGTTAATTATTGTCTACGCTCTTCAGAGGGTATCGTACGCTCGTCGTTGTCACACCGCTGGAGGTATATACAGCACACATTAAGACATCAACATGGAATAGAACATCAGATCAAGCAAACAGTAACAGGCAGTAGAGTCCTATCACGACACCCGCGGTCGTCGTCTCCCAACAAGCATCATAAAAAAAAACCAAAAAGAAATCATCTCGACCAACTCTTTCATTACTGTCGTATTGGCCTTTTCCCTCTCTCCCTCCCTCTCCCCCCCTCTCTTTCTCTCTTGATGGCTCCCCTCTCTCTACATATTCCGACTCGTCGACACGGCCATAATGATCAACAGTGGAGATCGCGCGAATGGCCGCGCCGATAGACGACGCCAGTGTTTCAGATGCAGAGAAGCCATTCTTGGTCCAACCTCCTCCACTGCTAGGACCCAACAGTACCCAAGAGCAGCACCCCACGCGACACGTCCATCAGGACGGCCCATGGCGCATCGTATGTTCCGTGGCGCCACGGAGTCAGTGCGATTCATCGCGGATCAGGGCGACGATCATGCTGTACAGATAGAAGAAGAACATCAAGAGGTGGAAGCCCAGCTTGATGAAGGATTCCTGTCCGAAATGTTAGCGAACCTTCCCTGTCGGTATGACGTAAACCCGACGTTGTCTGACCTTCTTATGAACATTGAGCTTGCGGAAAATCTCCGTCGCATCCAGCAAGTGCTGGTTATCGTAAATCCTATACATCGAGACTGGGTTAGCTGACTGTCCAGCATTCGGAGCATTTATTGGCGCGTCTGCCAGGGTTAAACGTACTTCTTGGCGTTGAAAGCCAAGAGAGGCAGGTTCAGCAAGATCGCCAGCCAGTAGCCATTGATCACAAACAGGAAGGTCAAGAATCCATGAACGGCAGCTTCGGGGATGATGTAGGCGTTCAGACGGTTGCAGAGATCAATGGGGTTAATGTAGTCACTGGGACCTCGGGTTAGCTCGCGACCTGAGATATTATTTCGGCACCTTTTGAGGGTAGCTCTTTGAGGGGAGCTTCAGCTCCAGCTCAGCTCCACCAGTAACAACCAACAGTTCCCGCCGAGAGGGTTCCCCAGAACTCGAGATCGGTGCTTACCATTCCAGATCGCTGTACATAATGGTGAAAAACACCTGGAGAAATAGGTTGACGGCGTTGATCAACACCGCCAACAAGTAGAGCCACGCTTCACCGGACATGGTGGGGGAAATTTTCCAGGATCGTCCTCGAGGAGTGGAAAGGAACGGAGGCAAGGAAAAGGGACAGGAGAGGTCGAGCAGTGAGCAGGGGTCGATGCAGAGGGGAGATGAAGCGAAGGAAAGCGAGCGAGAAGTGCAGAAGAGACAGTTGGTGTGGATTCAAGGCGGTGAGCGGAGACAACTGATTATCCCTACTAAAGTACGTACGAGACTGACTGAATGTAGTACTCGACTGGAGAGAAGAAGACAAGAGGACGCACGATGTTCTAAGGATATCCACTAGACAGAGAAAGACGGAGGGAAGAGAGCGATCGACGGATCCATAACTCCAAAGTTCCCAGCCACCCGCAACTGACCAGCGTGAAATTCGCCTGGACCCCATATACCGATAAATCTTTCCGACATCTACATCGCTATCGACCATCAATTCTCCAAATACCATGGCGTTTACTTCAATTAAACCATGCTCCAAATAATTCCTAGCCATAATACAGAGAACGCAAAGCAAAGCAATACTGTCATAGACACCGGGATAATATATACACCCAAGACATAACTCTATTACCGCTTCTCCACCAGCAGCACATGCATCGCTCCGTACGCAATCACAATAAACGCCCCCGCGATAATAGCCAGTCCGATGACATCCTTCCACAATGCCAGGGTGTCGAACCCGAACGCACTCAAGATGGACGCTCCCGGAACCTCGATATCCAGCCCATACTTGTGATCGATCAGCGTCAAAAACGTTACCTCATTGACGATCAGGGCCTCAAAACCATAGTGGAAGATAGACAACTAAGACTCGTTAGCTAGAGAATAAGCAGGAAAAGAAAAAAAGAGCCTACCGTTTGTAGCCATAGAGCGGACTTGGGGATGGCATCGTGGTTGAGCAACAGCCCCGCAAACAACAAGCTGAACAGCATCACTAGGCTGCCGATAAGGTTGGCCACGCCGCCATCGCGGCAGACAATGCCAATAAAGAGACAGATGTTGGCGGCCGCCAGATTGAAGAGCACCAGAACCAGCAGGAACCGGAGGAATTCGGGCCACGCGGGGATCAATCCGGTCATGGGGTACACGATCATCCCCATGATGATCGGAGGGAGGATCCGTAAGGGGACGATGTCGAACACTACCTTGGAGGCGAAGTAGGTGATGGGATGATAGTACCCGTTGGCCCGCTCGCGCACAAATAGGAGTCGCTCGGCCGAGAACACCGTCAAGCTGGTGAGGGTGCTGAACCCAAACAAGGCCAGAATGAAGAAGAACAGCCCCAGTCGGTTTTGGAAACCCTTAATGTCGTCTGTCAGGCCGTAGAATAGGTACCCACACAGCACTGCTAGTAGGATCGAAATAGCATAATGTGTAAGCATCAGCATCGGGTTCCGGTATATGTTTCGCCACGTCCGCTGCGAGAGGATGAGGAACTGGCGCCCCAGCCCGATCCGAGAGTAGTTCCTGGACACCCCAGCTGTGGAATCCGACAGAACTTCCGAGTTGGCCGATCCATTCGCCGCGCGGGCAGTCTGCACGGCAGTCACAATCTCATCGTGTACGGATCGGGCGACATCGGACGCAGAATAATTAGCAAACAGGACGTCTAGGTCCGTCTGCCCGGGGGCGGCCGGTGGAAGCTGGTCTGGATCGTCGAGAATCTGCGGGGGAACGTGGCCCGCTTGACGTGACAGACGCAGCCACTGTTGGGTGTTTTCCGCTACGTCGTCCATGTGGACATCCTCATCATCGGTCCTGGGCGTGGGCGGTGCTTCCAGATCCCTCTTGCGAGAGTAGAGCTGCTTGTCCTGCCGTTGCTTGAGTGACACGCGTTGCTTACTCTTTGGCTGGCGATTTGCGTCCAGAGTACTGGCAGAGTTGTCCTCCATGCTTGCGTTCGACGCGCTGGCGACTGACTTGACAGCCCTCAAGCTGCTCGAGGCAGTCCTCGGCGGTTCCGTACGTACATCCAGTAAAGAAGGCTCGATTCCGTTATTGTGAGACCGAGTAACACTGGCATGCATGGTCAGGTCCACGAGGTAGTCCGCAATATTGAAGCCTGGAGGACAAGCGTATCCAGACAGGTCAAAGTACTGCTGGCAGGTCGAGAAAGGGCCCGAGTACACGGTCTTACCCTGCGCTAGGAGAACAAGGCGGTCGAAGAGAGCGACAATATTGGACCGAGGTTGATGAATGGTGACGATAACCGTCCGGTTGTAGGTTTTCGCTAGAGTCACCAAGCACTCGACCACGTTGAATGCATTAAATGCGTCCTATTCAATCATATCAGCGAACGATCTTTTATCTGGGAAGGCTGGCATGGGGACGTACCAGTCCACTGGTGGGTTCATCAAGGAAGAGAATGCTGGGGCTGGTGACCAACTCGCAGGCAATTCCCACGCGGCGTTTCTCACCACCGGAGATCCCGCGACCTTTGCCCTCCTCGGAGCCGATGAGCTGGTCCTTGATGTGGAAGATGCCAAGCTGCTTCTCTACCTCAAACACTCGCTGCTCTTTGGCCGCTCGGCTCATGTCCCGCGGTAAGCGCAGTAATGCACTGGTCAGGATGGTTTCGTGCACCGTCAAGGTCGGGAGCATCGTATTCTCCTGGTCAACGAATCCGATCATACCCCTGAAATCATAGTCATTCAACTTCTCCCCGTTGACGTAGAAGTCCCCACGGACAGCGCCTCGCTTGTTCTTCCGAGCCAGGATATCAAGGAACGTAGTCTTCCCAGCACCCGACGCTCCCATAATGGCGGTGATCTGACCAGGATGCGCAGCACCCTGGATTCCAGAAAGAATTTCCTTGCCGTTTAGGTAATACGCCACATTGTCCCAGTACAATGCTGCGGGCTTGTGGTCTGCCAGGAGCTTGGCGGCTTCGTCATCTGATTCATCGGAGAGAGGAAGCTGAATGCGTCCGCGGTACGACCTGCGCGACAAGTACCACACGCTCAAGATCACTGCGACCACAAAAAGGGCGCAGCCAGCGATCACCCCCGCAATAAGAGGGGTGTTGATTTGCTTGACAGGGCGGGTATAACCAGGGACGTCGGTTTTGTACAAGCATTCACCCGAGTCACACTTGAGAGTGATGCTTTCATCTCCAAACACACTCTTGATTAAGTCATTCATCGCTGGCTCCTGGAACTTGCTGCCATCCTCTGCGCTTCCTCCTTCGGTAGTCACTGTCGAAAAGGACGCGGGACCTTGGATAGATTCCTTGAGGAAATCTCCGATATCAATAGAGCCCTCTTCACCACAGAGCATACGCCCCGGAATGCACTTGCAGCGAATATTTTCGCACCGATAGTTCGTGCGGTTCTGATTGTGGGTCGTTTCCAGGTCCCAGTCACACGTATCCAAGCCGCAGTAGAACGACTCCTTTTGGTCCACCCAGAACTGGAAGTTGCAAGTACTATCTTCAGCCTCGCAAGTGAACGTCACCTGGGGCTTCCGCTCCTTGAGTTGATCGAGAATCTTACGGTTTGTCACCTCACACATCTGGAAGTTTTCCTTAACCGTGACCCCTTGTTTATAACAAACCCCCCCTTCGCCTTCCGGCATCATCGCGTTGCATGCATTGTCCGATTGACAGACGTTGCAGTTGATCCCATGCCAGCCGTCCTCGCAGGAGCAATACTTATCCTCCCGAGGAGCTCTTTGATGACCGTCCGCCAGCGAACCACAGAGTGGTTGCGAGCAGTCATCGCCACCGAAACCGGGTGGACAGACGCATTTCCCAGTAAATTTATCGCAGGGAGCAAACTGGTTGCATTGAAAGGCTTCTAGCTGGCAGTTGAAGCACGGCGGACAGTCCTTGGGACGGTCGAGGAAGGAGGAGAACAGCGTAGAGTCAAGATCGGTGGCACTGGAATAATTGCTCTGTGTTGCTGTAACCGATGCGGAGACGGAGAGTAGTGCGGCCAGCGAAAGCTGAACTGATGATTTTAATCGCATCGTGAGCTGTATGGAAAACAACAAGCGGTGTCTCTCCGAGAGCGAGAGCGGAGAACAACTGATGCGGAGTAACCCGATCGCTGAAGAAACGGGGGGAGTTCACACGGAATCCGATGGATCTGTCTCACTCTCTCTATTTATCTATCTAAACAGGAGTGCGTCCCTGATTAGTGGTAAACATTGAAAGAACTAAGTTGGTCAACTTCACGACGCACCCAACAACGCGAGTACAAGAGAGAGTTGATAGGATGTTTGTTGGCTGGTGAGGCTGAAATGGCTGATTGGGGCGATGACGATGCCGGTGGTGACGGTGCCTGGCAGCCTGGAACATCCCTGGCCTCCTTCACATGATCGGCCACACTTGTTTAGATGTGGCTCAACTTTGAGTGTGTTTAATTCTCTTTATTTATTTTCTATTTTTTATATTTTTTTTCCCCATAGGTATTCTTGGGCTGTCTCTCTATCTACTGTGTACAATCTTTCTGGTCTGGTCAGTTTTTATTTTCTTTCTTTTTATTATTACGTCTCTTCTCTCTTCCAACTCGTCAGTCTTTACAACAACACGTGACTCGTATTCCTCTTCACCCAATCGGACACCCCAGAGACAACATCCACAGTCGATATTTCTCCAGAGAAAGAACAAGCTTACTAGAGTGTCGGAAAGACTAGAGCACGTCATCATGGTTCAGATCAAGGAGTTTGCGGTGGAGCAAGTATGTTAACCCTCACCCTCAGGTGTTTCTTCCTCCCCGCACCAATTTGCGACTGACCCCGCGGTGACAAAGTGGATGGACAAATATGAAATCGGAGCCCAATACAACATTGCTGAGACCTGTTGTGCCTCTATATCTGTGAATGACCTCCAGAATCTCTCGGAAGACAAGTCTGCGAACCCATTGGATCTCTCCACCAAGCTCACCTACGGTGCCATCCGGGGGTCGGAGGGCCTTCGCAGCACCTTGGCCCGCCTCTACTCGGTCAAAACCCCTAATCCATTGCCTGCAGATAATGTTTTGATTACTGCAGGTGCAATCCAGGCCAATTTCCTGCTGTTCTATTCCTTGGTTGGCCCAGGTGACCATGTCATCTGTCATTACCCCACATACCAGCAGCTGTACTCCGTCCCAGCATCGCTAGGCGCGGAGGTGAGTCTCTGGAAGTCCAACGAGAAGGATGGATGGAAGTTGGACATCGAGGAGTTGAAGGGACTCATCCGACCGAATACAAAGCTCATTATTCTTAAGTAGGTCTTTATCCCTACAGTGTTACCTCGCCTACCAATTTGAGGCTATGCCTAACGTGATCGTTTTAACAGCAATCCCCAAAACCCGACCGGAGCTGTAATCCCCCAAGCCACTCTAGAAGATATCGTGAATATTGCGCGGAGCTCATCTATCTATATCCATGCGGACGAGGTCTACAGGCCTCTTTTCCACTCTATCAGTCCAATGGATGCGGACTTCCCATCATCCATTTTGTCCCTCGGATATGACCGCACGATCGCGACCGGGTCGTTGTCGAAAGCTTACAGTCTAGCCGGTATTCGCGTTGGGTGGATTGCTTCTCGCGATCGCACGGTGATTGAAACCTGTGCCGTTGCTCGGGACTACACGACCATCTCCGTGAGCCAGCTGGATGATGCCATCGCGAGCTACGCACTGCGGCCCAGTTGCATCCACAGTCTGTTGAGGCGAAACATTGACCTGGCGAAGGCCAATCTCGCCATCCTGGCGGAATTCATTGAATCCCATCGGTGGGCGTGTGACTGGGTCAAACCCCGAGCGGGTACGACGGCATTCGTACGTTTCAACAAGATGGGCAAACCTGTAGATGACGTCGCCTTCTGCGAGATGCTCTTCGAGCGGGTGGGTGTAATGTTTGTTCCGGGAAGTCTTTGTTTTGGCGACGGCGAAGACTTCAAGGGCTACGTGCGAATTGGATTTGTACAGGAGACCGAAGTGCTGCAGAAGGGGCTGGAGGCGCTCCGGACGTTCATGGACCAGAGTTACGAGGAGGTTCCGGTGAGACGAACTACTAATTACTAGTCTACTACTAGTTAGGCAGACATGGGTAGCCACCGACCGTCAACCCCGGATTATTTACGGAGTCCATGTGACGGGCGCCAAGAAACACGTTCAGCCTCAGGACAAGGAAGATATCTACCTTAGTATACCTGCTAAGTACTAAGTATAGCGATCGTTCAGGGTGATTCTGTCCCAACAACTGCTGGGCCTATCGCACTAAACGCATTGGTGGAACGTCCCTTCTCATAGCCAGTTGCCGAAATGCCGGAGTCTCAAACCGAGGCAACTCGTCGTCAGTCAACCTTTACTCGAAGAAACCATCGTCTACTTCCCCTCAAGGGTCTCCCCTCCTTCAATTCCCGGTTTCTTAACTTCTTGGACCTTCCCCCTTTTTCTATTTTTCTAAATTTCTTATAATTTCCCGTTTTTTATATTAAACGCGCTCGCTCTCACCCCCATTGACTGACTTCCTGGCAATCTAATCTTCGTCGTCACCCATCCTTTCTCATCCCTCTGTCCACTATGCTACCGATCGCTATTCCTGGTATGTAAAGGGAACTTTTATTGGAGCGTAAAATGACCCTCGTGCATACTATTGACCGTCTGTGTGGTTAGAGATCCCCCTGTCCCTTGTTGCCCCTGCCGCCGCTACAACCTTCGCATATCTGAATGCCAAGTATTCTTTATTCTACGACGTAAACCTAATCGGCGGCTTGCTTAAGACCATTTGGAGATCCAGCCTCGCCCTTCGTCGTGATAACGTGAACCTCTTTTATGTGTTGGAGCAACACGCACTCGCTCCGGGGACCAAAGATGCCGAATTTATTGTCTACAACGGGCGCGCATGGACATTTCACGAAACATACGTGACTGTGCTGCGTTATGGTTCCTGGTTTCAGAAAGTCCACGGGGTCAAACCCAAGGATGTGGTGGCCATTGATTTCATGAACTCCTCGACCTTCATCTTCCTTGTGCTAGGTCTCTGGAGTATCGGCGCGGTGCCGGCTTTCATCAATTATAATTTGTCAGGGAAACCTCTGACGCACTGCATCCGGGTGTCGACCGCCCGGTTGCTAGTTGTCGATGAGGAAGTCCGGCCTTGTTATCCGCCGGAACAGTTGGAGACCTTGGCGTCGCCCGACTTCCGGGATGGTAAGGGCGCGATGGAGGTGGTTTTTTTCACCCCTGAAGTGGAGGCACAGATCTCTCAAATGGAAGCCACTCGTCAGGAAGATACAGTGCGTGCTGGCGTGGTTCTCCGTGACATGGCCATGCTCATCTACACCAGCGGTACCACCGGTCTTCCCAAGCCCGCGATCATCAGTTGGAGAAAGTGCTGGAATGGGGGGGTCTTTATCCCCAACTGGCTCAGCCTGTCACAAGGGGATCGTATCTTCACAGTACGTTGAATTGGTTTTTATAGAGGCGTTCTTCTAGCTGCTAATATAACCCCCGTAGTGCATGCCGCTCTACCACTCATCGGCCTGTATACTTGGGTTCGGAGCCTGTTTGATGAGTGGGACAACCCTGATTATCGGTCGCAAGTTCTCTGCCCGCAGCTTCTGGCGAGAGGCACGAGAGAGCCATGCGACCATCGTCCAGTATGTGGGCGAGACTTTGCGATACCTGCTGGCGGTGCCTCCCTCCATAGACCCGGCCACGGGTGAGGACCTGGACAAGAAACACAATATACGGATAGCATTTGGCAACGGGTTACGCCCGGACATTTGGAACCGCTTCAAGGAGCGCTTCAATGTGCCCACGGTCGGCGAATTCTATGCGGCCACCGAAGGGACGTCGGGATCGTGGAACTTGTCGTCCAATGATTTCTCTGCTGGCGCCATCGGACGAAATGGTCGGCTTAGCTCGTTGATCCTCGGAGGAGGGGTGCAAGTCGTCCAAGTCGATCACGAATCCCAGGAGCCCTGGCGCGATCCCAAGACCGGCTTCTGCAAAGTGGTGCCTCGGGGCGAGCCGGGCGAGCTTCTGTGGGCCGTCGATGCCGGTGACCCTAGCGAAAAGTTCCAGGGGTATTTCAATAACTCCAAGGCCACTGAGGGCAAAATCCTCTTCGATGTACTGCGCAAGGGCGATGCGTTCTTCCGTACAGGCGACATGGTCCGTTGGGACGCCGAAGGACGCTGGTATTTCAACGACCGACTCGGCGACACCTTCCGCTGGAAGAGCGAAAACGTGTCGACCAGTGAAGTCGCCGAGATTCTTGGCGCCCATGCCGACGTGCAGGAGGCCAACGTCTACGGGGTGGCCTTGCCCAACCATGACGGCCGTGCCGGCTGTGCCGCCGTCGTTCTGGAGCAACAACTCCACGCAACCGATCCATCGGTTCTGTCCCTACCGAGTCCAAGCACTCTCGAAAGCCTGGCGAGCCACGTCCTGAAGAGCCTTCCCCGGTACGCTGTGCCACTGTTCCTGCGCTTCACGCCGCAGATGCAAGCCACGGGTAACTACAAACAGCAGAAACATGTGCTGCGCACCGAAGGCGTCGACCCGTCACTGGTCAACGCCTCCGACAAGATCTATTGGCTCCAGGAGAACACGTACGTGCCGTTTGGGCAGAAGGACTGGACCCGACTCCAGGGCGGGCAGGTTAAACTGTAAGACAGACGTTTTATTGCTATCCAGTTGTGTTTCTAGCTCTCAAGCTGGGTCCAACAATCCTTTGATACCCTGCGCACTATGGCCCTGATCTACTGCTTTATTTTGCGTTCCCCATATCTTGCTTATCCGTTTCTATCTATACTATACGATGTATATATGTATTGCTCTACTAGAGTTAGTCACAGTAATTGAATAGATGAACCCAATATCATGTTTTTGATATGCCCATCATACATCTAGCCATAAGAGTCACGACAGAAATCACCGTCCAGTCATACGTAACTCCATCCACCGAAGACCAGGATACCCTAAAGCAGTCCAGCCAAACGCAAGCCACATCCCAAGATCGCAATCCCCAGGGACGAACCGCGCAATAGGACCGATAAAATACGATTGAGACTAAATGAAGAGCCTAGTCAGACTTCACATGTCATAATATAGAACGAATTTATCCAACGCAAGCAAAATAGATAAGATGGACTTACCATTCCCAGGACAGCACCTAAACAACCAACCACGAAACTAAGCCCCGCAGCGAGTCCCATGGGCAACTGATGGACATTGTCTACTGCAGACCAGTCATATTCCCGACCTCGTCGGAAGATACATATCTCCTCGAGGACGATGACCAACCAGACCACGATCCAGTAGCTCATCAGGGGGAGGAAATTCTCCATTATTTCACGGAGATATCTCTGAGCGACGACAGCACAGACAGTGTATACGACTACTTCGAGGGTAGTTAGCAAGGGACGAGGGATTCGGGGTCCGTAGCGACCCAGCATTTGCAGATTGAGTCCTGCAGAGTAGGTGCCTGGGATATTGTTGGAGACCATTCCGACGACGAGGATAATGGCACAGAAGGACCCGAAGTCCTGCAGGGGTGCAAGGGATGTCACAAGAAGACTCCCTTGGGATGTGAGAGATGCATCCAGCCAGTCGCTGTTTGTAGTGATGCCGGTTGCGAGACCAATGCCTAGAAGGGCGGTCATCACCATCGCTAGGCTCATTCCCGTGGTGGCGGATAGAAACATGCGCCATGGGTTGGTCGACGCGGGTAAGTAGACGAAGTAGTCGGCGCTGGAAGGGGCCCAGGTGACGGCGGATGCAAAGCAGAGCGAGAAAAAGGACAGGCGGTTGGAGGCGGAGTTCACATATGGGTTGTTGTTGGAATCCGCGGAGAGAGGGTAGACGAGGTTGAAGATTGGACCGGCACAGCCAACCATGATAAAGAGGACTGATAGTTGCACAATCCATGCGTATCTGTGGGATTCTCAGGTCATTGACTCGCTGGAACATTGAGGTGAAAATGAAGTATGTACCTCATATAGAAGTGAAAAAGGTGCATACCAAAGGTCGCAATGAACCACGTTAGAACAGCCACCACGACGATGCCGACAGGAGCAGCTGTATGGCCTCCGGAAACTGCGAAGATAACCTGGCCTCCGAGGATGACGTTCACCATGCCGTATCCCAGCATGGTGACGATATTCAGGAGGCAACAAAGCTTGCTGAGATAGTACCCGAGGAAATACCGAGTTACCATCTGCAAACGCATTAGCTAGAAGCCGTCGATTCTTGAGTAAAAGACACAATACCAGAGTGCGGTGTCCACTGATAGGGCCCCAGGTACTCATAAAGGCCACGACCATACTCCCAAAGGTTACTCCTAGAACCGCGCACATGGCCGCATTGTTCCAATCCAGCCTATATCGTGTTGGACCGTATAATCCCACGATGATATTATTGGCAGTCAGAGAGGAATTCAGCCACAGCAATAATATCTGCGCATAATTGTCTGGCCTGGGAGGATGACGTTCATTCTCTGCAACGCGTTCAATCCCTCGAGATTCCAATCCAAAGACCCGAGCTAAGATATTGATATATGCGCGGTACCGAGACGGTTGCACCATGGTCTCGGGAGACACCTCCAGCGTTATCACCTTCGGCTTTGTCTCTTTGGATGGAGACTGCAGGTCAGAACCAAGTTCACTATCTGTCAATGGCAAAGACATGACTTGTACGAAAGTGAATTAGTGATGCATAAAATGGAGGGCCAAGGAAGAATCAACTCAGGTGGGCTGGTCGTGGCTAATATGTTATAGAATTGCAGATTATACCATTTGTTATCTTTGCACGAAGATGGGAAACATCCTGGCTTGAGTCCAATATATACTCACTGCACTGAGGAGAAACATCACTAAAAAAATTAAGAAAAATTACTCCAAAGTCTGCCAATTCTTGTGATCCAGACACAGCCGCACATGCAGCCCGTCAACTAAGCCAATAAATGGAACATCTGTATATTTGGCGAAGAACCGAGAGACATGTCCCTATTCTGGGCCCTCACTATTGCCTCGAAAAGGAGATATATGGAGCCTAGAATCGGGGAAACCGTCTGCACTTTTGCAAATTCCCTTGCTGGACGTTACACTGCCTGCAAGGAACATTGGGTTTCCTCGATTCACTACTACGGTCACTTTCCAAGTTTGCAGAAAGGCAAGGAAGAATATGGGGCTGAAGTATCAGAAACCACATACATGTCATGCGGTCTTCTGACCCTATCCATCAAAATAATACCGATAAAGTTGCTGCATCCCTTTGGATCAAGGGGCGTCCCCGTAGCGGTCCAGACTCGATCTTTTTGGTTGATGGTCAAGTGATATGTAGCATCCAGCACTTTGTGGGCGCTCTTACTTCAATCACTCTGTAGAATACGGCGCATTCCTGAAATTGGCGTATGACCTAGGCATCTGCATTGGCTGAAGTTGAACGTGATTCTATAGGCAAGAACCAATCGCACATCATTCAATCGTGGGTCTAGATGGGCACATCTCCTCGGCACTGGGTGGAACGGGCATATTTTAGAAATCCTGGCTCATTGACGCCGTCGACCACATGTGGCTTGCTCAAGATTAATGTTAACAAATTTGGTTACTGCACATGGCCACGTCTCGTTCAAGTCACTCAAAAAGAGACTGCTAGAATTAGGATCCTGCTGCTGATGGGTGAAAGCATTCAGGTTATTCTATGCTCGGTTCGTTCCTGGGGCCTGGGAGCCTCGTACGAAAATAATGGTCGGATGAATTTGCAATAGCAACCTATAGAATAGATCTCGGGTTCACGGTGTATTTATGTAGCATTGCACAGTAGCACACACATTCTTTTATCCTCATCCATGCAAGGGACTCACTAGACCAGTTGTTGATAAGCCACCATGACATCATGCGTTTGACGATGCCAGTCCAAGGAAAGGATGAAAGATGAAGGATGAAGGTGAAGGGAATCGGCGTAAATCCAAAAAGCCGAGGCGGCGTTTTTACGGGAATTGACGGCCTTCCCGAATAGGCTAAATACTCGGAAACTGTGTCCGAGAGGCATTCCGAGACCGGGGTTTATTTCGAGATGGCACAACTCTTCCTCCCCTTCTTTATCTTTTTCTTCTTCTTTCTCTTCGTCTTGCATCAATTCTCTGGATTGTTCTCCATTGATCTGGTACCTATCAGTGATCATGTCCCTATTTACCACAACACGGTGTGTTTCTCGATCGCCATATACTCCACACTGTGCTTTCTCGGTATACCATCGCCTCCACTATGCGTCTGATGCCTCGGCGTCATCTATTGCGTCTTCGTTCCTGTCGCGCTTTCAATCGCTAGGACCTCAATCTCGGTCTCAAGTCTTAGATGCCAATCAATTGCAAATGCTATCTCTGACTCTGAACCGTCCTTCTCTGTTCCCCAACTCCCCTTCCTTATCTAATACCCCTGGGTCTGTCCCAGCAGGAACCCCCCTACCACCAGGCTACCATTTGGTATATTTCACTCCTGCTTTTCTGGAAAATGAACTTGGCGCCGACGGGACGGACGTATCCTATAACCCGGAGTCCCCGTTCACGCGCCGCATGTGGGCAGGAGGCGAAGTGCACTGGCCGCGAGACGCAGATGGGAAACCCAATCCATTGCGCGTGGGCCAGGAAATCCAGGAGACTACGAAGGTGCTCAGCGCCGAGCCAAAGGTGGTCCGAAAGACCGGCGAGGAGATGATCGTGGTGGGTGTGGAGAAGGAATTCCGGAATGAGTTCGGGGTGGCCGTTCTGGATCGTCGGTGAGTCAAGCATATGTGAAGCTCCATGCATCAGGATGTTAATGCTCGAAAAGGAATTGGGTCTTCCGTAAGGCTTTAGCAATTCCACCATCGTTGTCGACATCCTCTGCAACACAGTCGGTGACTTCGGAGCCTGCATTTTCATCCACCGTGTCAACAGGAAATACACACAAACGCACACTGAGGCAAACAGCTGTGACACTGTTCCGCTTTTCTGCACTGACTTTCAACCCACATAAGATCCATTATTCTACTCCTTGGGCTAGGGAGGTAGAAGGCCATAAGGACATTGTTGTTCACGGGCCGTTGAACCTGATCTCCATCTTGGATCTCTGGAGAGATACACAGCAGTTGGATCACAATGACCCAGGCTTGGTCCTCCCGGAGAAGATTTCCTACCGTGCGACAAGTCCATTATATGTAGATGATGAGTATTGTATCGTGCTTGAGGAAGGAGACGGCGTCGGAAGGGTACAGATTCTTACTCCTGATGGAACACTTGCGATGAATGCGGAGATCAACTCGGCCAAATGAACATATGTCGATCCAAATGGGTTATTTGTCTTATGATATTCAACATGTATATACAGAGATAGAAAATACTTCAAATTTGTGACCATGATTTCTCCGTCCTGTAGCAGAATTACTCTACCCATCAGTGCAGACCCACGGCAATTATATATTGGCCAAAGCGACATTAAATCGAACTTGGATTGAGTGATAAATCGTCCTTCTCAAAGAAAAATAGAATTCTCCCTATCAGATTGCTTAATGGAATAGGATAAATTACCCAACAAACAAACCCGAATAGGTATAAAAGCTGATATATTTTGGGTGAACCACAGTCCTCATCCCCTATGCCTTTCGTGGGGCACGGAGATAAACGACGGAGGCCGAAAAACCGACAGTCATTTTGTCTCTCTCAGGTTCGCTGAACTTCGCTTTCATCAATCTAGCACCCCATATCTGCCTATAGTATCAAATCGCATATTTACTCACGTTCAGAAATGGCTGAAATTCGAGTACGGGATCCTTACTCTACAACTAGTGAGAAAAAGAGGACCCGGGTCCAGCTCTCCTGTACCGCGTGTAGGAGCCGAAAGTAAGCATGCGCACGGTTCCTCGGAGGCTGTAGAGACTGACGTACGTTCCTAGATTGAAATGCTGTCGTACGCACCCGTGCACTAACTGCACTAAAAGAGGGGAAGCCCATTCTTGCGCGTTTGTTGGGCGTGGTCCTCGAGGGAGGAACTCGAGCGGTCGTACCAGTCCATCTCAAATTCAGGACCGTCTGCAGCATCTGGAGAATCTTATTCTGTCTCTAGCGCAGAAGAAAAAACTCAAAGAAACCAAGAGTATAGAGACTTCCATGCTGCGACCTGCACAAGACACTAGCATGCCAGATGGCAGCCAAGTGATACTGGATACGCCTTCTTCAAACTCAAGCTGGGAAACGAAGGCTTCCTCTATTGACGTATCCAGTAAGCTGGTTGTCAAAGATGCAGGGACGAGCTACATTGATGGCGCTCATTGGAGCGCTATTCTTGAAGAAGTATGTGAAACCCTTCCTCTTCCTCCTCCATAGTGCTAAATGATTGCCATCCAGATTAATGGAGTCAAAGAGTATCTACAAGGCGGCGACGAAATATCGGACGAAGAAAGCGAAGACAGTGAAGCTCTCGATCCTACATCCCCGACTCTCCTGTTCGGGTTGAGCAAGACCGCAAGCATAGAGGAACTGCTAGCTGATATTCCACCTCGGCCTGTCTGTGATCGATTGATTTCTCAGTTTCTCAAAAGCAAAGAGCCTCTCATAGGTAGGGCCCCATACTCGACGTAAACCACTACGACAGCTTAGACACTTACTTGAGAGGATAGTGGTTTACCATATTCCAACCTTCCAAAAAGAGGTAGGTGGATGTGTGCTGTTGCCTGTGATCAGAGAGAAATTTCCAGGTTTAATAATTACTAACTATCCCACAGTACAATCAGTTCTGGCTAAACCCGCAGGACATCTCACTTCCATGGCTCGGTTTACTGTACGCAGTCTTGACTTTGGCTGTCGCTGTCCATCAACGTCTCCAAGAGCCGCTTCCCAGCCCCCTGGAGGACGCTTCGGAAATCATCAATACATTTCGTAAACGAAACGCCCAGTGCCTGGCCCAGTCCAACTATATCCAACCCGGGAAGTACAAGGTCGAGGCGCTGTTTTCGTACGTGATGGGAGAGTTTTACCGGAGCAATGATGCCCAAGTGAGTGTCTCGTTCCTCCTTGGGACTACGATAAGGCTGGCCATGCGGATGGGGTATCACCGGGATCCGCAGCACTTTTCCAGCATCCCCCCTTTCGAGGGAGAAATGCGACGGCGAGTGTGGTCTATTATGCGACAGCTGGATAGTTTGATTTCGTTCCAAGTCGGTCTGCCCCGGACCATCCAAGATTGGCAGCACGATACGGAAATGCCACGGAACTTATTTGACGAAGACCTGTATGAAGGCATGCAGCAACTTCCTCCGTCGCGACCAGACAGTGAGCTCACAACAACGTCGTATACGCGGGTCAAGTCGAGACTCATGTCCGTGTTCGGTAAAATCAGTGATCTCGCGTATTCGCGAGAACCTGTGACATACGAAGAGACGTTGGAGACCGACCGACGTCTAGAAGAGGCGCACAATGAAGTCACGCCGATATTCAAGATCCGACCGATCGAGCAGTCGATCGCGGACCCGGCAGAGCTGATCCTCGGTCGCTATACGTTGGAGCTGCTTTATCAGAAGGCCCGGTGCGTGCTGCACCGGAGGTATCTGGGCGAGGTCCATACCAATCTCCGGTACGCATATTCCCGATGGGCGTGCATGAGTGCGTCGAAGGAAATCTTGCGACAACAGGTGGATCTCCACCACGAAACCCAACCAGGGGGGATCCTGTATCGGGATCGGCAGTTCCCGAACTCTCTGCAGTATACGGACTATTTGCTCGCAGCCATGATCATTTGCTTAGAGCTGTCGCACAACCAAACCACGGGAACAGAGGTGGAGCATCCAAATAACGAAGTCGCTGTGGTGATCAACGGCCGTGAGGATCTCCTTGCAGCACTAGAAGTGTCCCATAGCATTTTTGAAAAATCACGCCAGCAGTCTGCAGACGCACAGAAAGCATACAATGCTTTGACGGTCATGCTGCGGAGGGTCAAGAGAGGATTACAATCTCTGTCGCCTCAGCTGCAGCCGCGTCCTCAGGAGATCGCAAATGAACCAACCCTTGGTACGGTTTATGGTGAGATACTGTCGATTTCTGAATTGCATAGATTGTACAAGGATTTGCTAATCTCTCCATCAGCCCAACCTCCACCATATGGCAGCTGGCAGGGATATCAGAATCCATCGTACGCTCTTCATATGAGCGCAGACCCGATACCTAGCACTATGGATTTAGAGCTGCCAGTAACCTCATTGGATGTTATTGAAGATATGCTGAATGCGCCCACCAACCTCGACTGGGTGAGTTTCATATCCGCACATTCTGATGACTTCGAAGGTCATGCTAATCTGAACAGGGTCTTTGGGACCAGCAAATCCAAGGGCTGGAGGGGCGTGGAATGTGTTTTTTGAACAATCCGGAGGAGGCAAACCCCGGCACTGAGAATGTCTAGATGTGTAGATAAAATAAATAGCATGTAATGAATGGTATGCCATGAATGATAATCTGGTCTTGATAATTAGTTGTATGCTCGGCACGATCCACGTGGACCGACTCGGAACGGAGCAAAAAAAAGGAACATAAACAGACCGACAAGAATTGTATACCTTCAACAAATTGTCCATCACCACTCCCATTCTCCCAATGAAGGCCTCTTTACTGCGACCATCGAGTCGCTGGATCCAGTCGCTCTCCATCCCATCACCATCCCTTCGACCAGCTACTACCCTACCAACAGCAACGATATCACGATCCAGAGCTCTACCAACATCCCGAGTACCAAGGACCGTCACATCATCACTCAACACAGCACGATCATTCGGTCTCCCTTCACTCTCCTCCTTCCTCCCATCTGGAAACAACGGCTCCTCGGAACGCACTCTAACCGCCACACGAACCCTACCGTATGCGCCCACGGGCCTATACCAAGTTATCTCCTCCGTGGAATCCTACTCGCAATTCCTTCCATTTCTAACCGCCTCTACCGTGACGCATCGCGACCCTTCCACCGGGGAACCCACACGCGCCTTCCTGACGGTCGGGTACGGCCCGCTCAGCGAGACCTTCACGTCGCGTGTGGACTGTGATCGGAGTCGGTGGATCGTGGAGGCGCGCAGCGGTGCTAAGTTCGGTGTGGATTCTAAAGATGGTCAGGGGGAGCAACAGCCACAACAGGGGAGTATCTTCCCCGGTGCGAATGAGGGGATCTTCGAGTACTTGAGTACGAGGTGGGAGTTGGTGCCGTTGGAGATGCAGATGGAGACCGGGGGACCGAGGACGAAGGTGAATCTGGAGATTCAGTTCGAGTTCCGGAATCAGTTGCATGCGGCGATGATGAGTGCGGTGGAGAATCAGATGGCGGGGGTGATGATTGAGGCGTTCGAGAAGAGGATTAGAGAGTTGGAGGGTATACGTTCATAGATGATATTTAGAGTAAGGGCCTGGTTGGAATGTACGATAGAGGTTTGATTCGAGTTGATTTCATTGCGATGTATCGCTGTACATTTAAAATTTAATTTAGACCCAGATATAAGAAACACAGCTCAAACTAAACCAGGTAGTATATAATACATTTATCAAGACATGAAGATGAAACCGACATATGCACCCCCCCATTCATAGCGTCTATTTTCATAGCATGCTCAGGCTCCGGTTCCAGGTGGCCGCCTGTCGTCCTCCCTTCATCGAGCTGACCGCATTGTAGTTGTCAAACACCACCTCCCAGTTGATCCGATCCCACCACCGTTCCAGATACTCCGCCTTGCCTGCAATTCCGTAGTCCATCATCCACACGTGCTCCCAGGTGTTGACGCACAGGATGGGCTGAACATCCACCGCGCCAGGGGCCAGGCTCTTCTGGTTCTGTGAGTGAGATCCCATGGCACCGGCATACTGGTTACCCAAGGGAGCATCTGGCGAGTGAGTCGCCATGTCGACCGGTTGTCTCCGAGAATGGGCGGCCGGGTAGGGCGAGCCGGCGTTATAGGTGCAGAAGATGTGCATTAGTCCCTCCCTTTCCAGGTTCTTGGCTAGCCACACAAATCCAGGACCGAACATAGCGTTGGCGGTTGCCAGGAAGTCAAGCTTCAGAGACTCGACCGAAGAGCAGGTGTCGACGATATCCTTGGCGAATTTTTCGGGGATCTGCGTGGGGTTGGGTGACTGTTGCGAGAAAAAAAAGTTAGGCGAGAAGACTCAAATGCATTGACTCATATGGCTCACTCACCAGACAGTTGAAGAAAAAGTGGTTGTTATGGGCCATTGAAGCATAATTAAAGACGGACGCCATCTCCGGGCGGCGGGAGTACTTGACCAGCAGATCTCCAGGTTTCGCATCGGCATCGGGGGTGTCTGTGCAAAGTTAGGTTCCAGATACAAGTATTCAAAGCCGCCTGTTCTTCATTTCAGTCCCAAACCGAATGGGAACTGCCAACGAGCTGGATGCGTAGAAGCCCTCTCACTCACCCTGTGTCAACAGATTCAACTTGTCCACAAGGAGGGTCTGGTATTGCGTCCAGGCGAAATCAAAAGCCTCGGGAGACAACAGCTCCGAAATGCCATTCTTTTTAAATTGCGCATCGTGGGTCAACTGAGGAACACGGTGCAAGCTGCGGGTTTGGAAGCGTGGGAGGGCGGAGTTAGGTTTCTACCAACGAATCAGCCAGGGGCCGGGGCGAAAAGGCCATTGAGAAGGCGGACAAAGCTCACCTGTGTGAGGGAGGAAACCGCACGCAGAGAGCTCTGCGGCCGCAGGAATCGAGGAAGCATAATGGCGGTTTGACTAACGGGGAGTTTAGAAGCCAGCAATGAAGCAAAACCGCAGAATTTCCATCGGCGTCGGAAAGGCCACCCGATCGGGTCTAGCGTGGCTGAGGTAAGCTCTGGCCAATCATCGGCCGCGCATTTACTTTGCCTTCAACTTCATCTCCTCATCTCCTCGCCAGATAACAACACGGCACAGCTGCTCTCCACAGAGCTCCTTTTAGCGAACAAATAAGCATCTGCGTTGGCCATTATGGTTCGACTGCCAGAAGGTTGGCGCCTACTTCAATCGCTCTTATTAGACGGCTTCCCTGGAGCCCCATCTGCCCACGGCGCTTCCGGCTGCAATCATGGTGGACTTTCTGGGATAGCTTGCATCGGATTTATTTCAGGCAACATGGAGCGGTTAATGGTCTATAAACCTTGGGTGGACTTGACTGGTCTCTTTTCCAGATGATACGCTTTGTCTGCTGGTTGAGAGCTTTCATTGTTCAACACTTCCTCAGAAATCCATTGTTGGGAATTCTTTCATCTAGAGTCTCCTTCGCTTCTAACTTGAATCATCATCCTGGCCGCATATTGTCCAAGCCTAGTATTCAGATCTCCCACTATCTAGAGCTGCTCCTAAGAGTAGTCAAGTCAACATCGCCATGGCGAGGGCAATTCCGACCGTTGCATCCTCAAGGGTACTACTCCTTGCTCTTGTAGCCAGTTCCATCTCACATATTCATGCACTCAATGTGCTGCTACCACGTGCAGACAGCTGTCCCAGTTCTTACACAAAGTGCGAGGCTGCAGGCATACCAGACTCGTTCTGCTGTCCGTCTTCGTCGACCTGTGTTAGCCTGGACGGCGGCACCTCAGCCATATGCTGTCCCAAAGACCAAAGCTGCTCATATATCCAGCCTATTGCCTGCAATACACAGCTTCAAAATGCAACGCTCCATCCGACAAACCCCATCAAAACCACCAGGTTAGACGATGAGTTGCCCAAGTGCGGCGATTCGTGTTGTCCCTTTGGATACACTTGCAAGGGAAACAAGATGTGTGAAATCGACGACAGAAAGTCGTCTCCCACAAAGCCCACCTCAACGTCCACTGCGACAACCGCTTCATCCAAACCAACCAGAACAATCGATCCCACCGCTTCTACAATCACATCACCTTCAGACCCCAAATTCTCCCCCTTATACTCTGAGTGTAGCTCCACGGCCGCTGGACTATCTATGCCATGTCCCTCGTACCCAAGTAAAGCGGTACTCGCGGGATTTTTCCCCGGCGCCATCTTCGGAGCCGTGCTCGCAGCCCTGGGGATGTTCTGTTTCCGACGATGGCAACGACGACAGATTCCACCCTCCATAAAAGTTGTACAGCACACACAACGCTCCTCCAACGGCACTTTACTTGGGATATCCAGCCCAATCCCCACAGATGACAGCTCCTACCGCACTGATTTCCTCCTACGTCGATCACGATCATCGAAACGAAGCTCCGAAGGGGCCCGGTCCATGCTCCAACGCACCGGCACCCGAGTCAAGAGCCTATTTGGCTCCACCCCTAAAATCACCGTCCACCCTCCCCCGGAAAAAGAAAGGCCAAAAGTTCCCCCGTTACCAGTCACGCCACCCCAGAAGATTCGTCCGCAGCGTCTGCCCAGCACCGAAAGTATCAGAGTCTATACGCCCCCCGGCGTGTTCGCAGGCACTGGTGTGCTGAAACCCGATCCGTATCCCGCTTTTCGTCTGGATACCACCTTCGCTGATATGATGGACCAGGTGGGATTCAGTAATAACAAGGGTGATCCGTCCTACCGTGTCACTGATACTTCTCAGGAGAGTTCCAATATCAATACCAGTACCCTTCGGGTTCCTCGCAGGTCTTGACTTCTGTGACTCTGTCTTTATTATAGTCTGCTTTTCGTTCAGTATATTTAGCATTGCTCTTTCTCTTTCTGATGGCCGCTGCGGCGCTGTTTCTTTTGTATGTTTGTATTGGTATTTAGCACATAGACTCTTGGATGTTACCCCCCCCGATCTTCTTGGTTGGCGAGATATCTTGAATGGACAGTTGGAAGCTTTTAATATAACACACAGATACACGCCAGAAGAGAGTTGGCGTCTGGATGATAGGCTCGATAGAACAAAATTACATTGAATACCATGATATTTACTATATACTGCAGCGCAGAGAGATGGAGCACAAGCACGACCTCACTGACGTAATTTCCTAGCCTTCCAACTGGCGACTATCCGCTTGATCTCTTTGAGGAGTCCCACAACCAACGGCACCCCGACCGGGCCTAGTAAGGGTAGATAGACGGCGACTTTATGTTCATCGGGGAAATAGACCTGACCGACCATGCTCTTCTCGAAGAAACTGCGCTCGGCCTCCGACTCGGCGATACGGGCGTTGGCCAATGCCGCATGGAAGCGGCCCTCTTGCAGATTCGTGCACGCGGACGACAGATGAGAGAGGGTGGTGGACACGGAGGTGGCGACCGAGGCAGGGATCGGGATAGACGGGAGGGACTCCGTGAGACGGGCGAGGGAGCCTATGGTGGATGAGGCGGAGAAGATGAGGGTGGCAGCGCGCACGCGGATGAGAGTTTGAAGACGGAAGGGCAGGGAAGTGGGTGTGGTTGGGGCACCCAGCAGAGTCAGAAGCTGATGCGAGAAGGTCAGGAAGGCCGGCCGCAGGGACTCCTGCGGTAGATGCGCCGGGTTGGTGGGACGACTGGAGGTTGTGGACAGAGGGGGATTGAGTAGGAACACTCCGCCCCATTGGGGGATGATCCAGCTGGTGGCGCTGCTCTCCTTGACGACCATCGGGGATTGGGAGGGCTCCGGGACATAGAGGATGAAGTTGATGGTGGGACCGGCACCGATACTAGGGCTCAAGGGCCATTCGGCGGCGTTAATAAAGGCACTGAGATCTTCCGTCTTCAACGTCCACGCCCGCTGCGACTCGTCGTACTCTGGGAGGGGCGCGTTGGGGGAGAAGCCCGCATAGAGCTGGACCTGGGTATCGACGGTGAAGTTGCTAATAGGAGCATAGGCATTCAGGAGAGGCGCAATATACTCGTCGACGGCGGCTTGGATGTCCCAGGACCATGGCTGCGGACCAGGAGTGAAAAGCGAGAAGGCCAGGTGATAGGTGTCCGCATGCTTCATCGAACGGCGCAATCGCCTGCTGATACTCTCCGATAGCTGGGGAGAGATGGAGTTGAGGAGCGCAGAGGGCTGCTGATTGTTCGACGAGGCCGGGGTGTTGGCACTAGCACCGATGCCATTGTTGTCGGACAGGATATGGGCCACTATGGCTTTCTCCTCCGTGAATAGATTCTGCAGGGTTCCCGCGATATACGCCGACAGCGGAAAGTTGGAAGAGGACGGTAGGGGAACTTGAGTAGGCGGATAGTACACATCCAGCTGAGTCATGTCGGCATGAAGCTCTGATTGGGGAGCAGCCAAGTCATCGTGAGCGAGCAGTCGAACCGTCAAGGCAGTATCGGCCTTGCTATCATCGTTGTCGTCCGACAGCTTCAGTCGCAGATGATGTGCCGAGAACTCGTTCAGATCATCGAGGGTGTGCTGGGTGGCGCGCAAGAGATGCTGCGCGTCGGGCTCTGGTAGAGATGGGATTTCGAATCGGATCTCGAGAGGGAATACTGGACGACAAGTCTATTGATTGAGATTGAGATCAGCTAAGTTGCTCCAGACTGACCGAGTTACACATCGGTGGTTTACTTTTCCATCGGCCCAGTCGACCATGTCTTGAATGGGCAGCTGAGCTCGGTAAATGGACGTTGTCTTCCACCAGATGGGAAGCCCAAGGAAGACAATGACGGCCCAGAATGCAGCTATCACCTTGAACCGCATCTGGATGGCCTCTGGTTTTTCCGGCGGAGGAGCTCGCGGGGCGGACGGTGAGGCCATGGAGGAGTCGTGCGAGGCAGTCAGTGACGAAGACGCCTGGTCTTCATTCTTGCCGGTCATGACCAGGACATGCTTTGCCAGGAAGGCGAAAATGAGAAAACAGAACGGGAGAGAGGGAGGGAGGGAGAGACAGAGAGAGAGAGGAGGAGGTGATGGTAGCGGAGAGTGGAAAGACGAAGATGGACGATGGGCGGAGGACAAGTAAGACGCGATGGGCGGAGGAGAGGATGCCCACCACCGCATTCCGGACACAACGAGGTGAGATATTCTACGTTCATACAGGGCTTAATGGTGGAATTTCATGGTATGGATTATTCTATCTTTTCTCATGAACCATTCTGATCCAAATCACACCCGGAAAGAGATAAGACACCAAACTACCTGGGTATCGCTATGAAGCAGACAAAAAGCACAAACCATCCCAACACTCCATGTACGGCTAGTATTCCTTTTCGAAGATTTTCTGAATCGGTTTCGCAGCCTGTTAAGTCGTCATCCGTTAGCAATAAACTCCATTGACCCAAGGCGAGTGTAGCCGGAACAAGGGGATGGAAAGGGAGAACCAACGTCGATAAACCGCTCCAGATCTTGGTCCAAACTGGCCAAATCTTCCTTCCGCTTGTTGTTCTCGGCGATCAGCGCCTGTTTTCGCTTGAGGAGTTCCTGTCGGGCCTGCTCAAGTTTCTCGCGCTCGGCATGTTCATGGTTGATGCGAGCCACCATGAGCTCGTGAGCATCCGAGTCCTGGTGTTCAGGGAACAAAGCCAGGAACTGCTCGACGGGGATTAACGGTAGGGAGAGATACTTGTGGCTAGATGACCGGCATCATTAGTGACTGACTCCATCCGTGCATTCTCCGGAATGATCACACTTACTCGTAAGATTCGCACGCGGCAATCTCGCCTGTCAGATGTCGTTGTTCATAATACAAGTTCTGCAATTGCAGATGCAGCCGATCGATTTCCTGACGACCCTCTGCGGTGGACTGTTTGGTCTCTCGCACGCGGAGAATAGCCTCACGATTCTGGCCACGCAGGCGAGCTAGAAGAGCAAAGAGACGCTTCTGTTCCTTGGATGCAGTCAGCGCAGCTTCACGCGGGTCAGCATCCACGGTCGGATCCAAAGCAGCCAGAAGTTGTTGGCATTTGTCGCGAGTTTCGGCGCAGGTGGCTAGCACAGGCAATAGCGAAGGGTCGGCGACCAGATCTCGGACAGCCATGACGACTAGAAACGTGCAGGCAATACGGTCGCTGATGGGCCGGATGCCGCTGATCCACGGGAGATTGAGAACGTCAGCAGTAGAATGGATGATGGATGGATGAACTATAATTAATTTCTGGCTTCTTGGAGAGTGGTGTGTCGGCAGGAGAATTCATTGATGAAATTAATTGATTGATGGATGATCGACTTCCCCCACTCGGATCCCGATTCTCCTCTCTCTCTCTTTCTATATCTCCCCTCTTTCTTTCTCTCTCTGTGATTTTCTCTTCCTATTCCTCTCTTCCTCGCTCGTTTTTTCTTCGCCTCGTACTTTGCAGCAGTTTCATTGATTTATTCCATTTCCACTCTCTTACACGTTCTCATTCTGATTGTTTTCTTTCCTTCCCCTTACCGACAACCTCCGATCTTCGGGTCCCAACATCTTTACTCTCAACCCAACGCATTTCCACCCACCCCAAGATAGTGATGTGCTACTAATTGTTTGATTTTTTTTTGATTTTTTTTTCGGTGGGATTTTTGGACGGACCCCTTCCCCATGGCTTGTTCAGCGCAATCCATGACCATTGAGTCGTATCCCGACACTGTCGTGTCCAGCGCTTATTCTACGCCCTCGGAAGAAACCGCTCTTCTGCGGGATCGACGCCGTCGACATTCCTTTCATACGGCAAGGAAGCTCTCGTGTGACTACGATGCAGATGCCGTGTTCCTCAGGGTGAGCATTCAAACAGGCACCTGCTGTCTTCAGCGACCAACCTAACCATACTCGTTTGCGTAGGTGGAACTCTTCCTGGCCGAATTAGAGCGTCGCCTGCACTGGATTGAACAGTATCGCCGGTCCCATATGGTCCAAATCGATGCCAGCTTGCGCCGGGGATATGCCACGCTCGAGGCTGTGCGGGATTCGTGTTCCTATGCCTCCGGGGAACTCATGGGCGGCGGCAAGAAGAGGGCCAAGATCTTGGTGGAAACCCTCGAGGACCGCTATAACGATGCTTTGGCGACCAAGGAGACCCTGGAGCAAAAGGCACAGGCGGGAGTTCGCTTGATGGAGTCCTTCCTGACCGAACTGGAGTCCCGTGCCCATGCAGTAAGGGACCGCGGACTCTACGGGGCCCTGGACGATGGGTGGAAGGCGGTCGACTCGAAGCTGGTCCATGCGCGGGAGGTGGTGGATGAGGGCATGGAGCGTGCCCGGAAGGCAAAGGAGGCTCTTCGCGAGAATATCGACCAGGCGATCTTGCTAGCCAAGGAGAAGCGGCTAATAACCTATGCGGATCTTCCACACCCGTGGCGAATCAACCCACATATCCTGCAGGGCTACCGCTTCACCTCATCCAAGGTGGAGTGCTTCGCCTCCGTGTTCACCTTCTCAAACGAGCTGGTCAACATCTGGTCCCACCTGATTGGCCTGTTCATCGTTCTCTCAGTCGCTTTCTACTTCTACCCCCTGAACCCGAACTTCATCCTCAGCACCAACACGGACGTGTTGGTTGCAGCCGTCTTCTTCTTTGCTGCATGCAAGTGCCTCGTCTGCAGTACACTCTGGCACACCATGAACAGCATTGCCAACCAGGGGCTGATGGAGCGGTTTGCCTGCGTCGATTATACGGGCATCTCGATGCTGGTGGCCGCCTCGATCGTGACGACCGAGTACACGGCCTTCTACTGCGAGCCGGTATCTCGCTGGACGTACATCCTGCTCACTATGTCGCTGGGGATTGGTGGCGTGATTCTCCCCTGGCACCCGACGTTCAACCGCTCGGATTTCGCCTGGGTCCGGGTGGCCTTTTACGTGTCGCTGGCCCTCACCGGCTTTGCCCCTTTGGCGCAGCTCACCTACACACGAGGCTTCGCCTGGTGCCTGTATTTCTATGCACCGGTGATGAAGAGTATCCTGGTGTATTTCATCGGCGCGTGCATCTATGCTTCTCAGGTGCCCGAACGGTGGCGTCCTGGACTGTTCGACTATGTCGGTGGGAGCCACAATATCTGGCACCTGGCGGTGCTGGGCGGCATTCTCTTCCACTACTGTGCGATGCAGGATCTGTTTGCGGTGGCGTTCCAGCGTGCCCAGGGTGAATGTCCGAATCTGGCTGCTTAGCGGCCGGTTGCATGTATATCCGACTTAACTATCGAGTCAACCACTCAATCGTTCTCGTATGTGTTCGGGGCATTACTATTCTTGTACATAGGTTGCGAGGCATCGGCCTGACTTGGGCTATGCTCTGGATAGGATATACGATGTATGGAGTATCATTTCTTAGCCTATATAATAGAGCATATCATTATGATAGATGTTTATTGACCAGGTACATACATAAGTGCTGAAGGCACAGCCTCGAGTCTGCCCGATTTGGAAATCCTGACGGCCAATCAGCGACGGCACAATGTAGATGCCTGAGGGATCTGCATAGCCAGCCTTAGGCGACGAGTCACTTACTTATCATTGCTCTTACGGCGTTCGCTGTCATTATCTTTTATTCTCTCTCATGCTTACGGTGGCAGCAGTGCTTATCTGGCCTGGATGTCCTGTAGTGGATGTCAACATACATTGAACCTGCCCTAGAACTATATCACAACACTCTATCCCACTACCTATACATAATTCTATAAATCAAGATGAGCTGGCTCTGCTGTCTCTCACGTCCTCCTCAACCCGAACCCACCCCCATCCACACCACCACTGAACCCAACGAACCCAGTCCAATCGACACATACTCATACTCATACTCCTCCCCCGACCTCCCAGCATACACCCCCAGGCCACGAAGCATCCACGAAAAAACTCTCGAAGCGCACATGCGCGATCCCCCGGTTTCAAACACCACTACCACCAGTACCAACTACTATGATGAAAAAAATCAGTATACAAATACAATGGAGGCAGATGTTCGTCCTGAGGATTTGACATCCGATGTTTCATCCGCTATCTCCTTCACTAGTAGTTATGGGAATACTTCCACAGCTACGAGGGAGACGCCGCCTCCGCCGTATTCGCCGCGGGGGAATTCGCCGGTGTTGTCAATGAGGTCGAGGTCTGGGTCGAGTTCGAGTCCTGGAGAGAGGGGATCTGCACGGGGGAGGGGGGAGTCGCTGTCTCTCTCTCAACCTATGGCTCTATCTCAGTCGGTAATGCAGATTCAATCAATGGTGCAGACGCAGATGATGCAGATTGCCCAGCCCAGACCCGTGTTTCAAAGGGACATGTGGGTGAGGAATCTAGTTGCGAGACGGAGTCTTGATGAGAATGGGATATCTAGATCGAGCCGGTCTTTTGATCGGTGATCTCATTCTTCTTTTTGATACCTGCGGTATTCTATGTTGGATGAGTTATGATTGCATTTCATTGGCGTTGGTATATGACATATTAATAATATAATGCATAACAAGCTTCAATCTATAATCAGTATTCATACCAGTATCAATCTATAATTAATAACAATCATACATCTATAAATTCATCCTTTCTTGAACATGTCGTAATAAATACCCACACGTTTCAGCCGGAAACTCCAATAAAGCCAGGACACGAGGATCATCACTATCCTCAAGATACATACAGATAGCGGTGCATTCGGACCTGATCCTCGTTTCCATCCACCACTGACGAGCCGAATGAGCGAGACCCAACCACCATGCGAGAATCAGCAAGGCGGGGGGATCTCTTCTGAGCAATCTCTCATAGAACGAACTGTCCAATCGTCCCATGAAATTCGTGTACATGGAGAAGCTACGCATGGAACGTTCTGCGGCCAGTATGGGTGTGAGCATGCGCAGCGGCCACAAATACGGGTTCGAGCCCTCGGTGGAGGAGTCGTCGATGGCACAGATATCAGCGAATGCGGGGTCCAGACCCTCTCGCCCGGATCGGTGGTCGTCGAAGAGGGGATTCGATTGTCGGGATTCCATGAATAATTCGAACCATACGCTGCGGTAGAGCCAAGGTTGGGCGAGACTCAGAAGATGACGTAGACCGCTCTGCAGCATTAGCCAGTTTAGGGATTCCGGGTCGTTGGAGAATACGAAGGAGCTTCGCGGATCGCACGTTTCCAGGCGGAAGGAATGTGTCGTCATGAGGAAACAGGCGGAGAAAAGTGCGTCCATGTTCTCTGACCTGACGTGTGCTATCTCTTGTGAGTACTGGCTGATCGCCTGTTGCCAGTGGTAGGCCTCGACGGCTGTGTAGGAGCTGTTGTCAGGGAGGGCGTAGCAGAGGTGTGAGATAGCGGTGGCAAGGATGCTATGCATGAGAAATGGGGACTGCAGACTTGTTAGAATGGGGCACTTCTAAAGCTTGATGGAATTGATAGTGTACGGACATCAAGTGCGAGTTGAATCATTTTACCCCGCGGAATACTGTGGATGCTCTTGCCGTTGACTACGGGAGCCGTATGCTCATGGAAATGATGCAATGCACGCACCGGGTCGGACAGATTTCCTCTCTTAGGTTTGACCCGCAACAGCTCGTTGATCTTGGAGGAGACCGCTACCAGCGACATGGAATATGCGGTGGAGTCTGGCGATACCAAACTGGGGACTTTCTCGATCAAGTATGAGACAACATCTTGGTGGTGTTTACTTCCCTCCTCGTAGATGCAATCGACACCATATTTTTGACAGCGAAGACAGTGAGGTTTGGTTTCATCACACTACTCACAATCAGTCTCTACATACATGCTCCTGGGGGATAGAAATAAAGTAATAGTACCTTGACCCTTCGCTCCTTGCATTTCATGCAGCCCCCACGGGACTTCTGATGAGGCCGACGAGCATGGTAGGTCCGATCCCCGGTCTGTCTAGAGGATCTAGCTCCTGGCTGGTATTTGGATACTTTGAATATGCTCTTCTGTCCCTGTAGCGCCGCCAAGAGTCTGGGACTGTTGTGCTCTTTGCTCTCCGGGGATGTATAGACCGAGGTGGCCATCATGGATTCGATTGATAATTAATCTATGACCCTGGCGATGACTAGCACAACCCACTCTAGATTACGGATGAAACTAGGCGAGGACTGCAAAGTAATAGCGTGGCGGGGTGAGCTCGAGCTTCACATCCTTATTTGCTCACTGGTCAAATGTGGAGTAGCACGTGGCTTTCAGCGTGATTGAATAGTGGATTTCTGCTCTAATCTGATGGATTCCTCTGCAATAAAGGTCAAGAGTCAAGAGAAGCGATGAAGGATTGAAGCTTCACTCCGTAAAGACGTTGGAGTCATTTGGTGGACGGTTAGCACTAGTCCGAACCAGGCAATGCTCGTATTCGCCTTCTTACCAACTTCCTGGACCTATGGACAATATGGAGTGGATACAGTACAGAGAGATAAAAATAAATCCATTCATGCAGTGCATTTAAGTAGACAGCTCATGACTTCATACACCATTAATTTCCCCACGCTATCTCAACCGATCTTGGCATTCGAAAAGTCCATTTCTGTATACATCGTTAGCAGAGACAGATCACACAACAGAATGGTATAGACATACCAGGATGTTCCGCTTGGAACTTCTTCAGAAGATCCATCTTGCGCTGTTCATCACTGCTCGGTCCGCCGATCTCCTTCTGTCGCTGGTCGTACATCATCTTCTCAACCATCGCTCTCGTCTCTCCGTCCAGATCACTCAGTTTCGACGACTCGGGCGTAATCTTGCTCACATCGATCTTCGGAGCAGAGGTCACCACATGAGGCCACCACTCCACCTTGTTGACCTTGTCCAGATGAATCGACACTTCCTTTCCAGGCGGGTTTGACGTTGTTTCCAGAGTCCATGAGCTTTCATCCACGAGAACTGGGTGAGGGAAATCGCCCTGGAATGAAATTAGCCTTGACTTTAGTTCGACGCATGTAGCTGAAAATTGAAAAGAAGCTCAGATAAAAATGAAGTCAAAAAAGTAATCACCTCAATGAACGACTCCTGTCCCTTAATCGCCACCTTGATCTTATTCTTCGTCAAAACCACATCCATATCCCTCCCCTTGATGTTCGCGGGAATCGGGATCGTCACGTCCACGTCCTGAATCGTCTGTGTCCATTTGTACGGCAACTGAGCCTGCTCGGCGTCTTCCTTGGCCTTGCGCTCTCTTTCCTGAAGTTCACGCTCAGCAACCTCACTGGCCGTGGGAGCCTGTTCCGAATCGGCAGAGGACATTCTCAGTGATTGATTGGTCTGTTCGATCCCAGGACTTTTACGTTCCAGGAGCTGTTGAGAGGCGTAGGTGGGGTAAGCAGCTGTTCTGTGGGGTTGTGATGTTCTATGGGCAGGAAGGTACCTGAAACTGGGACCGTAGAATTGATCCGGCTGTATCGTAATGACTCGAAAGATGTGTAGAGTTTAGAAACGAGAAAGATCGATACTCGACTGCAGACGATGAGGACTTGTTCGAGTAGTTTCGATCCGGTCACGGTTGGACCCGCACAGCTTAATCGGGCTCTAACTGCTTTGGGAACGTCAATACAAACCACACGATGGATGAATGCTAATTTAATGCTAGTCTGTAGTACAGTAGAATGGGCAGTCCTACGGATTCCATTCAGTGTAAAACGTCAACTGCTTTTCATAGATTGCACGGATAACTACCCCGACAGGCTATGTCTCAAGGCTAGATGACTGACTACGAAATTTCAAAGACATTAGAAGCTCTATCACATGCCAGCAGATAGAACAAGATGTAGCGAGTGGTCCCTGGTAGTCGATGTCGTGTCTGTAGCTCCTGCCTCTCGAAAGACACAATGATGCTCCCTGCGCATTACTCTCGTGGCCTGTCAAGCGCAGGAGAACCAGCACGACCTAGCCGGATCAACTACCGAGGCGATTCATCAGAGCAACAAAGGTAAGAGAAAAGTCAGGAAAGAAAAAGAAAGAGATTCAAAGAGATGTCATGTCACCCTACAACGCCAGGACCAAACATTACGAGACAATGCAAATCATGCAGGTCTGTTCCACCAGCGCGGAATCACTCGGTCCTATCCAGCCAAGCATCATCTATGAAAGGGTCTCTCCCAGGGACATTGCGGAAGCTTGGGTGATAAGCCGCCGACCCGTGATCGTACTCGCTGACAATCCCCATTTGCCGAGTTACGACGCGCGACGGTTCAACCGAGTCAAAAAACTGGCCGGCAAATTCGGCAACCTCGTTGGCGATCTTGGTCTCGACAATTCCCTCCAGCAGTTGCATATCTCTCTTCCACTGTTCCTCGCGACGCGCTTTCTCTTCTTCCACCCGGCGGCAGGTTCCGTCACGCTCACGGACCTTCAAGCAGTTTGGGCAGAGATAGTTCACTTCGCAGTAGGAGCAGCTGCATGGTGGGTGTGCTTCAACGCACTCCTCACATACATGAACTGAGCAGCTAGTGCATTCTCGGAGGACGCTGGCGCATCTCTGTCGCTGATCACCTACCGCGCGGTATTGAGGGCAGAAAAACGACTGGCAACCTTGCCACTTGGAGATGTCAAAGGGTGACTCGCAGTAGACGGACGACGGAGACGAAGAGCGGGAGCGGTTTGAATTGGTGACGGAAAAGCTCCTGGAGCGTTGGTGCGCGGGAGCAGCAGATTCGACATGGTCAATTACATGGTCATCGGTGATGCCATCTGTGGGGACGTCTTCGATAAAGCTGCTGGCCGCAGAATCCACGGTGTGCTGGGTTCGGTAAGGCAGCTCGAATGCCGAGGGAGTGGTTACATATGGGATAGGGGGCGGGATATAGGAGGGAAAGGTGAGTCGAGCAGCAGACCCGGCCCGAGTCTGTATCGCCATCTTCTCCAGTGTAAGCTCGCGGTACCCGCAAATCCGAAGACGAAGGCCGCGAAGGTCATGTTCAATGCACAGGGGCTTGGAACAGTTCTTGCAGTGGACCTTCCACTGGGGGGTATCGTAGCATTCCTGGCATAGGTTGCGCGGACAAGCCGTAGGGTCTCGATCTGGAGGGCCCAACAGCCACTTCATCATAGCGATATGACCTGTTTCCAGTGTGTAGTCGGGTTTCCGGGGATCGCCATAGGCGTACTTGGGAAATGTCTTGCTCCACTCGTGAGCCGAATATTCGAGATCCTCCCAGCCCTGTCCCCGAGGGAGAGGCGCTGCTCGCACCTGGTCCACGTCTCTATTGGGAGTTCCGATGCTGATGCCACCTCCACCAGAGAAGATGGGCTCCGTGCAGCACCAGTGGAAGTTCAGCATAGGGTAAGGCGTTGTGGCATTCTGGTTGACCGCATTTCCATCTGCAAGGTAGACCGGGGGGTCTTGCATGAGACAGGGCGAACTGACGGCACCTGGGGCCCACCAGAGGGAATCCGGTGCTTCTCCTGCTGTACCTAATCTGGGCTGGCAGCGGACATAGGGGCGATCGTAGGCACAGCTCGCACAGAGTGTCTTGCGACAACCAACGCAGTGCATGAGGATGCTACATTGTTCACATCTTTCAGAGATCTCCTCGTCGCAATTATCACAGCGAATGTTCTCCACAAACTGCCGGTGACTCCAACGCAGGTGTGCGGGTGTCATTTTGCCCTCGCCGGGATCTCTCCCCTCACCTGTTCCAAGGGGCTCGCCATAACAGCCGGTCTCACTGTATTCCCACAGCTTGCCATCTTTCTTGGACGGGCGGAACCCATGATCGACAGGGCCAATCCAGTTCTTGGACCGCCACAGTCGGTCAAACACCACCCAGACTTCTGGTGACCCCTGCGGGACTCTCATGGAGACATATCCCCGTCGTCTGAAACATCTTCCAGCCGGGGTGGAGCACCACGACGTATCTGTCCAGATTCCCAGCTTGTGGCAGAGATTGACCAGCTCGTGAGTAGGCTCGGAGTCAGAGTCTTTCCGCGTTAACGACGAAGACAAATACGGCCTTCGCCTATGGTGGCGGCAGCGATATGTGTAGAGGCTCTTGAGCGCAAGGTGCTTGGTAGATGGCGAGCTGCCAATATTCTTCTCCATGCTCACGTCATACTGCAATCCAAACATCATTAGGTATGGAATAATGTGGTATTTGAGCGAGACATTTTTGCAACCGCGGACGGAGAGGTGCTCCAGTGTCTCTCGCCGCGAATACAAGACAGTTGAGATGAGGATCTGCCCAGATACTGCGGTGTTATCCAGCTCCAAACTCGTCAGACACGGGCTGAAAGGAATGACCACGTGCATCAACAGCTGATCCAACGCATATGGTCGAGACTGGCGAGAAACAACCGCGTCCGAGCTCCCTGGGACAACCACTCGGAGCGGAGATGGGTTGCTGGATGGATAAAACAAGCGGAACGACAGGTGCTTCCATGCTGTGGGGTATGAACGGAGGAAGGATCGGAGAAAGCGGGAGGTATGATCGAGCTTGAGGACGGTATCGGTGGGGATCTGAAGTAGGAGGGATTCAAGGATTGGCGCATGGGTAGTAAAGACTCGCTCGAATGTCGACAGAGATCGCTGGGTTGGGATCACCGACTGTTCCAACGCGGAGGCAACCAGCACTTGGCCGGTGGCTAGGAAGCCGTCATCCTCCATGGCGTCGACACCCGGCTGTGCCATCGTCAGAGCAGCCAGATCGATAGCGGCAGATGAAACGAAGACACTGGGGTTCGGTCGTCGACTTCTCCTCTTTCTTCTCTTTTTGTCACGCTGCGAAACGTCAAAACGCGAGGTCGAGGGCGCAGCGGAGAATGCGGGAGACCCAGGACATCATAAGAGGGAGAAACGGGAGGGGACAATGCGCAAGGAGGGCGATTCACCAAGCGGAGGACACCCTGCGATGCCATCAAAGGGAGAAATGATGGAGCGAGATAAAAAGACGCTGGCTTGAAGGTGGTGGCTTTGACAACTCATTTGGATGAACTCCAACACATCCGGGATCTGCCCGCAGCATCATGTGATAGGTCGCCGGGATACGACGACTTGGTATCATATCCAAGAGCGTCCTTCCACGATCGATACAGGGGGAGGGGGCTTTAGGTATTGATGGGCATTCATTCGTTACGGACTTCAGAGATTCCACGCGGTAGAGTTTCTATGGCTGCTTGTCTACCCCCTTTTTTTCGCTCCCTTAGGGCCTCGACCAGTGTGGGAATCCAAATGGGGTGATATCTACGGAGAAGGTAACTTCCTCAACTATGAGCCTGGATAGTACATAGTAGATCCATCGATTACCCGACTTAACAGGTTTCCCCTCACTGCTAGAAATAATTAGGGCGAGTCTAATGCTTCTCTATTGATCCGCCCACAGTATATCCCCTTGCGATTCCCTTGCGCCCTTCCACCACCAGCGTGCTATCGTTAGACTCCTCATCATCCTCATATTGGATATTGAAATCACTCCCCAGACCCTTCCAGGTCCGATGCGACCGTAGGTACTCTGCCCCTGGCGAGAGAGTACCGCCGATCACGGCTACATCCCCTTTAGCCCGCCGAGCGAGAGCCCGAGCAGCAGAAGGGCCACCGGCTGCAGATGCAGCATCGTCGGCAGAAACGCGAGGTGCGGATTCCCGCATCGGACGCGAGTGCGAGACATATCGCCCTGTCCGCAAATCGAATTCAGGTGGCGCGGACTCGGGTTCGGACATCTCGTCATCGTCCTCCGCGGTCGCACCGTTAGACGAGGGATTAGAAACCTCTGGCTGGTCAAGGACACTCTGGAAATCGCTCTGCCAGGCTCCCGTCCAGACCCGTTCCGTATCCGCCTTGAGAGTAAGCTCCAACTCAAACGGGGTAATTACTGGCTTCCAAAAATCTTTACTATCGACCAGGGAGCTCTCCCAACAACCAATCACCACCCAACCACCGATCTCACTGAAATTGGCTACCTTGGCGGCATTTAACTTGCCCACCACAAACAGATAGCTCTTCTTCCCGGCGGCCGCAATCCGCTCCCTGACGTGATCGACGATGTGTAGGTAATTCTTCACACTGAGAGTGTTAACCAGGATCCCAAAGATCGGTACGGTATTGAGGGAGGTCAGGATGGCATATCGGCGCCGCAGAGTGGACGCGGTCGACGCGGGCAGCGGCTTGACATTCTCACTGGTCAGATCGTTCGTGGGATATATGTAAATTGAAGCGACGCGCGACGCAAGGGTCAGGAGAAGCGCGGTGGGAGGGTCGGAGATGTGGAAAAGCTGCCACTCCAAGAGCGACTCTGACGAGTCGCGGACGGAATCCGGCACGGTTCTATTGGGAATGGCGGACGATGGGTTGTGGACTATCTCCGTGGCAAACAAACCGCTGTAGCCTTCCTTCACTAGTCGTGAATACAGCGAGGGAATATGGTCGGAGTAGGTCACATCAGCCGCGAGAATGACCTTCGTGGTAGGGTCGGGGTAGGTCTCCTTGAATGCCCGGACAACGGGCTCCAGCGGAAGAGGTTTGTGGGTGAAAACATGAATCACTGGGAGCCTCGCAGTTGGAGACAGGCATGAGCGTCCATAATGTACAACCACATCTGCATCCACATGCTCTGCGGCAACTTCATCAACACAGCATGTTCCATAGGATGTGTCGGCCAGAATATACAGTCTTGGGGCCGGCTCGGGGGTCTTCACATCAAGCTGAGATACCGCATGGGACAGCTCATTCGGATCGGCACCAGCGTTTGTCCCCCTACTCTGCGCTACATCCCCTTCGTTTGACTCCGATATGTTGCGCTTGTCCAGGCCGCGACTGAGTAACTGAAACACCCGTGGAGCATCCGGAAGCATCTCATCGGGGAACTGGAGAGCAATACGCTTGTATCGCGCTTGGCGAATTTCTTTCAAGGTACGATCAATATCATAGGTGATCGATAGTTCCTCGTCGGACAGAGTTTGAGCCGTATCGTGTGTGGTGACGGTGTCTGTGGCCTCCAAGATGCGAGTGTCTGGGGTCGACAACACGGGCGCTGCCTCCATTTCGGTGGCCATGTCGACTGTACAGGATGGTAGTCGAAATAGCCAGAGGCGTATGGAGAGAATGCGATAAATTGGCGGGGATTGCTGAGATGGTGAAGCCGAAAAGAGTGGTGCGACTTTTTTTTTGCGATTATTTTCCAGGCCATTTTAAATCCCCCACTTTCACCCCGCCATCCGCAGAGCCAATAATGCGCTTGTCAATTACGGATATCTGGTCAAGGCAATCTACTCTTCTTAGCTTCTTTCATTTTCTGGATTCAGTTATCGATTGAGTCTTCGTGATAGATATATATACAGAAACCAAACACAGGATCATCATAGACCTACTCGAGCTGGTTCTCCCGCCTTAACACGCCGAATTAATTCATGAATTGGGGATCGCTCAATCTCACGAGGATTCCAGTAAGGGCTGTTCACGACAATGTCCGCCGCTCGATCGACTTCTTCCTTCATTCCAAAGTCGCAAAGGCTCCGCTTGACCTTGAGTTTGGACAGCAAACATTGAGACCGTGGATGGTGTCTCCATTGCCATCAGGAATGTCTTAGGCCAGCTTCTGGAATCTTGGGGGCTTTGTATGAGATGGTGCAAGGAAGAACGGCCGTATGCGATTTCGTATGGAGAAAACTGAAGCTCCCATCCAGGGTATGGCAGAGTTTATGATGGATGGACATTCCCACACTTCCCAGATAAGTGCCGCAGAGTCAGGCACCGTAGAGTGCTAGGGACCGCGCAGATTAAGACTAGGGGTGCTCAACAATGTTTGAAAGAGCAGATGCCAGTGCACGAATGCTTCGACGGCCATTAGGTTGGTAACGGGGTTTGTGCTGCGAGCATATAGAGCCTCAACTACTTGTAGTATCATCCAGCATGCAGGAGATAAACAAGATAACCAAGACTCTCTCAGCAAATGGATGAATACTGCGTATACTAACCGGCATGAGCAATGGCATTGACGCCACTGGTGGCACTCATCACCATCGACAAGTCATCGTCACATCGACGTCGTAGATGACAGTTCCCGGAAGGATCTTGGGATCGAAGCGTGTTTACTTCAGACCCTTCGCCTTCTCACCCAAGATCGGGGTCATTTCACTTCCTGCTATGTCGTCGGGATGCAGAGATGAGGTAGCCCAGTGCGAGTGCTAATCGCTTTCCCCAGTCCGATGGTACTTCCACCCTTGACGGAGACAACCCCGTCCACGTCCTGCGCCTTTGGATACTCTACGGCCTTGTCGGCGATATGCGTCGGGGTGTGCATGGCCGCTCGTGAAAGATGTCAGCCACTTGACCCTTGAGAACCGCTTTGACGGTCTCCGCCTAGCCGACCAGTCGTGGTGTCGAGAGCACCAGCGGCGCCTTGATGTCCAGCCGGACCACTTCATCGGGGAGTTTCTGTAGAGTACCGCTGCCAATGACTCGGCCGGGATTGGCGTTGCATTCGAAGGTATCCATTGTAGGGTCCGACATTTAAATCGGTCAGTTCGTTGGAGACTTACTCCTTCTGTAGATGTAAGTTGCGGAGCGGTGAATTCTACGTGGAAATCCTCCGCTGTGACGAACATACATTCCTGAGGGCCACCACTTAAATCCTATTCGGAATTCACTAGGTATCATTAAACATGCAGACATTATAAAAAAATAATGGACGTTATGGACTGTACCCTCCCCTAACGCACACTCCTATGCTTATGCCCCTATGCTGCTTGTGGTATCGTATAGAGTCGGATCGGACGGTCATTCAATCGAGATCATGGAAAGCCATGACATCCCGAACTCCACTGCGATCTTTGCCCTTGTTCTTCTTGCGCTTCTTTCGTCCCTGATCAGCCCGGGTCTCCCGATCACTGTCGTCGGAATCATTGTCGTCGCTGTCATCACTGTCACCGAGTATATGCTTCACACCGTTCAAGTCACTCGATCCCACAGCCTCATTCCAGACCTTCACTACCTGTCCTCCTCCACTGACCATACGGCCCTCGACATCGAACCCCAGGCCGACAACTCCTTCCGTCTCGTCATGCGTCACTTCGGCTACGACCTTGTTGGGGCCGATACGAACGAATTTCACTCCTCCACTTCCCAGGCCGACCGCGACCATTTTACCCTTGCCCAGTTCCTCGGGGACGACCGTAAGAGTTTCCAGTGCCTCTCCTTCACCGGCTTCGCGCTGCACATAGATGCGCTCGTCCTGGTCGTCCCACGCGCCCTTCTCCCAAAGGGTCAGGACGCCACTGGAACCACCCACAATCACCTTTTCACCACGGCTGGTTCCCCCGGATGGTAAACCGCCCATGTATACGGAACTAGTCAACTCCTCCTCCTGATCTTCACTGCGCACCATAACCCCGCGTCGTAAATCTGTGACCGCTAACGTAGTACCACCCGTTGTAACCCACTGTTTGCTAAAGCCCGAGGTGCTGGTGTCCGACGGTGGTAGCGGGGTCAGTGAAGAGATGTAATCATCATGAGGATGGTGGCTCTGCTGCGGTCGGGCCGAAACTCGAGAGAACGGAATACGAAGGTCGTAGAGATGCAGGGCGCTCGAGTCCGTAGCGAGAAGGAGAGTCTGGGGTGACAGTGCGTGGACGATTGTTGGAGCATCAATTGAGCTGGCAGAAAACAAATTGGAGATCAGAATCCATGTTTACCAGATAGCCATTGAGACGCAATAAGGAACAATTAACCACGGATAAGACTTCCATAGATAAAATAGAAAGACAAGTGGAAGAATTGGTACAAACTCACCCTTTTTTGTCGGTGGGAATAGCGATCTTATTTTCCACCACCCCGGTCTCCGCCTTCGCAGCTTTCACCAACCCATCAGTCCCCGCAGAGTACAGCGTCTCCCCATCCACTCCGAACGTGAGACACCGACAGCTACCCTTATGTCGTCTTGTCCTCCACATGGTATCGATGTGGCCCCTGCCATTGCGCGACGAGGAGGTCGACGCACCATCGTCATCACTGTCGGCTTCGTCCGAGGGCAGCCGGAAGGTTTGAACATGACCGGAGGACAAACCCACTGAGACAATGGGCTGGTTGGGGTGAATTGCCTGTGAAAAAAGGTCTGCCGAAAGAGGCAGAGTACAGACCGTGTCAAACATGGCGTGGGAGGTGCAAAGTGAAGTGCAATGTAATTCTTTTTCTTCGTTGGAGATGAAGCTCTTTTTCATGGAAGAACCCGTGTTGTGTGGGGCGGAGAGCATTACAGTGAATCATACGTATTAATGCCTGGGTCATACCATCTGCAGATTGAAGTAAGGTTTGGTATGGTAACAGCTGAAATTCTGCATGTTCCTGATCCACCAGCCGGATGAGGAATAGCGATGTCAATTAACTAGTACGAAATAGCTTCAACATCTATAAAGATCTTGATAGATACCATTCCATGCTGGCTATTCTTTGCCAGGCCATTATTTCATACTACATTCAAGTTGGGCTTCTCAAAATGAGAAGATGTTCTTACCATGGCCTCTGGGACCTGGTTTACCCACAGCTTTGGCTGCACAGAAAGTGCCAGTCATGGTGTAACCCCCATTGTTATCGGCATGGATTGGAGAGCATCAGAGCAACAAACCTGCTCTATAAAGATAACATTCCGGTCAAAGATGAGAAAATGCTCATGTTCTCACACCCGTAATCCATTCCCCACTCTAGGAACTGTTGGAAATCAGGATGCCTAAGGCACCTTCGTATATCCTAGTCCCGCAGCGATGTGATATATCATATTCAGGGGCTAAGGGACACGTAGACATGAGGAAGCGTTTGTCTACGCTCTCTCTCCTAGATAGAACAATATACTCACCATGCGATACTAGATCGCACCGATAGTTCAATATACTATCCAGTCACCGCTATCCTAGCACCTCACAACATAGCTTCTTCCCCGAGATTCTTAACAGGAACTATAGATTAGTTGGAGTGGTGCTTGTTTACATTTCTATACTTGTCTACCATGATCTTCTCTACAACGCTTCTGTGGAATCTTGGCTATTTCATGGCTAGCTAGTCCATAATTTCATACAAAGCTACTTATCTCAGATAAAAGAGGGATGGAAGACTCCTGATATACTGGATTATCCGTACTTCCAATAGGATCTTCTCTACCCTCGACCCAACATCCAAAACTACAACAGGGAAAGAGCAATTTAGCAGGGCTTGTGGCATTGTCAGAGCTCGTTGAAAAGAACTTTCCTCCTATCCCAGCCATTATCTATCGTTTGGTCCGTTCTGTGATTGCAGACAGGACAGAAAAACCAAACTGTTTGAAAAGGTCGGAGCTAGCAACTCCGAGCCAGATATCGTGAAAAATAATATCCCCCACAGGCTTTGGATTGTTGGTCTAAACAGGCTTTCAAAGCCTTGGGGAGGAATAAGTGGATGTCGTGAAGAAGAATGAAGCGGAAGTAGGATCGAGGACGTTGAAGGGGTAGTCATCTACTCCAACAGATTCTCGCTGCTCAGTCTTTAAGGGAAACCAACAGACGATCCGAAGATGAGATCAATGAGTCCCCCAATACTACCTCCGCAGGTCAGAATAAGGGCAAAAGTCCTGTGGGCGGGAACAAGAAAGGCAAGGAAAGGCGAAGTCTCGTCTTGACGAAGTGTCTCTGGAGAGTTATCGTCTCGTTGAAGATGAATGTGCGTTCATCATGGAGTATCTCCCCGACGCCTACTCCCTTGTGGCACAATTGATTGAACTACGTCACAGACGATATGGACCAGAGTGGCTTACGAGGGACTAAACAGTGCTATTGCCGGAGCTGTGAGCAACCTCGCTCTCGTTATGATCCAGACCGTTGAGTCCAAGGGTTTTGTTAATTTCCCGGACCACGATTCGTTCGAGGAGGTTGTGAGAATATTTAAAGTGGGAGATATGAATGAGGCACAGGACAAGCTTCGGTTGTTCCAGGGTGATTCTGTACCGGGTCAAGAGGCTGAAGAGACTCAGTCGACCGACATGGACATGAAAGAACAATTATTAATAAACGCCTACAACGAGCTTCTTGATTTTTTTACGGATTACCAGGTCAGTCGAACGGGCAAATTGCCTGGTTTGCGATGCAGAAACAGGGGACGAATATTCGACCCAAAGTCCGACCTGATCTTTCAGCTGCAATATATTGTGGATTCTCTTACTGTGTCCTGAGACTGGTATCCCCATGCATTGAACGGCCACGAGTTAGAAGGACCTGCCCAGGACGTTCATCCCAACCGAGACATTGATCTGTTCTTGGGCATCCCCAATGAAAACTCCGTTTCTGCGTTTGGTAGCGATGGAGGTATGCCGCACTCTAGATGCACACAATACACAGTCTGCCATGACTGAAGGACTAGCCGACAACTTTCAAAGCTGACTAGGGCGAGCCGGGAAGTGTATAGCCAAGATCGTACGCGGACTTCTTGATCCCAGAAACCTCAACAGTCTTTAGAGTTACTCTCCGTATCTTTGCAGCATTGGCCTGGCTGTAGGGCTACAAGTGGTGTACAAATATGGAATCCTTCTATAGGTTAATGCACTAAAGCCTATGTACTTGTTCCATCTCTATAACATGCTCGTGCAGACAGGATACGTTGAGCTCATCTGCATCTGGGAATATCTGAAGACTCTATTTAGGAAAAACTTACTCCGCGACGACACAGTGCCCACGTCTAATTTAGTCAAGGTCTTATTTGACGTGATGGCTTCTTCTCGCACTCTCAGTGCTATCACCGAGCGAATCGACCTGCAACATTATATCATGAAACACATGCCGAGCATCCAGAAGCCATTTTCGATCAACGTCCATCGGGTTTTCAGGACCAAGTCTTTTTTACAACTCTACCACAAGGCAGAATGGAATCCCAAGCGTATTCCCTTGAATCTATACCCGTTCCATCGGAGTTGTTCACCACGCATCTTGCTCAGACCAAATCATCCTGGAAGAAAGCCAAAGCCAAAGCCAAAGCCAAAGCCAAAGCCAATGAGTCCACTCATGCAGGCCAAGGCTCGAAATTGGGCGGCGAGACCGTGGCAGGGCCATCCACCAAAACTATCACCAAACACAATAGTGTGTGTGCCAGGGTCCGGGTCAGGGTCAAACAAACCGACTCATTTTGTGTCAGATAGGATAGTCATAATTTTCAGGATCTGCAAATGCATTTGGCGTTAGAGGTATTTGGAAATGAATCTAAGATGGAATACTGAGTGATTGCTGGATCTTAACAGAATAACTACCTTCATTTTCTACCAGCTCAATACATTCATTCAGAGTCTTCCTTTTGCACCCCTCGCGAATGCTATCCAGTGATTCATTCCATATTGCCACGGACACGTCCAGTTAAGCAGAAGCATCAAAGGTCGACCCAATCGGACCAAACTTGATATTAGAGAAGTGACCGAAGCATCACCATGCTGTCTCTCCACGGTGGCTGGATCACCGACGTGCGGCTTGCAGGTCCCTCGAGCAACCCCGGGGTCAGAGACAGACGCATTTTCAGGATAAGTGCTATCTGGCCACATCATACTAGCATAGTGATCATCCCAGATACTCATAATAAGAACCATAGAGGACATAGCATCTCCCATGGCGCTGAGTCCACCATGTTTCTGAAATATTGTCTCATCGCCGAAAGCCTTCTTCTGCGCACTGCAGAAGTCCTCAGTGATGGAGTTACCACTTACTCCCTCAACGTTGGACACAGCATTGGCAATCGTCTTGCCATTCTGTACGTAGAAACGTTTGGTCTCCGACAGTGATCCAGAGCGCCCGGTAGTGAACTGCGTCACGACGGTGATTTTCGAAGAAGTATCGATGATACCGTCGGAACCGTAGAAGGTCTCGTTGCCCATTCGGTAGGCATTGAAGTCACAGCCATCTGGATCGCAGGTGCCTGCGTATCGAGTATCGGAGTAGGTTCCACCGCAGTTGTCGCCATCACACATGGTTTGCGCTGTCTCGTCACAGGGGTGAGGAGTGAACGCGCTGAAGATGCTGTTGGCCTCCCAGATATCCATCTCCGCACAGCATGAACCGTGGCCGCCGACTCCGGCGTTTTTGTCGCTCTTGGAGGGCTGCCAGCCTTCTACGTTGGCCTGGACTGCTTGTTAGTGTCTGATGTGAAAATCCATGGAGGGGATGATTACCATGCCGTTGATGAACTTTAGACCCCGAGGACATTGAGAATCACAGTATCCAGTTCCGTACTTGGCCCCGGCTTTATTGTCAGGGTATTTCTTGACGCCTCCGTCGGCGTCCATAGCTGTAAAATACAAGGCCCCGTTCAGACCACAGGGGAGTTTGGAAACGTCCACGTCGAAGGTAAACTCGTTACCCAGTAGGTTGAATGTCTGATATGCTGCATCGGTGCTGTCCATCAGGTACAGACGAGATCCCACATTCGCTCCAGTGACAAACTTGAGAGTCAGGGCATCGCCACTGGTGGACACGCCGTATGCATTTCCGTATTCTGCTCCATCCAACGCGCAGTTCTTAGCGCATTGAGCGTTATCTGTGCATAGGGTTTCATCCCACTATTGTAGACAACAGGTCAGTCCAGCTCCTTGTCTTGTCCCTCTAACCGCGTGAGACGCACTGTGTTACCAGTGTAGCAGTTGGTGCTCCCGTCGAGGGAGTGAAGCCAGCGCCAGTTGGAATCAATCACAACAGAGCCAATCTGCTTCGTACAGCTTCCATTTGCGGTGCACTTTTGCCAGGTCAACGCCGATGGTTTTCTTGGGTCTGCGTTCCGGCTTGCTGGGCATGGACGGCCGTTACAAGAGCCGAGAAAAAAAGAGCGCGTTAATCAGCTGGATTTTCTGTTATTGCTACCTCTCAAAGGAATTGTATCCTGAATCTGCAGCAGGGAAAAGTCCTCTTTATATGTCTGAATCTGCCTAGTCAATTAGATATGATACAAGGGGTATTAGATGGTCCCTCCGGATGCATCACGGAGAGTTCTGACCGTGTAGCCCTAACCGGCATTGCGGACTATCATGCCTTTGAACTACTAAATTGTTTCAAAGAGATGAATGAAGCGCTACGGTTTACGGATGCAAGAAACTCCGTACAAAATTCAGGCTGGTAAGATCTGGTCATAATTGTCAGGCTTTAATTAATGATTTCTCCTCCATATGCAACGGAGATGCCTCCGGGTTCTTTCCGGTCAGGGCTACGGCTTTCTTTTTTTTTTTACGGCGACACGGAGACTGACAGAGTCTACGAATGAGATTGATGAGCAGATTCGGTATAGATGCAGGACCAGCTAGACCTTTCGGATTATGCTGCGACAAATATCTCCTTGGACCCCAATTGAAAGCGTGCTGGATTTTCATGCCTCAATTTCCGTATCCACTACATCCATATCAGGCTAAATTCAGGATACCTACATCCAGCATGCGCCCCTACACCTTGGCAGGATGTGACATGACAGATTTTGGCGCTGATTGGGTACAAACCGCACTGTGAGGCGTCAACGTTGAAGATGAAGGACTGAAGAATCTCCTGAATGGCCGTTAGCTCTGTCGATCCCCGGCATGCGGAGCGATGATCCATCAATGATGGCCTTTCCTGATCCTGCAGGCATTTTCACTAATTGTATTTATTATTATGTCCTCGGTCTCATGTTCTGAGGCCAACTCCTGGTTTATGTAACTAGACATGTGGCGTCCTATGTGGCAGATCGTTTCCTTGCCAAATTCATGTCTGCACTTCTCTGGATTTAGCCGGCCGTGCCATGAAGAAGCACAGGGGCATTCCTCCGTATTGTCAAATTATCTTCCTTCTTGTTTAATAGATCATACTTGAATATGTATTTTTATCGCTGCATGCACTCTTTGATCCGGTTTATGTGCGCACGGATTTGTTTTGCTGGAGTTGGCTTGCTGGACAGGGTTGTATGAATCTCCTGTTTCATTTTCTTCTCCTTTTCTCATACATTTTTGAATCATTATTATTCCCTCCATTCCCCCCCCCCTTTCCTTCTCTTATTCTGTCGGCTATAAAGACATGTTTATCTTTATTCTCGCATACTGATGTTATCCACTATTGCTATGATCTATATCCCAAAGCAAGATATATCTTCGACTGTATTCCATTAACAGTAAGGAAAACATAGGTAGTACACTACGAGGATATATTTACAGAGCATAAATAATGCTAAACATAGAAAAGAGAGTGGTGCCTGAGGCAACCTCGGCTCTCGGTATAGACTTACCAGATCAGGCAGCGATCGATTGAATTCCTCGTCCGCCAACTTTTACTTTTATCTTCTCTCCCCATCTCTCTTGCTCTTTCCCTCGTGCTTTCATTTCGTCTTCGTTGCATAGATTTCGTCGTTAAATTGTCGATACCCCTTTCCCTTTTTTGTAGGTTTTAGAGTTCTAGACCGATAGACTTTAAGGAATCGCCATGGCCTGGTATAGCCGAACCGTCGATTTTCTCTCCGATTCTTTGGCAGACCACCGCTCTCAACTTCCTCTTCTTGCTGCGACAGGAGCATCACTTACGCTAGGCCTACTACTCCGTTCATTCCTGTCAGATGAGGATCCCGGTAACACCGTTCAACCTTCTCCACTCCCGACAGTCCTAGCGTCGGGGACGGCGAAAGGGAACCGGGAGTTGCCTCTGCCGCTCGATGTGCTTCCAGGAGCTCGGGATGTGTTGACACCGTATGGCTCGTTGCGAGTGTATGAATGGGGTCCCGTCAGTGGCCCTAAAGTTCTGTTTGTCCACGGAATCACCACCCCATCCATCGCACTCGGTGGGGTGGCGCATGCTTTGGTCGATCAGGGCTGTCGAGTGATGCTGTTTGATTTGTAGGTGGCTGTACAGAGTAGATTGACTTCTCTTAGGCAATTGTATCTCTGAAAGAAATAAGTCGCCACGACTCATAACGATTGCTAACATCTGGTGATTAGGTTCGGAAGAGGTTACTCTGATTGCCCATCCGATATCCCTCAGGATGACCGACTATTTGCCACTCAAATTTTCCTCGCCCTCAGCTCATCTCCGATCTCCTGGACAGGTGCTGGTTCTGAGAAGTTTTGCCTTGTCGGATATTCCTTGGGTGGTGGGATCGCCGCTTCATTTGCGTCGTTCTTTCCCCAGCTTCTGTCTGGCTTGGTGCTGATGGCCCCCGCTGGCTTGCTTCGAGACTCTCAGGTCAGCTTCCAGTCGCGGCTTCTTTACTCACGTGGGCTTGTTCCCGATCGAGTCTTAGGATTTCTCGTGGGTCGTCGTCTTCGCGCAGGACCCCTGGTCACACCTAAGCCCAAACAGGACAAGAAGCTTAATGCTGCCGATGCTCTCACCGAGGAGCTCCCTTCGCAGGGCGATGAAGTTCAGCTGTTGTCCCGAGCATACCCGCATGTCAATGTTCCATCTGTCGTACAGTGGCAAGTGAACCAGCATTCTGGATTTGTACATGCGTTCATGTCTAGCATGCGTTTTGGACCAATTTTACAGCGGCGGCAACTGGGGGTCTGGCAGCGACTTGGTCGATTTCTAGCGGCACAGAGGCAGCTCTCGCCGGAAACACAGCGCCAAAACGGCCTTCCGAGTGACAAGGTCGTTATTATGTGTGGAGAGCATGATTCAATCATATTGAAGGACGAACTTATACCGGATGCTGCCTCGGCTCTTCAGGGAAATGTGGAATTCCAAACTTTCAACGCTGGTCATGAGTTCCCTAGCACCAGGCATGATGAAGTAGCGCAAGGCATATGGGAATTATTGTATTGAGGCTACATTCTGCTTTGAAATATTTAACAGACTAAATGGGCCCCCTTCCCACCCGTTTCTTGTTTCCTGTGACTCTGCGCCTGCGGGATCCATTCTGCGGTCCCCTGTTGGCGAGGGCTAGTACGGTAGCACCTAATGCATTTGTACATAAAGGCCCTTTTTCTTGGTCCCTTGATGTTGCCGGGTTTTCTGGTGTGGTTTGAAATAGAATTTGCTGTTTTCATTTCTTCATGATTGCATCTGTTGCATCGAGTTGACTCGACAGTCGTGATACGTGTTCAGATCGATCCTGTATCCGTGCTCGAGCGAAATAAGGTCCATCAGCAGCGGATGACTGTGAGAATCGATTTACATTGCCATTGTTGCTTTCGTCTGGCAAGTAGCTCAGATTTCCTGCGCTGAGCCCACTGCCCATGCCGTTGGCGAGTCTGGGAAATGATTAGCACATCCCTTCTTATTCTGGGAACTAAAATCCTTACTTCTTAACTTGCTTGCTTCCGGACGACATTCTTGCAGGTTCTTGATGTAAGTGTTGCGCCCCCCGAATCTAAACAATGACGTGGTTTTCAGTATAGGTAAGCGAAATCGAATGATGGAGGAAGTTTTTGCGCTCGAGAACAAGTTAAGAGTTGCAAGTTCGCAATTTGAAATTCAGAGTTGGCGGGTAGTTGATAACTTGATATGTTTTTCTGTTTGGGAGGACGTTCTTGGAATTGAGTTTGATAGTGAAAGTCGACAACAAGAGCTGGGTAAGCACGTCCCTTTATAGCCAAGGCGAGAGGATTACGCCACAAGAAGCTGACTTCAACCGGTTGTGGTACAAGAATAGACGGGTGCCTATACCATATGGCTCAAAAATAGGCTGATCTGAGGAGGAGCGATCCAAAAAGGAAAGGAACGAGAGTGGAAATGAAGTAATGACGCAAAGAGATGAGATCTTCAGCGACTGCTCTTCTTAGGACAGTATCTCTTACTTCCTGGTTGCACAATCCTAATCGATCTTTTTACTCTCGGGGAACTGCAAGTCCATTCCATTTCAAGGCCAGCCACTCTGCCCTACGGATCCTTGGTATCTGCCCGCCGTTTGGCAGACGGTCAATCAAGGAACATCTCGACCAACAATACGAAGATCGTTACACTGGGTATACTAACCGAAGGGTTGGCGTCAATGATCACGGGGGCAGAGACTAGTCTCAAGCCTGGGGTCGGGTCAAAAAAGCATCAGATACGGAATGGACATTCTGGGGAATGCGTGAGCGAGAGAGGTATGGCGTACTTTGGGCGCACTAGCCAAGAGACATCATACCCATTCTTTTGGTATGCGACTATGGGTCTATGATGGAGCCCTATGGGAAACAGACGGAGTACATCCGACGATGGTCGTCATCAGACCTACGAACTCGTTCATGAAGGGGGCTAAGGCTGAAACCTCGACATCAGATTTCTACGTCCAAGATCGAAACTTTCGTTACGAGTCTAGACCAGAATTCAGCTTGGCAATCACGCTACTCCGTATATGCAGCCGTATGTATCATAACCGAGAAAAGGGATCGAGGACAAAGACCGTTTGGATGATCGGCTGAGACCGAACTCATGTGGGCAAACGTGGTCGATCACACCAAGGCATTTCATACACAGCCGCTATCCTTACCCCCCATACTCCTGCAGGTCTTGACGTTTCTTTTTTTGCCCCCCTTCTCTCTCTCTCTATATCTCTATCTCTGTCACACACGCTTTAATTTCCCCTTTTGAGTGAGGATCTGCGACAGTAGCTATCCTCGCGCCCCTGTTTTCCGAAGCTGGTTTGCTATAATCTATGGACGAAATAATTCCTTGGGAACTAATTATGCTTCTTTATGCATAATGCAGGATGCAAGATTAGACTACGAAACAATAGAAGGTGCGTGCTATACAGCGGTTTTCTTACTAACTTTCCCTAATTAATGAACATAAGCAGCAGTGGATCAATAAAATACGAATAAAAAGGAAACCCAACCTTGCTTTCTCTTCTCTCTCTTTTTTTTTTTTTTTCTTTTTCCTTTTTTAGAAAAGAAAAAAGAAAAATAAAATCTCGGTTCCTATATTGATCGTCAATTTCATGCTACTCACATAATTTCCCTGCCAGCCACAGCCCCCAGGAATGTATGGAATACGTTTATTCAAGCACCTGGGGCTGAGCACTAATCCTTTAATTTCACGATCAGCCACCCTATTGCTGAAACAAGACATTCAAGCTAAGCCTCACTCCCCTTGAGAACGCTGCAGCCCTCCGGGGGATTTACCAGTCAAAAGGAGTAATCAAGCCGCGCACATCAACTTACGAGTATCCCAAGAAAACAATTCAGCTTTCCCAACATGGGACTGGCCACCACGGGTTCTTCGCGCTCGTTGGAAATTACGAGATGCATAAACACTTACTATTCAGGAAATCCGATGCATCCCATCCGGCAATTGAGATGAGATCAGCTACTAGTTAGTCCACACCTAACCTGGGTTACCAAAGAGTCGGGTTTGAACCATCACTTTGCTACTAGGAAGGGTGCATTGCTAATTCGGCCAAGCAAACCGACGCGCAGATAGGGGCGCGTTTTTTGCATGTCGTCTTGGCAACTACACGTCTCCTACCAATTAATAAATATATCGACGCTTCAGGCCCAATACGGGTACGGCTTAAGAGTGAAAATTCTCAGCTAAAGGGTTTTCTTTTTAGTTTATTTTATTTTATTTTAATTTTATTCACTTTTTTTTTTTTTTTTTTTTTTTTCTTTTCCCGGAAACATCAACTGTACAGCACCGCGGACCGGAACTGTTTCTTACAATAGAGGAGTGGGCGACGTCTCCTCGGGGTCTACCAGAAGTCCCTACGGAGTACACAGAGTAGATCAGTAGCAATTGCTCTGCAGGATTGACACGGGTGTGTAGGGTCCGTTATTGTTACATGCAAGGCACGCCTGGTCCAAGCAACGCCAATCCAACAACCTTATCGGCTCGCTCCGCCCATTGCGGTTGCCTCTATCTATCCTCTATCGAATCGCTTTACCCATGCTCACTCGGGGAAGGACCTCCGATCTGCATTCCTGCATGAACCAGGGCCAGTGGTTCCAATCGATCTCACCTCAGTCCTTCGTATATGGTCTGGTTGCCAACTCATTATTTTGCACCATTTCATCCATGCCAAGCATGCCGTCCCGCGTGGTCTTTGACTTCAGTCCGCGACGTCTCGAACCGACCCGAGTTATGGCAGCTGCACCGGTGCAGAGTGTATGGACAAATGAGTGATGACAGGGGTCCGTCAAGGGAGGAGGCGGGAGGGGGCAGTCAGAATGAATGTATCATGGTCCCCGAACAATCCTGTTCCCCGCGACCGAGGAGCCCGAGATCGATGCCCCTCCGGGTCCGTACTGGCCTTGGCCTGGCCTTGGCCTGGCCATGAAGCTAGCTGAATGAGAAACACATCGACAACTTGACTGCGGAGCGCCGATCCTGCCTGAACGGGTGCCAAGTATATGATTCGATTTGAAACGAGCTAATTAGATTCCGGGGAATAATTGTTTTGTTTTGTTCTTGCCGTTACGGAGTACTGACGGACCTCCTTTCTTACTCCACACCCCCTTTCTTGAGGCATGACGAGTGGCAGGAAATATGAAACGGCCACTAGGGTCCCCCAATCTTACGTTAAGGTGGAACGAGGTGACGCCAGCTGCTGATGAAGCCTCCATGATACTGAATTAAGCTGACGGGTGTCTCCGCTACTGCCTTAGACCCTTGCAGGGTTGGCAGTGATATGTACATACCACTGCCTCTGTCACATTATCCATCGTCGTGTCTCTAGCGAAGTGACGAGCCAAGACTTCTGAAATGAGCCTTTTTCTTTTTTCTTTGGGAAGCAGTCATCCTCCAGGCCGACGCTATACCCTAATTGAAAGGCAGATGTGTGATAGAATGCCAATGCAGGTGAAGAATGGCTTCCATTTTGGTAGCTCGCTTGGACCATTCGTATTTACTTTGTTAGCTTGCCTAGCGTAACCATGTGGGAAAGCTATGGCCATGGGCTATTTTGGGTAGGGAACGGTCCGACGGATGGATCAATGCTGGGTCTCCTCTGGAGCAGTTTGTCCGTCCGGTCGGCATCATTCCCCGGAGACCTTTTTTTTATGGGTCGAATGTCGCTTGACTATTCATGGATAAGCCCGTTAGACTTTACAACTCGGTCTTTGGCATGTAACAGCTACCGCCATACATATGAACCCTCGCTTATAGACAACCGCCAAATATTAAATTCGAGGCGTTGAAAATGTCTTAAAGTTCAGCAGCACCTTGGTTTCCAGCATTCCCTTGTTTCGACATTATCCTAGAGGAAGAGGCGCCAAAAAAAAAAAAAAAATATTAGGCGGACAGGGAGGCAGATCAAGCATGTTCCTAATGGACCCATGTTCCTGAAAGTTATCCGCCGAGCTTATAGACAAATGTACCTATGCATATAGGACCAATGGTCAGACTAAAATTTCCCAGATCACTACAAGGTTCACAGTCTCCCTGGCTACAACTAACCGAAAACGATGAAGGTGTGACAATTCCACCTGTCTTTTCCAGGGACACAATCAAGGAGCTAAGTTTCTCCCGCGCCAATATTGCCAAGCCAAGGGTGGAACCTGGGTACAGTGAAGTGAACGCTGGGTTAATGAACGTTCTGGCCGGCTTTCTTGACAAGCAGACTGCTTGTACTGGCTCTGGATCTTCCTCTTATGTTTGGGTTTCTCCTAGTAGTTGTTTCAGTCTTCCCTTTTTTGACGAGATGTATTGGAATGGTGATTTCCCCGCTTTAACTCGATCATCTCTGACTGAAAGGCGCAAGGTATGAGAGGGTGCAATAGGAATAGTTGGCTTTCGTAATATTGAATGAAAAGTGGGCGGGTGAGATTCGGATCAGTCAAATCTCTGGCACCATTTACTACCGTCCATGATAAGATGAGGGGGCCAAAAAAAAAAAAAAAAAAAAAAAAAAAAAAAAAATAGAATTATATTGTGACACAAACAGGAGGGACTCAATATTTTTCCTCGAGGTTCTTCACAGAAAATCTTAAAAGTACACTCACCAGTGACTGTTGGTCATTATTCTGAGATATGGGTCTGTGTGACCTCGAAACTGCCAGGTTCCACGAGAATCGTGATCCTGCGTTCGATGCCCGGTGGCCCGTGGCCCGTGGCCCTTAAACTATACTATCTATACGAAGCACATGGCCCGGATGACCCACGTCGATGGGTGGAAGCCAAATTTTTATCGCAGCAGGGCGTACTCACATCAGCAATACGCGCAGTGAGCACACCCTCCGTGTCTGCATCACGGGTCCCAGCGACCAGCCAGATCCGGCTATGCAAGTGGGTGATGGAAGCACAACGCAAGGAAATGGCCACGCGTGTGGGGTGTCTTGCTCGTGTGGAGCTTCCGTGTAGACTTAGTGTCCCCGACAGGACAGATGGGGACCGGGCCCAAGGCGAACCTGAAGGCAACCAGGATGGGTCGGATAACCGTGATAGGCCCAGGGGATGATCCCACGCTTTCAAGGTTCACCATGATCTGAGCCATGACCAACTAGGCAACGTCATCCATCATGGGGGCGTTTCTTAGAATAACTCCCATGCGGGGTTTAGCCAATCCGGTGAGAAACATGATAGTAAAGGAGTGCATTGCCGGCCGAGTAGCTGATGCGACATCTGCAAATACCGGAGCAGCTGAAGCAAGACAGACGATAAAGTCATGGGGATCCCGAACCCTTGTTGCCTGCGCAGGATGGTAGAAATAAATGCGATTTTGATAGGGAGAACAGTCAATAAGCCATCTGCTGGCAGCCGTCAGTGCTTCCTGCCTTCCGTGTTCGTATGCTAGTTGACTGTTTGTTTTTGCTTCACTATACCAGACCACGGTCAGAGCCCAGTCTAGCTTATCTTTGTAGACCATGCCGGACATCTAACTGCTGAATTGTAGGAGCTGGTTCCGGGGAGAACCACACACCATACCAATCAACGACTGTCTATCAGGATACAGTATACCAGTCTGTTCCGGGCGAGTTCAGTAAATCAAGCACAAATAAGGAACGAGATTGTATCTGGATTGCGCGGATCCCAATTCATGGGGTGCTAATACGTCCTATCAAGCCGCTATGTAAATTCAAAGGAGAGGATAGAGAAGGTAATGCCGTCCATTTTTGCATAGTCTTCAATTTGGCTATCCTATCTCACTCGCAAGAGCGCGGGATAATGGCATTCTTTCCTGAATCCTGCACAGCAGGGGCAGGGATGAACGGAGATCTGCGTCGAGAAATATTCGACTCCTCACATCTGCTTCGCAGACTGACAATTCAGGTTCAATCCACTAGCCAGAACGTCGGGGCTTGATTGAAAAAATCACCACCCACCAACTCGGAAGACGTTTCGTTTAGACCAGACCAATCGAGATCAAGTCATGGAAAGTCAGGACGACCGATTGCGGCTTCTTGGCGCCAAGGATGATATTCGAAGGTCAAGCGGCTTTATTGGTCTTCTGATGAAGCTGTTCTCCGCACTTCGTCTTCAATCTGCCCCTGGGTGGTGAGTTCCTGTAGTTGTACTCCGTAACTTGTATGCCTGTGTGATAGGATGGATACATAGTGGAATCCGTCGCGTGACATCGGTCAGGTGGCATTCTGCCTCAGGCATTAATCACGTGCACTCCATTCCTTTTCGGGCAATCCGCATCAACATCCAGATTCCTCCTCCAAGCTACACTTCTCGGCGTATCTTCCTTGCTTTGCCAGAGGCCATGAGATCGTACTGGGACAACAGTTTCTGATTATGCTTCCAAGTGGCAGCGTCACCTTTGTCTCTTGCCACTTCAGCCGTATAGTTTTATGATGTATTATTCTCACATGCGGAGCTTTTGGTACCTGCACCTATAGACCGACACGCACATCTTGTCAATCCAGTTGAGGAGCTGTATGTGGTGAGGATCCGTTACATATAAGATGGCAAACTCTACGGCTCTTAGCGATATCCAGAAAGCCGTCTGGGACGGGAAATTGCCGCTACAAATAACCCTGGCTCCGTCAGAGAGCCGCACTTTCGACCAGACAGATTCGTATCTTGTATATTCTCCGTGTCGCTCATATATTTCAAGGACAGGGGCTAATCGCTGTCAGATCTCCTACCCACGCGTCTCCTATCTCCCATCGCTATTGCCACGGCTACGAGCCTTCTTTTCACCCTCGCTCATTGAGCCCACCTCTCAGCCCCACGAGGGATGGTTCTCGTTTGAAGGGGTCCCGCTCAAATGGCATCTACCCGTGGGGCTGCTGTATGATCTGTACGCGGGGGCTGATCCAGCCTCCCGGGTAGACCAATCTAACGACTTCGATTCGACCGATTCGTCACTCCCGTGGCGTCTCACGGTGCATTTCAGCGACTGGCCGGATGAAGAGCTGGTACGGCTCGACGCGGACGGCATGGTCATGCACGATGCTTTCATCAATAGTGTTAAAGAAGCGGATTTTCTACGGAATGGGACGGCCAAGGGGATCATGAGTCTTTCGAAGGAGGATTCGTCGGGATTATGGAAGGCTGTTCAAGATGGTAAGTTTGAGACTAAATCGAGAGCATGTCGAGAAAATCATCTAATTCAAAGTCTAGTGAACCTTTCCTCTTTCCAACGGATCTCTAATATCCTCCTCCCACCGCCATCTCAACCCTTCCGTAACGTCCCCGTCCGATTCTTCCTCCCTCTTCCGCCGGATTCGGGATCCCCGTCTCTCAAAGTCGTCCAGTCGCCTCTTCCCCCGAGTGTTCCCCCTTCTAGTATCACAGGTAGTCAAGCGACCCTTTCAGGTAGTCCTACTTCGCAGACGCAAACAGTCGGCTCTGCGCTGCATTCTCTGCTTCCAAATCTGTTTCCGAGTCGGAGAACGCCCGTTCTGGCGAAACCGGTGTTGCATGGGTCGGCGGTGCCTATGTCGGCTCCGATTGAAGAGTTGGTTCGGAGTTCGGCGTACGGGGATGGATGGGTGTATGTTGTTGTTCGGATGATGGGGTGATCATTGGTATGTAGTGGGAATGGCATGGACGATGTCCTTTCTGTATCTATCTACTCTATTACCTTGTTTCTTATATGACTACAAGAGGGGTAAAGGAAGGAGGAGAGTGGAAACAGAACTTCATTTGATAGTACTTTATACATCCTTGCATAGATGTTGCAACTGTATCCTTAATTCCATAAATTTATTATTATTAAAAGGTGGTAAATGCCTGTTTAGGACTCGGAAACACGACTCTATAACTCATCTTGATCTTACTTGTGTGGTAGATAGGCTTAAGATAACATGGCAGAAGCATCTTCAGAAGAATCCATCTGTTTTATGCTTTCGTCCTGAATTACTGTTACCTGACACTCTTGATGACCGGGATGCTTTGTCAAAGTCTGTAAGGAATTTATTATGTGTTTGGATTTTGTTGTTCTCTGTTGTGTTTGTCTTCAACAGAGCCTCCAAATTTCTCCGCTCTTCATCAGAAGCCTTGCATTGTAGTGTCTCTCTTTAGCTACGCTTGATTGTCCTTATATTCAGTTGTATGAATTGATAAACCGTGTGTAGCTCGCCACGACTTCCCTTTCTTTGAGTAGATGGAAAGATAAATTATCTTGATTCAGGTGGACTGTCGCCGACAGGAATGCGTAGTCAAAATCCCAGAGATGATTTCTGGTTGCTACTAAAGCAACCTTTCGGGCTCGATCAGAGAGTGGCATTCTTATAATACGCAGTGTTATGCACCTTTGATAGCTATGTTGTCGGAGGTATCTGTCAGAAATATCCAATTTCATCGCGTCAACCTAAAACTACCGTTTGGATATAGAAAGCACCCTAAGTTATATATGGCCTTCAGAGAAGGACTCAGTCTTGTCAAATTTTAGAATGCCGATGAGTTGCCCACGTGCAAAGTTGAAGAAAAAAGCGTAGAGAGATCAAGGAAAAGTTGAGCTCTATTTTGGTGTTATATTCATTGGCTCGCTGTTCTTCAACTTGATTGTGTAGCCATTGCCCTTGCTGTCTGGGATAATTGCATCCATAGTTGGGATAGTTTCTAGGGAATGGCCTTATACTCTTGAACGTCGCCTAATTACCAGTCTTCTTGTTCCACTGCCGGTCAGTCCCAGCGTAGGTTGTAGTTAGCACGTCATGCTTCCAGCAGGTACCAACAGTGGCCACAGGTCTTGGGGATAGTAATCGATAGAAGTTTATGGTCTCATCGAGCTCTTTGTACTCAAGATCACGCATTCACTCTCGTAGATTGCAGTATGCCCTATGAAGATGGTATAGTAGGGCTCTGATTAGCAGCTGTTCTTTCATGCGCAACATACTGGTATCAGACAGTTCTCGGGGCCTGGGTAGTCGCCCGCTTGGAGAGAGATTTAAGTGGTTTGGATGCCAAACCTGGAGGGAATTCCTCATCGTTCTGTGCCATTCTTGCTGCAAACTCGATGGAGATTCTCGGGTTGGAATTTTGTAGGTAGAACTCCCAGGCACTTTGTTCACAAAAGAAGACCTGAAGTGCGTGCACACAATCTTTGCAGCTTTTTCTACACGTTTTGTTGTATTTTGAACTAAACTATTGGTGTGGGGGGGCAACTGACTAGTGAGATCCAGAACTGATACTCTTCATGTAATGGCCACCATCACATATCACTCTGTCAAACAGCCTCTCCATTCGGCTCAATCGGTCGTCTGGTTCAACAGTGATCATTGTTTGTTGATGATTATAGATCACAGTTGGAATGGCTCGAGATCAACCAGAAGGGTGCGCGACATCACCCAAATTGCCCGCGGGACAGGTCAGGGCACCACAGCGCCATCCAAGCGATGGCGTTGGTTTCCTTCGACTCCGGGGTGGATGATCCCATCTTTTCCGTTCTAGGTAATCTGTTAATCTACAGCACAATTTACTTATCATAATTCATTCGCAGCTTTTCTCAGGTACTGGCCGGTGCTCAAGGCTCTAATGACAAGACGGCATGAGCGTTAGAATAACAAACCAGCCAAAAACTGAAGACAAAATGAGTGAAGACAGACATACAACAGTCTGGAGTCGCTGGTGGTCACCCACCCAACTACTAACAGACCGGCGTGTGGTTTAAGTACGGCTGAGCCTGTCACGGAACGGGGATAGATGAATAATTGGATTACATTTTGACAAAGACATCGCTTAAATAACTAGAAAAGAAGCAACGCGAGTGTCAGGTCTACATTATTGTCAAATGTACCACTGCACCACAAAAAGTAACGCTGTTACAATTTGTACGTAGTAATGGTATATCTGCATATTCTAACAAGTATCTGCAGTCAAGTGACTGCTCCTACTCCGAATCCTAACAGATCTGGCTAGGTCAATCGCGGATTACTTATGCTTTTGGCCGCTCGAAGACAGAGCAATAGACCCAACACCAACATCCGCCTTCGAAGAAAGCGAGATAGCCACCGCTGGTCACGATGGACATCGTACCTCGCTCCAATGGGATAGGCAGGTATAGATGCCGACCAAGATGAGATTGCTGGGCTAATTTCACCGACATCGCCAATATGCTAGAGCCGAATCACACCTGTGGATGCATTTCGTTGGGTATGAAACTTTGTAGATCTTCGGAGGTATGGCTTTGGAGACGGTGAGCTGATCCGGAGTTTCACATAGGAATGTCATGTCGACTCGGGGTCCCTCTGGCTCAACTCGACGTTGATCTAAGACGGGTGCATTGGTTCCAAGTGTGATTTTAGTGACGAGAACCTTTCAGACAGATCAGGTTGGTTGCCAACTGGAAAAGTGCATAGGAGGTATACTGTGGCAGGAATTGCCAGACGCTTGTGATTGGAATCCGCGAAGTTAAAGACACCTTTGGCTTTAATGAATCGAAAATGATTTTTCAGGGAAACAGTGGCAGAATCATTGTTGGCCATTTGTTGTAAGTCCTTGTAGATGCATCTGAAGTGTCTGTTAATATTATTTCCCAGAACATTACCTCTGGTGTGCTCGATGTTGACAAGGTCCCTCCCTGTCTCTTGATCTTGTCTAAGGTGGTATGAGTCGTACAATGTTGTTGAAATAGATCCATGAAGGACAGTCGCGTTGTCTCATAACTGAGAGTGAAGCAACCATCATATTGAAAGCTGATATTAGCGAAAGGAGAGGCGCGGGTTAGCATAGGCCCCTCTCAATAATTCTAGTGGACTAAAGGGACTAAGGTCGCTAATTAGCCAGGTAACTCTGGAATATTGATATCCTTTCGTCCAGTCGAGATGTTGTCATAGAGAAATACTTCATATGAGAGCTCTATATTAAGACCGTAGGCCGATGTCCCTTCTCGGCATTATCTTGGTACTCTAGTATTGATGTGGAGCTGGTGCGTTGTGATCGTCAACGAAGGGACAGAATTTATGAAGAGGAGCCTGACAGCGACACTTTAACTTGTGATGGTGTTTGGCTGTATTCTGTAGGTGGTAAGAAACATAAATAAAACAGTGGAGAGGTTATCCCTCAGGTCCCAATAAATCTGTCCAAATCTCTTTGAAATTAGAAACTGGCGCGGAGCTACCCAACGCTTTATCAAAAGAACAATCCATGCATTGAAGTGTCACAAGAAGTTGTTCTTATCAAAGAAGCGTGGCAGATAATGTCATGTCAATAACAATAGAGAAACACAAATTGAGTTGGAGAGACTTGTAGAGACAAGAAGGTGCCTCGAGATGATACATATATACCTACCCCTTGAGAGTATTAGTGAAGTATTCATATCTCGATTCTAAGATATTTCAATATCTAGATTCCTCTATAAATTCACTCGTAAAAATTACCTCTACATTTTTCGAATCCCCTGCTCTGGTTAGAGAATCCTGGTCAATACAGCTTCATTAATGCTTTTATTAGAAATTGAACTAGAATATAAATATTAATAACACCGTGGCATCTATAACACACTATCACTAATCACTTCACTTGAGCCTTAAATCGTACAGTACGCAGGTATGCTACTTTGTTATGATTATCTACACCAAATAGTCTGTCTACTAGTTACATATTACCCCTAGAATAAATGACATTCCCCCTATGTTTCCTAAATATAAGTGACAAACGAAATGGGAATCAAAATATCAAAAGAACAAAATAGAAACAATAACGAAAGCGCTAAATCATAAAACCTTCCAGTACATATCGCTCCCGGCTGATAAGACCATTCTAGAAGTAAATTTCTTCTTGAACTACCGATCTGATGATCAGGGTCTATCGAATAGATTGAATCATGCATTTCATGTTTTCCAGCCCAAATGAACAGGCTCAGTTAATCAATGATCGAGACAACGTGTCCCGAAACCACCGATCCCCACTGGGAATCTTCCTCTTCCACTAATGTGGAGTTCTCCGTTTCATCATCAGTGTCCAGATCTGTCTCAATCTCTATTGGCGTTGTCATAATTCCCTTTTGTTTGTCATCGACGGAGAGCTGCAGATTCCCCGTATCGTCGAACCACAGTGCGCCTAATGGATGTTTCCGTGCTAAATCTAGCGGCGTCTTTCCTCTGTCCCCACTGCCATTGATGAGAGCATCGTCGGGGATCTTGATAGTCAGATCTGCGCCGGCATCCAGTAATGCTTGGAATATGGTGTCCCGTCCTCGCTCTGCGGCCAAGTGTAGAGCAGTCTTGCCTTCACTGGTCATGCTGTTCACAGATGCCCCGCGATCTACAAGGAATGACACCAGCGAGGGTCTGGGGATGGTTGCCATTGAGGCAAGGTGTAGAGGTGTTTCGCGTGTTTGGGATGCAGCAACGGCGTTCAAGTCGGCCCCGTTGGATACAAGGAGCTCGATATACTCGGACGTCTTGTCAAACTCGATATCCGGGGACCCGGTACCCACGAAAATGGTTTGGTGGAGGGGCGTCCAGCCATTGATGCTGACGGCCTCGACATCGAGACCCATTTGCAGAAGCATATGAAGGATGTCGAGACAATCCTGACTAACTGGTGGCGTGAGGTGAAGTAGCGTCTCTTCCTTGGCCGTCAAGACATCCACCTCAGCGCCATGCTCGAAAAGGAAAAAGAACATCGTTTTGTTCCCACTCATGGCAGCGCATTGGAGTGGAGTATAGCCCTGAGATGTCTGGGTTTCGATACCCGCGCCCTGTTCCAGAAGATGCGCGGCAACCGATGTGCTTGTTGCCTTGCGGGCTTGTTCGTGCAGCAGGGACTCCCCGTCGCTATTCCACGCATTGATATCTGCACCACCGCTAAGCAACAAGTCAAAGGCAATCCAGTTGCCCGCAGATGCGGCAATATGCAAGGCCCTGGAGCCAAACATGGAGCACACTTCGACTTTTGCGCCACGCTCAAGCAACAGAGATATGGCCTCGCAGTTGTCCAACTTGGCGGCCAACTGAAGGGGGGGGTGAGGCCTTGTTTGTTGAAAACGTTCATGGTTGCACCTCGCTCCAGTAGGAACAGAAGAATCCGCGCTCGCTTCAACTCTACCGCTACGTGAAGCGTAGTGTTACCTGTGAATACATTTTTAGCGTCTATGTCCGACCGACTTTTAATCAACATCGGAACTGTCGACTCGTCGTATGCGGTTCCGACTGCCAGTTGAAGGGGTGTAACACCTTGTCGGTTTGCGGTCCGAGAGTTAGCCCTTTGCGCGAGTAACAGCTTCATGACCCGTCGTTGGCCTCGCTCTGCCGCTAGATGCATAACGGTGCTCCCGTCTTTACAGATGGCATTTATATCGGCCCCGAAATCAAGGAGAAGCTCCACCATCTCTTCATTTCCGCGGTACACTGCACAGTGCAACGGTGCAATCCCCATGGAATTGTCTTGGGCATTTACATCAGCCCCTTTTTCAATCAACCGCGGTACTTTGGTCGTGATGCCAAAATAAGCCAGCACATGCAAAGCACTCCAGTCTGGACAGTACTTTCCTAGGCCTAGTTGAGAAGGGATCTTTGTTTCCTCGGAGGCTAATTCGTCGATCACCGGAGGTCTTCTCCAGCTGAGCTTGTTCAAGAACGTGCTGATAAGTACCTGAGTCGTGTGTTCTTCCTCAGAAGCCTCACGAGCGTGCTCCCCCCCCAGTATGTGGCAGCGTAGCTCAAAAGACTGCTACTTGAATTCCGTGGCGTAGTACCGTTGCTGATGTAGCAGTCGTCCACGACCTCATCTGAGGCAATGACTGTAAGACAGGTTTCTGCAATGTGCTTACGAGAGGTGGGGAAGAAGACCCGGGCAGTCGCCCCTGTAAGGTATTCAGCAGCAGTTTTGTGGACCAGGTGGACGGTTGTAGTCATTGGATCGATCGTCAGAAGGCCGGCAGTTTCGACATGTAAGATCTTCTCAAAAGACGTTGGCCCCTTCTGAGCTGTACCATTCTGGGGCTCAAAAAACACAGCAGCCTTCAGTTCTGTGACTGTAAGCGGCCGGTAAGCATATAGTGTCCAGTATATGCAACGACTTGCGTACAGATTCTGACTGGCAAGTTGCTTCATCGACTCTGCATACGCATCATTTAGAGTTTCAGGCAGATGCAAAAGTGCTGTTTGGAGCACACTTGCATCGCCGCATCGAGATATCAAATCCATGTGCATTCTCGCCAACAAAAATCTGCATTGATGGACAGTCAGTCAGCAACGAGTTCATGTAGCAGAGCAAGTTGCACTTGCACGAAACATACACACGATGAGACTTTTCGATCACCTGCTGGATGATAGCCTCCTTCAGCTGGTATTCTGGTGCATACTGCTTCAATAGCGAGTTAAGGCATGATTCTTGGCTTATTCTCGCGTCAATGTATGTTTCCAGGTCCTTTCGAGACGCCATAACTGATATAGATTCGTCCTTGTCAGGTTTTTCACGCAAGGTGATCAAGAACTGCGAGTGTTCTGGAAGCTTTTGGAATCGGTTTAAGATACGATCTTTACCAGGGAATAGGTCAAGTCCATCGATAACGAACAACACTTTTGAGAAATGGTTAACCTCTGCCCGAATCGCGTTTTGATAGTCCTTCGCTGACACCTTTTGCTGGGCCAACGCCTCGGATTGATACAATGAGGCAGTTACATAGGAAGCACATCCTCTACGACAGACAAGCTGGCCAAGTACACTAGAAAGCATGTTAAGTGGCGATGCCTGGTCATCTTCCTTCTCATCTTCGCAAAAAAGAAAGACGACCGCAACTCCTGGGAGCGTAAAAGTATTCTGCAGATTTTCGATGACAGTAGAGCTGTAGCACACGCAATTAGTCCTCCATTGAAACCTAAACCAGCATACCATCTCAACTCACGCCAGGAATGTTTTTCCAACTCCGGCTACATGTTTGTGTTAGCGTGGTGTTGGTCCACTGAATAGATCAAAGCGACATACGTAGACCAACACAGTACAGAGTTCTATAGTTCCCGCAGAGCCAGGACTTATATTTTTCATCATGGAATATCCACTCGCATGTTTCTTTCTGGCGCTGATGAGAAATGTTGGCAAGGCTTAAGGCGCTCTTTGAAGCAATCTGACTGGCAATACTTTGGAAACTATCCTCGGTTGGTATAACGTGGTTATGCGCTACTGGAGACCTTTACTTTAGAATAGGGACGCAATATCATGGTAATTGACTCACCTGGTTCCAACGCGCGGCGCAGTCGAATACTATTTTTCAGGTGTTGCTCGGTGAGAGATTTCTCGCTAAAAAAAAAAGAACAGCGACAATCAATTCTCCATCTTTCGCAAGAATATAGGTCTTCCGGGTTGATATTTACCGAGATTCCGGCTGCATGGCAACGAGGAAAGCCATCTTGTACTGCTCCAACCGTGGTAGAAAGGTTCTCTCCAGAAGCCCTTTTCTTGATGCACGACTGCTCACCCCACCGGGCTGGAAATTGATCTCGATCACCCTGATTGTCGACTCGAAAGCGGAGAGGAGCTCGTCGAGACTACATAGCCGCGCTGGAGCCACCACCCATTTCTCATTCATCCAGCTGATTTGCTCGCGTAGCTGATAAACGAGGTCAAGAACTTCACTTAATGCCAATAATGCTTTCTGTGTAGACTCCTGCGATTCTCGTGCACCACCGAGGGACCGGGTGACGGCTCGAATGGACTGAGCGGCCTGCGTTAGACGTTCACGAATTACGCTAATTTCGACCATTCTGGGCAGGGTGAAGGTAGAGGCTCACGTCCTCTCTACCACAGGAAACCCAAGTGCAGAAGGAAAGAGGTGGGACGTGGAAGGGAAAAAAAAGAAGGGGGATGTGTAGTAAAGAGAACGGGAACATGAAGGCGAGAGAAGTGGTCCGGGCAAAATTGGAGTGCGCGCTAAAGACAGGAACAGGAACAGCGACAACACACCTCCATCAAAGGAAAAAAAAAAAAAAAAAAAAAAAGAATTGAGAGACAGTAAAACAAAAAGAAAGAAAAAGTGGACAGTGGAGTGAGGAAACCGGTTGACGGTCAGGGATTTGAAGCGGGGCAGTCATCCGACTCACATGGATGGATGGCTTCTCTGGCTGTCTGGCATCACCAACGTGGATTCTCTCGCGTCGATCATCCAGGAACTGTAGAGGTGAGCGCCAAACACAATGAGTCGGCCGTAACTGACGGAATATTGGAGGTTCACAAAGGTACCGGAGTAGCTTCAGCAGTAATGGTAGGTAGCATCATGGTTGCTCCCAGCCAGCACAGTCATGCGGGGGATGAGCGAGGCCGACCAGCCTGGCAGTTGGACGATATAGTACCACTGTGTGTCATATCAAGATGCTATGGGCTTATACCGTAGAGTCATTCTCCACTCGCTGTTCGTCTCTACGCGCTCAGGCGGGGACATGTTCCCCTCTGGCGTCTCGCTCAGCGTCCACTCTCTCGCCAGCAACTGGCTGGATGCAGCATCCCAGTAAGGCTTGTCACTTTCGGTATCCAATGGATTTCGCCGGAGGATGGCACCGTCTCCTATTCTCAAGTCAACAGGCCAACGACAGCCAATTTCCCTGAAAATGGGTGGATCGAGACCGTGGAGATTGATCCGTAGGTCCTACGGACAACCATCCTTACGCCGACCAGGCTACACCCATAAGAAATATTCGCTCATATCCGGATAACTATTGACTTGTTATATTTTTTCCTGGTATATACTGCTAAAATGCTAACATTGGGAAGAAACTAAGATACACGGATATTCCGTACAAACCACAATTATTGTCTCTTCTGGAGGAAGATGGCGTGAGCCTTCCGCACCTGACGTATGTGACGTTTTAATCAGCGTATCTCGGTAATCTTGGATGAGTAACGGAAAGAAAGCTCAAACATGGAAAGAAGAAAGGGAAAAAGAGAGAGAAGATAAACAGATGGGGTAAATGCGAAAAACGGACGTCAGCATGAATTTACCGTGGGAATAAAACAAAAGGAGATTCGTCTCATGTGTCATGTTATTAAACCTGGAATTCAAAGACTGGGGATGGGATGGGCTCGCAGATGATGCATACATTCAATAACTATTTAATTCGCTGAAGATCCTGTTAAATGGGGTATCTGGAAAGTCATATACTGAGAATAGAAAACAGGAGGCCGGCACCGTGATAGAGAAGTAGCCATGGGTATCTCAAATGAAATTACCATTCACGTTCATTGCAGCTCCACTCTCTCGACCCCGTTTCAGTGCCTTTGCAAGCATGAGCTCGCGCATCCAGTCGATGCGTTCATCTCTGGTTTTGACAGCGAAGTGATGAGGCTTTCCGCTGTGCAAAAATAAGGCTTTCTTGTCAATTGTATTACTTCCGCTCCCAGTCGCTGGGATCAAGGAGAAGCCAAATGCAGAGTCGCTGGCTATGTTATCCTTGCGCTTCAGAACCGTCTTCTTGAAAGCAGCGGTCAACTTGGAGCTGGACGCAAGAGACGAACATGCAACTGCGTAGTCGTCGACGTCGATATACTCGAGAGCTTTCGAATGACGACGAGCAGAATCCTCATCAGTATGCATGGCCAGCTGGGTCCCTTGAAGGGTGAAATGATGGTCTTCCCATTCATGGCGCATCAAACGAGTGGTTTTGCGCTTTTTCATCCATCCGCTCTGAGTGATATCGTTATCATTCGCGGAACACCTGGTTGGAGATAGAAGATGATTCTTGCCACGGTTCACACGAGGGGTTCGCTCCATGTCTTCTGGTGTTTCGATTGGATTCACTGCACGACGTTCATCAAGAGAGCACAGTGTTGGGAAGTTGTGGTGAGATGTATTTCTGCGATGCCTGGTCCCTTTTGTTGAGCCAGGCCGGAAGATGGGATCAAACACAAGGCGATCCGCACCAAAGCGCATGTTAGGAGGGACGGATTGTGAATCTTCTCGTGACACCAGGCTGATTGGGAAGGCAGTCATGGGAACATCCATCTCGGACAAAGGTGTGCTTTGACTATAGTGAGGGTCAACACGGTAGAAGTCCCCCGGGGAGGCGGCAACGCCATAAGCATATTGCTGGCCCTGGGGAATAGCGGTCGGGTATTCATCATCAAAATACGGCTTCTTGCGTGTTATGGACGGTGTGACTGTTCTCTGCGATGACAGATTTGCGGTATAGTCGCCGCTGTCTCGATCATCCGCTCTGGGGATTTGTAGCCTCGGCAAGTGTCGAAGGTTTTCACTAAGAGTCGGATTTCCCTTAGCCGATCCGAGCGACGAAGACTCGGGCGAGCGAATCGTCTCCTTCGGTGGGGTGCCCGGTTCATTGACCGGCTGCAGCTTGCTCAGTTTCTGAAAACTGATGAAGTTTCGCACATTTTCTTGCGGGTCCCGAGGTTGGACCTCGTTGAGCTTGTCCATCGACAGTTGATATTCAGGCTTCCGGGCCGGTCCCATCACATCAGACGAGGCAACCAGAGAAGGAGTGATATCTGACTTTGGGGATCTCAGATTCGGGGCAGTTTTAGGATTTCCTGGATCACCCCGTACAATGATCCGGCCATTCGAAGACTCGATAGGCAGATCCTTTGCGAGGTGAGCAAGCCGGGCCTGTTGTTTCTGCCACTTCCGGCAATTTTCACCTTTAGAGCAGCTGTGTAACTTGGGGAGCACTTGTTCGATTGCGACGATAGAAACTGGATCTTCAGGGGCCAGGGTCGTCTCTTTGGTCACCTTGTCGTTGCTATGGTGCCGGCGTCGCCGGCTGTTGACGGCTCTTCGGTCAGACCCTTTCCCATCGCTATTTGAGCTTGAGACGGAACCACTCGTGGTCGTAGTAAATGTCCGAGGGGTTGGTGGAATGGGCCCTGTGTCTGGTTGATACGGAACTTCAACATTGGTAGTCCTCGCCCTACTGAGAAGGCCTTTGATTGCACCCATCAGCATATGGCGCTTTCCAAAGGACTGGATTCCCAATTCTTTCAGGTCTTGTGTCTGGAGTTCCAAAAGAATGGAACCAGAGATATCATTGTAGAAGAATGTCTCGAGAACACCATTGTCAAACCCACAAATCTGCAGCCATCTAACAACATGTTGCGGGGTCCAGTTGCGGGCCTCGGATTCCATCGGAGTAAAGTCCCCCTTGGTACTGGAGGAGTCCCTTTGTTGTTGGGGTTGCGGTGTAGGCGTGGCCCGGTTCGGAACGGGAGTGTCTCTTCTCACTGGGTCAAGTTTGGAGGCGGACTGGTAGAATGGGACCATGGTGCTTGGGGGACGATCCTCTGCAGTCAGATCGATATCCGTGTCCTGGTTATATATGGAAGAATCTACGAATGATCGGAAAAGATGGGGCCCGTTGGGGCCCCTCACAGCCTTTTCATCGATATGAAAGTCAAATAAAGTCAATCCAGTCGACTCAGGAGTATGGGCTTCGTCGGGAGTCGAGGCAGTTGAGACACTTGCGGAGCCAAACTAAAGGGGCCAGATAGTTAGACGGTGTGACGATATTGGTGTTGCTAGAATTCAGATGGAAAACCCACTGAGGCTACACTAGTAAAGGGTGAATCGTCAGGCAAATCAAATTCATCGCTATCATCATTATCAAAGTCCTCCATGATGTCAGTGGAGTCGGAAATCGGCCGCGGAAGAGATGTTCGAGGTGAGAAATAAGGCACAGCCTCCTCCTTTCGGTGCCCATAGTAACCACCAGTGTTTGCATACTGCGTGGCCTGCATCAGAGTCAGCAAGTATCCTACAGTAGACGGTAATAGTGCTAAATGCGAACCATTTTCTCGCCAACATCTATAGCTTGACAGAGCAATCAGCAACGGCGGGGTCAGAGGGTGTAGAACACTAATCGGTGCAACCGAATAAATAGACAACAATATGAGATTGTTGGGTGGGGTATGGTGCACTATGAAGTGTACGTACACCATACACCAGACGAGATCACAAAGGTCGACTGAGTACTATGTGGGAAATGGTCAGAGCGGGCGGTCGAAGAGTTTATGTACATCGTCCGACATGCGGGAGTTAACAGTCCTTGACACCCACAAGGCGGCATTTCGAAGGATTGAACGGCTGGAGTCTCCGCCATGGATGATCTGAGCGAATTGGAGGTGCAGGCGAGCCATCAGTCAAGGGGGATTTGGGCCAGCGGCAAGCCCCCAGCGAAGCACTGCTGTGATGAGAACGGTGGTTGGCACGTCGGGGACGGACCAAGCGAGACGGTCAGACAACTAAAGGCGAAGACGCCCGAAAAATGACGAGGAAAGCGAGGTTCTTTGGTTGAGACGCAATGCCTGTGCAGCGATGACGGATGGAAAGGTGGGTGGTCGCTGATTGTGAGAGGTCCGTCGTTGGCGCTACTGCTGTGACAACGATCTCGGCACAGTTCAACGAGCGGTGATTGACTCGAAGGGAGAATATACGCGCCCAGGTCATTGCAAGTTTCACCATCGACTAGCGTCATTCTGAAGTTGCCAATCACCGTCCACTGGATACCCGAGAAGGTTGGCAGCCAGCGACAAAGGTTAGGGAATGAGCACACTTCCAGAAGTTGGCACAAAGCGCCCATTCGACACATATATATCTCAAACACCAATCCCCCATTTCGATCAGATCGCATTTCAGCTGCGAACACCTCTGTTTCCCCTTTCCTCTTGATTGGCTTTCTTGGAATTAGATGTTAACTGGAAATTTATCTACAATGAATTCCCTTTCCCACCCCGTTGCACGTGGTACTATGTCCCCTGCCCACTCCGACGTTGCATTACGGCAGTCCAATTTCATGGCACACACTGTGTGGCTCAGAGAGTTGTACAAACAATAGCCTGTCAATGCATCAGGGACAGGTGATAGGCAACTCCTAATGCAGCAGTCTCAGTTGTGCTGGTTGGGGTTTCCCAGGCGATTTGAAGGAAATGATAGAGATCTGCTGGGTTCCGCCATTCAAGTGGGATCGTTTGCCTATTATCTTGCCACTAAGTCTGAAACAGACAAAGAAGAAAAGTCAAAGTCAATGCTTAACAGAGTAGGTTCCCGTCGCTAAGCCCCTCACAGCACTGGCCAACGTGACAAGTCACTCCTCACGCTTACCCCCACCCCGATGAACTCGAACTTCCAGATTTTCCGAAGTGGTTCATGTCACGTCCTCACCACTGGGAACCCTGTTATATGTTTACAGGGTGCTAAAATCTGAAGTTCAAAGCTACAAGTATGAAGGCTATAGTAAATTATAACTGTACACAGTCGTTGAACATTCAACCAGATCACCTAACGTAGTGACGATAAGAATTCTTCGATCCCAATACCTATACTTTATTAATCCATAGAAGAATCTTTTTATTCATGCTGTTTTTCTTCCATATTCCTTTTCGTCTTTCTACCCCTTTTTGTTAGCTTTTTGTTTTTTCTCTCCTGAAGCGGCCGTCACCAGGTTTTTTCAAAGCTTTCCTCTCTACTCCGTATATCGAGCTGTTGGTTCTCAATCACAATAACTTACCAATTCCAGTATTTATGTCTCGCTTCAACCAAACGCCGAGTGTGAACTGGCCAGCAAATGGTGGAGTAGGAAAGGGCAAAAAGACAGGGTAAACCTCATCAGATTGTGGTCAATAAAGCCAAGGACTTCAAGTAATTCGAAGCACCAACTGCGACATCAGTAGCGCAATTTCTCTCTCTAAAACCCTGTACCATGAAAGCACTCCCCATTATAGGATCATAGCTTTACTTCATGTAGGTATATTGTGTTCTGATTTCGATACACACAGCGCGAATAACCTGGCGCTACACCGATGGTCATGATTAACTTGATGAACGAGGAAAGAAGGTCGCATCAAGCACGGCGCTATTATTAGGAGATATAGTAGTGTGTTCCATGAAGTTAGGCGATACAGCGGGACAGAAGTATGTCGCTAAAGTTAACAAGGCTGAGAGGAGTAGATCGTGCACTCGGTCCAGTAAGCTCATGCGGGGCTCCTTCATAGTGTTAGTTAGTCCAAAAGTAAAAATTGTTGAGGATTGTTGATTGGAGATCATGGCAATGCAAGCTGGCGCAGTACATACAGACAGACTAAAAAGAAAAGGGAGAATATTCACATGATCATATCAGCGCCAAGCATGGAATTCTTGATTCTTTCCTTGCATTTTGGTCCAATCTGCAAAGTAGCCATTGGCTACAGGGTAGGGTATACCCCGCAATGTAAATGATCGGCCGCTACTAATTATGATTACTTTTGCAGACTATTAATAGGAAATGGCAGGAATGGAAGTAGCCAAAAAAAGACTGACAGGGGAAATTTGCTAAAATTAAACCACCCTAAATCGACCAGGGGCCCAATGGGGATCCGGGCAATCCGGCCAATTTCACCTCGATATGCAAGATTGACGGCCTACAGTGTTGCTAATTAAGGCACTCTTCTGCATGCATGCAAAGTATATCACACCCGACGGTCTGTGCTGGCGGTCCACTTCAGCACGGGCCGAGCCCCACGGTTGGCCACGGAACGTTTCATGTTCAAGTCGATTGGAGCCCTGATGACCAATGAAAGAGCCCACATAGAAGCTTGGCATGTATCATCTGCCGCCCATTCACATCCCCTGGCCAATAATTGCATTCAACAGGAATTTCCAACATCCGCTCGGCCCTGTCATTGGAGGAGGGATCAAAGTGAATGCGCCATCGAGTGCTAATATTAATTCTGTTGCTCCTCTGAGTCCGATGAGGGGGTGCCTCCCGCTAACCCCAGATAGTTAGGCTACTACAGAGTATTACGGGCAATGGGCACCTCTTAGCGCTTGGTTTTCCACCCATGCAAGGTGGTGAGGAAATACAGAGGGCATCTTGTGGATTGAGACTCACATGGGAAGATTCCTAAGATAGAGAGAGGAGGGAAGAACGGATTGCGGCAAGTGTGATCTATAGCGACGAGGGCGTCAATGGCCTTGGAATAGAAGAGCTATACCGTTGAGATATCAGGGTTCTTGTGTTGGTTGTTGTTGGTTAGCTGCCACAGTAAACCTGCAGAGGATTATCGAGCACTTCCACCAATCACCCTCTAGGGCCACCACCCTCGAATTGGCGCCACGAGAGAATCGATGGACCCTGAACAAGAACATATCCGCCCAAAGGTGATCCCTGCAACCGTCAGGTCGGCGCGTCTATCAACATGGGCGTTTCGAGAGTCTGCCACTTTCTGTTCATCCAACACCTTCTCTGACCATATGGTATCCTAAATTAGATCTCTTTTTCTAAATCACAATCATAATATCAACTGTGATTTGCTCCCGGTCGTTCGTCCCCACTCCAGGTTTGTATGCTCTCCCAGTTCCCGGAACAATATCCCTTGTCATTGACAACCGCCTAGGTTGAGCAAAAAATAGAATCATACAAAGAATGATTAGTCTTTCCTGGTAGACGTTCTACTCAACGTCTCGAATACACCACGATGAAGCTTCTGCATAAAGACCAGCTCAACGCCGCTCCTATCCCGGGCCTTTATCTCTGTTCAGGACGGACAGCAGAGGATATCAGCGCAGTTCCTCCGACTGCCTTCTATAACCCATCGTCGTTCTTCGCATGCACCTGCACCCTTCAATTGGGAAATTCCCCTTGTTACCCCTGACCTTCTTCTATTGAGCCATTTTCCTGTTCTGTGATAGCACCCCCGCTCTACCAGTGCCGGTTCGGAAGGTTCGGCCTGATGTCATCCTCCTCTGCTCCATCAGTTACCGCCGAAAGTACCTCTTCGGCGGATAGGGCTGGTACCACGGAAGCACCCGTCAGCCCCGGCTCGGTAAAGGAGGTGCGGACCAAGGCAAGCAAGAGATCTCGCTCAGGTATAAAACCCCTCGCTCATCCGGCACAAAGGCATCAATCAAACCTTGAGACAACTCCTTTCTCTCTCTCAAGAGTTCTCTTGATCTGGTCACTGATACCAAGCACATCCGTCTAGGCTGCTTCACGTGTCGTCTGAGACGTAAGAAGTGTGACGAGCATAGACCTGCCTGTCGGACCTGCTTCAAGCTTGGACTTAGGTGCGAGTATAAGACTCCAAAGTGGTGGGCCACCAACGATCAACGACGTAGGCAGAGGGAAAGGATCAGAGACAGGATTCGGCAGACGAAGTTGATGGAAAAGGAGGGAGCACTGCAAGGTATGTCCCTCAGAGTCGATGCTTTATCATTTGGCACTGTTCCAACGTGGCTTCCGCCCTTCCAGCGTACATGGATCGAGTCCAGGCCCTCTCTGAACGCACTCCCGTGACGGAGGATTTAGACTTCAATCGCCCGATCTACATCGAGCATACCCAGATACCACCACCTCCTCTTCCAACTCCAGCCACCCCTTCCCTTTCGACTGTGAACGGCCCTATGGGCACGCCACTGTTGTTTAGTCCGACTCCGAGTCCCCAGTACCCCAGTGCCGACTGGCTTGCCAATGACCCGACTCATGTCCAGCAGATGAGCCCAGTCGATTGCTCTTCTGGCTTCTTTAAAGAACAAACCCTGTCCTCATGCCTGCAGGGCCTGATCTCCGTGGATGACCATGACCAAACCCTGTTCACTCATTTCGTTGACCATGTCCTCAAGCTGGCCTTCCCAGTTCTTGAGGCTCACAGGGGATGTCCCGGTCAGATCACTGAGGTTCTAGGCTCCATGCAAAGCAATAGTTCATACCTTCATTGTTGCCTCAGCGCCGCTGCGGTCCACCTCAAGTCCAGCATGCGCATGGAGGATCAAATGGATCATGATATTGTCCAGCATCGCTGGAACGCCCTTTCCCAGCTCAGCCGTGCTCTGGACCGTGGAAGTGGTCATACCCAGGTGATGGATGCAACCCTCGCTTTGATCTTTTATGACTGCTCGGTGGGTTCCGGGGATGAATACTTGCCGGATGTGCCCTGGACCATTCATTTCCAAGCCGTGTCAAGCCTCATCAAGAAGCTCAACACCATGCCTACTGCGTTCAACATCTCTCTCGTTACTTGGATTGATATCCTGGGTGCCACTATGCTAGGCGAAACCCCTGAGTTTTCCCACACTTATCGTACCAAGCATGTGAGCGGTACTCCATCGGGCATGCAGGGATTGATGGGCTGCGACGACCGCGTTATGTATCTCATCTCGGAGATTGCGTGCCTTGAGTCCCTAAAGAAGGACGGCCTAATTGACAACGCGGGCATTTTCAGCCACGTTACCGCTTTAAATGCGCAGATTGACTGGACTGAGCCAGCCGATCAAACTCTTCAGCCACCCTATCTGCCGTCTGGGGCTATAAGGCCAGATATGTTGACCAAAATCATCAGTGCTATCTTCCGCATCGGAGCTCGTATTTACCTCTTCAGTCTTATTCCAGGCTTCGATCTCTTTGAGCCTGCTATTACCAACATGGTTGCATCAGTCGCGGAGATTCTGAACTACCTGCCCACCGGTCCTAATGGATACGACCGGTGCCTTGTGTGGCCATTGTTTATGATCGGGGTCCACTCAGAACCTTCCAGCGTCTTTCGCAGGAGTCTGACCGAAAGAGTTGCAGCATTAGGCTACTTAGGTGATTTCGGCAGCTTTGGCCGGATGTATCGTTTGTTAAGGGAGGTCTGGAGAGTCAATAACCAGACTCCCACTACTCCTACCACCAACCCCGACACTCAACAGGGGGAAAGCATTTCTCAGGGCTCTGCTACTACCGGTCAGCAGATGCAGCAGGTACACTGGCGTGATGTGATGCAGAACAAGGAGTGGAAGTATCTTCTGATATAAGGGTCTCGAGCAGAAAGAGGAGTATCCAAATCAACAACATCGACAAGGACATAACACAGATGACACATATGAAGCTGAATGGGGGAAGTGAGGTGAATCAACATTGTTTATGATCATTTAAAACAAAAACACTGGCAGTCCATCTTTTACCTATGTTTTGATATTTTGTTCAGCCTTTTCCTAGTTTTCCATGCGTGCGTTTCTGAGTTTTATTGGATTTTTGAGTTTTTATGTTTCTTTCTTTCTTTTTTGTTTTTTATTGATTCCATGTTCATATTTCTGTGACCTTGAAATAGTGATTTCTCCAGTTTCGCTTCAGTCTCTGTGTGATGCAAAGCCCGTCCAAGCTTCGCTCGTTTCTACCTCTTCGGCTTCATCTTCGTTGTTTACCTTTGATTCTATCCCATCAGGGCCATTTCACATTCTCTCTTTTAGTAATGTTTAGCTCATTCTCTTTTTTCAAATCTTCTCTTCGTACCTTTCTTTAAAGGTCCTTTTTATCCTCACTTGCTTCGTTCCTTTGGCCACACTCTTTTTATGGTAGCTTTTTATTTCTTCATTTGCCACATGATATTCTTGGTTTTTGTTTATTGCTAGTTGCTTGTTATTTAGTTAGTTTTGAACTTAATGTGATTCTGCATGTCTGCACTCTACCTTTCTTCTGAAATACGTTATATAAAGTATTCACATTTTGATCAGATAAACACAGCGCAGCGGAGTGTTTCCATTGTATGTACTGATAAGATATAATCAGTCTAGAGCAGTGTTGCTGACTTTGTCTTCACAGGCTGTTATCAATGATCTCCAACTGTTTCTTAGACCATGCTCATTGGAGACAATCAGATCAAGAGAAAGGGAAGACAAGCAAGCAAGAAAAAAAATAAGACCCACACAGAGACAGAAGGAAAGAGAGAGTGAGTGAGTGAACGAATGAATGAAAAGATACAAAAGAAAGGGAAGAAAAATCTCAAAGGAATCAGTCAATATAGAGTGCAAAATTCCAAGGCACCCCTGTGACACAAGTGGCTATATTTATACCTAGCACAATCGACGAATTATCTAGGAACAAAGTAAGTATGCAATTTAGCCTTGGTCTGAATTTGTTATGTACAACTAACAGCATTCCATCCAGGCTTACCTAACAACGCGGTGAAACAAAGAGGGCATAAATAGTTTTCTTGTTGGAATCTCCCTGATGCCTGATTGGTATCTATCTCTTTTGTTGTCGCCGTTGACTGCCCATCATGTCTACAGTTCAGTTCCAACTACGATCCATTGAAAGTAGAAGAGAAATAACAATTGGTCAGGGAAATACCCCTATCTAGGGACTATCTACTATCAGGTATGGTAACTGCGCCAGATGGAACGAGCAAAGGAAGCGCACATGGCACCTCCTGTCGTCTTTCAGACAGGGAGCTATACCGAACTAAGGTTGATAACCAAGATAGACTATGTATAGAACAGCGCCAAACGAAGACAATTGGATTGGAAGTTCTTTCACACAAATGGACCCGTAGAAGCGCCCGAGGGACGCATAGAAGAGATCTTTATTTAGAAGGAAAGGGGATGGATCGATGTCCTGGATACGAAATGAGGGTATGATGGGCCGTATTGTATGATACAGTACGATACGGGGCTCAAATCATTCACATGAGAAGGGCCATTGGATGCGGGAGATGCGAAATAGCCGGGTTTAATGGTGTACAGCGCTAAAGACCAGGAATAAAGTAGTTTGATTCTATAATTATCATGGGATATCTAATCTACAGACTGAGAGGGGCAAAGAAAGAGGAGAGCGAGGAGAGTGGAACGGCCCCGGAGCGGGAGCCTGAGGACATCATATCACCATGACAGTCCAATAGGAACGCAAGAACCCACAAAGGAATCTAATGCTCTACAGCCCTTGAGCAGCTTCCCATGCAGACTCTAGTCCGATAATAAGAAAACTGCATTCTGGCTGGTTGAATGTGAGTTCAAACTGCGTGTATTTCCCGATGGTAGGCATCAGAGCTTGGGTCCCTTTTTTGTCTTTTGAAATATTTTTCTTTTTTTTTTTGGCGCGTGGTTGGGTCCGTCGAGTGTGATCTGTTCAGATTAGACAGGATCAGTGCGACGCCGTTGCGCGTAGTCTACAATGTATGCAGATTATTGCGTTTGCTTTCGATGTTTACAGCCAGAGCTGAGCAAGCGCTTGTTATGAGATGAGGCTGGAAGCGTAAGGATGGAAAACTTCCTCTTATCTATACCAGTCTACTTCAGATAAGATCAACCTGTCCATCAAAACCACAAATCTTCGAAATTTCCCTCGAATATATAGAGTAAAAGGAGTATGTGAATCTCCGTCAAAGTAGAGATGAGGTTGATGATCCAAAAATAGGACTCTGATCTGCGCTGTTGTTGTTATTCTTGGACCGTGGGCCCCGATCCTCCACCCCATTGGTTGGACCGCAACACCCTAATTTTAGAGTAAATTGTCGCTCATCAACATCATCGCCAGTTACTAGTTCGACCTCATTGGTAGACATCTGTCGATTCTACCACATCTGCGGGCGCCAAAAAGTCGGCCCAATGTTTCTGTTTTTAGACCCGCGTGGTGTTCAACTGCCGTGGTGGTATAATTTTAGCACTTCCAGAAATAGCACTGCATGCTGTTGGACATGGGAACTACAGCAGTCTGAGCTGGACGGATACCTAGTCACTCCCCGACTATGATTGTGCGCGCTCGTAGTATGATGGCGATTTCAGATGATCGAAGTAGATGTCTCTTCGAACGCGCTTCGAAATAACGCATAAACTGAGGCATTATGTGATGTCCTCGAGATGCTCCGGTCTACCCGCCGTTGGATTTTCATCAAGACCGGATGGAGGATGCGTATCCAAAGAAACAGGCGCCTACGAATAGCTGGTAATCCAGTAATCCAACCAACCCAACGCTAGATGTTGGATGTCGATACGCTATACATTGACGCGCATCATGTGGAGAGACATGCAGTTTCATCACAGGTTTTCTTGGCAGTTATAGAGGATCTACTCTCGCTACATTCTAACGCAATATGAGGCCCAGTAGGTTGTGTGATTCATTGCTTGTTAAAAAATTCCCCTCGAGTCGACGACACTGGTCCGACGCCATCTGTCATAGCATAGCACCACCAGGGGAAAACTTGGGTACTGACAAAGCTCCCAGTCATCGGGAACTATCACCGCAAAGCGCTTGTCATTCTTGATATGCAGGGGAAGAGATAATCTGAAACTGCCATCCGAAAGAACTTCTTTGGCGCCGTGCGATTGGTCAGTTTGAGCTCGAGAATCATTGACGTTGCGAACCATCCTGGCTCTATTTTGGCAGGCTATGTCTCTTTAGGCCTGTCGCTACAGGAACCCCTTAGGTTTCAGGCCCCGTGTTTTGGATTAGCGTTAGTTACAGATGGCAACTGTTGACTGCAGAACCGCGCGCTTTGCCGACGACTCACGCTTGACAACAAGCAAGTCAATAGAGGTGTAGAACACTTGTGGACTCATTGAAGAAAGAGGCAACAAGGTGAGACTTGCTTTAGATGGCGCGCGACAAAAGAAACAATCGCCACCAACACACCCCAAGGCGCTTCTAACTAGACAAGAAGGGTGGGAAGAACCTATATATTTGAGGTAGCTCTTCGTGTCACTTGTCTGGTCTTCAAATCCATCAGCCGACATCTTTTATCTCTGCATCTTCCGATCTTTCGTTCTTTTTTCTTGTTGTCTATTGCGCTTGACGTCATCGAGATACCAATCAGCAGGTCTGATCTCGGGAAACAAGCACTGTGTCGCTTCTTCCAATCCTCGGCCATCTATATCTCGGAGATCTACTCTCCGTGCATGTCCTGGCAATACTGCAGCTGTATGTGGATCGAACGACTATTTTGAACGAGCTGACAGCTGATCTTCAGTACCGTATCGTCCGTATCGATACCGTCTGATACCGGGGTGTATACTGTATTTTACAATCCCCTCTATACAGCTCTATCGCTCGGCCTTGGATCCCCAGGCATCATCTGTACCATAAAACCGGCCACAAATCACCAACTTGGTCTTCTCCGTCTTCAATTTCTACTGGTTAGATAAGACTGTCAGCTCAGCCTTCGTTCTTCTGTGTTGTTCAACCCGTTGGACCCCAAGCCACGAACTATCACTTCGAGGCCTTCAGCTCTGATCAACATTCTCTCATCCAATTTTTTTTTTTTTTTTGAAATATCTGATTATCTTGTGGATATTTAATCCAGTCTCTTCTCTATCTACATTATGGCTCCCAACAAGCCCGTTCTTCATCCTTTGACAACTCCCAAGACCATGAGTTTCCCTTCAGAACTCCGAGAACGCACCTACACATGCCTCGACTCCTTCCGGCCAGACGGAGAGGTAAAGAAAGAGGATGTGGAAGACACCGAGATCTCTATGACTCCTCCTCCAGCATACACCGACTTCATCAACACCTTCAGTCCTATCTTCTCCAGCCCTAGAACATCCCGCGCCAACTTCTCCAAGTATATGCTCGATAAGCCTCGCCCCTCCCCGACTTCTGCGCCTTCCAGCACCACCTCCACTTTTTTCTCCAGTGGGAACAACTCAAGGGACCTCTCGGCTCGGAGCCCCCCATCTGCCACCGATTATTCGGCTCGTCGTCTGCGTCTCCCTCCTCCTTACGCTTATACACCCCCCTCGGATTCCCCGCGCCATGCATATCCTCTTCGGTCCGCCTTTCCCCCTTCAGAGATGAGGCTGCAACAATATGATTCTTCCGTCGGTGACAAAGGAGGATGCTTAAGTGTCCGGCACGTGGTCACGACAACTATCACGTATAAGCGGACTCCTCAGTTGGCGCCTCCTCCCCAGGGTAAACGGAGAAGGAATGCTGATGCCTGATTTGCATAGATCGCAGGTTGATCAAGGATGCATCATATGAGATTGTCACACTAGGGATTACGGTACATCTTTATGAATGATGTGTTCTCGCTCTTCTAGACTGTAGCTAAGATATGGGTTTTATTTTGCTTGCTTGTTTTTTGTGCCTTTTTTGATTTGCGTATCTGCCGTTTAAGTATTGTTCCCTTTGTTGCATCAGTTCGGTTCCGCTGGGGTTGTTAGCATTTGTCTGGTTGCCATCGAAAGCGCAATTGTACATATACAGTTGGATTTCCCATATTTCATTTCATCTTTCTTATGGACTCATTATATGATTTACTACAAAGTTTCGTGTCGCCAATCAAATGGGTATACAATCCAACACAGGATTCGCTGGGCAGAGAATGGCCCAGTACACGTGTCACGCAGTTACATGGATATCACCCGTCACTGCTAACATACAGAACTCAAATATAACTGTGTATTCCTCTTCATGGGTGAGCAGGGAAGAAGCACGGGTGTTCCCTCGTTGAATGGATCTCCGGGTTACGGCTGGTATTACACTACCTAGCAGTCCAGGTCGAGTGCTCGGAACAGGATTTATCATTGGGAAGGTGGATCTAGGCTCTAGGTACATACTCATATGAACGAAAGTGACACATCAGAATTGAGTAGTAGGTTGGGGGCTCTTATGGACGAAGTCGGTTCCCGAAATCTAGACAGAATACTGTCTTTAATCCAATTACCTTTCAGAACAACCCTGCCTAAACACACCTGGCATCTAGTATCTATCTATTCAACCTATGTGACAGCCGTCGGTCCCTGTAATTCTTATCGCACAGGTCATGCATGGGCCCTTTCTTCCAGTCGTCCTACTAGACGTGTCAGTTGCGCCACGCGCACTGTGTTCTCCCTCAGTCCTAATTCTCAAGCGAACAGGAATATGACCAAGCACAATAAATAGTATACAAGACATAGTAATGGTTCACGAGTTCAGGAGTGTTCATGTTATATCAATTCAAATATCTATAACCATATTATTATATAATATCTATTATTATACGGAGTACTCAAAATCAATAAACCATAGATCACGATGAAGTAGCATTCCTTCCAGTACATCAAACGGGCCAGACATAATAAAACATGCAATATTAGCGAGTGTTTGTTTCACGCGAAGTATCCGAATTCAGGGAGAAAACCTCATCACTGTCCACTCCTACTACCAACCTAGTAAAAACATAAGTCGTACAGATCCGAACCTTTACCACAACCCAATATTAGACCCTTGTATATACACATCCATGGAGTATCCTGGAGGAGACAGAGGGGGATTAACAATAAAGGGGGCAAAAATAAAATAAAAATAAATAAAAAAACCAAACCAAACCCGTGGTATCATGCTGCACAGTCCTGGTGAACAAAGTGGTATCATCAAAACAGAAAAGAAAAAGAACCGGTGACCCGATTGACAAGAGAACTGAAGAGAGCGAGGATAACGAAATGAAAAAGAGTATAGAATAGAAAGGTCATTAGTGCGTCTATTCTTCAGTCAATGCATCATCACCGGTCTCGCGCCATTCCTTGGACCGCTCAGTCAGTCGGCGAACCCCCGCCACTCGCTGCGCCCAGTGAGCCTCAGACGGTGAGCGGAAGGTATATGCTCGCTGCGACGAGATCACTCCGATCCCCTGCAGCACAGCCTTGCGAGAATCCCGACCAAACACGGCGGGATGATTGATCCATTCCAGAGCTGACGCCAAGTCCGCATCCAGTGCTGTTATGGTCTGTGCATCAACTGCAGCGACTGGAGAAACGGTAGCAGTCTCCGAAGTTGTGGATGAATGGCTCTCCCCGAAGTTCGAGGATTTTGGTGACGACGAAATAGGCGTTTCTCCGCGGCTTCCCGACTCGCTACCGCTAGTAGGTTTTGCAGCACCGGGCGGGAGTGGGGGAAGGCTTCCCTTACCCAAACCTTTGAGAATACTGCGGGTCTCCATCAGGAGATGCTGTGCTCGTTCATGCTGGCCACGTGACACCAGCGTCAAGGCCCTGGTCAGCATATCCGATGTGAGAAGTTCCATGCGTCGTTGAACGATGGAAGGGTGAGGGGGAATCGGGGGGGTCGACGGTCGACCGAAGCCGCTCTTCACTCTCGGGTTTGGCGGGAGCATGGTGATTGCCAGGAGCGACGGTCGAGGAGAATGTGTCAAATGACCATCGCGCAGGAGATCTCCATATGTAAGATCCGCCTGGATAAGTGGCACCTCCTCTACGCTAAGCACGCGTTGGTCGTCGCCATCAGAGCCGCCCCCGAGAGCCTCTAACCCTGACACCAGACTCTCCCACGGATCCTGGGGCATGTTGTCCTGCGAGGAGTTGTCGGGCTGGATGACAAGGTGAACCAAAATATCGCGTTTATCTCCGAACCGCAAGTCTCCCAGAGCAGCCTCCGCATCGCGTCCAGTTGCTCGCTTGGTCGTATGAAGGGCGCCGCTGATCTTGACAAATTTGGCCGGCGAGCCCTCTGGCAGGCGAAGTTTAAGCTTAACATTCTGATGGGCCGTGGTCTGCAGAGAGCCCAAACAGCCAGCGACACATTCCCGAAGCATCATCCAATCCTTCACATAAAGGTATGAACCCTTGGTCCGCGTCGATAGTTCGATCATGGTATCCGGTTTATGTGTTAGTCCAAGACCGAAGGAGTGAATGCTAACCCTGCAAAAGAAACAGTCAGTTGTGAGCCATTTGAACATTAAAAACGGGAAACGAACTTGGCAGCTTCGGCTCGGGATACAACAAAATCCACACTTTCTGGATCGGACGTGGAAGAATCGCTAACCAGGAGGATAGTGGACAGGGGGTTGGAGGATTTCCGCTGCATCAGCAAATCCATGGCGACATTTGCACCGTCTACCACATCTGCACGCAAGCTTTTCTGCCCCACTGGGCGGATGGAGTTCAAAATTTTGCTCCATCCTCCCCAAGACTTAGTTGTCATGCCCACCAGAGGGACTCCGCCACCGCTAGAGCCAAAAGTCACCAATCCCATACGGTCTCTCGGGCCAAGATTGTACACGAGGAATTTTAGTGCGTCACGCAAAAGGGTAATCTTCAGCCCTTGCATGGAAGATGACACCGGGATAACCACCACGATATCAAGCGGGATATGCAAGGAGGCAGTGGGTCTACCTTCCACGCCCGCGTTCGTATAATCTGTGATGGCTGTAATGTTGGACCGTGAAGCTCCGTACGAGGAATTCAGAGACGCTTGCCGCTTGACCTGGCTTGTTCTGTACTCATCCTCTTCGGTTCCCGAATTATCGAAGTCATAGTCGGCATTTCGAGGTATATTGTCGATTTGATTAAGATCCAGGAGAGCACGACGCCAGATTTCCATTTGGTCCCGATCCTGGAACTGGAGAAAAAAGCAGGGAAGTTCGCTGACAGAAAGGTTCAACGTGAGAATGGGATCATCTAAGGCAATCGTCAGCTTCAGCGGCAACTTGAAACGATATCAACATTCACAATACCTGCAGAGGCTTCCATGTTTTTGAGATGCTTTTTGATGAGGATCGAGCCCTTAAGCGTACACCGAGTACGAGGTTTCTGCGTCTGTTCCTCGTACTGATGGTGGCGACTGCTAATTTTCTTCTCCTTGATGCAGATAAGCATCTCCGCAAACAAATAGCACTCCAGATCCTGCCACGATTCACGATCCTTGCCGACCCGCATGTGACCATGCAAGCGAAGCTTTCCAAATCTATAAAATTATTAGCGGAGAGTTTCTAGGAGGGACATATAAAAAGGAAGAACCGTACCGCTGAAATTCAAGGCCATGCCAGTTATCAACCCGAGTCCGCAACTCTTCTGCAATCTCATCTAAATTCTCCTGGGGCTCGTATGGTATTTGTAAGGGCTCAGGAGCGGCAGGATAGCACATGCCATTGTAAGGTTCGTCTTGAGGCTGGGAGGGAGCCGTCGAGTGACGAAGATCGTCTGAGTCCGCACGCCACCCCTCGGGAACCTCAACCGTGATAAGACAGGTTAATGACTGCTGTTGACGGGACCGATTGAGGGTGGGGAATTCGCTACGGATAGTCACTGTCGGAGCTGGGATTGGATTCTTCATGGTCCCTGCACGTGGGCTGAGGTCCGACTCCATCGCCTGGAGATCATAGTCATGGCGTCGCCCGTTAACTGGATGATGATGGTCATTGTAGTCGGCTGATGATCCAGTCGCGCTGCCGTTTCGAGAATGCTGCTGGCGAGAACCGGTGGTTAGGCGCTCGATCCGATCACGGTGACTGACGGTGTCGCGGTGACTACCGGTGTCGCGGTGACTACCAGTGTCGCGGCTATCTCGCCGAGCGTATATGTCTCGACTGTCGCGGTTATACGTCCTACTCGCTGCATCGTTGGGCGCTCGTGCTGGATGGGGGTTCGGTTCCCACGGCGTGGGTGTCGGGTTACTCCGTTGGGTAGCGGCATCGCTCGTCACGGAACGTACAATGTTGCTAAGTTTCTCTGCAGGCTGGTCAGCAAACAAACTCCACTACTTGCTGATTCTGAGACCTACCGATATCCAAAATATTGCCTCCACGGCTCGTATCGAGCCCTAGTGGCGCATCACACGTCGGGCAGTACTGGCCCTCCAACTCCCGGATATACTCATATAAGCAAGCCTCGTGGGATACATGAGCGCAAGAAAACTGAAGAACACGCTCCCCACGCAGAGTGTGCTCCAATGGCTCCTCGCAGACGGCGCATTCGGTGCCAACAAATGTCCGGTCTCTTCGGGTCCGGGACCGGTCAATATCCGCCAATCCTGCCATTGGCCCACCAGACCTCGAATTAAAGGACGCTCGAGACGATGTGGAATAGGAATGCAAAGGGGACTGCAAGCCCGAGCCGGGATGGCCAGGATATATAGGAGAGGTGACGGTGGAGGGAGGGCGGGACCGTGATGCGTCGGAATAGCCAGATAGAAAGCTCCCCGGTCGATCTGAACGAGAGAAAGAACGAAATGGCCCCAATGGCGAACGAGCGGGGGATTCAAGATTCGGTGAGTCTGCAGGTCACGACGCAATCGTCCAAGTCAGTCGGTGATGGAGTGGGGGGCCGACGGCCAGAATTCAAATCGAGCGAGGCGGCAGGAAGGCAGTAGTGTGGTAGTATTGCATAACAGTAGAGCAGGGATATTCGCGTTCTTTTTCAATGTCCGTGGCGCAACCGGGATTGACACGGAGGAGCAGGGATGATAACGATAAGGGCGGGAGGAAAAGAAAGGGAAGTTTGCGAACAGAGAAGCAAAAAGAAAAAGAAAGGAAAACAAAGAGAACAATGACAATGAAGTGGATATGAATAGAAATCGGCTCGGAAAGGAATAGGCTGCAGAAGAAGGGAGAATAAGTCGGAGTCTAAATGACATCGACGAAACAGATCCAGTAAGAAAATACTACCATATGACGACCAGCGACGAATGAAAATCGGAAATCAAACAAATAAAACAGTTTAGTAAATCTCGAAACGAGAGGGGTAAGAAATATGCAAATAAATAAAATAAAATTTTGACAAGACTTCGCCAGGAGAGTAGTGAAGGCAACCTCCAACACTAGTACGAGACACTATACTTACGGAGCGGAGACTTCTTTTTAGAGCGGCCAAAGAACCCACGCTTGGACTGGTGAAGACGACCGGATCCTGAATCAATGCTCCCAGACGTGGAATCCGATCTGGAAGACGGCTGATGTTTCCACATGGGCCACGAAAAGGACGTTCCTGACAGGACAGGAGTAAGAGAAGATCAACCACCGGAGACAGATGATGAGACGGAGGGGGGTGGGAGAATGTATATTAGTTAGAACTTAGGGGAAGGCAAAGTGGGGTGGGGGAGCAGGCGAAGTTTAGCTTGGGACGTTAGTTTGGTTCTGCCTGCTGATGGTGGAGATTGAGGGAAAAAGTCCCGAGATGGAGACAAGGAATCGACCAGGGGGGAAAGGAAAAGAAGAGAGAGGAAAATTGAAAAGAGGAGAGAAAGAGGTGAATGATGGTGGGAATAATTTTACGACGGCGTCATGACCGGGTGTTCAGGAGCCGTTGATAGTCACTGGGGCAGACAAGCGATCATTGGGTCAGGAGATCCGCATCGATCATGAATCCACTGTATAGAGAGTATTTTGCATGCCATTTGTACTGGAGATAGTACCTTATACCGGTACCAGTTTGATAAATATACTACATAGGAGGTAGTTGAAGTACTAGGTAAGAGTACCACGGAGTTCCTGCGAGAATGTGTGCGCAGTACAACATTACCATACGCAGTGGGGCTGTATTGACCGAAGCCATGGTTGAGACCAGCTCAAGTGGGGGCAGATCCAGGGACTGAAAGTTTGAACTTTGAAGTACCTTAGTACTTTTAGGGCAAACGATGTAGTTGATATTGTATATGTATTAATACAGCCACAATACTGGTGTTTTCCATATACCTGCGGATCCTACTACCACCGTCGTAGTTTCCCGTCAGCTCCATGGATACCTCCAGTATGTATAAGTGAATTCTCCGCAAATGATAGATGGATTGGATAGGTCCTGAGCATGTCGGAGTAATGAGCTGCCTACAGAGTATTTGAATTACTCCTGAGTCTTTCTCCAATATTCAGCCCTTCGTGTCCTCCCGCCGCGCCACCACCGGGCGAAATGCCATGCAGGTCATCGTCATGTGCATGGGGGCTATTTGACAGGGAACAGAGGACTTGGACCAACTTTTCTCATGTACTCCGTAATCCTGCGGAGAATCCAGATGCTCCTAAGAAGATTAGAAAAAATCCACATGATGACCGACTAAACTATTGACAGTCCTACTGTCTTTCATCTTCCCAATAATCCAGCAAGGATTGACCGGCCGTCCGTGGCACCAGACCGTCGATCCCCGATCGTTTTCTGTCACGGCATTGGGATTGGAGGTGACTGGATGACTGGGGACAAGTCGATCGTGACTCCCAGGTGCCAATGTCGCCCCAGAATTTGGACTTGGGATGATGACCTGGAATTACTGTTCTAGGGCTAATGCCCGTGTTCGTACGCGGGCCAGCCGTAGCGCTGCATATCAACGGGCGAGACCTCGGGATCTCCGCCGGGGAGTTTTTAATTAGTGGAATCAAAGTTTGTTGGTCGGGAGACTCCGGTGCAGATAAATAGGTCCTTGATAGACAGATACTATCTGATAGTCGTCCGTTCTGAGAGAAATGAGACCATACCCGTGGTGCTGATTCTGTTCTACATATTACCTTACTCCGTAAGTATGTTCCCCACGGGCCCGATCGGAATGCTGCATTGTTATTCCTCCCCGGGGCTCAACTCTGGAATCTGTGTGGTGACTGGCAGATACGAAATAGAGTTCTCTGTAATTACTCCAAAGTACAAACTCTGTTTGGAGACAACCACTCCGAAACCCCTCTATGCGAACCATCCCACCTTCCCGTCCAGCCATGGATGGATCGGCTGTGGTTCTCAGTAGGAATTCAATCTGGGGATCTTCCGGTCTATATCCCAGAACGTCAACTCAATCCAGGGTGTCCAAAGCGGTATCGGCTATCAGTTCCATTATTTTCTTCCACCCAGTGACATGTATATGTACTACTAAGTAGCGCCAGATACTCTCTCGTGTGTCCTGAGCGAGATATAACCACGGAGTATTTATACGGAGGCTATGTAGTTAGCAAAAGCCATAAAATTACCGATCACTCGAAAGATGGTAAAGAACAGATCAAATATCAAAATCCACCTTATGGAATATCTCAAGCCCTATCATCGACCATAAACTCCGGATTCCATACTGGACCGCACTCCGAGAAAGAAGCTCTGCGACCGAGCGGAGGAACGCATCCGAAGCATTCGAACTCAACTTTCATGCGGCAACCGTGGAACGCTACTCTGTACAGTATCTGGGTCGGTCACGGGATCGCAGTCAAACAACGGTCAAACAGCTTCTGTTCCATGGAAAACCGTCACAAAATTGAAGACAGTCGATCATCTCAAAAATAGTACCGTTAGCTTCTTTCTGTTCTTATCATTCCCCGGATTATTCTCCCTGTCAGACAGGGTTAAGGATCCACGTGATTCTGCCAAGTCAAATGGCTTGGCTTAGCATGGGCTGGACCAGGGACTCGAACTATTACTATGGCAGTAGTACAGACTACAGAGTGGGTAGCAATAGCTTTATTTACACAGTAAGCTCTCGCTAATCATGCACAGCGTCCAGACCGCCATTGGCAAGACAAGTCGCCAGTCTACTGCTCGTTCAGCACCACACATCATGGCGTTCGGCTTCCCCTGAGTAGGTACCAGCTAATTAACTCTTAAACCTTTCCGGGTAACTGTCAACATGTCAAATGCACGGAGTATCAAGTACGTATCGAACCACGAAGTTACATAGTACATACGTCCTCGATTAATAATTCATCCCCTTTAAGGTCAGTGAAGTTTTCAACTAAGCTGGCTTCCGACGCAGGGGCGATCCACCACTGGATCATCTCATCACCCAATGGGAAAATGACCGCCGAATAAAGATCATGACAGAGACCCAGACATGTCAGTCTAGCCTCTTGGTGGCTGTCAAGCGAGAAAAATTACAAAGTACGGAGCGCTCCCCCTGTCACGTCACCATGTATGAAACAATCGTGAGACTCGTCTGGCGAACCACCAGGGGAATAGGGCAACCTCATCAGTCCTTCATCTTGCCAAGGACGGACAATAATTTGGAATCTGGAGAGTACGGCCATTTGTCTCGGGATTTTGTTGCCACCCTCGATGCGATGAGATCATCACGTTGGACTCGTCAAATCAGGTCCGAGTTTGTATGATAATTGTGACCTGTAGTTCGGCATAACGCCCAGCGAACTTTCAGTTTTTTAATCGTTGATAAGGTAGGTAGTCCGTACGGAGTACAGACTACAGAGAGCCAAATGCATGGTATTTGTTTCCAGCACTTCGCTTGCAATTGACTGATGCCTGTGCTGGCCTTGGATAATTGAGCCTTACTGCCTGGTTGATGTTTGATGTGTGTTTATGAAATGCGTCGCTGATCATTTGTGGTCAACCCAACTGCGACATCCGATTCGGTACTGATGGATGTATACAAATATTCAGGATGCAATGGATAGATAGCCTATTGATATCAAATCCATAGCTCTCTTCCCTCAGAATTATCAATAGTCAATGATATGTAGTATAAAACCTAACTCTACAGTACATGCGAGCTGAAGCCTGATGCTGCACCCATGGCCAATAGTCCGGATACTAAACTGGGATCAAGTCGACTGGAGACGAATAGCTCGACATTAGTTCCGTATAAACGTGCAGCTGCGCTTAATCTCATGATTCCATGAACCCCTTGCAGATTATCTCGATGGTTATTCATTCTGAAAACAAGCGACGTCCGAAGGAGTGGCTAAAAAGTTAATCACAACGTGGAGAATCTCGCAGGATCGTTGATCTATGGAGCCCTCATACCATTACTGTCATACCTGGACGTGGACCTTTAGATACGGTATACCTGACAACCTGTACTCCGTACGTCCAGTAATACGCCATGGTAATGGAAGCTCATTCATAGGGTGCTCTATACTCTGATACAACATCCTCCACTTTCGAAGAACCAACCACTATAGAAAAATTTTATCAGATGACAGTTCCACCGAGGGTCAGGACAGCCCGGAGATTTTATACGAGCTCAGCAAATTGCAAGAGTACTCCTTCAGCTCACTTTTCTGGAAAATTCCCAATTTGGATCTGCGGGTACACTACGTAACTCCGTACGGGGGTCCTAAGGTTGATGCGGTGGTGGCCCGTCGTTCCCGGTGGCATATCACTAGCCTAGCTCCTTTCCATTGGGTTACATCCTGATTTCAAATCTGCCGATGCGATGGCGATGGCGACGTTCCTAAGGATGATATGGTCGATGAGATCTCGCTGGGCCGAAGATGGCGGTGATGTCAATCTGTTAGAGGAATTCGTGCCATCCATTGGAGGAAGTTGAGGAATTCTGCAAGGGGCGATGGCTGTCAATTCATCACAGACAGAAAGTGATTCTGCATTGCCCTGGAGATGCTTTCTGGAGACAGGAATGGCAGCTGTCGTCGGTGTTTCATTCACATGTCAATTAGTTAGGCTAATAATATTAAAAAGCCTTAATACGCCTATGCCATGCCCCCAGAAAGGTAATTAGCTATTTCCTGCTCGTATGTAACGCTTCGTCAATATCAAGGTTTTCAAATCAACTAGTATCGTTTTAGCCGAATGGGTCCAATCTAAGACATATTAACTCGACCCAGTCCTCAGCTTATCCACTTGCGTGCCACGTTAGCCATTCCGGCTGAACGATGGGGACATCGGTCAGAGGACACCTAGTCTCGATCCAGGAAGGCCCGATATCAACTGTGACGACGCAACCCAGCCCACAGGGTACGGGCGAACCACTGTTTAGAGGACAGACTAGCACTGTAGACTATTGAGGTGCGAACCAAGGACGTGGCGTAGGGGACGGTGCTCCATACATACATAAGAAGCTCAAACCACAAACAGCCAAGATCTTTAGTCCATCCTTCCACCAGTGTGAACACGATTCCTCCGTTAAATGTAACGGTGCTAATCGCCCTGGCGGATGGACGGGCCGTGGAGATGGACAAAAAGGGTGCTGACGTCGTGGTTCTGTTTTAATTTGAAACAAGACTGAGTTACGAGTTTCCTCAGCTGTTCAATTCAAATGAATTAGAGATAGTTGAGCTACAACCATATCATTCATTCATTCATTATTCAATAGCTAGACATCGATCGGATTGAAGATCCGAGGAAGGATTGGCTTGCGGAACCGGATCGGGCTCCAGCTTCCGCTCAGCCCACTGATATCATGCTAAATGCCGTCAGTCAAGGATCCTGGGACATACTAATGTTTCAATGACGTCGCTAGCCTCCAGGATTCCCTCGTGTTGGCTACGGTCCTAGATCCATGCTGGTAAGTGCCTGACCAGCGTGTCATTTCCCTGGGGAAAGCCACATAGTGGTAGGGGCTTCGAAACCTGTCCAGTATATCATTTGGGGTCCCCCGCAAAATCTGAACGTCTAGATCTTATGATCAGCTTCGTTGATAGCTTGACTGGGTCTCACCGGGGTCGTGCTGCCTGAAATTCGCCAGTGGAACCAGCACAGTGTGCCTGGCAGGCATGTGGCTATCAAATTAAAACAGCAACTCCATGAGGTTCTTGTATGGAGAGAACCGGGAACCACCATGTGGAAACTACAAGCCATGCAGAATTCAACCATTTTCTAGAGTTTTATCTGCGCGGGTCAAACAGTGAATCGAGACATCTTGAGACATGGCCCGTCCCTCGACCCAACAAATGCCAGAGAGCGACGTAAGCTGCAACTGCCTGTTTCGCAACAAGGCTGAGAGATATACTCCAATCCAATTTCCATGGACTCCAATGTTCATGGTGTGTTTGAGAGAGAGAGAAATTGGGTTTTGGCTAGGCTACCGCATCGGTCCTCGTATTTCGGAGATCTGTGTGGGTGCGGTATATAATGGACCGCAATTATCGATCAGGGCTATGAAATGGTCCTCATTGCTACGGCACTCTTTGGACTAGAGTAGACTAGCATATGAGCCACGGCAATAGTTACTAGTGAACCTTTGTCTCGCATACGTGACCACCACTCAATGCTAGCTTATATACAAAGTCGTTAGACGGTACATATTACAGGGCTTGATGAACTCTTTAAAGAGCATTTCGGGACTGCTGAAGTGTGCACTATCAAAATACCATTAGCTTCGCTGGAATAAACTATTGAAGTCAATCTCTGCTAAATGCAAAGGATCCGAGACAGTGTCTTAACCAGTATGTCCATGCTTGTGTACTACCCTCAGTACACATCGGAAGCTGTCACTACTCGACAGACAACGCAGACGACTCTGGTCGACTGTACCAGGCCTTGATGCTTTGAAATAGTCCTTAGTCCCCCTCACAGATAGGATCTCTCCCTGGCAGGATTGTGGTCGGGGAAATCCGCCATACCGTACCAGTCGATACAGTATGGCTCCTGCACCGTTGTCGCTGTATGATCAATATTATAGAGATGAACCAAAACGAGGCTGCCCCTGTAAACCCGCTTGTCCAACACGATCATCTACGATGCAGCGTAGAGATTTCATCTTCATCATCATCATCTCCCACATTGACAGCGATGTTTGTGCGGTTTGCACTGCCTACACCGGATGTCCCCGAAATGGAAGGATGTCTTAGGTAAGCAGCAGCCGAATTCCGCCTAGTCGAAGGGGAAAGTTTGTTCCCAACATGTCAAGTGGTTGAAGATAGCAGAATCTCCTGTTTCCTCCAGCTCCTCTGCATAGTCAATTGGACTCACTCCTCTCGCCCATCATGTTGTTCCGAGCTGCGTGGACCCGTCAGGCCGCGCCTTTGAGACGTCAGGCTTTTGCTCCCCTTGCCCGTCGATCCGTTACCACCGATGCCGCCTCCGCGCATGCTGAAAATATTCCGCAGGTTTGTTGAGAACTTGGATGAAAAGAGTTCTGGATGCTAATTGTGGTCGCGATATCTCTGTAGGAGGATGAGAAGCCCTTCACCATCCGTCTCTCCGATGAGAGCTTCGAAACATACGAGATCGATCCTCCTCCATACACCCTTGAGGTCACCAAGAAACAGTTGAAGCAGATTTACTATGACATGGTCTCGACAAGGTATGCTGTGCCACCCCACTGGGGATCTTCCTTGGCATCACTCTCCATCTAACGTGGTCGACCCCCTTTACAGGCGCATGGAGATGGCTGCCGACCGTCTCTACAAGGAGAAGAAGATCAGAGGTTTCTGCCACTTGTCGACTGGCCAGGAAGCCGTCGCTACCGGTATCGAACATGCCATCACCCGTGACGACAAGATCATCACTGCCTACCGGTGCCACGGTTTCGCCTACATGCGTGGTGGTTCTGTCCGCTCCATTATTGGAGAGCTTCTGGGCCGCCGTGACGGTATTGCCTACGGCAAGGGTGGATCCATGCACATGTTTGCTCCCAACTTCTACGGCGGTAACGGTATCGTCGGTGCCCAGGTCCCCGTTGGTGCCGGTCTGGCTTTCGCCCAGCAGTACAACGAGGAGCCCACTACTAGCATCGTCCTGTATGGTGACGGTGCTTCCAACCAGGGTCAGGTCTTTGAAGCCTTCAATATGGCCAAGCTTTGGAACCTCCCCGTTCTGTTCGGTTGCGAGAGTAAGCATCCCATTCAGTCTGGGTAGGAAAAAGAATGTGACAGAGGGACTGACTCTTTTAGACAACAAGTACGGTATGGGTACATCTGCCGCTCGTTCCTCCGCTTTGACCGAATACTACAAGCGTGGTCAGTACATCCCCGGTATCAAGGTCAACGGGATGGATGTCCTGGCCACCATGGCTGCCGTCAAGTACGCTAAGAACTACGCCGTCGCCGGCAACGGACCCCTGGTGTTCGAGTATGTCACCTACCGTTACGGTGGTCACTCCATGTCCGACCCCGGCACCACCTACCGTAGCCGTGAGGAGATCCAGCGCATGCGCAGCACCCACGACCCCATTGCCGGTCTCAAGCACAAGATCCTGGACTGGAGTGTCATGACCGAAGACGAGCTTAAGAATCTGGACAAGGCCGCCCGTGCTCATGTCGATGAGGAGGTTGCCATTGCCGAGGCGATGCCCGTTCCCGAGAGCACCCCTCGCATCCTCTTTGAGGATATCTATGTCCGTGGCAGCGAGCCCCGGTGGATGAGGGGCCGTACCGTCGACGAGACCTTCTACTACTAGAATGTGACGGACGGCAGGGGGCTAACTTGTAACGATAAGCAAATTAGCCGGGGTTTGGAATATACAGATTCAAATAAAAACAGAACGTGACTTGGCGGGCTCCTGTGTAGCAATACCATGCATGTTTTATTATTGTAATTTAGCCGGGAATTTATGGTTTTGCATTTTTATTATCTCTCTTCTCTAGTAGCGTGAGGAATATACTATTGGAGATTACAAATATAGAGTACATTGCAGGTCCATTTTCAATCCCCTATTGATAGTAGTCTTGTTATTATATCCATAACTTGAACAGAATATGAACATGACGGATGTCCGTGGGTATCATCAATACAACAATGAAGCATGAGAGACAGATCAACCCGGCTCCTGTCTCAACATCTCCAGAATCATCTCCTGAGTTCTCTGCACAGAATCCAGCTTCTCCTCCAACGTGGCCCGATCCCTTTCCAACTCATCGCGCATCTCCCGTCGCAGTTCCTCTTTCAGTTTCTTAATGACGTCCGACGAGATCGTCGGTCCTGCATCCTCGCCGTCGGGCGTCCCGTCGGACTCCACGTCAGACGGTCGCGCGGTTCGCTGCTGAGCCCCTGACCCGGTGAGGAGCGAGGAAACCACCGGCGACGAGGAATGCGCTGCTTCCGGATTGACCGTGTCGAGATGTTTGTTCAGCTTGCCTAGCGTCTCCAGCACCGCGGTCATCATGCCGTTGTCCGCTGTCCCCATGGGTGATGATGCTGGTGGATGGGGTGCACGTCCTGCTCCTGCTGCTCCCACGGACGTCGATGTCGGGGTCGAAAACATATTGTCAAACCCGGGAGGTAATCGTACAGCGGCGTTCTGCGCCGGAGTCATCATTGGAGGGAGAGATGGCATCGTCGATGGACTCTGACCCAATCTGTGGTCCGAGACCGGACCTGACGTTGCCTCCCATGACCGATGCCTTCTTTTGCGAGGACGACGCGAATCGCGCTTCTCAATACGACGAGCTTCCGCCTCCTCCCAGCGCTGCCATGTCGGTATCCATGCATCCACCGCAGCACGCCATCGCGGATTCGACATATCATCGGCCTCGCTGGTGCCTTTCTCGCGCTGATCTTCCAGGAATTTCATCCGCTGTTTCGTCACTACCTCGACCTTGCGCCGCACCGAATGCCACGAGTACGGATGGCCCTGGTCTCGCGTGAACTCCGCGGTCACCGTCATCCACCATTTACACAGCGTACTACGCTGTCCGAACTCCTCCGCGTGTCGATTGCAGATATCAAAGAGTATCACTTCCTCCTTGGTCGTTAATCGCTTGCCATGTTTCCGTGCCAGATCTGTCGCCCCCCGTCCTTCTTCCCCTGCTGCTGCTACTACTGCAGTCGCCATCACTTCTGGGTCAAGGCTCATCCCTTCTCCCTCATTCCCCATCGACATCCTCCCCGGTATATGCCCATGAATGCGTCCATCATCCCGACCAGACCTCCTCATCTCCTCCCGATGCATATTCTCCCCAGGAGATGAGGCATAATCCGGGTCTCCCGATCCACCACCTCCAGGCCCCTCTCGCGGTCCACTATCCGACTGCTCGCTGTCCGAGCTCTCCATCGTCTCCATCTGCTGCCGCTGCTGTTGCTGCGACGATGGTCCCAGAGCAGGTCGTCTCGTATCCACCACGACCGACAAAGCCGAATGACGAGCCTGCGAATGCGACCGCGAGTGGTGCTGCGTATGACTCTGCGCATGAGGAGGAGCATGTTTCTGCGATCCGGGCCCGGGACCGGAACCAGGATTCGTGGTATTATTCCCCGTCTGACCTATTCGTAGATTCGTCGACGAAAGCGTAGGCAGAGTCGGCGCTGCTGCTGCTGCTGCTGATGTTCCCGACCGGGACATCATCGAGGGTAACCATCGTAAATGGGGCATTTGAAATGATGAACGGGATGTCGTTCCAGAGGATTCTAATCTGGAGCTGCTTCCCCCGACTCCTCCTGGTCCTGTGGTGGCTCCGGTGCTGCTTGCTCCTCCTGTTGCTGTTGCTCCCCCCCCTGGAGCTGCAGCGGCAGTCGCACTGTGACTGGAGGATCCATGCCAGGGATACATTGATGAAAAATTGATAATAGTCCGCTGGCGATGACCGCCGCTTGCTCTTCTCTTTCTTTCTCTTTCTCTGTATCAAGTCCTGCTTGTTGGATCCGATGCCGCGGTCAATGGTTGGCGGAATGCAAAAATCCTCTCCTGATCTGCAATTTTCGCGTTGGAGCGTGGTTTGTTTGCCGTTGTGGGTGTATTTTTCAGCACTGCGTATTGTGATTGCATGTATTCTTCATATCCATATGTATTCTTCTTCAGATTCATATTCATATTCATATTCATTCATCTACTGTATTCTTCATAGTCGTTAGATCGAGTGTCTGTAATGGATACGTTATGATGAGCGAGGTAATTGCTGTATGCGCCGTCAGAAGAATGAAATTTAAACTTGTCTTTAAAGTAATGCATTTACATTCCATATAGTTCTCCTCACAACGTCAGCCAGACCAACGCTTTTCTTCAGAGAGTAAGCAGAGATAGGTAGAAGTAGTATAGATACATTGTGGAGCACCGTCAGATGCAAGACCAACGAGATGAAGAGTTAAAGCAATAAAAAATAACCCCGACACCCAGTAATATCACACGGTAGAACATGCCCAGAAAGGGAAAATGAGAAGACAAGACAAGAAATGAAATTAGCACCGTCATGCAGGACTCCATCTACCGTCGTCTCAGGTACCACACAAAGGCTGGCGTGGTCACTTGCTCGCTAAACGGCGAGGGCACCTCCGCGACGCCAGGTCGAGCCACCGGGTGTCGCAGGTACACCGCCGCACAGATGCTATGGTTAACCTCCAGGTAGCGGGGGATGAAGGCGAAGGCGCTCATGTAGTCGCGAGGGCGCCACGGGGTTGCGTAGGGCTTCGTGCTGTCAATGGGGTTGTCACGCATCTGTACGAGCGCCCGCTTGAGCACGTCGAACTCCTCATCGCTCAGCTCAGACGTGTCCACCTCCTCTTCGGGGTTCTCGGCGGCCTTCCGGAAGGCCTCGCTCAGTGCCTCTCCAGGCTTGGATTCACCATCAGCGGCTGTCGAAGCCTTGTCGCGTGACTGCTCCGGCTTGGATTCCTTGGTGTTCTTCGATTCTTTTCCCTCGGCCCGCTTGGCCTTCAAGAGCGTGGTCAGCTCCGAGAACTGCGTCTCCAGACTGTCGGTAAGAACAGTGCTAGAATCGGAGCGAGATAAGACTCGTTTGATCGCCTTCTGGAAACCTCGAAGCTCCTGCTTGCGTTTGGCGGGAAGCACCTGTTTGTTGCCAGCCATGATGACCTTGGCCTGCTCCAGCAGAGCCTTCAACATCTCCCGGGGGTTCTCCTCGTCCTTCTTATCCTGGCCCTCGTTCTCCGATTCCTTCTGTTTATTCGACTCCTCGACAGCTGCCCCCTCCTCGGCGGCCTCCGCTTCCTGGGTCTCCGCGGCCTTTCTCCGGGCCACCCGGGTTTCTCGACGTTCGTGCTTGTCTTTTGGAGCACCGGTAGCAAACATGACACGTTCGGGTTCCACCTGGAAGAGATCACCGGGGTTGAGGAGGTAGCCGGGATATCTCATCTATAAAAACAAGCAATGGTTAGCATTGCCCTAGTAGGTCCAGTCCCTGGTTATAGCACAGGACAAAAGTGCTTACCTTCTTTCCATTCACAGTCACCGCACCATGGATGACGAACTGTCGAGCCTGTCGGGTGCTACTGGCAAACATTGCCCGGAAGATAGCCACATCCAACCGACGCTCCAAAGGAGCAAACGTCATCTGAGTGTAGGGGGTTAACCGGGTTGACGTGCGTCGCTGGTTCGTCTCCGAATCTAGGGAGAGACCCGATCCACGGCCGGCAGCCATCGCCGATCCGTCATCCTGCGCCAGTTTGAAAGGGTCCATGGGTACCACGCCGCGAAGACGGGGGGAGAACATCCGTTGCCATTGAGCCTCCGGGACCTGTTCACCATGGTATGCTCGAGCAGCGGACTTGGCTGCCCATTTCTGTTGGAAAAAGGTCTGAAAATTAGTGTTGGCGATGCGCATCCGCTGAAGGTTGAACAAGTTGTATTTGCTCCATGATTGACGGATTTTCTAAGGTCGATAGGACCAGCCTGTTAACATTGAACAAGAACAACAATGGCACCACGTTTGAGGGTGGACCTACCGGCTTGAACACCGGTTTTAGCGGCGTAGTAGCCCTGTTCCTCATGGTGGGCGAGTGGGCGAGTGGGCGAGCGAGTGGCCTGCAACGACAAAGTCTCTCTCCTGCTCCGTTCATTGCTCCATCCAGATTCCGCAGCCAAAACTTCGCATCGAGCACGTGACGTACTGCACGTGATGTTGTGCCTTGAGGGCCAGAATACTCAGGCAGCCATGAACAAATTATTGGTGGGATTTGATTGGCTACCACAGTCTCGCTTACCTTAGCGTCATGCCTATGACCCCACCGGCCCCTATATAATCCTCCACGTCCCCTAACCTTTTGATCTTTTTCTTCTTTCTTTTCTTCATACTTACCTTGTTTGGGTGGCTGCGATCAAGAAGGCGGCCCACCACGGATTGGTCCCTGCATTGCACAGCGCGGCGGAACAGTCCGTTCAACGGCCTTCGGGTCATTGACAGGCGTATTCTTTGGCACTTTCCACTTTGTGGTTTTTGAATTCTTTTCATCATTTCTTCGCCTTGCGCGAGGGCATGGAGAAGAGATTTGAAAATAATAGGTTTGTAATCTTGTAAGTTCTAAAATGGGCCGCCTGCTTCAGAACCAACTGAAACTGGACAAAATGTCAGCGGCTGACTTGGGCCTGGCCATAAATGAATGGCCTTCTGGTTCAGGGAACACGCTGCCTGAATGTGTGTTCTGATGCAAGAAGCCTTAACTAGAGACCCGCAACATCTGTACCCTACTACGCCTGCAGAAGAAGCTTAATTGGAAATTCTAAGCCAGTTCAAGATCCTGGAAGTTGTTGGCCTATGTCTACTACGGAGCAGACGTTGAGAGGGCAGTAAATCATGTGACATGTTTCCCGAATGGAATTATTTAGGTGGTTGTATGCTGCTGTATGAACGGAATGGAGGCAAGCTAACTCCCTCATCTTCTAAAACATGCACATTTTAGTCATATTCTCAGACACTATTCTGTCAAAAGGCCTTTTCCAGCTCTCTCCTGTGATAATAACCTGGGTATAGTCCTCTGTTTAGTTACAGCAGGTGCCTAGAACATGGGATATTTGACTCCGGTAAACTTATGGATTAATCGGCACTGGGACTGTAGGAAGGCGATAGATTATACCTCTATGAAGATACATGCGAGATTATCGTCATTCAAAATCAGAAATCGGAATCGGAATCGGAATGCTTAAATGGGGGAGGGCCATTGCCATTCGGAACACCGCCCATATATATCCATCTAAAATTCATGCCACTGCCGAAGTTGCTGGGCAGCCCATCATCATCACCATCATCATGTTGCTCGTCTACGTCAACCCACTACCATCAGTCAACCGTCAGTGTCAGCTGCTTGGTTCAGTGTAAAGGCCTCTAGTGTTTAGCTCACCTCGCTGAAATGAGTTCGTTTCTTTCTTGCTAGTCAAGCGAGGCCGATATTTGATCAAGCTACTTGTCTTTTGAAGAGAAATAAAATGCGAGCGTGTAGTGGGCTGGAGTCTACTACTATGCTCAGGGATAACTTCCCCGTAGAGATCTATCTCAGAAGTATAATTTCTTTCCTTATACCTTTCGTGGCGTCACCAACAGTCACCTCATAGGATATGTGTGTCGGTTGTAGACTTCATTTCACAGTGTCTGCATTGATCAGATCGATAGTGAAGTAGACTACCTTTTTTTTTTTTTTTTTTTTGTTTTTTCATCTAAAGGAGCAGAATGTTGAGCCAATATGACTGCGATAGATGTTACCTTGTAGATCTGATATATACGCAGAAAAAAACAAGGGAGTATGTCAACCCTTCTGGATGCACTGAGATTGTTGGTAAATAGATACCGCTTCAGGACTAGCAGAGAGACGGTAGTACTCTGTAGTACATAGTAAATGTAGGTATTAGGTGCGTGCGGGAGGAACGTTATTTATAGACCTAAGACAAGTGTCGACAGGGTTCTCTTATTGCCCAGTAGAACTCCGTCTAGCAGTCATCGACAGCTACTGGAAAGTTTCTGTCATCTATTGCGCTTATATAATTTGGAGGGGCTAGATGAGTTATCCTATAGATTTGTTAAATGAGGCCAGACACGTTCCAGAGGTTCTTGAAAACTTCAATTATAACTAGATCCACTACCAATCTAAATGTGAGGAGAGAATGTCACTATTCTGTGCAACGTCGTAGCTCTGTTGGTTGCAATGCTGACATGGCGATCGTCGTCGATTATTTTGATGACGTTGACTATGGTGACTACTAGATGAAAATATTGCGTAAATGCATCTGGAATAATTAGGGATGTTAGGAAATAGGCTCAACGGGTGACTAACAATCAAACTGAGGCAGAAAACAGCATCACGTGGTGTTACGAAGTATATTCGAACGGTAGAAAAAAGGATTGATGAGAAGGGGGAATTATATGTAGTATATCACATAATTTGTAGATTCATTGTGTCTAATATGCGAGGTACACTAACTACTGCTTAAAGTTTACCCATCCGCAGATATGTCCAGTTCATCACTTTTCCCTTTAGCACTCGAAAATACCTCCTGTAAAGCCTCCGCTTCCTGGGGATTCACAGCATCATCGAGGATCTCATGCGCCATTTCCACCGTCTCATCCTCGATCTTGGCCTCCAAAACCAGCCCTTCGCTGAATGCCAGCCGGGTTAAGACGACCAGGAACTTCTGTTTCCCGCCCGCCACGCGGCCAAGTTTGGCCTGCAGATCGGTGTCGGGGTGACGCTTGAGAACGCCGTAGATGAGAGACATCAACCCATTGACCAGGTATGCATGCAGGCTCTGATCGGGCGGCGAGTAGTATAGGGCGTCTAGCTCGTCATGCATTGCCCGGAACAGTCGTGCTATGACGGTGGGGTGAGAGGCAATGACCGAGCTACCATGGGTGCTGGCGGGCACGGAGACATTGAAAGCAACGCATGTCAGCAGAGACAACGCCTCCAGCCGCATATTGCAGACCTCGATCGGCGTATAAGGGGGCTCTCCTTCGTCGACATATGGCTTCTCACTCAAGAGATTTGCCACACGATCCACAATGTAGTTCTCGTTGGCAATCTGGTCCTGCTCGGTATCCTGGACGGAACCAAACGACTGAGCACGAACGCTGGTCGTCAGTAGGTTCAAGGTTAACATAATGTCCCTGATAGGCTGCGAGCAATTCAGCATCATCAGCACGAAATCGTAGCGCATGTATCGCCAAAACTTTTCCAGATCCCGGTCAATATGCACGCATCTACTGACAATCTGGAACAACAAACCGAGAGCATCGGTAGAATCCACGAGAGGCTCTAATTCGGATAGGGGTGTCTGCCGAACTTGCCCAAAGCTTTGCCGCGAAACCGGCGAGTGCTTGAATCGGGGGATGGCATTGACGTCCCCGGACTCTTGCAATACGGGCACGAGATGCTCGATTAATTGAGGGACCACCGACGTCGCTTCCACATCGAGAATGCGCCGCATAATTCCCATAAACATCGGGACTGGCACGAAGAACTTCTCTTTCAAAGCGCGAGACCAGAGGGATATTATTGCTCGCGCATACTCGGTTAGGTTGTTGTCCATGCGAAGGCTGTTCGTTTCCTCTAGCAGGATGGTGGACAGCGTCTGCTCCGGGTCCGACGGGAATTTCAACCGCGCCATCACTCCAATATCAGGCTCGTCATTGGGAAACGTTCGGTGGTTCAAAATGAGCTTCATCGACAGCGAATGAGATACCTCATCGTGAAGTGCAGGCTTAGCGCGTGCAGCATGCACTGTCGCACTGTCCGACACGTTGGGGTCAGGGTCGGGGTCAGGGTCGGGGTCGACTGTCATCGTTGCCGCTTGCGGACTCAGCTGCAAAGGGGTCGGGCTATCCTGGCTTGCCCTTCTCTTCCTTTTCCCGGGAACCGTCGGCGTCATCCGCTTCGGTCGTGCTGACTTGCTGGGCGATACAGCAAGAATCTCCTCATCCTCGAATCCGTCGCGGAATGGCAGAACTTTGGCCTTCTTAGGCGTCACAGGAGGCGCTTTCTCGTTCAGTCGGCCCTTCGCCTTCGCGTTGCTGATCCGCATAGACTCTTCGGCCAAGTCTTGCTTTAAAAATGCGTTCTCCGTCGCCAGCATCTTGCCTTCCGCACGCACGGCTTCTATCTCCTCCTTATGCCTGGCCACCTCCTCAGCCATCGTCTTTCGTACGGTAGCTAATTGTTGCTCATAGTTGTCGGTCAACTTTGCCTGGTTGGACCGAATGATTGCGATTTCTCCCGCCTTGGTTTCCGCGACGGATTTAACGGTGGCCAGCTCTTCCATCAGTCGCTTATACCGTTCATTTTCCTGCTCCAACTGTCCTCAAAGAATTAGTCGTGCAATTGTTCAGAAATGGAATTCTCCTAGTGTTACCTTTTCGGCGGCATACTCGGAAGCCTTTTGGGGATCGGGGTAGTGGAATTGATCTGTTTCAACCTCCATGAGATCTGGCAGAGTGTCGTCGAATTGTCGACTATCGTCCGCCACGGCAGGGCCATTTTGCGGCAGATTGGACTGTTCAGTAAAAGCCACCGGCTGATTCAACGCAACTGTCGGCTCATTTTCAACATCTAGGACATCTGCATCCAATTCACCCACATCCAAAGCGCCGTAATCGTTGGTCAATCCGGTGTGTAGGTGCGCAGGCGGCTGTAACGTAGGGTGGGAAAGATCACCCGAGTGTGAATTCCGAGGTGCTTGGTTAATCAAACTCCGAGAAGGCCTGCTAAGTTGAGATGTATGCTGTGACTGAGCCCAGTTCTGGGCTTGGTTCGCTTGGTACGCGTTCTGCTCCAGTTGCAGTAATGTACTGGGGGGCAGATCGTCAAAGCCATCGTCAGAAAAGAAGTCATCCTCGTTGTCTTCCATGCCCCTGGACGCAGAATCGCCATGAAGGAGGGAGTTTTGGGGGGAGAATGGCTGGTGGTGGTTGGAAGAAGGAAGACCGAGGGTGAAAACTGATGTCTCTAGAGTCACCTGCGCGGCACGGGGTTTCAGCCTCTTTTCTCCTCCTCGCTTCTTCTTCTCTCCTTCATCAACCCATTACACCACGTTCAATGTGATATCTGGCGGGAATTGTTTCGTTTCGGCTCTTGCATTCCCCGTTTGTGGTTGAGTGCCGACCTTTTTCCCTTTCTCCTCCGACCGTATCCGGTCGCTTTATCACATGAAATTTTACTAAACGGCGATCACTCCCTCGCTCCTCTCTTCCTTTTCGCTCCCTTTTCTCTTCTTCCCCCCTGCTCATAATCTTCTGGCTGGGCCCATTCGCTACCCCGGTTTTCCCCCAAAAGTTCTTTTTTTAAATTTTCTAAACTAGGAACTTCCCCTCCTTCCCCGCGTTTGCAACGCATCCTCCCCATCTCACCCCCCGGCCGATAGATTCCACCATGTCCAAATCGCGTCGGAATGTCAGGTTTCAACGTCGGGCGTCGAACGGCAGTGAAACTCGACGTCTGAGTATTTCTGATGCCAGTGATGCTGCCTCAGAACCCGGTAGCCCGTCGAAGAATGGTGCCGTGTCTAAGCAAGCGACAATTCCCGAGGAGGTGAGCATCCAGGTGGCTCGGTTTGTGGTTGTTGGGAAAGGCTGACAGCTGGATCAGAAACCCGAGCAGCCTCCCCTGTCCGAGTATGAGAAAAAGAAGCAGACCTTTATCACTCGCACGATATGGACCTTCGTGATGATTGCCGGTTTCTTCATCGCCATGTTTTCAGGCCATATCTACGTCATTGGTATCGTCACTGCTATCCAGATCGTCTCGTTCAAAGAGGTCATCGCCATTGCCAACGTTCCCAGCCGCGAGAAGAACCTGCAGTTCACGAAGTCGCTCAACTGGTACTTCCTGGCTACGACGATGTACTTTCTATACGGCGAAAGTGTCATTTATTATTTCAAGCATATTCTCCTGGTTGACAAGGTGTTGCTGCCCCTGGCGACCCACCACCGATTCATCAGCTTTACGCTGTATGTCATGGGTGAGTTCATAAACAATTCAGTTGTGTCTGAATGCCGCTTTCTAAGATATTGCCTTTAGGATTTGTCTTCTTTGTTGCTTCTTTGCAGAAGGGGCATTACCGGTTCCAGTTCACTCAGTTTGCCTGGACTCATATGGCACTGTATTTGATTGTTGTGCAGGCACACTTCGTCATGAACAACATCCTGGAGGGGATGATCTGGTTTTTTCTGCCGGCGTCCTTGGTTATCACAAATGACATCTTCGCCTACGTGTGTGGGATCACATTTGGCCGGACTCAACTCATCAAATTGTCGCCCAAGAAGACTGTTGAAGGATTCCTGGGTGCCTGGATCTGTACGGTCATTTTTGGCTATTTCATGACAAATATCTTGATGCGCTACAAGTACTTCATCTGTCCGGTGAACGACCTGGGGTCCAATGTTTTGACAGGACTTGAATGCACTCTCAATCCAGCCTTCGTACCTAAGCCGTATTCGCTCCCGGGATGGACTGGACTGGGCAAGACCTTCTACATTGAGCCCATGCAGTTTCATATCTTGGTCTTTGCTAGCTTTGCCTCGCTCATTGCGCCTTTCGGTGGGTTTTTTGCATCCGGTCTCAAGCGGACATTCAAGATTAAAGATTTTGGCGAGTCAATCCCCGGCCATGGCGGTATCACCGATCGCATGGACTGTCAATTCATCATGGGCTTCTTCGCATACATGTACTACCATAGTTTCATTGCCGTGTACAAGGCGAGTGTCGGCGACATCATCGAGACCACCATTAACGGTCTCATGGTGGAGGAGCAGCTCGAGGTGGTCCGTGGCCTGGGCAAATACCTTTACAACCAGGGAGCGGTTTCCGAGACGGTTAGTATATATGCTCACTCGCAGATTTCACGCTCAAGTGCTGATCATGTATAGATGCTGGATTGTCTGAATACCGAACTCAAACGACGATGAATGTTTTGATAATAACCCACCCATTTCCATTCTATACATCAGTGACGAACTTCAACATTCCCCCTTTTGACATTGTCCTGGGTGATTACTCCGGAAGCAAATTCGCAAACCACGAAATATCCTTTTCTTTCTATTTTAATTGAATGTTCTTTGAATGTTTCCTGGAACTTCAAGGAACCTCACCATTTCTTCAACCTTCTACATTCTGTTTCCTGCACCAGGTCGCACTAGGATACACGTGTTTCGTCTATATTTGGGGTGCCGTATGCACCGTTATATCTTCCCCCACTTGTCGTCGCATTGGGTCATTGGTGTAAACATGTCCGGGAAAAACGGTCGGGTCCGGGTTTGGGTTCAGGTCTAAAAGAGATGGATGGGGATTTTTCTTTTTAATTTTGGCCGCCTCTTCCTAGCTTTTGCTGTCCATTTGTTACTGTTTCCGTCTGGGATGGAATGAGATCATGTGTCTACGCAAATCGTGTAAAATCAATCGTATATAAAACAATACAAGAGTGGGTGATATCCTAGGCATGGGTTCTAATCCGATGTAACAACGTGATGAGTACTCCGTACTGATATTGCGAGTAATCAAATGTCTCTACACACCACGGAACATGATACGTGTAAGATAAGATAGGACAATCAAACATCCCCTACCATGTTCAGTCTCCATCCACCGAACGGTATACTTGGGTAGCAAAGCAACCCTACCCCCATCCCATCTCCCCGGGGATAAAACCTTCGTGTCGCATATTGGTGCATCATTCTTTCATCCACTGTTTCCATCCCCCCTATTCACTCGCATCGGCATGAGGTATGAGCAAGGTGACGAAGAACCCAGATTATACTCATCGAGTGATATGGATTGCCACCGCATTGGCACCTTTAATGATGACACTCTTTTATGGAATAGAAGCGCAGGACGGGAACCAAGCGGACTTAGGGTATAGCACATAAAATGTGACGATGTCCGATGACTACGGCTGCGGCTGGGGTTATTGTCAAGATCAAATCACGGGAATTGCGAGATTCAGAGCATGTGCGCTGGGCGAGCAGTCATAAAAATGCCACTGTTCATGTCAGATGTATAACCTGTTTGGTCGAGGTCTGCCAACCAAGTCTGCAGAGATAGAGGAAAATGGAAGCAAGGAAATCGGCTGATTAGGTTGATTCGGTGTTGCAAATTGCGACTCTTCATTCTTCGACTTCATATTCCTCCATTTCGACCTTAAAGTATTCAGCGACGTGGGTCTTCTCCGCATCAGCAGACTCAGGATCGATCGTAAAGCGCACGGCACCATCGCGACCCTTCTCGCCCGGTTTGGGTCTCTCGCCGCTGGCGGAGACGGGGATGAGCGGGTGGAATCGCGATTCACCGTATTGGGTGGCTCTGGGGTGTTTGCCGCCGCTCTTAGAACCATTAGGAGTTTGGAGATCCCGATCGTGCACCCAGTTCGTGTATCTAGAAAGACCTTGTGCTTCCGCCTCTTTGTTGAGAGGAATCCGAACCTTGAGGAATCGGTCAGCGGGGAAATGAGGGCCAACGGTTGTGGAGCCGCGGTTGTGCGTGTAGAGTTCTAGTACATCGAAAAGGGTTTCTAATCCGGTGTGTTGATTAGATAGACTATTAAGGAAGATGTCAAGACGCAACCATACCTATAACCTCTTCCCGGCTCGTTTTCCACTTCTCATAGTCCACGCCTAGCTCGACGGGCTCGGTTCGTTGGTCTAGCAGACGACCTGCCAGTTCCAGAGACGCGAATGCCATTGTAGATGTGGTCTGCTTGATCGGCGCAAAGGTGCGGTAGAGGTCCTGTGAAATGCGATAGGCGGTGCTGGAGACCTCGGATTGCGAAGTCAGGCCGTACTTCCGAGCGAGTTTGATTAACGTCTTCTGTGGATGCCGTGTTCGGAAATCAAAGCCCGATGCCTCGAGCATGAGCCTCTCCAATCCAATGATGCCTCGAGCGTGTGCCTCGAAAACCTGGTTGTCGGGGGACATGTGCTCCGATGGCGGGAGTTTAAGATTGTATGCAGCGCATACGATCTCCTTGGATTTCTTCAACGTGTCCTCGATCTTGCATGCCGTAAAAAGAGCGGCCGCGGCGGCATCCTGCATTATCGGAGGTCGTTAATACAAGATAGATGGGAGACGAAAGCTATAGCTACCATGTAATTGTACTCGTTGTCCGGATGAACAAGCCGGAATCGATGATAATACACGACAGCTGTGTTAAAGGTGCGAATAGGTCTAAAGTTGTCAGTCCTGCTTGTATCAAATAATACTGGTGTATCTTTTTGTTTGCCTGTCTCTTCATTTTCTTGCTAGGGACAGCTCACTGCTGGAAACACATACAGATAGAGTACGCGGCGGACATTGTCAATCCATGTCACGCCCTGCAAACGCAGCGCTTCCTCGCGCAGAGGATTAACCCCCATGGCCGCGATACATTTCTGGATAGTTTGTTCGAAAATGTACGGCTTGGCTACCTGGATGAAAGAAGGATGAATTGAAGGCGGATCCGGTACGGCGGGGTCAGACCCCAAGAGACTGGCATCGTCCTTCTTCTCCGGTGCCATCCTGGTGGCCTACTGTATCAGTTCTGCTCGACTAAACGATGATGATTAGGGAGAGATTCAATTCGACTCGGATTAAATGGACTTGATCGTAAATTGATGGTCATGTGACCGGCGAATAATTCCCCCGGTATTTCTGTACATAGGCATACATGACCGTACAGAGTTCTGACTACGTAGATGGAGCAATATTCATCACAACGGATATAATAGAAACTTTCTAATTTAGTTTGTATATAGTATGGAACTATTCATCCCTGCGTGATATAGGCACCACCAACTGACGTGTGGGTTTAGGATTTATAAAGCAACGTTAAAAGTCCGCTGGTCAGTAGAGACATAAATTGTTAAAACTCCCTATATGACCTACTAGGAGCCCTAGTTTTTAGTAGTAGTCGAATGGTTTGTCTTGACATAATCAACCCAGTCCAACATACACTTCTGATAGCTGATGTAAATCGTAAGCTTCATGGTCGAAGATGAGCTGCTCGTCTTGTCACCCCGTCGGACCCGGATGCTGTGCGGAACACTGAGGTTGAAGACGGCATGTCATGAAGAGACATTTGTTGCTGTTGGCTCGGTTCTGGATTCTTCGAGCGCTGAACGACCCAGGGCAGGAAGTTGAAAATAGCACCGCAGACAAAGACACCTATCCAGAGGGCAAGCTCGGTGCCATATATAACCATCCCCAAGATGTCGATACTTCCTTCGAACACTAGATATGTATCAAAAAACGAAGTGCCTCAGCCCAAGGACAGGTTACATACGAACAGATACTAGTGAGAATAAGTCTCCAGCAGCATCGATGCCTACGAATACAAAGCTGATTCCTCGTACAGTGCGGTGGAGATAGATATCCCAGTAATGCCTCAGCACACCCGCTGCAAGCAGAGAGGCGCTGAGGACAGCCATTAAGATAGTCGGCCATTCAATGGCACGTCTCTTCGAAGCTTGTAAAGCAAAGATTAGCGCCACTTCAATGGCGCCTAAGGTCAAGAGAAGTGAGACAACAGCCGCAATACATGTCATGGCTGTTCGTTTCTGGTTCCGGGTCAAGGCGATCAACATGCAGAAAACGTAGGCTTTGTGTAAGCCAGCTCACCTTGCCATAGTAGAGACACTGTGCCCATGTCACAAGACTTAGAAAAGTGAGAATTTGAGGTTGGATTCTAAGAGCCACATTCAATTCTTCTACAATATTGTATACTCCAAGGGGGACCCCAGCGATGGCCCATAGGAGCATCATTGATGGCTGTAGGCCCTCCGTGTTGTGTCGTTGATAATTGAAAATAATCTGAGGGATCAGCTACGGGAGTCAGTATAACCGAATCAGGAACCAAGGAGAGTCTCAAGCTAGTCTAACCTGGACAGACCAGCAAATCTACACAGAAGGAATTAGCCACATCAACGAGGAATCAGGAGCAATAAACTGACAGCACCTATTGTACCCAGAACATTTGCTGCAATGGGAACATCCATGTTGCCAGAGCAATAAATCAAACCGTGTACTGGGAAAAGGCATTTGAATAATGGGAGATTAGAAACTGTATGAGCACGTGATATAGAGAATCCTAGTATCCTGATTGGATACTTCTTGTATACAACAGTGGTATATTAATTACTGGGGTGCTTTATCCCATAACAATATTAATATATTGTTCATATGACTACTCACAACTGCTATAATCATCTTCCTGCATAGATGGACACCTATAATAGGAGGTTTTTGTATCACCCCTTCTATCACTAAAAAAAGCACACACATGTATATATTAAACGTGAAAGTTATGGAACCCCCCGTCCAGCCCGACTGGCCTTAGCCATTTCACTCATTGCAATATTATCTGCATACCGTTTATATATAGGAAGATAATGCTGCACATCACTTATCGTATCTCGGAAACTCTTGCGCTCCTGCAGAGCCGTGACCCATTTCCTCCACCGCTGCCAGACTAGATCATCTGATCCTCCCTGTCCTTCGACCGGGACTCGGAGTCCTCCTGTTTTGAACTCATCGAAAACCCACAACCGGATCGCCCAGGGTCCAAGTACTAGACCTGGAAGACTGATCTGATCACCTAGGAAGAACGGACCTTGGGGATGCAACTCCCGCGTCCATTCCTTCAAGCACTCCAAGAACCCCTGTCGATGCTTCTCGATCCCTGCTTCGGTGTCCTCGCTCTCTGAGGACTGATATTGTAAGAAACGGTGAAAGGCAGGGATAAATCGCGAGGTCACAAAGTCTATACAGATGCGGACCCGGGCTCTCTCGTAGGGATCTGTCGGGAGTAGACGGGGACCATGGTCTGGGTAGGCTTCCTCGAGGTATTCGAGAATGACGTTGGATTCGTAGAGGGGCTTGCTTCCGCCCGGGGTGCGAATGGAGAGTGTAGGGATGAGTCCGCGCGGGTTCAAAGAGAGAAGTGACTGCAGTTTGTGGTAGGGGTTGACTTCAATGTACTGGTAGGGGATCTGTTTTTCTTCTAGTGCTAGCCAGACGCGTTGCACTGGAGGAGTCAGCGAATTGTTTCCAGTCCGGTGGAACGGTTATGGCTTAAATGTACCGAATCTATGTACCGATTCAAACCGATACTGTGAGAAAGGACCGGTGACAAAGGAGCGGAAAGTAGGAGATAGGGGAAACATACGGACAAAACTATCCTGCGTACAGCTTCAACGGCTGCTCTGCCTGATGTTTGTCGACCAGGGCTTTGGCCGGTCCCGTTGCTTCGGGGTATATGGCAGCATCAGAAGGCAATGGCATAATGATCAAGGCACGAGATTCCTAGGGGAGAGAGAGAAGTAATGTATCGAAGAGGAATGTGATAAATGAATACATGCTTACTTACTTCGCACATCTACTCGCGCCATTATTAATGGCAGGCTGATGCAAAGAACCCCGCCTCGCATTGTCTGAACATCATTTCCGGGTAAATGGGTATTACCTGAGAACTCATACAAAAAACCGTTAATAATAATGATAAAAAGAAGAAAAAATTTATATGGACTCTACGGTACATGAAGGTCATCAAAGGCTCCTATTAAATCCGAACTAATTACCGTACTTCTTGATCAGCTTCTGCATGATCGATACTGCTCCCGACCGATATCCAACACCAAAGATGGCATAGTGGTTTAGATGGTGATACCTAAAGACATTAGTCCACTGCAAAAAATAGAATAGGGAAGCATATCCATAGACTCACAGCTCGTACAGCCGCAGTCGGTCATCGTACTCCTCCACTGGTTCGGTCTTGGGCACAAGGCGATGATAAGCATTGAAGAACGACGACCCAAACCCTCCAAACATCTTCATAATCCCCAGATCATACTCACTATGGGCGTAGCATGCCGATGGATCGTAGACCACACCCCCGACCTCTTCATCTTCTTTTCGTCCACTCGCCACAATGCGTCCCCGATCGGCGTTGCCACTCCACAGATCCCCGTGGACTACCACAGGTGTAATCTCTTTTCCGTGTCCGTTCCTATCATATCCCAGATGTCCATCGCGCAGGAGGGCGGGGACGACTGTGTGGGCGGTCCGTTCGACGAGATCACGCAAGCCGACATCATGTCCATTGCGCTTCTCCGAGGTCTCCAGGATCATCAGTAACCTCTCATTGGCGTAGAATTTCGCCCATGAATCGTGGTATCGGTTGGGCTGCTTCGTGTCGCCGCAGAAAGTGGGCACGGGGAATCCAAACTGGCGTTTCCCTGTCTGGGGATCTGCTGGCGCCGGAGTCGAATGGAGTTGACCTAGTCGCTGGGCCAGTGACGACTGATCGATTCGGCCGCCAACGCCCAGGTCCAGGAATTCGGTCGCCAGGAAGAAGCTCCTCCCATTGCCCTCTTCAAGGCACCCCCACGCCAGAGCGCGAGGGCAGAAGCCTGGCACGGAGTCTGCGATGGCGTTGAGGGATTCATATTCCCCGTGGAACATCTCTTCGGCCGCCTTCCCATCCCTCGAGGTTTTGACGAAATACCGTCGTTCTTCCTCACCACCCTGTCCATCGGAGGAAGGAACCGTGGCCCGAATGGCGCCTGTGTTGGTGAAACCGGAACCCAGTCCCGCCGTCGAGAGTGTGGCTTTGGACGGGTCTGGGAGGGAGAGCGCCCGTAAGAGAGAATCAGGTACAGGAGCCATTGATTGCAGATCGTTCACAAACGCGTCGGATCGAGGGAAATAGATAGACCTAAGTAAGAGGCATGAACGAAGGACTCTCGAACTGCGGAAACGGTTTTAATGGGATGGCGGTTACGTCACCCGTGTTTATCGATAACATCACGGCCTACAGAAGTCATGTGATCATCAACAATCAACAGATTCGCGTCTCTTTATACAGCCAGCCCAGCGCCTTCCATGATTCAATCACTCCCTAGTATGTTCCATCCTGTCACCAGTGCTTCTCCAGGTACATAACAAAAAAATTGGAAGGGGGGAAAGAGGATCGTGCTACGGATGCGTCAAAGAATTTACCAAATGCTGGGCTGTTTTGGTGCGTTCTCGCACGTCGAGATCCGGATCGTCCTCCAAGCTGGCCAACCGATCCGTCACTCCAATCGAACGTAGTTTGAAGGCTCGTTCTCGACAGCCTTCTCGGTCGCCTGCGTCATCTTCGTACGTCAGGTTGATCACCACCCAGACACAGTTCGTCCGCACATCGCGGTTGGCATGGTTGAAATAGCACATGAGATGCCGTAAAAGGTCTCGGTGCGAAACCAGGAGTTGGCGATGCCATGGGAGACCCGCAGCAAGGTGGATGATTACGTATGTCACGGCGACCAGGATTTCGGTCGGGACCTGAAGCGCTCGGTGGGCGGACGAGTCTCGTCGGTGCGGAAGCTGAATCGTGCGCGGTCGGAGCTTATCCGACAGGGCATCTAACATCAGATCCTGTCCAATTTCCGTAAACAGGTGGTCAATCATCTCCGAGGATCCAGGCCCGCAGACGAGATTGCGGATCATGTCAAAGGTCTGTTCTTGCACCGCGATGTCGTCCTGCCGAGCCTGCGTGGTTTGATCTAGGTCTCCATGCAATGCAAGTTTGCGCCGCCGGGTGACATCGGGGAGGAACATTTCGAGGCTCATCTTCGAGGGAGGTAATGTGTCGGACATTTTCATATCCTCATCACGGGCCTGCGAGTCTTCGACCGGATTTAACAAATCCACCTGTTCGCCCGCCGAGTTGGCTCTACTCATGCCTGCCGAGTTGCCATCCAAATCTTCGTCCATTCCCCGTTTGGCCAAAACACTTGTTAGGTCTTGCATGATCACTTGCTTGATCCAGCTGGGCCCCAGGCCATTGATTATCTTGACCTTAACATCATTCGTGGAGTTATAGGCGACATGTTTCAACGCCCACAGTGATTCAATGCGTAGTTTTGTGTTGTTCGAGTGGGCATGCTCGCATAGGATGGGGAGGATTTCGGCGGAGATGATGGCCTGTCCCGGTTAGAGTGTATCTAAAGGGATCAATGGGGAAGTGAAGGAATCCTACCTCTTTCATTGGGCTAAAGTCTAGTGCAAGGTTACAGATCACTGACGTGGCGGCTATCTGGACTTCAATGTCGGGGTGGCGAATCAAGACAAAAAGGGGGGTCGCTACACCGGCATCTATCAGGCTGGTTCTCAAAACGCTGACGGACCGAGTGAGCATCCGCGCCGCACCACAGGCAGCCAGCAAAGTCGGCGTAGGATTGCCATCCGCAGCAGTATTTCTAGCGTTCGAAGTCTCTGACGGTGGATCTGTCGAGCATGGTTTGAGCGAATCGATAATATACGGCACTACCCCATTCTCGCAGACCGCTTTGCGGTATTCGTCCTTAAACGGAACCAATGCTGCCAGCGCCTTTAGGATGTTCTCCCGGTATCGCATGACATGACAATGGATGGGCGAAAATCCAGGATTGCCGAGCCTGTATTCTGCCGACTGCAAGCCTGGACCCTCAGCTTCCTCCCCTTCAGCATGCCACATAGCCTTCGCCTTCTCGTGGATTGGATTATAGGTCTCTTTCAGCAGCTGAGACAGTCGCTTGATGGCTCCCCCGTCGGCCGCATGTCTCTGCAGTTCTTGGTCATCCATGACTAAGGTGGCTAGTACCGCAGGGGCTTCTTCTCGCAGACGATCGGACGAAGAGATCAGGCCGCCATACTGGACGTCATCATCACACGCCAACTCTTTATCTTTGTCCATCATCCGGATAAGGATGGGGATTAGCAAGTAACACAGCATCGAGACCCGATGTTTCTTAGTAAGGCCTCGACGGAACAAAACGGTGATAAGACGAGCTGCCATTAGCCGTGTCATGCCACTTTCAGCACGGATCACATAGAGAAGCCAGGGGATGAGGGCGTTTTCATCATCCTCAGAGCCTGGGGCCTCGAAAGCTGAGAGCGGGGTGGGAAATGACTGGCTGTGGCGGCGACGAGGGCCCTGGTGTCCTAAGGGCGGAAAATTGACTGTGCTCGTTGACGCTTTGTTTTGTGATAATGGGACAGATGGCAGGAGGTATTCCAGGGGGCTTGCCCCAGCATGACGAGGTACTGCAGACCCTGACAGATACGTCGAGCCCCATGGGCCTTTCTTTATATCTGACGGGGCAAACTCGGGTACTTGCTTCGGGAATACCGTGATAATCCCCGGAGACGATAGGAAGTGCTCCGCCCGCCACTTAGAATGCTCAATGATTACGGTGACAGCGCGAAGGATTGGAGCTAGTTTGGCTCCTGGGGGTGGAGCCAGAGGAAGTGACCCAAGAGCTCCTGGCTCCTGCACATGCGCCTCTGCACCCGGCAAAACGAAGCCTTGTGCAACGATGAAAGAGGCCACTTTCACAGCCAAGGCATCCAGCACCCCACACTCGGCCAACAGTGCCTTGTGAGCTTCTTCCGTGCATAATTTCCCAACAAGAGCTGCAGCCAGCTCGATAGCCATCTGCTTCTCATGTGAATCGTAATTCTGCGCAATGATGCGCGAGAGACAGCCAACATATTCGCTCGAGAAGAGTAAATCGGCCAACTTGGTATCCTTGGGGCCTGGCAGCTGACTCTGCAGCGGTAGTCGATCGGCGATGTTGTTCAAAGTTCGAAGGACGGGAACCATGAAAGAGGGAGAGCAGTCATGCGAACAGAGGATAGATAGAAGAACCGTGGGTATGTCACTGGCAAGAATTGGCGAAATAAACGATGCACCACCTGACTCGAAAGGTTAGCACCGTGTAAAATCAAGACCGCCATATCTCTCTGTAGGCCCCCAAGTATATCAAATACCTTGTACTAGACTACCCAGAATGATTATTGCCTGTAAACAAACCTCATCTGCCTCTGACCTCGAGGTGGATACCCCACGACCCGAAAAATCTCCATTGAGTTCAGAGATCGCCGTGCTCTTTGTGCTGGGGTGGTGTGCGAGGAGTAGTTTGGCGATAGTGGGAACGATACCCCATCGGATCCAGGTTTCTTTGCGCTGGTCATGTCCAATTGTTTCATTCTTTAGGCTCCGCAGGGCGGCCGCTTGGGTCAAAGGGGTATCCGCCGTCTGAAGTTGCAGAAGAATTGGAGGCGTTGATGCGCGCGTCATCATCCGAAATCGCCGCCTCCCACGGGAGGATTCTGTGACCAACCAGATCAGCCTACAAAGAAATAAAAAAGCGAGGGAACGGATGAATGGCTAAAGGTAATAATCGAGCACTGATGTGAAAAGGAAAGGAGGATAAAATGAACCAGTTGCACTCGAGGGGAACCTTGATCGGATGCTAGAAGTTTTCAGGAGAGGGGTCTGGTTTCGTACAGCTAGCTAGCTTTGTCGACGGCCGATTAGTCTAGTATCTTCTATTATTTGTCTAGGAATCAATCGATGGTGTTTGTTCGCAGTCGATGGAGTTACTCATGGATGGAAAGGGATCCCTGCCCGCAGCAAGGAAGAGGATGATATGACTATGCACAAAAGACTAGACCCCAGAGCAACAGCTGGAGATAGTTCGATGGACTCTATGACGGACTTTCGCCTGAGCGAGTCCGGGGCAGCAGCGCTTTACCGTTTCCGGCTCTGAATCATGTGATATCACATGACTGCCAACTAGTTAATGATGCTGCTGACTCATCCAAAACAACCAGCGAATTGATCTAAAATGCGGGGCAGCTGATTGGTGGATCGTGTCTGAAGAATGGGGGAATAGACTATAGTCTATACGGAATGCTATGGAGTAAGAGATTCGTATGTCAAATGCTATCTGAGAATGTACTCTGTATGTGGCTTGCTCGTCTCTAAAGTGATCGCTTTTGCCAGGGCGTCCCATATACTCCGTAGTTTTTGCATTATTTGAAAGGCATAACTGGGTTGACAGCCAGCCACCTGCCAGTTCTCTTTTTATCTACTCCATACCATCTCTCAGCTTGACCAACGACTTTAGCCGGTTGCTAACTTTGCAATATAATATCGTACAATCTGAAAAGGCCATCCTGGCGTCCCAATGATGGTTGGATGAGAATGACGAAGAGCCAAGAAGCTAGACCTAACGATATGGGGAACATTGGGAAGAAGACTACTAATTAGTAGTACTACGTCAGCAATAGGAATGACTGCGAGAGATATGAAAACGAATCAGGAGATAATCTATAATAATCAGGTGATAGGAGCTATAGAAGTTTCCATTTCACACCTTGAGTTCTGTAGACGAATTCTGGGGAATACATACTGAGTAGGTAGGAGATCCAGTGCATCCTCACCAAACTGACTGCTCGCAAAGTTCCGACGCCCATTTCAGGGGTTCCTTGGGAGGAAACTCAGGCCTAATGCAAGGCGATGCCTGATAAGCAGCCAGATCGTCGAATCTCCTCAATTCTTCAGGGTACCCAGTTCAGAGGCGTTCGAGGGGATCTGCTACCCCAGTTTTAGATACATTCCTCCTTTAAAGTTGAATATAGTGTAATATCTTCATATGTATTCATCTTCATATTTCCAACATCCATAGTTAGTATTTAAGGTACTATTTACTCGTAAGCCTACTGTTAGTCATAACTGCAACCAGCTGATTATGTCGGTTCTGCGTGCCGAGAGGGGCGGTATTACCTCCGTAATAGGGCTAGGCAATTTTCGAAGGATCGCACTTTTCAGTGCCCTGATTGGTCCATTAACCACGCTCAGTCGTAGAGATTCCTGATTCTTTGATTTTTTGGGGATTAGTGCGTCTCAGCCTTACCTGTATGGTCACCCGTGTCTTCCTTAGCGTTCCCCGAGCGGTTCTTTGGCCTTTTCTTTTACGAGACAAAAAAGTCTCCAGTTAAATAATATTTGGAGAAGAACGTCTTCCCTTTTGTCATCATCGTTTGTCTGCTTTTGTGAACAATTTTCCTTTCATCCTACCCTCCTTCTTCAGCCTTTTTCCTTTCAAAAGAGCTGAACGCACAGATCATGATGCGTCAGGGCAGGCCATCATCGCCCGCAGTAGCACAAGGTTTCGCAGCGTCTGCCACCTCCGTTGCACGTCGTTCAGTCGTGCGCCCACGTGGTGAACTCGTTGGGCGGAGATGCTAGTTTCCTCGCCCTCGCCCTCCGCCCTTCGCCCTTCCTCCTCTCCTTCGCGTTCCCATCCTTCCTCCCTTTCTTCTCCCTCTTTCCCTCGTCACCTCGTCGTTTCTTCGTCCTCTACCGCCGCAGCCGCTGCAGCAGCTCCGACGACGGCCACCAACCCGGGGTCTCACTACCATCTTCAGCATTATGAACCTGCCGCCCATCCATCATCCAGTGGTCATATCTCTCGGCGCTCATCCCGCGTCGCCATTGAAGAGCTTCGTTCGGCTCTAAACCGGCACACCGTTGCCTCCTCGTCCTCCGGGCCCTCAGGGGATCTCCCGGGCGGCCGTTCCGCTGGGCTGACCACCCTTGGGGGCGACAATAGTTCCTCCTCGCCGTTGACAACTACTGCAGGTGACCCTGTTCCCTGTTCTCAACCTCCCTTCCCCCCCGGTCGCTCGGCCAGTAACGGCCTAGACCCCCGTCCTGCCGTTCAAGCATTCGCCCCTCCGCCATCGTCCAATCCCCCAATGACCACGTCCGTTCGCAACGGCGCAGGAACCAGCGCGGGGGCCACCAAGCGTAATAGCCCAAATGACCCCCATGCTAACGGTGCGCATGCGACCGGGCTGATCAGCTCCGATCTGGAGGGCTCGCAGTCGAAGCGGCTGCGGTCCACCAAGCCCGCGGTAAAGGCCCTACCAGCTCAGTACGACCAGGCGGATCCGCGGGACATTGTGGTTTTAATTTCCAGCATGCTCATGGAGCTGATCCGCTTCAATGATAAGATCCCGCTTCACCAGGGACGACTGACGCGCTTCCACTCCCGTTCTCCCCCCCGGATCTCCGTTCACGACTATCTGCAGCGACTCACCACCCATGCGACGCTCTCCCCTCCTATTCTTCTAAGCATGGTGTACTACATTGACCGACTCTGTGCTCTTTACCCGTCCTTCACCGTCTCCAGTCTGACCATTCATCGGTTCCTCATTGCCAGCGCAACCGTTGCGAGTAAAGGATTGAGTGATAGCTTCTGGACCAACAAAACGTACGCCCGAGTCGGCGGAATAAGCATAACGGAATTGGCGCTTCTTGAATTGGAATTCCTGTTCCGTGTAGAGTGGCGCATTGTCCCTCAACCGGAAGTCCTAGTGGACTATTACCAGAGCTTGGTGGAGAGATGTGAAGGATATGAAATCCAGCGCGATGGTTGAATCCTAGCGAGCAAGCAAGCCAGAGGATCAATACATCCCAGTTACTTGATCTGCACGCCTGATTAGACAAGGATCGCTTAAGTTGACGAAATCTCGGAGTGGTGGACCGGATGTCTGTTCATGGGAGAACAGGCTGGCACCGTCTGTACCGTACATAGCATAACACACATAAAGGACATGGAGTTGGCATTATGTATACATAAAACGCAAGAGGTATTGTTTAGTATTTCGTTAGGTTTACGTTACAGGTTCCATTTGACTTGTCCCTCGGCTTCTGAATCTTTCTATAGCTCCAATTTATTAGTTGGCTGGGAATATAATGATTTTACTTCACGATGAACATGTGACGTATATGACAGGTAGGGTCCGCTAGGGCTTAGGTCATAGGGTACAGGGTTTGCTTCCCGTGATCGACTTCCAACGTTTGAGACCTCAAAGCGCTGTCTCTTTTTCTGAAGTTAACTTGAATTATAATATTCCCTCCATTCCCTCATACCGATTGCTCAATATCTCAGAACCCTAGTTATTCCTGCGAAACTGCCTCTGTCCTCCTCCTTGTACCCCGCCTACTGCACACATTTGCCTGTCAATGGACGCGCAGCAGATCGTTCAAGATGTGCAGCCTCTCGTGGGCCAGATAGTTCCTATCAGAACAGTGCAAGAATCGCGGCCGCGAGAAGATTTTGGTGCGTGCGGCTAGTGACCCCTATCGTTGGCTAGCGAGGAGAGGAAAGAAAGAGACCAGGATAGGCTCAAAAACAAAAAAAAAAAAGACCTGATCTAACATCACCTCTAGACAATGCATATGTAGCAGAAGTCAATGTGAAATCTGCCTCTAAAGTCATAAAGTGAGACAATCCCAATGGGCTCCCACATGGATGGGTCATACTAACGAAATCACAGAGCCTTGGACTCCAACTTCCCTCGCGACTCTTCCCAGTCGACGCACCATCTACGTCGATTCTCAAAACATACACAATTACCGGAAACTCTACGATCCATTCTCATTCAAGGAGAACCATCCTCACAGACGATCTTTGTCTTGATTTCCCCTCCACTACCAGACATTGACTCTCTTCAGAAGCTGCTTAGTCCATTCGTTCCTACTCCTACCGAACCCGAAAATATCAACCTTCACACTATCCGGGTTCCAATCCAACCACCTTTGAATGTGTCACAGGCGGAGAAATGGTCGGCTAAGTACTGGCCGGTCGTGTACAATCCTGCAGCTCCTAGAGCCAACATCGCACCACCCCCACAGATTCTCACTCGCACCCGTGACTCCATTCAGCCCAAGGCCGGTCATTACCTGGCGCTGGCGTACAAAGTCGCAGATGAGGCGGAGCAATCGGGCCTGGGACGCAGGGTTGGCGCTGTAGTCGTTGACCCTGAATTAGAGGCTCGGATCAACAAGACCACTGATAACGATGATGGGGGGATCCATTGGGCCGATGCGGTAGTGGCAGTCGCTGGTGATGCGCGATATTCCCGCCGTGAAGTCGGCACCTCGTCCAAAGGGGAACTTCAACTGGGATCCGGCCCCAACCCTGCCCGAGGGACGTACAACCCCGATCTGGAGGGCGGGCCGGAGTTACACGCATTGATGCGCGCGGTTGATCTGATTGCTAGTGTGCGACGGGGATCCACGCAAGGAGAGAAACCGCGTTTATCACCCCTGGAGACACACTTTTTATCGCAATCGGAGACCCCACATTCTGGATGCCTGCTCGACTCAAGGGGTTTATCCCCAGTCCCGGAGAAGTACCAAAAGACTGACACGGATGCGATTCCAAAATCATCTTCATCGTTATCGGGTAGTGGTAAGGGCACTCCTCGGATCCGCTCGCGTGAACAGGGAGGCTACCTCTGTACCGATCTGGACGTGTATATGACCCACGAACCGTGTCTGTGCTGTTCCATGGGGCTGCTTCTTTCTCGTTTTCGATCAGTGTCTTTCCCTCGACAGGGACGTATGATAACAGGGGGTCTGGCGTCGGAGCCTGTTATAAGCCCAGTGATGGAAGCGGATGCCACCAACGAGCCTTCAGCTAGTAATGATGATAATAATAATAGTAGCCCCGCGGAAGACCCGGAAGACGCCCAACAAGCAGAAGAATCGTCCACACAGCCTCACCGCGAATATTACGGACTCCACTGGCGCAAGGAATTGAACTGGCGTGCCTTAGGTTTCGAATTCATCGAAGAAGGAGGTTCACAGCGAGCAGCGGAGGAGGTCAACTTTCATGCATAGACTCTCGAAATATGCATACTATACGTCTAGGGACCTACATACACAAAGGACATTCAATCAGCCCTTCCTATTGATCATTGACATTCGCTCAATGTCCCGCGGCGCTGTCATACCTCCATGGCTACCTAACGATATGGCAAACCCGGTTTCAGAGAAGTGTGACTGCACTTCCAGGAGAGCAGGAATGCGCTTGAATGTATACACTTTTCAATGCTCCAAATTGTCCTACTTATGTAAGGCCTATAATATACACACTATTTATCTCCCACCAGAGTGATGAAGCGCAGTTCAGTCTTTGTGGACTTATATTGCACAGTTACTCTAACAGAAGAGGGCGATGAGACTAGGCATGGAGCGTGCAATGTGAACTCAAGGGAAAGTATATAAAATATCCGTGCTGGATATCTTGCGGCAGATCCTGTCACTGTAAATCCAGAAAAGTTAATTAATTTAATTTAATGGAACAATATAAAGGACAAGAGTTTTCCTGAGTGGGTGACCAAAAAGTAGGCCATTTTCAAACATATATGCTGGACGAATAAGGTCAGATCGTACTTTGTAGTGAATAGGAGATCTTGCGACGGGTTGCGAAAGATCTATACGTCTTTACGTTCAAGCACGGAGTAGTTGAAGGCCTGCCATAGTTCATCGTTCTCTGCTTCTAGACTTCCAGAACTTATGAATACTGCGAATATGCGAATCAGATTAGGACGTCGCCATATCTCGTAGCCACAGCTACATAAAACCAGCGCCAAAAGCACTGCCATAATAGCAACATGTTTCGTCCGTCTCCCTGTTGCTGCTGATCCTTAAGGATCATACAAAAAAAAAAAAAAAAAAAAAAAAAAAAAAAAAAAAACCCAAATGTGCTACAACTTTTACGTTAATATGTTATACCATGTTTTCCATTATGCATGATGATCATCAAGTAGACAGGGGCCAACATGATTCTTCCACCTGTCCGCCATTACTGTATCAAGCAACAATGCACATAAAATCTCAAAATTTAGCCACGAAGCGCCCGCGCCCGCCGTGAAAGCGGTGGAATCTTGCGAAGAACGGGGTCGTGTGGTGCGTTCTGGGCGATCGACATGTACAGGGTATCAAGACGCTGGAGCAGAATTTCCATGATTCTGGGAGCGACCTCGCGAATGTCCGCATCCTACAAGGAGGTTAGCTAAGTTCTCGGGGGCTGCTGCGATACGGACACATACCATAGGGTTGACAGTCTGCAGGACAACATCCAGCCAGGTGAGACGTTCGGCAACATTGGTCTGGAGAGAGGATGTAACAGCAACACCGACGGACAATGCTACAATCGGCGAAAGGTCGGTCAGGTACGAAGGGTTCAGTTGAATGAAAAGATTGTCGAACAAATCGGCCTGTTGGGTGGATTGCAGCCACTAGAATCATATCAATTAGTATCGTCTTTCCACATGGAATATTGCAGCAACACAAACCTTCACAGAGCCCTCTTCATACCGACCCTCGCTCATCAGCCGGGCGATCTCCGCTAGCTCCAGTTCCTCTGGGCCCGTAGCAGGACCGCTGGGTGCCGCAGATAGAGCTGTCGCAGGCGACTGTCGTCGGTCCTGCTCGCCCGACTGCGGTAGCACCGCGCGATTGAGCTTCAACACCTCGTTCTGGAAATTCGTCTGCGCGGCAGCCATGGAAGCAACCGTATCGGATAGACCACGGACGAGGGTGGTGAGCTGGTCGATCTTCGCGGCATCTTTCTGACGCTGCACTTCGTACTGTTTCAACTGAGCCTGCATCTGACGCTCTATGTCGGTCTTCTCCATGACTCGGGCCGTCAAGTTCTTAAAAGCTGGGGAAATCGTATTCTGCAGTGTCTTCGAAATTTCGCCGTCAAGGTAAGGCGTAAACTTCTGGCTCACGGCCTCCGACAAAACCTTGACCACATCGGGCTGCTGCAGCGCACGAGTGACTGATTCTGGTAGCGACTGTCGCATTTCACGAGGAACCGCGCCTCCAATCTGCTGAGCAATGACCGTGTTCAGCTGCTTCCCAACGGCAGAGGATGTCAAATCAGCCAGAGCAGGCACCACCTCAGATCGGATGCTGTCAGACACAATCCGAGCAAGGTTCTTCTCCACATTGTCAGACAGCGTGCTCGAAACCAAGCGGAGGACCTGGTCCTGCTTGGCTGCGGACGCAGCATCCCAGCTACGTCGTTCGTCATCGAAACGGCGGTACAGCCCTTCGAGTTCACGGCTAAGGCTCTTGCTGAATTCAGTTGACACTCCGTTCTGCAGCACCTCAATGTGCTTGTCGAGGTTGTAGCTGGACCCGATAATGGGGGCAACAGACGGTGTGGCATCAGCGGCAGCCGCGGCGTTCTTAGAGACGTCGCTTCCGCTAGCCTGTTCACTTGCAACAGGTGCAGGTGCATCGTTCGCGGTGGCATTGGGCTCCTTCGATCTTGCGGGCCCTTCGGCAGCAGCCTTCTTCTTCTTTTTTTTGTCAGGCTTTTCCGAGCTGTTTGCCGTGGCCAAAGATTCCGCCTGCTCATCGCCCATCTTCTTCCTCGACTGTTTAATGGGGGACTGGGTCCGTACGGCAGAAGCAGCAGTGCTGGCCGCTTCCGAGCTTGGCGCATCCGGGGCTTTTTTGGTCACCTCTTTAGGTGCAACCTTGGTTGGAGTAGGCGCTGAATCTCCATTAATAGACGGCTCGTCCGTGACGTAGGTTGGGAAGGACTGAAGCTCCGAGATCTCGATCAGGTCTTCCTCGAGCGCGTTAACAGGGCGGATAATCTTATTTTCCGGGCTCCAGCCCAGGTCCTCCTTCTTGATGTTCAGGCATGTCACTCCACGCGAGTGCATTGCGTACAGTTCAAACAGCCCGCCGTCGTCGCCAGCTGCTTTCGTGATGGGAAGGAGGTCCAGACTCCGCAGCTGACCCTTGGAAGCAAAGGAGATCTCGCGAATGCCGCTCAGGCACGCGGTGGACTCAGGCTTAGGTAGGCTGCTATCTTTCTCTGCCGCACGCTTGATGAAAGAGGCCTGTGACATGGGTTGCAGGTTATACCTCGGAGCAGACAGGTGAATAAAATAGATCGAATTGCGCGTTGGGTGACCCACGACGATAATTCCAGATCCAGGATGGTACGCAACACTACAAATTGCATCCGACTCGTTCTCATGAGGGAACTTGAGCTCTTGCACAGCCTTGCCCAGCCCAATATCCCAGAGCTGCAAGGTGTGGTTCTGCTTCAGTCCCACCAGAACATACCGGAGCGCCATCGACTTCACGTAAGGACGGAGTTTATCGATAAATAGAATAGAGGTGGGCCATGACTTCTCCGCAGGCGAACCGGTAACGAAGGTATTCAACGGGACGCGGACCTCAGCCGGGGTGGGCCCTGCACTGAAGAAGGCGGAATTAGCGGCCACCTCGCGAATGTCCCAGAATCGAAGACGGCCGGTCTTGTCGAGGGAGGCGATGACCGTGTCATCGTCGCTGAACATGAAGTCCTTGCCTGCCTTGCCGGTGGAAATCTTAAGGGCGCGCTCCTTGAAGAATTTCTCCGTGTTGACCGTGCGCTGGTTGCCCGACACGCCATAGCTAGGACTGGCGGCGGCTTGTGGAGAGATCACATAGATGTTCTTGCCACGACCAATGGCGAACAGACCGGGATGGCGAGAGCTCCGTTTGGCCCGCGTTTTCAGCTGGCCTCCAGAAGTGTTCTCGTCCGATGCCGGGAACGGGGGGAAGATGAGGCTCTCACTCTCCAGGGCGTCCAGTTCAAAGAGATCCTTGTCCGCTTTCGAGATCAAAGCCCAGTACACCGTACCGCTGACGCCGATGCCCAGAACAGCCTGTTCTTCGGACGAACCGGTGGTGGTTTGCGAGGTGCACACCGCAACGTTAAAAACGCGATCACGGGTAGCGCGGAATACTTGCTTGTCACTTCCGTCATCTTGACGGATGATGCGGATTCCTCCATTCTTCGCCAGAGCGTAGACAATATAATCCGCGGTGGCCGAGGTCAAGGAACGATCCAACTGGTCGAATTCTTTTTTAAGTCGAGCAATGTCCATAATACCATCATCCCGCAAGGCTGAAAGCTTGCCAGGATAAACTTTCACAGTGATAGAAATGAAAGGCTTCAGGGGGAAATTGTGCACCTGAACAATACGCTGTTCCTCCTTCTCGGCGCTATCTTCAGCACTCTCCCAGCTGTCTGCAAGGGCATCACCGCTATCGGGAGGAGTCTCCTTCGTGGCAGCAGCATCGCTCACCGCTTCTTTGCTATCCTCATTCTTCACATTTTCCTTGGCTTCCGTGGCGGTCTCAGGTAGGTTATCAGCGATGGGAGGGAGCCCCTCTTGGGTACTCCCTTCGCGGCCCGTTGGGACGGTAGATTTCGCCTGCTCCTGAGTCGACTTGTCGACTGCCTCGTCAACATCACGGCAGATCTGCTCCACTAGCTTGTCGACCACTTGGGTCACAGCCTCCTTCTGTTCTTCGGCCAGAACAGGGGACTTGGCACGCTCCGCAGGGAAGAACACAGGAGCAGGCTCGACCTGGGCAGTGACGTTGACTTTGTGGCTTTTCGATACCTCTACGGCTGGGCCCTCACTCTGAGGTTTGGGCTGTGGGGTCTCCTTGCGAGGAGATACGGCTGCAAGCTGTTCAAACGGGTTGACGTACGTAAATATCGGCTCCTTGGGCGCCAGGGAAGGTTTGGACGGAAGAGCAAATGAATCCGGTTTCCCAGACACGGCTTCCTCGGGACGAGATCCCGTAACCCGAGACTCCTCGACGGCCTGGGCCGGCGGAGTGGGGACATTGCCAGGTTCCGCGCCGGGGAACGGAGATTTCTGGGGAGAAATCGAGCCTGACGACTGCGAGGCCGCTTTCTCGGGTTCCTCTGGTACGTCCTGAGCGGGTTTGGGACGGTTGAGCAAGCGTAAGAGCATTTCCTGGGTGTTTTCCGCGGTCGGGGCGGCAGAAGAGCCTTCGCCCACCCCGGCCGCACCGGCAGCATACTGAGAACCCGCAGAATTGACAGGAGGAGTTGTGCCCTCCTGTCGACTGAAGAGAGAAGCGACCAGGTCTGATGCAGAGATGTTTCTCACGTGGGACTTGGAGGCTTCCTCTATGACAGCAGGTTCATGGACCGCAGCCGGTTTGGGTTGGTCAACCCCCATAGCAGAGGCATACTGTTGGGCAGCAGCCGGCGCAGGCTGGCTGAATTTCAACAAATTCAGCAGATTGGTGGCCCGGTCGGGATTCTGGGGCAGCGGCTGATGCTGGTGCACGGACGACTGCTGGGGGAACATGTCACTCCTAGGAGTAGGCACATTAGGACTAAGAATATCCGAGCCATTATGGGGAGGAGTATTCAGAGGCGAAGGACTGTGGACGGCAGACGAAACCGAGGGGTGGCGGTAGCTAGGCTGTTGCAGCTGGGGGTGAGAGTAGCTCTGACCATCGTAGGGCGACTGCTGCTGATGCTGGCGGTATCCCGAATGGTACTGCGGAGGATATGAGGCCATGGGAGCGTCCTGACCGGGGGTGTTCCAAGGAGATGGACGGGGTCTGATGCTCGCCAGGAGAGCCTGGAGATCATTGGGGGTGGACATTTCTGTCACTCGCAACGATGAAGGGCGACCTCCAAACGAAATCCAAGCTCTAAGGGACTCTTGAGAGCTCTCTTTCGAGAGTCCGGACGAGAAGAGCAATGGAGGAAGGCAGATGGAATGAACGAAAAAGACAGATGAGATTGAATGACAGACTATTGTACAATAGAAGGGGCAAAAAGGGGAGGTGATAGTAAGGTAGAGAAAGAAAAAGAAGAAGAGTGAGAAGAAAAGAGAAAAGAAGTTAGAGTGGCTTTCGGTGTGTGGCTGGAGAGCAATACAGGTTGTTATGTTATGTTATGGTATTATATACCGAATGGTAATTCTACAATACCAAATACCACCACCATCAATAATACCAACACTATCTTTACTTTATTTCTCAACGACCATCCAGGCGAAGTGATGATTTGATTCATTTCTTCATGGACCAAGTCCTCTCACTCTCTCTCCTTTCCTTGACATCACTGTTATACCCTCTGCAGTGAAACCCTAGGTAGTAGTTCGCATCTCTCCCATTTGCCACCGACCGGTCTGTCCCACCTCACCTCCTCGAAGCCAGCAGTAGAAGGCCATTTTCCCGACGGATCTGAGATACCAGTCCAACCACCACCATCATGTTCTGTCTTCGCAGGTGAGTAAATCAACGAAGTGATGGCCGATAGGATCTGTCATCAGTTGAGATAAACATTCCCAACTAACATCATTCCGCACAGCTGGCTACCTCTTCTCTTCATTCCAACCAACGCCTCCCCGCTCTTCATCGTCTCCTTCGTCACTCTCACTTATGTCCTCCATCGTCCCTGTATCTACTGCTCCGCACTCCTTCTGATCCTCTTCATCTCGTCCTGTCACTGGTCAGACCGGTGTTTCTTCGATCTCCGTGGTGACTGGTTCTCTCCTCGCTTCACCACCACCACCAATTCTACCGCCGCCGTGGCGGATCCCATCCATTCCAACTCTTCCATGATCGCTCCCAGTGAAACCCTCGCCGAATACGTGTTTGAAACCGTCAACGCCACGACCAAGGCCCTGGCCAGGGCCTTGGTCGACGAGGCGCAGCGTCGTCTAGCGCTGAATGGCACCTCCTCGTCCGCGGGAGTCTCCGAACTCAGACAGGAAGAATGGACCGGTGTCGGACTGCAGTGGTTGCGCAGTCTGTTGGGACGTCATGAATGGACTCTACCTTGTGTAGATGTCAAAGTCCGATTATAGATGGTGATTTGTTTCCCGGCACTCGGGACTATGTGTTATACCTATTCATATGGCAACGCAGCCGTGTTTCCTGCAATGGCGTATCTGCACTGGTTTTGCCCTTTGCCACTTTTTTCTATCTTTTGTCCGCGCCGCGCCGATTCTGGCATTTTGCTTCTGGCGGAGAAAAGAAGTTGGCTCATAAACACCACCGGCTGGGAAAAAACATTGGATCGGTCTTCTTTTTTGGACCCGGGGTACCCGTCCAAGGTACCTGTCATTGACCTGATACAATATAGAGCCTGAGTTTGGGTGACTGCAAGCGTCTCTTATTATTCATTTGGGATCAACTTATATTCTTTCTTCCTGCAACGGGTTTCTTTGTTTACACTTCTGGCACAGGCACTGTAACTGTATATACCATATCAATACCATGGCTGTTTAATATTTCTACCTATTGTTCGCTTGGATCGGTGAATACTGGTAAAGGCTCAATCACTGTTGGAATCACTGTTCATGTCGATTCAAATCAGATACCTTGAGCATTCAACACACGCGACAGGATCAGGATAGGTTAGGTTATTGAATATAAGACAATACATTAATTACAAATAGTATATAACATGTCATTAGGAGGGAGAGAGAGAAATTATAAAATATGCCAACAGTGACCCTATGCTTATTAGAATGTCAGGCAGACCACATGCAAACACGCAGAACATATCAAGAATTTCGTCAAACATCAGGTATAAAACACAGACATGGTATCAAAACACTCGGACTCGTGAGATCCCGTGAAAACATAAAGGAAAGGCAAATCAAAGGAAAAACCTCGCTGGTCGAGTATTAAGCAGGCACAAGAACGCGTATACCGCGGTGGTCGTCAACTCAACCTCACTTCAAGAGTGTGAACAAGGCGACGTTTGGCTCATATATCAGCTAATGTGCAGGTGCAAGTACATAGGATTAGCCATTGTATCCCCCACTGGGAGCCGCAGGTATAGGCCAATCGTCTTCTGTAATACTGCTCCAGAAGACCCAAACCGTGACCACGGACAGAAGGGTGAAGAGAGTTTCGAATAAGGCGCCGTTAATTTTCCCATTCGAAGCGTTGCAGAGATGAGTGCTGATAACATAGTTGAAAATCTGGCCGATAGCAAATAAGAGACCGGCACCAACCAGGTACACTGCGATCCTTGTCAGAAAAATCCTTCTCCACAGGACCGAACAGGGACTCGCAAAGCAGCGAGGGAACATACACATTGGTCGGAGCTCGCCCAGAACCCGGATCACCAAAACGGTCTCTAAAACGAAAAACGCCACCAGACAGACGAGGGGGAACAGCTGATATAACACATAGAGGGCAATATTGCGATAGCCGGTGGACTCATCCGGCGCGAATTCTCCGGACCAGTTGAACCCCGTGTCAAGGGCAATATATCCTGTGCCGATGAAAAACACCAACGCGGAGGCAACGAAGAGACCGATTGAGGCGGGAGTACCGTCGTCAAGGAATTGGAATCCCACAAGAGCGTTTAATAGGAGGATCCAACATGTCGCAGTGACTGCGGCGATGTGCACGGCCGAAAACCCCTAAACAAGCCGATTAGGTTCGCCCAAAAGAAGGGGAAAGCGGGTTATTCGTTCATATTGTTCATACCTTCCGAACGGCTCCGTCGAGTGGGAAACCACCCACGGAGAAGATTTCGCAAATCTCAATGACGATAAAACCGAGCAGGAACAATTGCATCTCTCTGTCCAAATATTAGTCCACGTCACATTCTCTTTGTTTCTTATTTTTCGGTTCAACCATTGCTGACATACCGTCGCCCAACAGCTGCCTGTTTCCGTTCTGACCGCCATAGCAGGAAAAGCGATGTCAGGATGGCTATGAACGCCAGTAAGATCGAGCCTGTAACCGGTTAATCTAATATCCCGTTGCATTTGAGCCTCCGGATTCGGGCTATCATACCCAAATTGCTCAAATGTCGGTCACCGCTGAGGCTAATGCCGAGAAGCGCACAGCCATCAAACGCTTCATTAGGGGGCTGGTTGTTGTTGACAAAAAGCTATGGAGCGAAAAGACCAGAATCAGCGACATGCAATCCACCAATTGAGAAATCACCGCAGGGCATCATTTCGATATATCACATCGATCTGGGAATTCAGTCACGTACATTGCAGACAGGCAGAGTCGAATCCCGACAAAAGTCCTACATGTGCGGAAGATCAGCGGTCAGCGAATGTGCTCCCAATCACTTTTGCATCAGTATAATTGGGGACTCACGTGGAATTTTCCAAATTGTGTCGAGCCCATGGTTAGCGACCGTGGGAACGACAGACCACAGAAGGAGGTTCTTCACGGGAGAGCGAGGAAATGAGAGAGTGAGGTGCAGGTGTGGTTAAATTAGGGCGATTTCGTTGGACCCACGCTGAGGGCCGGAGTTATGGGCGCTCCCAACGCAGATCTTAGGTGAAAAGCAAAAACTGGGAGAATGGGATGTTTTTAGATTTGTATCGATTGGATTGAATGGATCTGCCGGCTGAAGGACCTTCTGGAGGGGGTATTCAAGAAATTAACGTATTCTGTTTCTCCCTCCCACGATGCCTTTCCACAAAGTAAAATAAAATAAAACAAAATATTTAAAAAAAGACAATTGACACGTTGACCGTCAGACCTGCAGGCGTTACGAGACGGGAAATCGGATTAGACTCAAAAGTGGGAAAAAAAAAAGGAATCCAGGCAAATGAAACCTAGTGAGAGGCTGCAAGGTAGGGTGGGTGATAAATAAAGAGTGGATTGATATGTCTGCAGTCTATACACTAATTAGATTGAATGAACCTAGGTGGATTGGGATGCGAGAAGATGACAATAGATGGTTCTTGCGAGAGTGTGAGAGACAAGAGAGAATAGAATAGCGATGGTGGAAATGGGATGGATGAGGAGGCACCAGTGAGAACACGAACTACGCCAAAGTAGAGACGCTAGAAGGAGTGGACTAGCCTTTCGAGGAGGCGTTGGTTTCACCAGGGTCGCATTCATGATCTCCCTCGTAGAAACTCCGAAAGCTGGGGAGGCGGGATTATGGAATTGTTCCTTGTGGACTGAGTGAGTGTATTGTGGATTATTGTTATATAATTCTTTATTATCGTTGGTATGATATGCTCTAGTAGATTGTGGATAGTAGTCCCACCGGTGCCTGAGCCTCTTCCATCCATGGATAGTGTGGCTTCTTTCCGCTAGCCCATTCCTCCCCTCATTCGCCCCTATTTATAGTCCTCTGTCGTACAGAATATGTATGTTCATTTCGTCCTACCTACGAGTACTCTGTATTACCATCAAATCTATCTATCTCCGGTCTGTTCGTCTCAACCCCCTCGGAATATCCATGGCAACCATCCAGCCCTGTATTACCCATACCGTATCGATGCAGATCCTAAATATCTCGACCTCGTCCTTGCGTCTCCAGATCTATCGAAGATCTATCGAAGATCTATCGAGTCGGCCATGCACACAATATTAAATGCTGGCGGACCGTACCTTACGTGATTCATTTGCACATCTTGTCGTTGCCTGGGGAGGACAATACCGTATGGGAAAACATCTGACAGAGACAACACTTTTCATTGTTCTAACTATTTGGATCTGAGTAGTACCTAGTAATCTCAACTACTCAGCTACCTAGTAGATACTGACTACTGAGCCACAAAATCAAGCTATGACGCAATCTATGTGGAGAGTATATTTAGATCAGTCGGCATTGACAGCTGACTGAATGAAAGAATCGGTTCCCCCACAAGCAAGGTCGGATATCTCGTTGCCTAGTGGCAAGGGTAAGGTCTGTCGGCCTAAAATCAGCACACATCCTCTATCTCCAATTTCTTCCCATCATGCTCCCCCAAGTCCAGCTTTAAGGTTCGTCCAAACAGTTCCACCAGCATCTCGAAGCACACCTTGCTAATGGCGGGGTCATATCGTCCCTTGCTGAGCTCATCGCGGATAAACGCATCTAGTTATCGAGTTTCCTGGTCAGCAGAGATTTCCCCTCCTCCTTTCATAGAGCATTTCTATGGCAACTTACGCTGCGCCCAAGCCACCTCGTAAAAACTAAATAACACTCCCTTGCCGTGGAGCGTCTTCCGGATCAAATCCCTTCCCTCGGGTGGGACATGATTGTCGTTCTTTCCGAAGATCTGCAATCTCCCGTTAACTCTGGCCTTGCACACTGAAATAAAGTATAATGTCAAATAGTAGAGAATACACCCATCCCTCTGGGGAAAATCCTCACCATCAGTAGTTCTCCCTTGATATCGCTGGCCCTCGCCAAGCTATCGTCATTTTTGCCCTCCGCCAAGGTCTTGCTATGGATGTCGGTAGCAAAGTAACACACCGCTGCCTTCACTCGGCTGTCCAACGCACAGCGATACGCCAGATGTCCACCGAGGCACATACCCGTTGCACCGATCCGACCATTACACGTGGGGAGCGACAAGAGATAGTCTATGCACAGAGAGGCGTCCTCGTCATAAGCGGAGAGTTTCTAGGAAAAGTCAGGGCTTATCTTGATAGTAGGTAGACAATTGGCCGGACTCCATAGTATGTAGTACCTTGGTTACTTTCCACTTATTGCCATTGTCCGTGTCCTCGACATTATACTACAATGGCTCCGGGCCTGTAAATTCATGATAGCTGGATGGAGCCGCACAAATATAGCCTTGTCCGGCAATTTGTCGTGCAAACCGCGCAACAGGGCCAGTGACTATCGACTAATTAGCCCCAAGAACGTACTCCCTAGATTACAGATACAAGAGAATCGGATTGGATATGGGCAGCCTTACCTTGGTATATCTCACTAAATACCACTACACCGGGGAATCGGGCCTTGGGATACCCCGGAATAGAAGGGTGGAATACATAGATGCCTTGAATGACATACGTCTGTCAGCGTGCTAATATAAGGCCACCACGTAAAGGATGAAGTATGTAATTCTGGTACGACACAGCAGCTGCTAATGGGACAAACGGGTAGCAGGAAAACAACTATCGATATACATACGCATACTACCCTCTCCGTCCGCCTTGGTCGGCACATCATGGAACGATTCCTGAATCAGCATCGTGTACTATGGTCGAGGGTAACCACACAAAGCTCGTCAATTCTCTACTGCGAGATTCGCGGGGTCTACCGAGGGACGATAAGATCAGATCGAGGGGCGAGGTCATGTGATCCCGGAGTGTTCTGGATGGAGGACAAGGCGCCTGGATTCTCTTTAGGCGAAATGTTGTCTGTTGACGGCTGTCAAATTAACTATCAATTCTACATACTCGGAGGTTTCTCAAAGCCAAATTCCTGTACCAAAACAGTTCGCAAACCATTGACATTGTAGATATTAGATAAATAGCAGAGTAAAGCCAAAAAAAGATAGCACGTAAATAATGTACATAGAACAATCTAAATATTTAAAAGGAATGTCGCATCAAGAGAGGTCATTGCTGGAGAAAACTGGAACGGTTCCCCACGCTCAGGGCACAGCTGCAAGTCTTAGACATGCACTTTGCGCAGAATCAGTAGAGAAGGGAATTAAAAAGTGGTGGTATATTAGACCCTGTAGAAAAAGATTTCCGAAGTCAAAGACGCCGATAGTGGAAACGTCCATAAATACAAACGATGGGTGTCGGAGAATATTCGGTCGTTCTTTAAATGATGTACTACATCTTCAATCAGTCGTTGATCAGAGTTAACAGAACCGGAAAATCCACACGTACGGGAATAAACAAGTAGGGGACTTGTTTCTCATACTGCGTCCATGCTTCACCGTACTTGTTCCGGCAACGCTGGATATCACGCATGGCACGGTGGCTAATCATGCAAGCAAAGAAGACCGGATAGAACCAAGGGAATGGGCTATTAAACCCGGTGATAAGGCCCCAGTTCAAGGCAAAGAAGAGATCACAAGTGTAGTGAATCTTCCGAGCCTTCCCGTCTGTCATGGAGTTAGTCTCAATACCCTGCGCCGTGAGCGCTAATGTCAGCGACCGGGGTTACTTACACCAGCCGTCGACCAGGATCTTCGAGCCGTCCGCAGCAGTGATCGTCTTGGGGTTTTCCACCGTCTGCCATGGCAACTGGGGGAATGTATTCCGGGATACCATAGTGCCACGCTCCTGCTGGCGGAAACGATTCTTCTGGCTGTTGGTTGTATCCCAAACCCAGTACACGAAGAGATACGCGACGTAGAGGGCCACCAAGAAGTAGCGGTTCCAGTAATAGGTGGCCGGGTCATGGTTTGCAAGGTATATCGTGCAGTGGCAGTAACTAAGAGGGACACCGGCAAGATTCCAGAAGATCAACATGAAGCCCCATTTTTCATAGTACATGTCCCTATTACCGTGTTAGCCTGAGCAGTTCAACAACCTCCGTCAAAAAGACCACTGCCCGCTCCTTACCAAGTTGACACGATGCACTCTTCACCCTTAGAGCAGGCATTGGCATAAAGAAAATGCGCCAGCAAGAGGAACCCAACCTCGCCGGAAACATATCCATAGATTTCGTACTGTCGGGCCGCAGCACCCATGGTAACAAACAGAAGAATGTACCAAGGTAGGCGGACTTCGAAAAACATCTTGAAATCCAGAATGCCGAACATCCGGGGGTTCAGTTCAGCGCCCATGAAAAAGTCATAGATGGGATACCCAGTCATACGATGCTCTGCGCCACGAGCCAAGGCCGAGAAGTAGGCAGCAAAAGAAACCAGAAATCCGGAGAGAATAGCGACACTCAGGAGAGGGCCGAACTCGTCAATAATAGTGTAGAGCTTGAAAATACCGGTAACATGGAGGAGCAAAGCCAGTACAATGCTGGTGTAAAAGGACCATACGGCAGAGCAGTAATACGGCAATTGCTTTCCCCCGAGGTATGGGAGAGGACGGCCCATAACCGTAACGCCAGGAAGCAGCAAGTAGCACGCCCCCTCGAAGATAAAGAAGACCCAATAAATCGTCCATGCCTTGAGCGATGGAAACGCTCCCTCATACACCAAGTGGCCCAAGTGCGCTATAAAGTCCCACGTGCTCTGTCCAGCAGAAGGACGGGGGAACTTGCCATCGTAATAGGTGGCTCCAATCCACATGTAGTACATCAGCAACGGGAATCCAATCATCATGGAAAGCACGCCAAAGGAGCCTCCAAACTCAAAATGCCCGCTATAGTCGATTTTGGGATCCTTTCCCTCTTCCCATCCGTCAACTATCCGGGGCTTTTTCTGAGAAGAGTGGACGTGTCCATTCGTCGCAATGGCCTCGGCCTCGTCGTCGGGGTTGGTACTTGTCTCCCTGACTGAGGTGCGCCTGCGAGTCGCGGCCTTAGATCTTCCTCGGGCCTCCATCGCCGAGTCGGATGCATCATCCGTATTTGTATCTGATGCCAATGCGCTGCTGCGAGTGACTCGACGGTGAGGGGTCTCGACGAAGCCAGGGCGCTCCATTTTCCTATGGATGACCACAATGTCAGTTGAGAATAGTCTAGTTGATCAATTGCACACGGTGTAGACTTGAAAGTAATATAGAAAAGAGGCCAACGCAAAAGCAATTGAATGTCACCGTTGGTGTTGGCTCTCCCCTCCTTTTTTTTAAGGTTTTCTTATACGTTGCTGCAGGGTTACACACAAACAAATTACTTACTTGGGGGTCTTCCCCGTTTGGGAGCGCGTGACAGTCATGATATGCAGACCATACAATGGACAGAATAAAGGGAGATTTGGGGTGAATAGAAGGCAAGGTCAGAGAGGGGCCGATTTGACGTGAGGAGCGAGTGAAAGCGAAGAAGAATTAATCCATTGTTTATTCGTTTGGGGGATCAACAAGCGTCAATTACCCAAAGGGTGTAATTTACCGTACGGTATGTAAGATACTGCTGGTGCCTCAGGTCATAAGATGGGAATAATGTTCCGAGGTAGTTGGAAGTTTAGATAGATCCAGAGAGTACTGATGTTCATGGATCAATTTGTAGACTGGAATACCCTCTATTTGTTTGGTAGTTGTATGATCTTGCTATTGTGTATTGTTAAGTGCCCTCTTAATGATCCCATATAGAAACACATGTATTCACTGTCTTGCCACCTTGCCAGTGTTTCTTATGCGGAGTAGTATTCCCTACATGTAAAGCTATAGTTATATAATACAACCGAGTTCTTTAACTTATAACTATGGAATATATTGGAATAGTCATAGCAGAGGACTCTTCCTGACAATAAACTTGAGGGACTGCTTCCAGAGAATCCATATATCACTGAACCTGCATGTAAGAACCGACAACAAGATGGTCGCTAATAAAGACCAAGAGGAACTATAATCCAGCGCTTGTATGAATATTTACTCTACGGAGTAATTCAAGCCCAAATTCAGTATCAAAAGGGCTGATTATACCCAGATGGTAAAGGGACCAGCAGCATTAAAAAAGAGTCGGCATCTATCCCTCCTGTTAGAACATTTCTACTCCGACAAGATATCCATCCCAGTAGCACATACCTGAGGGGCATCGGGAAGATAAGTACTAAGACGCAGGTACCAAACCGAATAATCCTTCACCACGGGGAGGTTCTCCGGGATGGTAATGGTAACGACACCCTGGGACTCGGGAATATCGGACTGAATCTCGATCGACTGGTCGTACGCGATGGTGTCACGATTGCGCATGGGATTGTTGTATGGCCATAGGCTGTAGTTGCCTCCAGCGTACTTATTCAACGGGTCGGGGCAGTGGCTCGTCGGGGCACGGTTGAAGCGGATGTCAATCTTGCTGCCGGGTGCCACGGTCGAATTGTCGGGGATTCCCTGGTAGACATTGATGCAGGAGTAGTCACACTTTACCCAGGCTATTCATACGGTATATTAGCGACACACGAAGGCTCTGGAGGCTCAGGAATATTGGAGATGTCCCATAAGCAGGTTTTTGTCAAAAGCAGAGGCACTGGCGGCCAACAGGGAGGCAGCACGTGAGATCTTCATCTTGAGGATGAGATATAGGTCTGGTCCAAAAGCAAGGGAGGTTAATATGAGTGAGTGCTGGAAAGTCAAAAGGTGCCTGACTTTTATAAATGGATGGCGACACGAGATGAGCTAAAAATACATGTTGGCAGCAGCTGTCCTGAACCGGTGGAACTTCGTCTGGAGTCCTGGACATGTTAATCCATCCTCAGACAATCGATCATCAGTGTACTACTCCATAGTGGATCCGTCCTAGTATCATATCGTAAAGGCACGCCACAGTCCTCATTATTGGCCCCTTTGCCCCCATTTGCCCCCATTGTCTCAACTTGTTGGCACCGGCTCTGCCCGAATCCCTCCCGGATAATCAGGGACTACGTATTCAGGCTGACGGTACGGAGTACCTGATAGATCGACCCGCTTTCGAGAGGTAATAAACCTTCGCAAGCTTGTATGGAGTAGGACCACTGTGGATATTTGAGGTGGCATTAGGGTGTCTAAATAGCAAACAGATGCTACAGACATGAGCGTACGTTAAGGAGATTTAAAGGCTTTATAAAATGTTTATAAAATGTTTATAGAAAGTTCTCATATTAATCACTTGGACGTCCACAATCGAACCAAAAAAATCTATTCATATATCATCAAGTTTCCCCAGAATGCATGTATATAAATCTCGACAAAAGCGGCAATGAAACCATCTGACTCCTATCCATGCGTCTTCCAGAAATATATCTCGACATCACCACCCACGCTCCAAAAGAAAATAATTACATTCCATGGTTTCAACCATGAACGGAAGTGGAGTCAATTGTCTTCAAGAGAGAGGCTGTGTTGTTGTGAGTGAGTGAAAAGAGGACTGTTCAAACATGAGCCCGAGGTTCATGCCCCTCTCTGGATATTGGTGGACATCAGGGTGATTTTTTTGTTCTTCTTTTTCTTCCCGCCCGTAGAAGATGGTGGAGGAGGGTTGCCTGCCTCAATAGCCGTCTGTGCCAATAGTTCGCGCTCCTGATGTGCCAGCAATTCCTCCTCCCAGCCCTCAAGCCAACCATCGCGAGGAGGAGCGGGCCCTTGCTGCGAATCCGTCGGCTGCGAGAGCGAGGGCACAGCGGCCGTTCCCCATACGGTGCGAGTTCCGGGAGGGCTTGTCGACGGAGAGGCCAATGCTCCAAACTGTGAAGGGACCCGAGGGGGAGACGCGGACGACGGGCCGACGTCAAAGGATCCGCTCGCCAAGGGCTGGAAATCTCGGTCGGAGAATGGAGGGTCAATACTGCTGCCGATACTGGGCCGCTTACGATGCGCTGCAGCCCATCGCTTGTCATCTTCCTTTTCAGCGCGGATCCGGTCTTTTTCTTCGCGCAACTCCTTGTCCTTATTTCGCTTCCTTCGCCGGCTCGTTTCCGCGCGGAACTGATCCAAAACTTCCGGCGCGACCACATCTCGCCAATCACACTCCAGGAAATTCACTTCGCAGCCCTGGGGGAGATGCCCGAGGTACTTGACCCGCTTGCGGAGTTCATCGTCGACGATATGTCCGGTGGATACATGTTCGACCCGAGGTAGAATGGTCGCCGGAAACAAGGAATAGTCGCCAAAGGCGGCCTTGAGAATGCGAATATCGAGGGGGGAAAGGTAGAACTGAGGTAGGGCCTGGTAGAAATAGAATGGGTGGTCGGATGAATGGGCGCCATTGGTTTCACGGCTCTGTCCAACTCCTGCGTTTCGTTGTTTGGACTTCGCCTCGGCCATCGAGCCAAGGTCGACCTGACTCATCGTGTGTGTTAAGCTGTCTGTCTCATTTGTGATAGTTTGTGCAGGCACGACGCTTGGATCGGTATTCGATGATGGCATCGACTCCGCCGAGGAAGTCTTCCACGATGTAGTGGCATGCTGGGACGAATCCATCATGGCCACTTCGTCCTGGGGCGGTTGAATAGGGATAGGACTCTTGGTCGGTCTCGCCATCGGAGGCTGGTGCGAAATCTCAGGTGGGTTCCCAATTCCCTGGAGCCTTAGCTGAGCATCCCTAACCGCGACAATGGCCTTTTGCGTCCATGTAGTCTCGTCACCAAACAGAAGCTCATCTTCCATCTCCTGCCGCCGAAGGTCTTCGATTTCCATCTCGTACTGCGAATTCATGTAGTCCTCCCCTCCTTTCATGATGCGCGCGTAGTCGGCGACTTCTGCAGCGTGATACCACGGAATATCCTCTTCGGGGCCAAGCCCTTCAGCGCCGTCCCGAGGAAGGGCCAAAGTGCTTCCTGGCTCTCTCTTAACCAGCCTTAACACCACATCACCGCCTTCGATGGGCAGGTCGCCTTCTTGGCCACGGAACCATCGCACAGGCCGAATCTCAGAGATGTAGATCGAGTCCCAACAGATGGGGCATTTCTTCCAGCGCGCTTTCTTCTCCGGAACCTGGTTCTCTTCATCGGCGGAGTGCATGTAGCGAATCAGACAGGGAAGACAAAAGATATGACCGCACCGCGCCATTCGCGGGGCCACCGGCGTTGATAGGCAGATGGGACAGCTGGCGGATTGGGTCTCCGCCGACACCAACACCTGGAGCACGGAATCCCAGTCCAAATGGACATCGGCATTGGCCGCTTGCACGTGATAACTTCGATCGGGTGTCACGATAAACCGGTAGTTGGCGTGAACGTAACGGGCCTTATCCATCGCGTGGTGGCCCGATCCCAAACCCCAAGATGCATATCGACGGGAGTTGCGTGGTTGGGGGTGATACTGTGGGCGAGGAGGGAGAGAAAAGTTCATTAGATGCGTGATGGATGTTTGCCCTTTGCGACTGGTGGTAGATCTCATGATGGCCTGTTCCTGGATTGTTTAATATACTTGGTTTCATTCATATAAAATACAAAAGGTTCTCCGGACGGACCATGGGAACCTACAGATTCGCTGTAATCGTCCTCATCCAGCAACCGAGGACACGTTGACTTGTGCTTGTTCCTCCGAAACTGATTGTTCCTAGGAGAGCTGGAATTCCTCGACGTCAATCCTGCCCCAAAACTGCCCGAACCTCCCGCGCGTCGTTGAAAACCACTGTCTACCGACGGAGCCGAATGAAATGTCGACGCAGCAGACTGATTCGGAATATTCAGTGACTTGGAAGAGCCAGGGGCTTGACCGGAATTAGACGACATTGCCCACCTGAAAATAGGAGCAAATCACGGTCTTGCTGTCGGTGGCTTACTCCAGAACGTAGGAGAGAGTTTGAGGATAGGGATGAGAGTGAATTCGACCACGAGAAAGGCCTGAACCATAGACGAGGGAGATAGGAAACATCACAACCCCCCCAAACAGCCAGGAGGAGGAGAGGCAAGTTGAGTCCTGACCCTTCTTCTCCTCAGGGAGAGAGACCGAGAGGAAGTGAGACAGTCAGAGAGAGAGAGAGAGAGAGGGGCGAGTATGTCATGTCTTGGCAGGCGGACGGGAGGGCCGGGCACGTGCGCGGCCGAAAAAACATCATCTTCGACTCACCAAAAGCAAGACCTCCTGTGTGCTCCGTCTCTCTCGTCCTCGACGTTGCTGCTTCCTCGCCCCTCCCCCACAACGCAAGAGGTATAGTCAGTCAATTTGTGTTCGCTCGGCAGACCTGGTTCATGTGCGTGTTTTCTTCTCCCCCTATTCCTCCTCCGTTGTCTGGTTGTCGCACATCGTTAACACGTCAATCCCTTAAGGATTTACAGGACCTATCAGTGCCAAGCTTCTACTCCCATTCATCCGCTTAGACGACGACGACGAAACGGATTCCCGGCTACGAGCTGAGAATGGCTGCTTAGACGGGTGCTGCGCCCGCTCGTTCTCTCTCCCCCTGTTTTTGTGTCTCGTATGGCTCCCATTGAGGCAACGCGTGGCTGAAATAGTCGAGGCGACTTTGCCGACGTCGAGACATGATGAACCATCATCTGCCCGCTATGCCCCATGGGCAGCCACCCTTACCTGGTCCTCGAAGACAGCAGGACATCCCCTACTCGACAGGGCCGCCCAATATGCGCTCGCCTCCCTCGTATATGGGATATCCTCCGCACATGAATGGCCATCTTCCTCCCGCTTACTCACCGCAGCAATATCCTCATTGGTATCCGCCTTATCCGCAGATGCAGCCCCCTCCGCGCCCGTTCCAGCCTCCGTATGCGCCGCCGATGTTCTTTTCGAGCTATCCTCCTTCGCAGCCGGTCATGGCTCCGGCCCCTATGCCACCTCCCTCCCTTCCCATTCAGCCGAGGACTTCTACCCCCCTTCAATCTACTATGTCGCCTCCTGTTGGTCAGGCCCCTGCTCCGTTCGGGATGCAGGTGCAGTCGCCCGCCATTCTCCCTGTCCATACTGTGCCTAGCCCTATCGTCCCTTCGCCGTCTGCCCCGCCGGCTGAAAAGGTCGTTCTGGCTCCGGTTTCCAAAGAGCCATTCCGCCCACCTGTAAGTTATCGGAAATGATTCCTCTCCTCCCTGCATCTCTGCGCTTGATATCTGATTTTTTTTTTTTACAAAAAAAATCCAGCTTCCTTGGCTCTCGGTCCCTGAACGTCCGTTTCCAGTCAAAGTTACGCGTAGACGTCGAAGAGGTCGGGGTTTGCAGTCCTCGTCGGCTTCGGTTGAACTCCCTGCGAAGGAGGTCCAGCGCAGCGGCCCGGTTGAAAGACTGAGCGATTTGAAAGCCGCAGAATCCCACGCGCAAACGTCATCCGAGCCGCAATCCCCAGCTCTGTCGGTCGCCCCGTCCACTGGGAATTCTACGCAGCCCACAACACCATCCTCGGCTGTTCACCCTGGGGTCCGTTCCCAGTCTCAGTCCATATTCTCAAAGCCGGCGGTCCCTGTGGTTCCAGTAGTCCCTGTGGTCCCGAGTTCCAATGCTCTGCGTCAAGGGTCTAAAGAAGATGTTGGCCGTCCGGTTGAAATGCCAAAATCATCCGGAGCCCCCGTCGATGGGACTAGTGTGACAGATCTAGATGGCTCATCTGAAAATGCGCCACACGCATTGGGGAATGCCCCAGAGGAGGCAGCAAAACTATCCTCCCCTCCTCGTGCGACACCGAAGTCCTGGGCGGACCTCGTTCGTTCCAAGAACCTCGCCAAAGCTACAGCTACCAGTGGGGCGCCATCTGCCGCGGTGAATGGTGTGGTGAAGCGCAAAAGCGAATCTCTTGCTGATGTCTTGGTGAGCCTTGGGAATGATGTCTCTCAATACAGCGATAAAGTTGCTTTCCTTGAACCCAGAGGACTTGTAAATACTGGGAACATGTGTTATATGAATTCTGTATGTTTCCTGCTGCAAAGTATGCCTGTCTACATTCACTGATCGTCTGGTGCATTAGGTTCTTCAAATTTTGGTTTCGTGCGTCCCTTTCTATCAATTCTTGGATCACATCGGAAGACGAGCGTCGCATAGCTTTCAGAGCGATTTTCCCTTGGTTGATGCTATGTAAGTTGTATTCACAAACATGTCGAAGAACAGATATTGACTTCGGATGAACTAGGATTATGTTTATGAAAGAATTTCGCGTCATCGACGCTGCCCACTCTGAAGAGCAACTGAAGCTCAGGCTGAAGCCAAACGAGCTCGAGGAATATGGCGAAGCCTTCATCCCCGAGTTTGTTTATCAGGTGATCAGGCAGTTGCCACGCTTCCGAGACATGCGAGTAAGTTGCCTTGTCTAATTTTTTTTTGGAGATTATTTTTATTGCCTTTTTGGAGCTGACAGCTGACACCGTTGTTTTAGCGAGGCCATCAGCAAGACGCTCAGGAATTTTTGGGCTTTTTGTTGGAGGAAATGCACGAAGAATGCGCTCGTGCTGCGAAGGACGCCCCTTCCATTCCCAATGGGTCTGCGGCTTCTAATGAGGAATCATCTGCTGCAGATGGAGAATCTGGTGATGGATGGATGGAAGTTGGTCACAAGCAGAAGCCGGCGGTTACTCAGTCGTCTGGTCACATTGCTCAGGAATCCCCTATGACGAAGATCTTTGGCGGCAAAATCAGGTCAGAGTTTAGGGTGCCTGGTAATAAGGCTTCCGTGACACTGGAGCCTTACCAGCCGCTTCAGCTCGACATCGGCTCCCCAGACATTCACAACATCGTCGATGCTCTCAAGGGTCTAACCAAGCCAGAGAGCATCCAGGGCGACTTCAACTCCTCGCGGGGCTCAAATGTCACCGCCACCAAGCAGATCTTCATTGAGGAATTACCGCCTGTGCTCATTCTTCACCTGAAACGTTTCCAGTACGACAGCGTCACTAGAGGAACGCAAAAGATTTGGAAAAAGATTGGATACCCCTTGGATTTGGAAATTCCTCGGGAGGTCTTCCCCCCCAGCAGGCGTAACATTCTAACGGCTCACGGAGACTTACCTAGGTATCGGCTCATTGGGGTTATCTATCACCACGGGAAGAATGCCAGCGGGGGCCATTATACCGTGGACGTGCGCCGCCAGGATGGCCGTGAATGGATCCGCCTTGACGACACGGTCATTCGGCGTGTCAAGAGCGAGGATGTTGCGGAGGCTGGTAGTGAAGAGGATCCCAAGGCGCTCGCTGTGGCGTTGGAGCAGCGCAAGCTTGACAAGGATCCCAACGCTAATATTTTCGATCTTATCGACGATCAGGAGCAATCAGACAACGAGCGAGGTTGGAGCCAAGTCAACGGAGCTGGGTCAGGCGGCCATTCTAGCAAGAAATCTACCTCAGCTGTTGTAAACGGCAGCTCGGCACCCTCTAGAGCATCTTCTGGCCTGCGGACCCCTATTGGCCGATACGGTTCTCGCGACAACAAGGTGGCATACTTGCTGTTTTATCAGCGTATTGCTTGATTTCGAATGCACCTGCGAAGCGAGCAGGCTTTATCGCCTCTTCCCCTAGAGAAAGGGGGCGGGGAAAACTTATAAAAGCCAAAAAAAAAAAAAAAAAAAAAAAAAGAGAGAAAAAAGAAAAAAAATCTTTTCTACCTAACAATTTACAGTTACATTTCTACATTTACTGTCCTTTGCAGGGCTCGACATCTTATGTCCAACGATCTTACTGGTGTCACACCTATCCTGGAGTTGACTGTTTGGTTTGGAGCAATAACTTGGTTGACACAGTAAATCACAATTCTATCCAAATCTACGAAGCAAATCTCTCAAAGGAGTTGTGGGGCGCTTCTCCTTGAGATGATTTCTATGATATCCTTCAGCACTACTACCTCAGTCGCATTTCTCACTTATCTTCGAATTTCCTTCTACTGTGATTACACTTTCCCTATAATAACATTTCACCGCTTGTATTCGTGATGATATGCTCCTTTCTATGCTGCTAATCTATCAGCTTCTCGTGACCGATTGATTGCGATGCTCTATATGTTAGCATATCGCTCTGATATATACCCTACTTTCCTCGCTCAGCCCTTGATTTACTTGGTGGATGCAGATGAGATCTTGGTGTGTGGGGGACGTGGATGGGACTATAACGACTGAATGAACATTTCCTATTTTTCCATAGACATGTGGGACTGTGATGGTGACTGATGCTTCTCTTCGTCGTGTGAAAGCGGAGGTTCAGACGACGGAGATGAGAGAGATGAACAGACGGAAAGATGGCGAAAACCCCGGGGGGGGGCATAAAAAACCATATTTGGATTGATACATTCATTCCATCTTATAAATCCATCTCTTGCATTCTTTCCTCTCTCACGGGCTCCAGTGACGGCGGTTGTTGACGATGGGTCACTAGTGAGAGGGACAAGGGGGACAAGGAAGAGGAGCGCATGATGCGATGTGACTTGTGATGGAGTACTTAAAAGGAGGTGAGAACGGGCTAGAGTTTTTCAACGAAGAGCCACCACCTAAAAGCTTGTCTTAGAAAAATATGAAAACTTTCTTCTTCATTTAGATTTCTGTAGGCTATCATTTTACTCCTTAGTATATTCATACTCTTTGTACAGAAAGGAGTAGCAACACCCTAGATACAGACACCTACTTAGGTACTATCTGCCTATCTACATACCTAAGACATAGCGTTAATCCAGAGGTCACAGTTATCATGAATAACGACGCTTATCTGATGCAATATCAAAGACCAAACTCATGTTTTAAGTGACATCGTTCTCCATCCCTATCCTCCGAGAATGGATATGCTATGTATTTATGATGTATATGTATATGTATAGGGTACTCCATGTCCATGCTATTATCCAACTTCTTCTATAAACAAGGATGGCAAGTATCGAACCGAGTCGTGAAAAGTCTGGGACAGACGGATCAGCTACGCGGTTCTGCTTACTCGCCAACGGTCCGCGATTGGGGCACTTCTGATGGCGCCTCGCTTTCGCTTTCGGCGTTGATCAGCCTCACCGGGCGCTCGGGTTCTTCGGCATGCCCGGTGCCCAGCGGGGGCTGATCTGGCGGGGGAGAGCGTATGACCGATCGGCCGATCTGAAAGACAGTTGGCGGCGGCGGTTTGCGTGAAGAAGGGCGTTTTCGTCCTCGCGGGTTGGTGGACTCGACGTCTCGGGTTGCAGTACTGCGGGTATTGTGGACGTTTGGGATCGAGACCGGTTCCGCCTCAACAGTAGTACTGGTACTGATCGCGTTGGAGATCGTGCGTGGAATATGATATCCTGCTTTGGCCAGGGGAATGGAAAGGCCGTGGACCACCTGGAAGGACCGTGGATTAGTGAAAGGAGATTTGAGATGAAACTGGCCCGAGCGACGGAACTCACGATACTGCAGATGACTAAAAACCAGACCACCACGTTGACGGTCTCCGAGACGCGCTGGGCATCCTCTCGAATGTGTCCGTTAGGACCGGCGATCTGACCCAGGAACTCTCGAGCGACGGAGAGATAGAAGACGGCCCCGACGCCAATAGGCCCAAAAAAACCGACAAAGGCAGCTTGGAAGAGATTCTCGATCTGGTGGATATATTTGTGCATCGCCAAGACGATCGGCACGCGGCGAACGAGCAGGATCAAAACTCCCAAGAAGATCAGGCGATAGATAGGAATGATATCATTGTTTAGGAACGAGGACCATGGGCAGACAGCGCCGAACCACATGAAGACAGCCAAGTTCAGAAGCATATCAATAGTTGGCTGCAACGAATCGTCCATGGTTTCCAGACGGAACCAGTCACTAGGCATTGAATCAGCATCATATCCCAGCCCAACTACGACTATAGTCACCTACTTACTCTTGGGTGAAGACATTCCCGGCCACAAAGCAGGCAAGCAGGTCGTCAGTCCCGATCAACCCGCATGTTCCCACAATGAATAGCTATAGTCGCGCGTTAGTTATCTGCTACCTCTCACGGGAGAGGTCGACACATACCGAAAGCGCGATTGCAAAGACGAGGAAGCTCTCGCGGTCGACATAGCGCTTCTCCTCGGCCCAGTGAAGCAGTTCTCGCGAAATCCAGCCGACGGTGATTCCATAGACGACGCTCAGGATGACAATATACACCCAGGTTTCGTAGAACCACAGCCCCATTGCCTTTCCGGCCCCTCCACTATACCCTTCACCACCCATTCCGGTGTATTTGAGAAGGTATAGACCAAAAAAGAGAAAGGGATACCCAAGGCCATCGTTGGCACCCGATTCGGCAACAATAATTCTTTGCAGGGGACGAGGTACGTTTTTGTCGGCAAACTTCCCTTTCACGATGGAGTTCGACAGCACCGGATCAGTGGGTGTCACGCAGGCACCGACTACGAGAGCATGAAGGAACTCAAACTTCGGAACCATAGCCCAGATGACCAAGCTGCTGCACATCCACATGGCGGCCATGCCGGGCCCCAGTAGAAGCGATAAGCTCCGCCATTCGAGCTGGAGATAGCGTTTGGGAAGCTGGACTCCAGCGAGGACTAGTTGAACGCCAAGCACGAGGCGGGCGAAGTACAGGGTGATCTCCTCGAGATTATGCTCCGAACCCAACGCATACTCGTGGGGTCTGATAAAGTTGGCGGCATGTGGGGAGAAGACGACTCCAGCAAGGAGGGAAATCACTGTGTGTGCATCAGCGCCATCGAGTCCCGACATTCATTCGTAGCGTCTCGGGCCATTGTACGAACATGCTTCAGACAAATAGAATCTCTCCTTGAACAGATACGATACCAATCCGAAGATCGAAATAAACCCGCCCAACGTGGCACAAACGATGTTAAAATTGATCAAGGAGAGGGTCGGCATGCTGCAAGGCCCCTCGCTTGGTCTCTGTGTGACAGGAGCGTATTGATTGACCACAGACGAATCCCGAGCCGAGAAATGGGACGCTTCTTTTTCTTTCTTTCTGATATCCCAGGCACTCTACGAGCGTTTCGACACAATGGAAAGGACGAGAGAGAGGAATAAATAGTGGAGATAAGCCCGTGATATTCAATCATGATCCACCAGTGGACGACTGACGACTGTCTTAGCATGGGAAAGAGCGGGGGAATGTGACACCAGGATGACCCAGTCAAGATGGACAAGACGACCAGGATACTAGGATACCAGGATGATCGAAGAGACCGAGGGGAGGGGAGAGGAATCCACGAGACGAGAATTTAATGTGGGGGAAAAGACAAAAGACGAAAGAGATTCGATCTATCGCCGCCATTCCCGATGGGGAAACCCACCACCCGCAGTTGGCAGTCTTGGACGAGCTTGGCTTCGTTAAGCTATTTTGGAGTATGGGGGATGTCGCTACAATGGGGATGGAGGCCTCTCGCAGTTAGCATGGTGCAGCTTAATACAGCGTCAATCGCAAATGGAATCATAACGGGAAAAATCGAAGTCCCGATTGGGCCCGGAAAAAGATATCAACAAACACAGCTCATTATCGTTCATCACAAGCGCCAAACAAGCAAATAAATAATAAATGGAAATAATAATAATAATACTACTACTAATAATAATGCTAGTAATAATAATATTCAAAGATCGTCATCAAATTCTTCGTCCGGAACATCATTCATCGCTTCTATTGCGGCCGCCTTTTCCGATACCCCCCGATGGGCACCGTTGACGGCCAGTCGATCTGCGGCCTCATTCCCCGGGTCCGAACTATGCCCCTTGACCCATTCGAACAGTGTTTTCACTTTGAGCTCCTCACGCTCTTCGATCTTGACGAGGATGGATTCGACCAGATCTTTATTCTCGACGGGTTTGTTGCTGGCGGTCATCCAGTTGTTGCGTCGCCATTTGATAAACCACGAAGTGACGCATTCGATGGCATATCGGCTATCGGTGAAGATGGTGACATCTCGATGACGGGGGGCAATATCGAGGGCTCGAAGGATAGCGGTTAATTCAGCCCGCTGGTTCGTTTGTCGACTACCCTTCAAAGGTTCGGAGACGTTCCTGCTGGGGGTTAAAAAAAAAAAAAGAGGAGGGCGTTAGTAGAGAAAATGACCAGGCGATGAGTAGCCTAGCGATAGACCAGAAGGAAGGCCAACCTTGTGTCTCCAGGACCGAAGTAGACGCCAACCCCCGCCGATGCTACGGCTCGGCCATTCTTTAGCGAGCTGCCGTCCGTGTAGATTCGCAGCATACCAGGAGCCGCGGTGGCCTTGGTCTTGGTTGCATACTTTTGCTCTTTCGATTTGTAGACCACTTTCCCCGTCTTAGGATCGAGAAGAATATTAGGGTCGAACCCGTCCTCGGCGCCCTGCGGTAGAGGGACATCGCTTGGCTCCAGCGGCTCACCCCGTTCGTCTCGTGGTATCTCATCCCTAATACCTAGTGCCCCCGGGAGTTGGGGTTCGGACGCTGTTGCAGCAAACGAAGCTCCATTTCCTTGATCCTCCCTCACAAACTCCTCCGCTTCCTGTCTGGTAGGGAACTTCTTATATCGGGGCCGAGTGAATCCCTTGATTTGCTCTTGCGCCTTTGCCCAGTTCGTGTACACGCCGGGTATTCGTCCACGCTGAACGCCGTAGAATCGAGTGGGTTCTGAATCTAGGGGAGTGGCACCTCGCGCAGTGGGAGGTTTGATGCCTGTAAGAAACGCATTTGCCTCTTCGGGGGTGGGAAAGGCCTGGACTGTAGGGTTGTGAGTTCGTCCGTACGGGATTTTGCAGGGTAGTTGCTTTCTTTTTTTTAAGAAAAGAAAAAAAAATAACCCCCCCCCTAAAAAAAAAAAAAAAAAAAAAAACCTACACACTGCGCCTTTATACCCCGTCACTTGAGTCAAGCATTCGCTCCATTCAGAGTATACCCCAGGCTGATAGCCAACCTTAACTGCGTAGAATTTCCCAGCCGACCCCCGCTTGCGCTTGGTGCCAGCCGTTGACGCCGGCGAGGATTTGGAACTGGGAGACGGCTTCGTTACAGGACCCGGAGTCGGAGAGGGCGTCGTATCATTCATCGCGTCGCACCTGGACGTAAGAACGGTCGCAAATAAGGTCTTCTGGAGAGGAATCGCAGCGGGAACGAGAAGATCTGGAACCAGCGTTCTTGGCAACGCCGTTAAGATACGTGGACTGTAGGTTTCCCAACGGGTGAAGGAAATTCTGGGCCTGCAGCTCGAAATGGAACTGGTCGGTCCCAGCCTCGAGACTACGAGGCACACGCAACGGGACTTCGTGGTGAGAAGCAGTTGGGGTTGCTGTGTTGGCAAGGGATGCGATGACGTTGAGGAGAACCAGAAGCAAAAGAGGGGAATCCGAACAAGACAAAACGTCTAAGTGGAGACCTCGGGCGTGTTTGCTGCCAATAACAGCGGCTCTGACTGCGTCTACATTATACAGAGATATATGGACAGAGCATATAAGAATGTTCGATGGTACTGGTGAGTATGCTCACTGGAAATGAATTGTCCTTGTTTTTCTATAATATATGGAAGCTGTTCCGAGACACATCCAGTGACAAGATCAAGATGAATGGAATATTATTCTTCTAAGATATTATCTATCTATTTTCAAAATAAGAACTTCTTTCTAGATAATAAAACTAGTTTCACTGAAACCTAAATGGAGCCTTAACGCGGCCTTTATTAGTGTTCATGGACTTTCCCCTGTAACTGTATACCATGTAGAAACCTAACGTCGCCCTAGACAATGCTTATGTCGTCGCGTTACGTTCTTAGACAGATGGAACCTCTTCACTAGAAAACAATAATCCCACAACAGGTTTTTGTTCTTTCCTTAACACATTCCTCCTTTGATTGACTGCTTTTGACTTGTTTTGGTGAAAAGGCCTTCCTCCACCAACGGTCTGTTTTTGTCCATCATCTTTGCAGACGTCATTTCATTTTCATTTCTTCCCCTATTTGGAGCAAACAACTGTCGACAGGTGGTGGTTGGAAGCTTTTTGGTAATCTCCCCGGTCTTGGCTGGCTGGGGATTGTCATACCCCCGGAATCAAATCATTTCGAAGGGAAACTCAAGGTATGCACCTTACCATGTAGATTTGCATAAACATGGGATGTTTCCAACAGAATAAAGAGAAACCATCCCCATCCATCGAAGGTCCAAGCTGATCGAGCTCCAAGAGCAAGTCCCCTGTTAACGTCATGGACACGCTTGAGGTAGAACTGCCTAGGCGCATTCTGAACCGGTTCTACCCATTCCCTAATGCTGTTCTGCACCCTCATTTAACTGCATGGAACCTGGGGCTCGCACTGCACCTGGCCTGTCTGCAGGATGACGGAGAAAGAGTCACTCAGCTGCAGTTGATGGGGGCCAGTCGCCACGCACTCAATGAGAGTGGAGTAACTGTCCTCGAGGTTGCGGAGCGCATGAATCGTGTCAATATCATCAAGCGTCTAATGGCTGATGTGAACATTGCTGTGGTTGGTATACTGGAGATGCTCTATGCCATCCGTCGCGGCCAGGCCACCGTGGTGCGTGCTTTGATGGAGATGGGGGTCAAGCAGCAGCTCCAGGATGAGGTGTTGTTCCGTGGCGTGTTTGTCATGGCCTGCACGATCAGCAATGTCTTCGTCGTCCAAGCGCTTCTTAAACACGGCCCTCCCCTTAGTGTCGCTCCTTTTGAGGAACTCCTCGTCCTGGTGGCACGCCATACAAACCATCATGAAATTGCCGAATTTATCCATGAGGTCTCCGATGACGAACGTCGTCGTACTGCGAGAGATACTGAGGTGGGTGCTCCTATTCAAATCCCATCTCCTAGTCATGTTCGGAACCATACTGACTGAAGGTCAGTCCTACTCTTTCCTTGGAAACATGTTTTCAGAAGAGAACTTCAACCGTCTGTTTGACGAGTTCATTCAGATGCCCAACATTCCAAACACCCATACCGCGGAGGGCAAGCAAAAAGGGGGTGGAAAAGATGCCGAAGCATAGATGGGATACATTGAAATGGACTGGTTAACCACGTGGACGGATGGACAGAACTGTTGGTAACATAGCTTAGCTAATCCACAAGATAATGCATGGCATAACCCAATAAGGTTTAGCACGACCTTCCTCTCTGAGGAACATCTCAGGGGCACTGAGTCATTGCCAAGCCACCTTTCCTTTCTAGGCAATTGTACGGATCGGCGTCCAGGCCGTGCTTTCTTTGACTTTCACGATTTGATCGGCCTTGTCAAGCCGCCCAGTGCCGGTAGAATCGGATCTCAGTTTAGGGAATGTGGACTAGATCTGCACTAGCACTGCGCCTATGCCCTATATGCAGTGACTGTCGTTGATTAATTTATTCCCCTTCGGCTTCTCCGCAGGATTTTGTGATTTACTCACTTCTCTCTCACTGTGCACTGACCGATTCTGCCTAGGATACATGCATGTTGTATGTATCTAGCTAGGTACTACTCCGTACCAGGTGTACTCCTCACCGGGATTTTCTTTTTCCAATCCGCCGGCAAGCGATTCTTCTTCTCCGTCTCTTCCATCCGTCTATAGGGATCCTCGGAGACTGTCTAGTAGCCTAGACTGACTCGATTTGGCTTGCTTGGCATTGTCACAGGGCAGGTTGAAAGGTGTATACAGCCTTTCGTTATGGCGTTCTTGATGGACCAGACGCGCAGCTTGGTGGTGACGGTCGTCGTTATAGTATGCAACTTCGCTTTTCTCCTCGCCTGTTCTTTCTTGTTCGGTTAACGTTATGATATCCAGGCCGTTCTTCACATGGTTGGAAAGGCCATCTACAACGTTTTCTTTCACCCCCTGCGTGCCTTTCCTGGTCCCATCTCTCATGCCATCTCTCCCCTACCATACTGCTATCGGTTGCTGCGGGGTAGCCTTCCTTTGGATATGCTAGCTTTGCATGAGAAGTATGGGGATGTGGTTCGTATTGCACCGGGGGAGTTGGCCTTTGCCCACGTAGACGCCTGGAAGGACATTCATGGCCACCCGGCCAATGGCGGCGAGGAGTGCGGGAAATTGATGAGCTTTTACAAATATGCCGATGGCACACCCACCAGCATTGCAAATGCGGATCGCGAGGAGCATGGTCTTCTTCGACGGCAACTGTCTCATGGTTTCTCCGAGCGGGCCATGCGGGCGCAAGAGCCCCTCATTACTCAGTATGTCGACCTGCTCATTCGACGACTGCATGAGAAGTGTGCCGCCGGCACCGAGCCCTTGGACATGGTATCCTGGTACAACTTCACCACGTTCGATATCATTGGTGATTTGGCCTTCGGGAAACCGTTCGGCTCCTTGGAGAACTCGGTGTATCATCCGTTTATCCCCCTTCTTCTCGAGTCGGCCAAGGCTGGGACGCTGATGCTGAGCCTGAGTTTCTTTCCATTTCTGAAGAAAATATTCTTGGCTCTGGTACCAAAGTCAGTAGTCAAAGCATTTCAGGAACATCGAGATGTCTCGGTCGCCAAATTACGTGAGCGCATGCAGGCAGGGAATGAGCGCGATGATTTAATCGAGGGACTCTTGAGGAAGAAAGACGAGCTGGTGTGTGTTGTCCAGACCATCAATCAACAGCGATTTGATGGGCAGTGCTGACTGCAGAATAGGATCTCGACATGGACCGTCTTCAAGCGAACGGTACCATTCTTCTCATCGGGGGCTCCGAGACCACGGCAACTCTGCTCTCTGGCATCACCTATCTGCTTCTGCAGAACCCCAAGGTATTGACGCGCCTGACGGACGAAGTTCGCACGACGTTTCAAAACGAACAGGAGATCAACATCGATTCTGTCAACGGCTTAACCTACATGCTGGCCTGCCTCAACGAGGCCCTGCGCTCTTATCCGCCCATCCCCATTGGATTGCCTCGAGTGGTGCCCAAGAGTGGACGGTACATTCTCGGGCAGTATGTTACCCCCGATGTGAGTATCCCCTCCTGGGCAGTCTGGAGAGCAGAACTAAGCACTTTCTAGACGATTGTCGCCATCCATCATTGGGCCACGTACCACACCCAGAAATACTTTACTGATCCGTTCGGCTTCCACCCCGAACGATTCCTTGGAGATGAGCGATTCGCCAATGACAATTTTGACATCCTGCAGCCGTTTAATGTGGGACCTCGAAATTGTCTGGGGCGCAAGTACGTGCCATTCCCTAGTATGAGCTTTTCTCCGTGCTGATGACATCCTCTGTAGTCTGGCATATGCGGAGATGCGGTTGATTCTGGCACGTTTAATCTATAATTTCGACATGAAACTCTCAACCGACAGTGTCGGATGGATGGAACGACAAAAGATCTTCTTCTTGTGGAACAAGCCACCGCTACATGTGTATCTAACACCAGTGCAACGATCATGACACCAAAGTAAGAGAGAGAGTCGGGGCTTAATAAAGACCGATCCGTGGATTGAGCACAATCCATTGGGCTTATTCTCACCAACCAGGGTTGGTATAACCCTAATTTCCGTTTCTTCTGGTTCCATGGCGGCCCTCTTGGGAGATGATTGATGTTTGAAATCCCACTGGGATGGATAAAAGGCATTTATGCTTTACTATGTACTAGAACTCTGCACTGGCTTTCTGCGGGATCAGGGGTCAAGTTATGCAGAGTTTGTGGTTGGATTTGGCCTCCCAATGCTGAGCTGGAAGATTGTGAAGACTTTACTATGGTGAGCTCATGGTGAACATTGTAGATCAAGGCGTTTACTCTCGTTGATCTCGTTTGTACATAGGCGAACCGTTCTCCTACTGAGATGTCCGAGCTATCCCAGTTATATGAATACATACTGCTGCTACTACAAATCATCCGGATGGGGCCTCGTTAAGAAAAGGAGTATGCCTGATATTCGATATTTGTAGTGATCACAAGGCTACCTACAGAAGAACCATGCACACCAAACCCTGCAATTACACATACTTACAAGGGATTTCACCACCCACCGCATTAGAAGGCACCATAATGCATGCACGGTTAGTCTCCAGGGGCAGCTCGAACTGTGCTATCCACTCCATACCGTCCATATTGATGTTGTTGTAGTACTGAAGCTCAAAGTACCTGACTTTGTCTTTACTGCCGGCCAAGACCGTCAGTCGTTCATGATCCCACCTGGCGAAGCCGAAGCCGCACACTGTGAAATTCTGGGCTCTTTCGGTTTTTCTGATGGTGCAGATACTAGAGGGCTTCAGCAGCGGTATCTTGTTCCGGCTGCATCGACCATACATAGCTAGCTCGTATTCATGCATGTCACGGATCCAGCGGCCACTATATTTGAAGTTCATGGGGTTTTCCTCGTCGTTGCTATCGCAGCCGTGGATGATCTGACTAAAGGGCTCAATGCACTGCTCTTGATTGAATGGCTGCCACTCCGTCCGGTTGATACGGAGCTCGAAACCAATCTGCTCCGGGGTATTGTTGTCGTACACTACACGATAGAGGCTATTATCTTCGTCTATGTGTGAGGCGGTATAGCAGAACCTCTCCAGGTTATGCAGGACCCTATCCACGGTGGCGTAGTACCTAGGCCAGCCGTCCATCCTGCATCGGAACTCGTCATACGTGTAACACAGTGGAGTGAACTCCCCCAGCTGGCGAGCCTGTGTTGTGAACAGCTCCAGCATCACGAAAGAGGCGATGGTCGCATGGCCATGCGGGCTCAGATGGAAGAATTTGCCCCATCTGTCGGGCAGGCCCAGACCCATCTTGATATCACCATCGTCGCCAGGGCAGGAAGGGCGCTCGGGCGCGCAAGGGTCAAGCTTGTGCCCAGCCTCGGCCGCCTGGTTGACGGACTGTTCGAGGAGTGTGTTGTGCGGCGTCAGGGTGCTGTTCAGGACGGAGGCGAGTTCCTTGGGAAGTTCACGCTTCTTCAACTCCTTCATTTCCCGCTTCGTGATTGGTTTGAAGAACTGCAAGTTGGGCTGGGCGGGATCGGGATACTCGCCTTCGGTTAAAGGAATGCAGAACTGACCTCGCAGCGTACGAGACGATATGTCCCAGTCGACTGCCTGGACTCGATAGTTGGGGTTCTCCTTGTAGAGCGCGTCCCTAATGGCTGCTTCGAGCATGATATTGGCTCTCTCGACTAGTCGATTGAATACTACTCGTCGAGTCAGCTGCAGCCCTCTCGCGACACCGATGCCAGGGAAGGTCCAGTCTTGGTCCACGCCGCATTGTTCTTCTTGTCTGGTGTTAAAAAACTGCACATACAGCACATACAACAGCAGACCGTCGTCCTTCGCCTTGGGTTTCAGCGCTTTGGGGAGCCCTATGACGTTGTCTTTCAAGATCTCGAAGAGATTGATATGCGCTTTATGCACGATCTCCTCGCAGGCTCTCTCTGACCGAAACGGAAAACAGATGCAGTTGATGATGTTCGACTGCTAATGCAACGTTAGCTGTGGACAGAGACATGACTATATCCCAGGTAACTTACGAGACAAAGGTCGTTTCTGCCTCCCGTCATGACGACGAAATCCGTATTGCACTCCATCTTTTCGATCTGACCGTAAATGTCCTCGTTGCAGTCTCCCGAGTATGCGAGGTATTGAAAGAGCTCAGTTCGCTTGCCAAAAGCCTGCTCCAGTAGTGGAGGGTATGAATGGTCGTATCGGGAGCACTTCTTGTCCGATGTGTTTTGAATATATAGATTGCCTGCCCCGATGCCAGCTGTGAAACTCTCTCCCAGTGCGACCCATCGTTTGATCCAGCCAAAGTCAGCGGGATCTTTAGATTTGTCTTTACGGGGCTCAAGAGCCACAAACCAAGGGTAAACAGAAGAAGAAACATTAAGGGTGTGGGTGTCGTTGATATCAGGAATGTTATTGTCTAAATTGACGGAAGGAAAGCCAGAAATTACATGACTCAAAAGGGTGAGAAGCAGCACGATCCATGCCAGGGACGCCATGACAGGCAGTTGAGTTTCACACAGGTTGCAAAACTACTGCAGATGCTCACAAAAGGACACGAGAAATATAGAAATGGGAATGGTTAAGAGGGTAAAGGATGGCCAGAGAAAGAGAGAGATATCCACAGCTATATAGGTGGCTCATATGCCCCCGAGGTATCCACTAACAAGTTCTAAAGGCGAATTCCATGAATCCAGCCTTCTAGCGCTTCTTGATCGTTCATCGCTGTGCAAGAAAAGGCGGCAGACTTCACGGAGTTTTCCTGGAACCAGGCCATCTATTCTTCACCTATTCACTGATCCATGTGATACACCGGAAGCAACTTATATCGGATACCTGATTCGCACGCACATGTTTGTCTGATTTCTAGATGGAAGAACCCACGCTAAGATTGAGAGCGGATAGAGTGAATTTGATCTATCCACAAACCAAGAGGGTACCCAATTGTCTTTGCCTTGACGGACGTACCATCGTTGCATTGAGGCGATATGACTCTCTTGCCTTGACAAAAGTCGGGCGAGGTTCCTATATTGGGCGAATCAGTGGGTGATGAACTTTGGGAACCAGATGGAGATCGATTCGACTCACTACAGAAATCTAACGTGCTGCAGCATACATTCAGAGGGCAAGTAGAGGCATTGGCCCGTTGTGAACCCCATCCAGAGCCGCATTCGCCCTTCGGTCACACTGCGAGATGCAGCCCTTTCCGCAAAAGTCAGGGTCGAAGCCGCAGACACCCCTGCCAGTCTTCTTATCACTGGAACAGGGAGATTAGCAGACCAGTCCTAGAATATTGAACGAGATACTCACAGGGGGGCACAACAGCTGATTTTACAGCCTTTGTCTTTGGTGTAGATAGCGTCATAATCATCAGCCAGAGCCTTGAAGTAGGCGAGATTGGATGAAGCATAGGACCCCCGGAGCAAATACCATGCGCGATTCCAGATGTTGACCAACCATGCACATTGCCGGAGGGATGACTAGATGGGCCTTTATGAGTGTGTTGGGGAAGTCTGTGTTCGATGTGGCTTATCCAGAGGTCTAGTTCGATGTAGTCAATGCGTTTCTTATCCCCATAGAAGCAGAAGTAGATAGACATACGTAATTTCTCCTGTCCACAGAGAGATTTCTACTTCACCTTCTTCATACAGGATTCAGTCAATCAATACGCAAGTCAGAGCGTGAGGGGCGACAGCCGGACACGCCGGCCACCATTCCCAATGATGCCTTTTAGGGATACACGTATTGCCCTCGCTCCTCCTTATGATACTGGCATGAATCGGACGAGAATTCCTGGGAACTAGGTACTAGGTAGAACTATGGTTTATTTCTACTCCTACTTGGTCTCTTGTAAATATTTCCGCGGGCAACGCTTTAGGTTTAGATCTCGTAGTGGGGCGTGGCAGCAGATAAAACATCGCATTCCTCCATTCTCTACTTTCTTTCTATCGTTTACCTATTTCTCTGACAATGGACGACCTCGCTGAGCTACCGGAAATCCTGCGCAAACTGTCGTATGCCTGCGGGCAACTCGAGCGCCTCAGCGGGGGAACTGCCAACTTTGTGTATCGTGGAACGCTGCAATCGGACGAGACCACCAGCGTGATCGTCAAGCACACGAAGAACTACGTTGCTTCGAATCGCACGTTCCAAATCCCGGCAGAGCGCTGCGTAACTCCCCATCCCTCTCATTCTGTTCTTACAGCTAATAATACTTCCAGCTCATCGAGGAATCCATCCTCAAGACCCTGGGCGACTTCCCACCCACGACGACACCCAGTCTGAACGGAGAAATCACCATCAAAACGCCACATGTATTGGCTTTCGACCGTGACTCCTTCACGCTCGTGATGGAAGATCTCCCCAAGGCAGTCGATCTGAAGACTTTCCTCACGGCTTCGGAGACCCCTCCGCGTGTGTCCTGTCCCTGGGCCACGGCTGTCGGTCTCGCCCTAGGACACTGGCTGGGCGAATTTCACGCGTGGACGGCACATCCAGCGCGTGCGCATCTCGTATCCAAGATGCAGACGAACGGGTCCATGCGCGACCTGAAGTTCCAGGTCAATTATGAGAATCTCGTCGGACTGGTGGATACGTATCCGGATCTGCTGGGGGAGAGTCAATCCATCTTCAAGGAACTAAGGGATTTGGCCCGGAGTGAGTTGGGAAGGGAAGATGGAGAGGGATTCGGTGTGATTCATGGGGATTTTTGGTCGGGGAAGTATGTTCCTCTTTCGCTTTTTCTTGATTCATTGGGTATGGTATCTGTTCTAAACGTTAATAGTGTCCTCCTCCCCCGAGATGCCCTCGACCAGACAGATACTACAACCATTCCTCTATTCGTCATCGACTGGGAACTCGCCCATTGTGGACCCCGTGCTCTCGATCTCGGCCAAATGATGGCGGAATTGTACTTCGTCAAACACTTCCGGGACGTTGACGCCGGGCTGTGGATCATCGAGGGACTGACGCAGACGTATCCCTCGCTGTCTGAGGATGTGGCCTACCGTGCTATCATGCATGTCGGCGTGCATTTCATCTGCTGGGGTACCATGCTCACCGATTGGGGAACGCCAGACCAGGTGCGAGCGGTGGTCAGTTTGGGGAGGGATTTGATCGTACGTGCCTGGCGGAGGGAGAGGGAGTGGTTTGAGGCTGGGTTCTGGGGGTGTTTATTCAGATGATCCTTTTACTTGGTTATAATAGTCTCTATTGGGATCATTTATGCCTATGCCTTATACAACTGTCTACGGAAAAGAAAAGAAGAAATAGAAAAGAAAAGAAATATATGGTATCTAGTCTATAGCTTCGCGCGGAATCCATCCCGGATGGACTCCAATCCCGATGGTCCGTCGTAGATTTGCTGCTCTACCAGGCGCGTGTTGATCTGTCCAGTCAGTACACCTTATATATAGATTGATAGATATATATAGAGAGAGAGAGAGACTTACATGCTGACTCCCCAAGTCTTCGACCCTTTCCACTCCCAACAACCGCATACACGTCTGGGCCTCGTCGGCCAGAACTACAGATCGTCAGTGAGACCTCTTTTGGTTAAGGTGCATACATACTCTGCAAAGTCCGCTTCACTCCCTCCACGCCACCAGCTCCCAATCCCCACAACGCAGGGCGTCCGATGCCCACAGCTTTCGCGCCGAGACAGAGTGCCTTCACAACGTCGGTTCCGCGTCGGATGCCGCCGTCCACCCACACCTCCAGCTTGTCGAAGACCTCCGGGCAATACTTCCGGATCTCCAGCAGGGTATGCACTGCGGGCGGCGCGGTGTCGAGCGCCCGTCCCCCGTGGTTCGACAGGATGATGCCCTTGACCTGCGGCGTGTGCAGGGACGCAATGTACGCATCCTCGTGCGTTTGCAGACCCTTCAGGATAATAGGTAAGTCGGTATGCTGGGCCACCCACGGCAAGGTCTCTCGCCACGTCAGCGATGGGTCTGTTCCGGCGAACAGCGTGCGTCCCACGCCACCGGGAGTCTCGCTAACACCGGACGTGTCACTGGCGGATTTGGGGGTAGGAGCAGAAGGGCCGATAAAGTTGCGTCGCTCGTCATCTTCCCGCTTGCCCGGGACCGGTGCATCCAGGGTCAGTATGATGCATTTGATGGCTTTGAGCTTGTTGATGCGGGCTAACATGGCCTCGCTCTTCTTGCGGTCGATCTGGACGTACAGCTGCCACCCAAACACCTGGTCCGGGGCGGCATCCTGAACGATCTGCTCGGGGGTCATGGACGCATTGTTGGAGATGACCTGCATGGCTCCGAAACTGCGACAAGCCTCTGCGATCCCGGCCTCGCCGGCGGGATGAGCCAGACGCGCCATGGCGGCGGGGGAGACGTAAATGGGCATCCCAAGCTTGTGGCCCAAGAGTGACGTGTCGAGCTCGCATCGACGGCAGTCAATGAAAACGCGCGGCCGCAGGAGAATGGATCGGTAGACCTCCGTGTTGAAATGTTTGGTGATCTTGTCATCTGATGCCGAATAGTAGTAGGCCCATGCCTTGTTGCTCACGGCCTTGGTGGCCACCTGTTCGATGTCGTCCATGTTGAGAAGAGACTCCATCGGAGGGGGTCCCTGTTTCTCTTCCTTGGTTGACGACACCGGTTCCCCTTTCACAGTGGGCAATGCATTCGGACTTACGGTCCCCAGCATCGCCTCAGGCCTGAGGTTTTCCTCGAGAATGCCTGGGGGATGAATCGGGTCATACTCCTCGGTGGCGTCCTTTCCGGCTAACTTGAGGATGATCCTGGCTCCCCCGGGGTGTTCAGAGAGGAAATCAGTCACCTATGCTGGTTAGTCGATAGAAGGAGGCGACAATGGAGGATGATATTAAAGAAAAGTTGTCAGCATACATCGTATACTTTGCCGTAGAGGATGACCCAGCAACTCTCGCTGGTATTGTGTTTCGCAACTGCACAGGACTCAGCTATTAATTCTGGAATGGAGGACAGTCCACGACGTACTTTCCGCAGCGTCAAACACCTTGGCCATATTGCAGTGGATAGATATTGTTCACCACCTCAGTGGAGTGCGGAGAAAGACCGATGACCGAGGGACAATGAACACGATTACAGAGAGAAGAAGAAAGCTGCGCAAAGACGAAAAAAAGGGGGAAAGCACCGACAGACGATGCAGAGACAAGACAAGTCACAGAGATGTGAACGACTCGTCTATTGACTGCATCCCCAACCATCTGCTTATCGGAGTTGCCTCCGAATACTGCGCGGTGTGGGGAAACCCCCCGGCGATGGACATTGCCCAATGCGGTATTATCAATCGCCGATAACAATAGATGTTGTCTAATTGGTGGAGAAACTGGTGGAATACGTACTGTACCTTACCTAGTTGATAATCAGTACGGGCGGTACGGAGTACAGTACGGTATGGTACTATTCCCTTACTCAGTGAGGTCAGATGAATTCGTCTCTTACCTAACGCGTGGAAGTGCACAAGAGACCCGACCCTCTCTATATCGGGCCCGGATCCTGCCCTCTATCCTCTCCTTTCTCCATCGGAAGCTTACTTCCAGCGCTAACACACTGTATGCCGTGTCACTTTGCTGGGCAACCTCTGTAAGACGTCGCCATGTTCGAGGTATGTCCCACGTTGCTGAATTTAAGAGAGTCCTCAGTCCTGACGCAAACACAGCGTCGCGCAGCGGACCGCTATCGTCTGCGTATGCACCGTGCCCGCACGGTTGCGCTGACCTCCGACGAGATCGTGGAAGTGCGAGCTGCCCAGCGGACATTCGAAGGCGCCTATGTGCGCACTGCTCTCTCCCAATTCTCCTTCGCCCTCGTCGTCCTCAAGATCTTCACCAACGAGTTCTACAGTACCGGGGCGCTGTTTGCCATCTACGGTACCGGCGTGCTCATCATCGGTCTCTTCCGCCGCCAACAGGGCAATCGGCAATTCTTCGCGGAGGTGGGAGAAGATGGCATCCATCGTCACAAGTTCCGAACGAGCGGCAATGCCGTCCTGGTGCTGACGGCCCTGAGTATCGCCGCCTATGTCACTCTGATCGCTCTCACCATCCGCCTCGATCACTAGTCCAAGTCCCTGGGATCCTTTCTTCAATCTCTAAGTGTGTCTTGGATTTGATCTACTCCGTACTCCCCTTGCGTAGCTGCCAAGCGCCAAGAGTTCCGCAGAAATGCTCCTATCTCCCTCAGACGCTCCTCGATCCTCTACCCCCCTCCCTTCTCAACCCTTCGGACCAACTGGGAGCCGCGATGGTGCAAGGAGCGGAAGACACGGGACCATCCTTCTACACTCGAGGGGGGAGATGAAAAGTGCCTAGAGGTACAGCGCTGTTTGCTCCGTGGACATACCAGAAAAAGAGGTCGCACAGAAGACTCCTGGTGGCATATCTCTGCATCTAGACCTGAAGGTCATCATCACTCGAGCCTCCGTTTTCTAGCACTACAGTAGAGACCAATGGCAGGACCAAGCCACGTTCTGTAGATGATCGGCCACAAGGGAAGATGGAATGCCATGGTCTTTACATTCCCCCTTTTTTTTTTCCTTCTAGAAATGTTGTTATAGTTACCGTCATGATGCTTTACATCATTCCGCGATCGGAGATCCGACAGGACTTCGTTGCCTTTTAAGAGATGGTTCTCCTGTTGATAGGATTCTGGGATTTCTCTCAATGAACTGATTAATTGATTAACTAATTGATGATTGATTGATCGATGATTGTATTGCAAACAAGGTGATATTGTCCAGCCACAGACTTGGATGCCCGATCGGCAATTCCTCTTTGTTCTTATTCTACAGTATTTGATCAGGTCAGATCAATTATCTTATAATATATCCTATTCTATTCCATTCATCCACTGTTTTATATTCTTCTCTATATTGTTATTCTGTGGAGCGCGTTGACTCATCCCGCTCCGTCCATTTTTCCCTTTCTGCCCCTCTTCCTCTCTCTCTTTCTCTCTCTCGGTGGCGGTCGCTCTCCGTCTTCGCTTTTTCTGTGGAGCGCGTCTTCGTATCATTCCATCTTTCTTTCTTCCATCCATCCACCCATCCATCCATCCCTCTTTTCTTCGTCCCCTCTACTGATTTGGCTGCATCCTTGCGCCACTGGAGGGGATGGCCCAGCACACAGATATAGCCCGTTCAGCGATTATGACATCGGCCGCCCACCCGGAATCATCGCGTAATAGCGTCTCATCCGGGAGTTTCAGGCCGGATCTCGGGAAGGACTCGACTCTTATGCCTCCTCCGAAGACGATGGTCGGACGAGCGCTAGGGAATGAGCTGCATGCCGATGTCCACCGAGGATCCCAGAAGGATGGTGTCGGTTCTGCCCTAACAGATACTCCGATTTCTACCGCTCCTTCGTCCCCACAATTGTATGTCTCCCTTCTCATTCCGACCCTTTCGTTGGCCCGTCGTTATCGTCTGGCGTCGAGTGGTAGGCGTTTCTAGATCCTGAAAGGCTGTAAGGTCTTCGTGCCTTGCAGCGGCATTGGTGGTCGTCGTGTTTCTCGAGTTCGATCAACCCGCAAGGGTGACAACTTCGCCCAACCCATCGGCCTGGTTCACGATCGGTTTGATTTGATTTGATTTGATTCTACCATCTGAGCCGAAATTCTTGGCTTCCAGCTAACCCCTCCTCAGTTCTACTGCCGAAAACACTCGGCCCTCGACGCCCAGTCGCGTTCGTGCAACCACCCTTGATATCCCCGGTCTCACCAAATCCAAAGTCTCTCCCGACGGTCGCATTGCCCAACGCGATGTCGGGGCAAAGCTGGTCATTGTTATGGTTGGCCTCCCCGCTCGCGGGAAGAGCTACGTCACCAAGAAGCTGGCTCGCTACCTCAACTGGCTGCAGCACGATACCGAGATTTTCAATGTGGGAGAACGTCGCCGTGTGGCCGCCGGCAAATCCCCTTCGCCAGCCGGGAGGCACAGGGATTACAGAACCAGCTCCATCCACAAGGACCTCGTCGATTCAGTCCGCCGTCTCAGCGTCAACGTGAACACCACGGACTCGTCCCCCCACAACAAACTGATTCCGCCCGAGGGTGAGACCACTTCCCCTCCCGAACTCGAGAATGCTCTGCCTCCGCCGGCCGTACCGACGAAGATTCTCGTCAATGGCCTGGAGACTGATCCGTCGCAGCCGAACAGAAGTACTGTGATTCCTTCGGCTCTCGCCGGCCCTCTGGACCAAGAGGCCATAAAGGAAGCCTCCCCCGAGCCCTTGGACCAGTCCGCCAGCTTCTTTGATCCCCAAAACCAACAGGCGGTGAAGTTGAGAGAGCAGGTGGCCCTGGACACCCTGGACGAGCTGTTAGACTACATCCTGGACCAGGGGGGCAGCGTTGGTATTCTTGACGCCACGAATAGCACCCTGGAGCGCCGGAAAACGGTGGTCGAGCATATCCGCAAGCGGGCGGGTCCTGAGCTCGGCGTTCTATTCCTCGAAAGCCGCTGTTTGGACCAAGAACTGCTGGAGGCTAACATGCGCTTGAAGCTCTCGGGCCCCGACTACAAGGAGCAGGACCCGGTAAAGGCGCTGGAGGATTTTAAAAAGCGTGTCGCGCTATACGAGAAATCCTACGTACCGCTGGGGGAATACGAGGAGAAGAACAACATGGCTTATATCCAGATGATCGATGTGGGACGCAAGATCGTGTCGCACCAGACTCAAGGATTCCTGTCGTCGCAGGTGGTCTATTACCTCCTGAACTTCAACCTCTCTCCGCGGCAAATCTGGATCACCCGACACGGGGAGAGTAAAGATAACCAGGCAGGTCGCATTGGAGGCGATTCGGAGCTTAGCGGGAATGGGCACCGATACGGCCGGGCGCTATCTCGGTTCATTGATTTACAACGAAAACAGTGGGAAGCTCACCAGAGGCAGAAGGAGATCATGAGACGATTCCCGCCGCGCCCGGGCGACAGCACGCCTCCCAACCCTTCATATATCCCAAGCGACCGGCCGCGCAATTTTTGCGTTTGGTCATCCATGCTGCAGCGCTCCATACAGACAGTTGACTATTTTAATGAGGACGACTACGACGTCAAGCAGATGAAGATGCTGGACGAACTGTATGCGGGCGAAATGGAAGGCATGACGTACGACGAGATCCGTGAGAAGTTCCCCGACGAGTTTGCGACGCGCCGGAAACAGAAGCTGTATTATCGGTACCCCGGGCCCGGAGGCGAAGGGTATCTCGACGTGATCAACCGGACGCGAGCGGTGATCATCGAGGTCGAGCGCATGACCGACCACGTTCTGCTGGTGACCCATCGATCGGTGGCGCGTGTCCTGCTGGCATACTTCATGGGGCTGAAACGCAACGAAGTGGCGGGCTTGGATGTGCCACTGGGGATGCTGTATATGCTGGAGCCCAAGCCGTACGGCGTGGAATTCAAAGCCTACCGCTACAACCCGACGACCGACTGGTTCGATCACATTCCCGATTTTGCGCTGCGTCAGAGTACACACTGAAAGAGAACATGAATGAGGATTTTTTATTCATCTGCATTGCTCTAGATTTTGCCGACCTGTCCGACGTTTCTCTCGAATTTCTGGTTGATCTGATGACCTATTTATGAATATTTCTTCTTTTTATTGTGGCCACGACCCAAATCATAATGGTGGAAGTTATCAGTGATTTGCCCTGCGGGTTGTGCTTTTACATGGTGTTTGTGTTTCTCTGCATATTTAAATGGCGCCCGTGTCGTTTTCTGTTAAGATGTTAAGATATGTGCAGTAATTGGAACAAGTCTACATTCTGTTCTTACTCGGGCGCTGGGTGGCTGTGTTTTTCTCTTTTTCTTTTCTTTTCTTTTTTTTTTTTTTGGTCTCCTACTTCTCATCTCCCTCTCTCTACCAACTCGATACTACATTGTTTTAATGGCCTCCAGGGGCATTTGACTGGCATTTGGGTGAAGATGTCGCTACGTTGTGAATCTTTCTCTACAACTCATACACGCTCATGCAAGGTCTCACACTCGAATAGGAGGACGCTGTAGAAGGGGCTTGACACAAGTGTACTTTTCTCTTCTGTGCAATAGCTTGCTATGCGATGAAATGCATTCTCTCTGACATCCGCTCCACAAACCTCTGTTTAAGAATCGACCTTGACGCGATCAAACGCCTCCAGGAACACCTCGGGCTCGTTGGCGCCCTCGACGGCATAGTGACCCTGGATGGTGTAATACGGCACGCCCGTCACAAAGCGCCGCTGAGCACGCTTTGCTTCCTGGTCGACGTCGGGCCCGCCCACGTCCGAATCCAAGATCTTTTCAACCTCGGCGCGATCCAACCCGGCGGTGACCGCCGCTTCCAGCAGCACCTTGTGGTCGGTAATGTTCTTCTCTTCTTCAAAGTACGCGCGGAAAAGTTGCTCGATGACCCGTGTCTGCAAGCCCCCTACCAGTCCCGAGTCCGCTGCGCCGGGTACGGCGGTCTCCTTCTCCCTCTGGCCGGCATACCACACCAAGCGATGCGAATCCCGTGTGTTTCCCATCCTCCCGCCAAACCGGAAGGCGATCCCTTCGGTCTGGCCGATGGAAGACAACCGTCCGAACATGGTCGCGATGCGCTCCGCGCCGAACTTGTTCCGGTAGTGTTCGCCCTTGTCTACCCCGGGGTACGGGAGGGCGTCGGGGTTGAGATAGTAGGCATGCCAGGAGATGGTGAATGTATCGGTGGGGTGGGAGGCTTTGTGCGTTGCGATGGCGCGTGAGAGACGGCGGAATCCGACGTAGCACCACTATATCAGTTAGTCAACTGTTTATTTTGTCGGGGATTGATATCTACCGGACAGACGGTGTCGGAGATGATCTGGATGTTGAAGTTAGTCATGATATCAATATATATAGATATGTAGATAGACAGCCAGTCAGACAGACAGATGGATATATATATAAATATCCTCAGGTTGCGGGATGATTCCGATGGTTGCGAGACGGTCTTTCTATATTCATCAGCAGATGCTGTATTTGTCAGCGATAGCTTCTGCAGATGACGTCATCCAGATCTGCCGATCCGGTAATTCTGCCTCAGTCATCTGTTTTGACCTCATTCTCACTCTCCTTCTATAGAAGAAGAAAAAGAGAGTATGGGTCATCGGATTCCCCATGGCCCCTCTCAACTGCCACGATTCCATCTGGTGTTTCCTCCATGGTATTATCCTCAATATCCCGCCCAATCGGCTCCCTCTCTTCCCGGCTCTGGCGGGCTCCGTCTGGTTCCTGACTCTGGCGTCTCTCCTCTTGACTTGGATTGCCTATGGGATGCCGCAGTATCCGGGACAGTATAATCCGCACATTGCGTTCGTTACACTTCCCACTCTCCCGAAAGGAGACGGTCAAAAGAGAAGCCTGTCTGATTGATTGATTGATCTCCGTTAGCTTCATCTCCGATATCGCTTCCTTCGAGTTGAAACCGCTGTTTCTGGCCGGTGCGTCCATCACCGCTGTCGGGTTTGCCTTTACCGTTGCAACGGTGCATGTGGTGCGGTATGAACCGGGGTTTGCCTTGGTGAGATGTCCTCATCTGGATGAGTCGGGAGATGACGAGACGAGGAATAATCATAATCATGATGACAATCATGATAATGAACAAGGAGAAGACGAGGAAGAAGAAGATCATGATACCCTCAAAACCCTCAAAGTAGTCTCTCTCCTCTCAATCTTCGCCGCCAGCATAGCCAGTCTGGCTCTCATCTTCCTTGGAGTCATGGATACCTTTCGATACAAACATTTGCATCATATCTTCCTTCGTATCTGTTTCGCTGGGCTGGCCGTGCAATCCGCCTGCACTGCTATTGTATACTTCAATGAAGTCCTGGGGTTCGTCTCCTACGTCTATCATCTAGGTATATGGCAGCATAATTGGGGGAGGAGAAGTCGACGGGTACGAGTTTTGTACGTCTTCTTTCCTTCTTTCTGTCTTATATCATCCGTAGTACACTTGGGGTATATCTGTGGTATCGATATATTATATATGAGTAGCTAATTCAACAGTGCCTCGCTCTCTACCGCTCTCATTCTCATCGAGGTCTTTCTAGCCGTCGCTTTTATCTCCCTCACCGTGTCGGACGATGCTCCTCCCTCTGCATATCGTGCCGCCGGCATCCTAGAATGGATCATTGCTTTTCTTGGAACGATTTATCTGTGGTTGTTCTGTGGGTTTTTGGATCAGTACGTTCTCCTCCTTCTACTACTAAGGTACTTCTAAACTAATATCGTAGGACCAACTTCCACAACTGCGTTCCGAGTCCCCTCTATCGTCCAGGCAGGAAGCCCTCCGTGCAGGATCTTCCCTCATCCTCGAGTGCGTCTCCCACAAACTCGGACCCTGAACGGGCTCCCTTACTGGCGCATTCGGAAGGTAGGAAATATACGTGACCTATCCATCTCTAAACTTGTACATATATATATAACATATAAATTCCACTACCAGAACGATCCTTTTTTATAAAGTGATCCGCATTATCCAGAGTCATGACCTCTGTAATAGGATCTACAGCCAGAAGCTCAAATCCGGATTCATGAGAATGTACAGATATTCATACATATATATTCGCGTATTGTCTCCCCGCGATCATCTACAGTGTCTGTCCTCCCTGTTGAACCAGTGGCAAAGTAGCATCACGGGGCTGTTCTCCCCGGATCCTTTCAAGCGTGGCTGTATACTAAATAGATATCACTGTTAGCCAATTTGTTCACTATACAGGGCAAGACTGACATACCTTAAACGCAAAATTCAACACGAGCGCCACCGCCAATCCAATACACACAACAATCGGCCCAAAAGTATTGTCCAGATCATGTCCACTACGCTGTCGAATCAGTCGCGCTCGTTTCTCATACATATACCATCCCCACGCGGCGGAGAAGATAGCAAAGAAAGTGTACACCACGGACAGAACGCGCGCGACATCGTTGTGTTTGCCCGCCGCGTTATACAACCCCAGGGACAATGTGGAAAGGAGGATGCTGATATGAAGCCATTTGATAAACGTCCGCTGGTTAGCAAGCCAGACCTTGCTCTCCACACGAACGGGCCCAGCGTCTTTGATCCAAATGCCTGGCTCTCGGATCCCCGGCGGCAAATCAACCGCCATGCGTTGTGCACGACTGAAACGGGAGAACGGGAATGACGGGAAAAGTGAGGAGAGGCGGGACAATGCAGCTGGCCGTTGATCTCGCTGGGTAGGGGACTCGGGCTCCTGTCGCTGTTCGCGTTCCTCCGGAGCGGGTACCCTCGGAGCTGGCATCACAAGCTGGGATGGCTGTCGCTGTCGCGATGACGATTCTATCTCTGTGATCCGAGCGACGGGTGATCCTACCAGGGGCTTTACGGAGGGACTCGTCCTGGTCCCCAGAAAGCTCCCCACGGCCATGTCCTCTTCAGCCCGTCTGGCCAGTCGTTCTTGCTCCTCGTGAAATGCGGTTTCAGGGTCCCGCCGAATGTCATTTTCCATCTCACCAAGCCAAAACGGGAAACTATTGACATAGTCCTCAAAGAGCTGGGCCACCCCGTGGACGAACTTGGAGAAACGGGGTGCCTCCTTCACTAGGTGAGACACCATGAGATCGTTGATCCATTCTGCCTTGTGCGCAGTCGGCCCCCTTAACTTGATCTCCAGCAATGCGTATGGGAAGCGAACGATTTCTCCCGTTCGAATGGTGCTAAAGGGGTACTCCATGCTTGCATCGTCGATATCAGTGCGATGCCATTGATCGCGCTCACGGCAGGGACGCTCGTCATCCAAGCTATCTTCCCGGATCATCGCCAAGTTGCTGTCAAGAGAGATGCGAATTCGATCGTCACCGGGGATTTGAAATGCGGTCCGAGTATAGTTGGCCCGAAGCACCGGTTGCAATTTGTACTCCTTGATGAATGATTGCAGCTCGTCCACATCCTTTTTGAATGCCTCGGCCTCTCTTGATTCGCCATTCCCCAGGTCCTCCATCCGATGGACTTTCTTGTCGAATCGATATTCGCCGTCCAGGAACTCTTTCACATGTTTTTGCTTCAGCTGCACTCTAACCTCTCTGCTGCGATCGTCGTCTGTGACCACCTTTTTCTCCAAAAAGATCGCAGGCTTGTCCTTCAGATTACCCGTCCATCGCAGCCTCAAAGAGCCTGCTTCAGGCGCCCGGGCAACTTTTTGGGTGTAGAGATCGAACTGCGGATCGTCAAAGTAGAGAGACGTGATCGTGGGGTCATCCGGGAGGGTCTCTGGTTCCTTGGACGTTCCCGGGTTGTAGATAAGGACCGGGAGTCGCCGAAGGATGTAGGTTTTCACCTCCAAGACGTTATCCGGATGGACCCAGAACTTGAACGAGGAATATGAATCTTGACCGAAACGGGGTGCGTCCTGGTCTCTGGTTTCATAGTGATTTTGACTGAGGATCTCGCGAACAAACGAGTACATTACTGACAACCTACGGACTAGAGGAGAGTAGTCTTCCGAGTTGAAGGGCAGCTGGGAAAGACGCACTTGCAGCAGGGGGCGAACCCGGTATCGTGCCCCGCGCTTGCGATCATGCTTTTTGGCAGCCTTGAGGAAACCCGTGAAGTTTATGCGGCTATATTTTTCCAGCTCGCTGACTTCCCTCGTAATGCCGTCCAGTTCGTGAAGGACTTCAGAAGCGACGGACCTTCGTTGTACCTCGTCTTCGACAACCAAAGTCCCATGGTCGGCATCGGGAGCCAATGGGCGCAATTTCTGTTCGCAGGCAGTGGTGCGCTCTCTCAATTGCTGGGAGGTCTCCACTTGGAAAGCATTGACTTTATCCAGCTGGACGTTGATCAGTTCCTGGACGAACGCTTCCTCGTCCTGTTCGGTCCATTGACTGCTATCCGAGTCACTCCCATCTCCGGTGACATCATGCTCTTTCAAGAGCACCTTCAGCTTGTGGTAATCAATATACTTCCCATTCCACGGCTGATAGGTGGAATTCTTCAACGTTTTGCCAAAACGCATGGTCACAGCTGATTTGAAGAGAAACTGATCGGTTAAAGGAGAGGGGGAAATAAGATAAGGTTAGGAAAGAAAGAGAGAGAGAAGGGTGGGACGTTGAGGGAGGTTGGAAAAGACTAGGAAAAAGAAGCAGTCAGGGATCAGTTAACTCATCTGCAGAGGTCCAGACTACAAGAGCGTCGAAGAGAGGGTTTAGACCCAGCTAGGACCATCTTCGATAAGAATGGTGGAGTTCGATGCTGTTACTAAAGTAGTCGCATGTAATTAGTTGGTCCCGAGTGGCCGCCAGAAGTGCGAATGATCGAAGCGGGATGGCTGCACGTGCCACGTTGCCTTCTTTTTCGGGTAAGCTGCTCCTCCACCTGGGCCAGCCAATCACAGACCGCTTATAATACCAGGCATGAGTGGGTCCCCGCGGATCGGCAAAACTCTCATCTAAAGAGCTGTTGGTAATACTAATACCGGACAGAACCTGTCCGTACGAGACGCGTATTGTCCCAGGCCAGGCGGTATCGATAGAGTTGTTGATAACTGCGGTTTCGGCCCTTAGCTAGCTAATTACCTATATTCTTCGGCCCTATCCTGAGAATTGGCATCCATACGATTAGATATTTATATAATCCCTTCTCCTCTACCAGTATAATATTGTTATAGTGCTCGCCTTGGCTCTCCGACTGCCATGAATCTCAAGTCCGAACCACCGCAGGAAGCTGCCTCGTTGTCCGCCTCTCTCCATGATGTTTTGATAGACCTCCACCGGCATCCATATCCTCATGTACCCAATCCGCCGTCGTGCAAGAAACGTGCCTCAGTCGCTTTAGTCCTGCGAGTCCGACCTACCTATGGCCACTGGCCCCCCTTGAACAGCGCCCGGCCTTTACACGACCCAAGCATACCAGTAAACGAGCGATTAAACGCATTCTTCTCCGAAACCTGGGTCCAGAATGGGGACCCGGAAGTCCTTTTTATCAAGCGCGCGTCTCGCAAGGGTGATCGCTGGACTGGGCACGTTGCTCTCCCGGGAGGCAAGCGTGATGCAGAAGATGTCGACGACAAACAGGTTGCGATTCGAGAGACCTCGGAGGAAGTAGGGCTTGATTTGACAACGGACGATTATATTCATATTGGGAACTTGCCAGAACGGGTTGTCACTACGGGCTGGACCTCGAAGCCGTCTGTCTCCTCCATTCATGTTTGATGAACTTTTCTGCTGACGCGAATGTCTTTAGAATAATGGTCCTATGTCCGTATATCTTCCTGACGACCCGCAGCGACTCTCCGGCTCTCCGACTGCAGCCAACTGAAGTAGCTTCGACTCATTGGGTGCCTATCAGGGCGCTTCTGTCGCCGTCGCTACGGACTGTAGAAAACGTTGACATCTCTCAGCGGTATTCAAACATGGGCTTGCTCATACCTCGACTTTTCTACCGCTGCTTGCTAGGTACGATGGAGTTCTCTGCCATCCGACTACGACCGACGGAAAGCTTACAATCTAATCCCACCCCCGGGCCCATCCCTGACGATACCCACGCACCCCCTCTTTCTCTATCACAGCGCTGGAAGACGTGGCTTTTCAGAGGCCAGACCGGTCCTTGCAAGCAAGAACCGCCCCTTCTCCTCTGGGGCCTCACTCTTGGTATCTTGGCTGACTTTCTGGATATGCTACCACCTCACACCGCCGTACAATTATGGAAATATCCCACCTTCACCGTGCCGGATTTGCGGTTGATTGTGAATATCGTTACATACCACCTGAAAAAGCGTAATCAGATGCAAATGCAGGCGGGAGGGCGACCCAGCATCACCGCGGTGGACAGTCAGGCTGCGGCTCTGCCAGTATCAGAGACCACCGACGGTCACAATGAAGTAGGCATCGGGGGCCTCGGGGTCAGCAGGTACTGTGAACCGTCCCACAAGGACCCCGATGGAAGTAAACACGCCGTGGGCATTATGCTCAACGGGTACTATGCACGACTGCGGCTTGCCATGCAGGTTTTCCTGGCCTGGCGGGTTGCCATGGGGTCCGTGGCGGCGATATATGCATGGCGACTCCTTCGACGACGTCGGTAAGGGACCAACGACGACTCACGTTGTAGAAAATTGCATAGAGTGCCCTGTACAATAGTGTGCTATTTTTAAGCCCTCATTCTTAGATTATACAGAGGAATTCTGAGCGACAATGAAGACCCGGTTGTGGAATTTGGGTAAATATTAGTCTTTACTCCCTCTAGCAACCCCAATACAATACTTTTAGCATCAGCAGAGGTTTCTAGGTAATAATATAATATACTATAGAGCATGTATTTGGCCGTGGATTACCCTCAGTCAATATGTTAGCATGTCCTACTCGACCAAAATACAGATTGCACTTGGCCTGGCTCGATATCAATGTAACATTCCAGTTATTAACAGACTTTATTATCGGACACTTCTCAAATCGAAATAGCCTGTAAGCAAATCCAGACAAACAAATAATCGACGGCCTGACAGGTATTCTTTACGTGCCTTGATTCATAGATATCGCTCTGTATACGCATTAATTCTATTCCGAAGGGAGTCGAGGCGAAACTTGGAAAGTTTTGCAGGCTTTAGGGGAATTGAATTAGTCCGATCCCTTAAATATCCTCCCATGTAAAAAGGATGACTTGGGTGGAAACAAGGCCCTGGAAAATAGTCAGCACGTAGCAGATCGAAGTTGGATATGAAGCTCACCTTCCGACCCTTGGGACTCACTTCTGGTTGACCAGGCCAGAATGATAAAACTGTAAACATACAGATGACATGCTACCATTTGTCATGGAAATGGGTACTGTCATATATGACGGGTGTCACTCAACAAACTGAATATTTTTGTTCTTTAAGCTTTAATGCTCCCATCTTTATTTGAATCATAATTCCAGGTTCATCAGAAGAACTCCAGGATTAATGAGGCACATGTCAGAGCAACGGGCTTCCATAGCTATTGTTAGGAAGCCACGGTTAGGGACAAGCCCCATCTGGAAGCTGTTAAATAAAATCTCTGACATATTGACAACAGGTCAAAGAGAAGACAGAGAGATGGAAGGGCGAGAAGTTGAGGCAGTATTGATGGGGAAGTTGTTGAAGTCATTGTAGTGAATACATACGATACGAGATGGAATACAAAACTATACATACCATACCGTCATACCGTACCAGGATCTTATTGCCAATGTCAATACAGAGAGAGTCATGTGGTTCATGCTTTCTTTCCCAACGCTTTGAGATCCATCTATCATCCCCGTTCCATCGAGATGGCGGCCACCCAGAAGCTCTACCCTCGGGGAACCGTGAAGCGTATTGTCAAAGCCCATTCCAATCGAAGTGTCAGCAAAAATACCGACATCCTGGTGAGCGTTGAGTTCCAGGACATCGCAGTCGGAGCTATTCGTGGCTAATATTTGTTTATCTGCAGGTCTTTCTGGATTACATGCTGTTCATGCAAGAGTGAGCCATGACCGACGGGTTAAATCCTGCGCAGTATTATAGATCTCTGCAGCGGGCAAAGGGGAAAGAGGATATGAGGAATCTATATACTGAGATGTTCTTTAGGTTGATGCGGGAATCGTCGATTCGGTCGCGTAAAGCAGGGGAAAAGCATATCTCCCCCAATTCGGTTCGGAAGGTGACAGAGGTGCGTCGGCATGAGTATTCGTCACGATCATTTGGCGAATGGTCTACTGATTCATTTTGTTCGCAGAAAACCCTACGAAAATTCAAAGGATGAGCGAACCTCTTAATTCCTAATGATGCTCCGAATCCCCGGACACAGGATTATAGACGATGCTTTTCCAATGGAAGGGCTGTGTTTGGACTACAATTCCAGAGGGGTTGACTAGTGGGAATAGCTGTTGCTGACTCTATTCCTTTTTTTTTTTTTTTTTTCTCTTTCAAAAAAGCTTTTTGTAATTGATCTTTTTATACAGAACTAGAGCTATATGTCTGGTTGGGAGAACGTGACGGCGTTGATGGAGTTGGACGATACCCCTTAAGAATCGAAGCATCCCATTCCAAGGACTTGATAGATTTCCCACGAACCAGGATACCTCCCCTGGCCTTAGATTCAGTTGTAGTGAATGAAAAAGTGACAACTGGCTGGGCGCTGGTTGGATGCAGTAGCACGCGACTGCGCGGCCTGACTGAGGTTCGGAAGAGTTCCACCCGCATCTTCGACCAGCTTCTCTTTGTCTATTTCTCTCGCCTTCTCCCTCTCGCTTCCCCCCAGCGCTCTCGTCTCTGCTTGATTCTCGTATCATCTATCCAAGGCAGTACTATTTGTTTTCTCTCCCTCCCCCTTAATACTTGCTTTTCTCGTCGAGAGAACCAGCTCTCAAGATCCTATCCCAACACATACACTAGCACCATGGCTGCCGCCACCATCAACAGCAATCTTCAAGCACAATCCGAGTCTTCGTCGGAAAGGCAAAAGCAGAAACATGTTCCCAGTGCTTCTACCGTGCCCAAGTTGGATGGTCACTCTGCGACCACCAATGGCCTGGAGAGTATTGATAGCCCGTACCTCAAGGACCTCCAAAGGTAAGTGCCTGAAGACCGTGCCATGCAGCATTGGGTAAGCTTGTGCTGCTTGTCAGGCTTCATCGCTCACGGTATTACTTGGATAGGAGCTTGCGCAATGCGAACAAAAAGCTGGTTAGTCACCGAGGTTGATCTTTGTTCTCCTCGCCTTCACCGCTGATGCCTACCCTTTACAGAATGCCACCACCAAGGTCGATGCCATCATTGCTGAAAACCCCGGGAAATCACTGGACGAACTCGTGGCGGAAAAGAAGATTAACGCCGATCAGAAGGCACAAGCGGAGAAGAAACCCGCCCTCCAAGCCAGTGTCGCTCAGATCGAGGAGCAGATCGCCCATTACAAAGAATTCGCCACTCAGTATGAGCAGCGCCTGGCCAGTCAGAAAGCCGAGCTGGAAAAGGCTCACCAGGAGGAACTGAGCGCGGTCCGGGAGAAGGCGATTTTCGAGGCGAGCGAAGCTGGCCAGAAGGACTTGCGGCTGCGGCTGCTAACTCTGAGCAAGTTCCTTTGCGCTGCGGCTACTATGAGACGCTCCGGCGACGAAACATCTAGTGTGACGCGCGCATTTGAGGGCGTGCTCTACCAGGTCTATGCAGGGTCGCACGATGCCGTGACGTCTATGCTCAAGGTGATCGATGGTGTGGATGAGCTGGTGGTCAGCGTCGAAGGGGAAACACTCGACGTCACCTGTAAGTCGTTCTGTTCCATCTCCCCCTCCCCAGGATGATTTCTTCAAAGCTAACAGATTTTCGGTGGATTAGATGGCAAGGTGAAGCAGACTTCCGAAGAACAAACCCCTACGACGGAAGAAGTCACAGCCGATGTTGCTCCCGCGTCCGATTCAGCGTTGGTGAATGCGGGTTACACTGAATTACAAGAGTCTACCTACAGCACTAGTGCTGCGGCCGCGAACGAGCCTGAACCTGCCGGCACCCCCTCCGAGCAGATTGCTCCCCCGGCTCAGACCATGGTGTCCGACGCGGCGAACGCTGTCGCGGAGGCCAACTGGGATGCCACCGCCGGGTCTCTCACCTCGTCTGCAGTTACGGAGAGCTGGGTGGAGGTGCCACGCGATCCGGCGGAGACCGACACTGGCCTCGAAGCGACCCCTGCGGCTGTCAATGCTGATGCGCGGAACTCACCCGCGGCGGAGGCCACCACCCCCAACGAGGAGGATGGCTCGGCTCCCAAGGCCCAACAGGGTGACGCTGCAGAAGGAACGGGGCATCATCAGCGACAGCATAGCGTCCGCGGTCGTGGCCGAGGCGGACGTGGACGAGGAGATGGCTCCCGGGGGCGCGGTCGTGGTGAATTCAGAGGCCGTGGGCGTGGAGGTCGTGGAGGTCGTGGACGTGGTGGTCCCAACGGCTCTCCGGCGGCGGCACCTACCGGAGGCCAGTAAATGGAAATGAATCCTACTCTGGATGGTCTTTCTACCTTGCGCTCTACCCTGCGCTCTACCCTATCTCACTTGCCTCTCTTTGGGTCGCTCTATCTTCAGCACATGTTTACAGCAATGCTGCTCTCTAATCTCACGGGTCTTGGCGGTGTTATGGTTCACGACAGCAACGAATCTCTTGAAACGGTTGCAACAAGGGCCAGGTGGGAAGGCTCTTTCTCTTGGATGGTCGAATTTCCCCCAAAGCTGGTTGTACATGTCTTGCAATTCTTGAGCGTGCATAGTATTCCTGATTTGTAATTCTGTATTTTATTTTAGTTAATCCTGCGATTGAGTGGACGGGGGAGAATGGCAGAGGTTGAGGTAGTTGGCGTATTCTTTGTAGATATTCTCTATATACTCTGTATAATATTGTGTCTGTAGATGCTTATCTAAGCACACCGTTTCTTCACTTTTGTTCTTCGTTTTTCTTTCCCTAATTCCTCAGGACTCATTCCACTATGGCTCTCGCCGCAGATCAGCGGAAGAAGATCCTCCGGGTCTTGATGATCTCGTTGCTCCTGGATTTGGTATGTTCTTTCCCCCGATTTCCAGCTTTGATTCTAATCCTTCTACCCAGATATCCTTTACCTTCATTCTTCCACTCTTCCCGTCTCTGCTCTCCTTCTACCGTACCCAAGACCCGTCCCCGAATGCGCCGTTGAACCGCGTCTTCCTCTACCTCAATGCCTACAAGAACGCGTTCGCCAAACCCATCGACTCGCGTTACGACATCGTTCTTCTCGGCGGCGCCCTCGGCTCGCTGTTTTCGCTCCTACAGGCTATCGCCGCCCCATTTATCGGCCGCCTCTCCGACAAACATGGCCGCAGGACGGCCCTGCTCTGCTCGATGCTGGGGAACACACTGAGCGTTGCGCTTTGGGTCGCTGCCACCGACTTCCGCACCTTTCTCGCCAGCCGCTTCGTGGGGGGCCTCAGCGAGGGGAATGTGCAGCTTGCCCACGCCATCGCCACCGATATCAGCGATCCTCGCCAGCGGGGATCGACCATGGCCCTCGTCGGCGCGTGTTTTAGCATTGCTTTCACCTGCGGGCCGGCGCTGGGAGCCGCCCTCTCGAATGTCACCACCGTCGCCGCGAATCCCTTCGCCACGGCGGCCGGCGTGTCGCTACTGCTGATCGTGGTGGAGACGGCGTATCTGTACCGGAGTCTTCCGGAGACGCATCCTCGTCTCACGAAACTCCGCCACGCGAGCGCGTCGGAATCGGACACCACGCCTACTTCGACCACGACTCCTACTGGATCATCCGCCCCACGCCCACACACCAACGCGCCTGCGGTCCTCAATGCCATCCATTTCCTCTTTCTCCTGCCGTTCTCAGGTATGGAGTTCTCCCTTCCGTTCCTCACGGCGACCTTCTACGCGACCAGCTCGGCCACCCCTTCCGCTCTGAACGGCCGTCTGCTGTCCATGATGGGTCTTCTCGCCTCCTTGCTCCAGGGCACCGTCGTGCGGCGGCTACCCCCGCTCGTCATCGTGCGCGTCGGGGTGGTCACCTGCACCATTTCTTTTTTCCTCCTGGCGCGGGTCTCCTCGCTGGCGGGGCTGTACGGCGCGGGCGGACTGTTGGCCGTCACCAGTGCGACAGTGGTCACGGGTCTGAACAGCCTGGGCAGTCTGGAGGCGGTGGAAGGCGAGCGGGGAGCGGTGCTGGGCCGGCTGAGAAGTTGGGGACAGGTCGGGCGGGCGATTGGGCCGATGCTCTTCTGCTCGCTATTCTGGTGGGTTGGGCGCGAGGTCGCGTATACCACAGGGGGAGTTATCATGCTTGCGGTGTGTGGGGTGGTGTTTACGTCGTTGTCGCGCCCGGTGTAAGTCAGTGATCTATTTTTTGGATTGTCTGTATAGAACAATAGATCCTGTATCGGATAGGATGATTCAAGATCACCGCAGGTCGGTACGAATATATAATATAAAAATATGTTGTGGCACTGGTGTCTGATAGATTTATACTTCGTAGCTGGGTATAGTATACATAAGACCAAGCAGTAAATACAGAATCAAAGAGAGGAGATGTCACCCGATAAACCAGATCCATCCCTGCCATATGATCCGTAGAACAACAATAAAAATAAAATCATAGATATATCCATCATTTCTCAGAACAGAGAAGACCAGAGAAGAGCGGGGTATTGGCATTGACGACGATTCCAACCAGAGTGTAAAATCTATCAAGGATATAAAATAAACTATACGCTATGACCGACAGGACGACCGACATCTCCCTCTTGATGGAGAAGGACGAAAATGACTCGAATGACTCAAATGGCCAAAATCCTGACACCCCTGGATCGCCAACCCCGTCTCAGCAGCAGGATGCAACGACCCTCTCGCCTTACCGATCAACCAATCGGTCAAGGTGACGAACTTGGCGGTGCGGTCCCATCCCGTGGCATTATCGGCATGCTCTATGGTATGTGACAGGATGCGACCTTCTTCGTCGAAGGAGAAGATGAATAGGCCGGTGAACTGTTCCTCCTTGGAAAGTTGGAAGATGGGGGCGTCGCCGCCTAGTAAGACGCTGAGACCTTTGTTGATGCCAGATTTGGAAGAAGTATGATCCCTGGGTGCTTTTTCTTCTTGTTGTTGTTCTTGTCGACGCTCTTGATGGTTGAGGGTCGATGTATGTTTGTGACGATGTTCGGTGCGCCAGCGCACGACGAGTCGTTCGTCACCGCAGTCATTGTCGGCGCATGGATCTGGATCGAGCACAGCGCCAGAACGAACCATGCGCTCGCTGAGGATCTGTAGCTTGACATTGCCGACCAAGGGTAGACTGCTCCATGCCACGGGGACGGTCCACAGCGCGGCGCGATAGAGCGTGCGACCCTTGACAGTGGGGAGGTGTGGATGAGTCGAAGGGAAGAGATGGAGGGTGATGCTGGGCGAGAGGATCTTCGACGGTAAAGGATTGACGAGGAGAGTCGGTAATAGAGGCGAGAGAATGCGAAGAGCTGTCGCTGTCGTTAGAAGACTTCATGAGAGAAAGGAAAGAAAGGGAAGGACCAACTTTTTCCAAGCTTCAGGATCCGCTCGTCTGGCGGTTTATGATCGCGACGAGAATCGTTATCGAATCCGTCCGTCACCGACGATCTGAACCCCGTCTGCGAGAACTGGGTAGGAGCTTGATGACTGTTATGGAGGATGCCTTGTTGGGGATGAGCCAGCGGTTGTACAGACGATGCAACGAAGAGTCTTCGTGGACGGACGCAACGGAAAATGGGATGCCGGGCGCGACGAGGCAGAGTGAACGAGACCAGCATCACGGGCAGAGAGATTCCGAGGACATGGAGTGGAAGAAGAAGAAAAGAATACCAAGGAAGAGAGAGAAAAACACGAAGAGCAGGGATGATGACGTCGGACCCACTCCGCAGTCAGACAGTACTCCGATACTTTCTTTATTACTACTACTATATTCATTCATTCAGTCAGTTTTCTATCAATAAATTATCAAGCCAATTCATCGTCATCTTCTCCCGTATACCGTCGCTCGACCACTTCGCGGATTTTGTCCTCCAACACGCCTCGTCCATACCGTTGGGCCACCTTAACCGCTGCCTCCACCATCTTGCCGTTGCGATCCTTCATCAGTTGCACCAGCTCCAGCGCCTTCATCCCCCGATCCTCGCCTTCGCGACACTCCACTGCCAGCAATTGAAGAAGGATCTTATCCACTTCGAGCTCCTTCCGCACCAGTTCTGCCCGCTGACTCGCCGTCGCGTTGGTCGACGCCAGCACGTCTTGGAACAGGGACAGCAGAACGTGCCCTCGCACGAACGCCTCCTCAAACTTCACACTCTCCTGGCGAGTCCCAGCGCCATCCTCCTCGCCGTCCTGGGCCCCCTTGCCGGGCGCATTCGAGATCGGGATGCGGAAGTCGAATTCACTAAGTAAAGGTCGGGGAAAGTATGGGTGTCGGTCCCCTCCTTTGAGGATGATGCAGTGGAATTTGTCCTGCGCAACGGCTACCGGCCAGTACGTTTCCTCCTTGCGCCCCGTCGCAAGACGCTCCAGTTGCCGCGTGTCCAGAAGTGGCACCCATCGAGCCTGTCCAGGAGTGCGCCAGTGCTGTAAAACAAGGAGGACTCCCTCTGAGTCGTAGATGCATGGATCCTAGAAGCACGTTAGCGCCATCTAGAGCTTGTTGTCACTTGGGCAGACTTACTCCGGTATCAGAAAAGAAGACGCTCTTCAATTCAGACCCCTCCGGGATGGCCACTACGTCTTCGTTTTGGCAGATCTCATCCCGTTTGACGTTCTCAACGGAATACCGGAGGGTGGCCGTCCGGCCGTCACTCCCCAGGGGTCCATTTCCCACGGTCATGATATAGTCCCGCCATGCAGCGCAAGTCACGGCGGGGCTCTTCTGTCGATACACTTTGAATGGCGTGCCGAATAGCGTATATACGCGGACGTAATCTTTCGTTGTTACGGCCACAATGTAGGACTCACTTAGCGCCAGCGCTACTCGAATCAGCCTACTTGACCAGAACGGGGTGATATGGGACGTCCTTACCTCGAATTTGTTCCCCTTGGGGCAGTTGGGTCCGCCAGTCAGCTCGTGTTGTCCACGTCTCATGGGGGCGGTAAAATATTGTGGCAGGGCTACCATCGGTTGGGTTATTGGAGAAGAGTGTCCCATTCTCGTCTAAGTGCGGTCAGTATAGAGTTTCAACCGCAATGGGCACACGAGGACTGACTGAGGCATGCACGATCGTAGAGATACGGGTCGGTAAAATGGAAGTCACGATGCATTTCTCGGTCGTAGAATTCCACCGTCACAGTGTTGTGTGTCTCCTGGTCAACCGTCCACACGGCGCCGGTCAAGTTCAGGCCTGGTCCAGTTAGCATAACAGCAATAATCTCTCGATGGCGTGCGCAATGGGCACATACAGAGGTACCGTCTGTTTCCCCGCCAGGGCGTGCTGCCGGGCTGCAGAGGAGGGTGCACCTTAGGCCTCGAGAAAGAGGTCAGTATCCGCTTATTGGCATGTCCTTCGATATCGTCCAGATGTCCGCTCGTTCGCTTTCCGAAGCCGTTCATGCCCTCTGCATAACCAGCTCCATCATCGTCATCGACAAAATCCTCCACGCTGTGATCAATCCCAAGGATGTCATCCAGAGAGTCCGGAGATCCTGCCCGTTCTGTCCGTTCGATCGATGCCTTGGGTCTGTTCTCTAACGGTGGTATCACGTTCCCAGAGATATCGGCCAGTGGATCAGGGTATATAGGAGCGGCTTGGAGCGGTTTCTGGAGGAGTGGCTGGTGTTCTCGCGACACAATCCCGTCGTAAATGAACAGCTCTCCATCGGACGTCGTGAATGAAAGTGAGTTGATCCTGGGATGCCAGGCAAGATTGATCACATTCGGGAAGTCATAACGTTGCAGAACCCGCTGTGTTTTCGTCTCCCAGATTAGCACCTGGCCGTCCGCTCCGGCACTGGCGAGAAGTGCTCCGTTGGGAGACCAACTGACGGCTGTAATTACGCCATTATGGCCGTCGGAGAAGACTTTTTCTTTCTTCCACTCCCCTGTGGAAAAGATTGAAATGTCTCGCGTGGCTTCCGCGGACGCGAATGCCGTTCCGTCTGGATGCCAAACCACTCTTGACGTTGCTTCGTCCTCCGCTTCTAGTCGCTGAATCACACCGTCCAGTTTCCGCACAAGTTCCGGCTCATCAGAGAGCAATGAGTAGACATAAACGAGTCCATCAGTACAAGATACCGTAATATAACGCCCGCTAGGGTCAAAGGTGACATGCTTCGTTCCCTTGGCTTGTTCACGTAGATATTTAACTTTCGTCATATCCTCGATGTTGACAATTTTCACCGTAAGCTCACTGCATCAAAAGAAGGTCAGCCCCGTCTGGCTCGCAAGCCACGTTGGTCATGGAACACTGACTCGCTTGCCACCGCCGCCCATTCTCCGTCTTTCGAGACTGCGACATCTCTCACGGGCAAGGCGCATCGAACCAGTAATTTCTCCATTCTGCCGGATCCAATCTCATACTGCCAAACTGTTCCATCTTCCGCACCCATGATAAACGATTGATTCTGGTAATCCCCTTAGTTTCTTACCCCATGTGATGCAATCGAATGCATGACGTGTGACATACCGTCGCGCCAATTCCAAGGTGGCCGTCGACCCCTTCATCCACCGTCTTGGGCTCTCCATCCTGCCCAACAGTGTATATCCGGATAGCAGAATTCGAACCACCCGTGATAACGTGGCGACCGTCTGGAGTATACGCCAGAACCGTAGGCCCGGGTGTGTCTGAAATGCGAGGGATAGCACCGGTCAGCTTGGACGATGGAGGGAAAGAAAACATCCATTCATTCAATTGGTCGATTCAACTTACGGGCTGGTCGGCCCCTGGGACGAATGGCTTCCGAAGCCATGGTAAAAGTCGGACTTATCACAGAGACGGGTCAGTCTGGGGATAGAAAGCCAGTTTTCCATGCCAAACGGACACCCTCAATGCTTCGCTGCATCGGGGAGGCTCGCGTTCGACGCGTCCGACACGCGTCGCGTCAGCCAATGTTTAGCCCAATCGGGTAGAATAAAGGGCTTAGGGCACGGGGTCAGGGTTGGAAATTAGCACGGAGTACTATGCTATGTATCGGTCTACAAGACCTTGCCTAGGGAATCTATTTTCTTCGAATTTTTCATTCCGAATCTCTGGTTCAGAGGTAGTGATATTCCAGATGCAATCATTTATTTACTATCCGGCCCGTTCGCCGAGAGGAAATCAAAATCAGCCCCGTGCTGCGCTTGGTTAACACATCGCTCGTACAGGCCAATGTATCCTCTTTTCCTTCGCTGTGGCACGGTATTACGGGTTCCATCAGTCAACCGCTGTTTCCGTGTGTCAATGCGCCTTTTCAATTCCTCGGCCGAAACCTGCACCTGCAACTTTCGGCGGTCGGCATCACAGGTGATCAGATCCCCGGTTTGTACCAAGCCAAACGGCGATTTAACCAGTGCGGACTCGGGAGATATATGAAGAATGATTGTACCTCCAGCCGTGCCAGACATTCGGCCATCCGAGAGGCGCAGCATATCCTGGACGCCTGCGGAAGCGAGCTTGCGGGGAATTGGAATCAGACCAGATTCTGGCATCCCAGGGTTGCCGACGGGGCCGATCCCCCGGAGAATGAGAACAGAGTCCTTGGTGACTGGAAGCTCTGGGTCGTCAATCCGTCGCGCTAAATCTGCCGCATTTTCAAAGACCATGGCTGGTCCTGTATGAGAGAGCAGGTTCCGATCCTTGGATGCGCATGCCTTCATAATAGCGCCATCAGGCGCAAGGTTCCCACGAAGGACAATCAGAGAAGACGATGGATAAAGAGGGTCTGATAGAGGCCGAACTATCTGCATCGAAAGTGGGAATGTTCGGAAAGTAGAAGCATCTAGAAGCTCTCCCAATGTTAGGCCGGTAATGGTCATGGCCGAAAGCTGGAGAAGCGGACGTAGGGTGTGCAACAACGCCAGCATGCCGCCGGCATTATGGAAATCATTCATATAATTATCTCCACTCGGCTTAAGATCAATCAGTAAAGGCGTTTTCCGACCAATCTCTTCGAAGCTTTGCAGAGTTATCACCCCAGTCAGTTCGGGATGTCGGTTCGCAATAGCGAGTAGGTGCACTACAGCGTTTGTTGAACCCCCAATGGCCTGTAACACGGTAATTGCATTTACAAATGACTCTTCGGACAGGATATCTTGTGGCTTCCGCTTAGAGACCGCTACTGCTACGGCGTTTGCCCCTGTCTCTTCTGCTACCCTGATTCTTGCTGACGAGACTGCTGGAGCAGAAGCTCCCCAAAGTGGCATCAATCCCAGAGCAGCAGTAATGCAAGCCATTGTGCTGGCAGTGCCCATCACACCGCATGTCCCGATCTGTGGTAGCTAGTTAGTAATCTGAGCCCGAGTTGACGGATTTGGAAGCAAATGGACACTTGGGACGTACCGTTGGTGCAAGCTCTTCATTGAGAGCCGAGATTTCTTCGATATCCATCTCCTTTGCCCGAAACGCAGCCCAGTTATTCCGGCAATCGGTACACGCTCCTATTCTTTGGCCCCGATGACTACCCGGCATCATAGGTCCTGTCACAAGGGGCAAGATCGGCTTGTTCGCAGAGATACCACCCATCAACTGTGCAGGAACAGTCTTGTCACACCCTGTGCTCGGTCAATTCCTCGTCTCACAAGATGGGAGAGGGAGAGCTAGACCTCCAATCATGATACAGGCGTCCAGTGGTTGAGCACGGATCATCTCCTCTGTGTCCATGCTCATCAAGTTCCGCAGGAACATGCTGGTCGGGTACGAGAATGACTCGTGCACACTAATGGTAGGGAACTCAATGGCCAAACCACCATGGAGGTGGACCCCTCGCCTCGCAGCCTCTATGAGTTGTGGAACGTTGGCATGACATGGGTTAAATCCCGAGTAAGTATTGATAATTCCAATAATAGGACGGGAAAGAGCGTCTTCAGAGTAGCCCAACGCCTTGATGAAGACTTTCCTGAGAAACAGAGAGAAATGTGCGTCGCCATATGAAGTCAATCCCTGGCGAAGGCCTGAAGTGGAGGATAATGGATTTGACAGATCATAGTCCTGGTCAGATGTATAGTCCCGTTGGTCCTGCATATTCTCATCCAATGTTGATAAGCCTGGCTGCTCAGTTTTTTCTTTACCCAGATCATAGCAACGGCAACGATGAGGTGATCGAACACTCCAATATCGCACGCATCGGCAAAACTCCGTACTTCGGATATTTTTCCGTGAGTCCAGTCGGTTGGCAATGCCATTCGCTCCAGGACTATTGGTCACTAACACTGTTTATCGATCAATGTAGATCTCGAGGGAGTGGATTATTGAAGACCCCTCGTATGCAAAAACAGCCGCTATGTGCGAAATAGAATAGATATACAATTGCCTTCTAGGGAAACAGATTGCGCCAGAACGTCAGAACCCCGACCAAACGTACTAAATTAACAAAATATACTAGCCTATGACTCTTGTACGCCGAGAGAAGAATGGAAAGAAAAGAAAACGTCCCGTTCATCCAGTGTGGATCAAACCCGTGACGAAATCCGTACCCTGATATCTTTTTTGGGCAAGTAAACGCCCGTAGACGGCCGATGTTTCGGAAGAGAGAGGCCTTGTCCATCCACTGACTTAATATCCCACAGGGAGATGATCGCAGCGACAAAGGCTAGAGACTCTTTCTCTGCAAAAACACGTCCCTTGCAGCCGGACGTGCCGATGCCGAAAGGGTTGATGGTGTGTAATTTGGCCTGCCTCGCACCCGTTTCGGGATCAGCCAGGATAAACCTCAGGGGGTCGAACTGCCCCGGATTGGAGAAATACCGAGCGTCGTTATGGATGACTCCATGAATGACGGAAATACTAGCGCCCTTCTTGACTTCGTACGCTCGAGGCTGGCCTGTACCAGCGATTTCGGCATCTTTGTCGGACTCACGAATTATCAGATCGGACGTGAGTTCCCGGAATGAAAGGGGCGCCGCATCCAGACGTAAAGTTTCGTAGAAGCTGGCCTTCAGTAAATGGCAGGACTTGAACAGGCCTTCAGTATCGATGGAGATCTTGGGAGGCTCGTGAAAAGGAAAACCGGTCTCTTCTCTGGTAGGCCTTGAAGCCTTTGCATGAGGCGCAATCTCTTTCCGAATCTCCTCCAGAAGGGTAGGGTCCGTATAAAGGCGAAGGAGATGCCAAAAGACAATATTAGGAGAGTTCCCATTCATTGCCCATAGAAGAGACAGATGTCCGGGGGCACAGGATTGTGGCGTTAATCCTAAACTTTTGGACAATCGCATTCGTTGCTTGATGGGTTTGCAGACATCATCAAGATCACGGAATTTGATCCCCGGGTCGATCCCATCATCCCAGTAATTAAAGGCCTGCTGAAACGCTGCCATGGCCTCGAGAAGACGATTCCGGGCCGCGTACGCTGCAGTCAGTCCTGGAATCGGTAACCAGCGAGGGAGGCCCATGGCTACAAAGGGAAACCGGTCGTCGAGCGTCCAGACGTCCTTCAGGAGGTTAGGATAGACGTCCAAGATCGCCTGTCCCATGAGCGTAGCCGTGGTGGCCTGTCCTACGAAGTTTCGGATCAAGGCGAAAAAGTTCACTTCACAAGCGGACTTGCCGGGTTCACCCACGACTGTGAGGTCGCTGCCACGCTCCCAGAGGGCTTGATCCACCACGCTGTGGCAAAAGGTCACTAGATTTGGTGTCTCCAGCTCTATCATGCGGACGAGCACCGCAGTGGCCTCCGAGATAAAGGGTTCCCGCAGCATATGATTCGGGATCGTATGGTGGAATTCTTTATAGCCCGCCGGGTCCAGACTACGGAGGGCGGCTTTATGGTCCCCGAAAATGGTCTCCAGCGCGTAATGGATCAGAGTCGTGCTGGACGCGCTTCGTGAAGCCATGGATGACTTCGCCATTGATGGTGATACTACCATGGCGTGCTTTCTGCCACCCATATAAAGGCCTATGATGGGTTCATTCAGACGATCCCTTGCCTTCCCAACGAGTTTTACGTGGTTCCAGGCAAAGGAAATACCATGGCCCACCCAAGGAAACCAGTACGGCACCATCCGCACAGATCGTGGTTGATCTGTCCCTGCCTTTTCACTCCGGAGTCCAGAGATGACGCGCGTGGTCAAGCAAATAAATGCCAGAATAGCCACCAGCATTGGCCAGCCCATCTCGGGCATATTTTCTTGGACTCTGTGAATCAGCCCCTCTGGTAGGGCGGTATATTTGTCCATGATCCTTTCTTTTTTGTCGTCGTTGTTGTCCTACTGCCAATACAGGAGCATGGACATGTGTCTAATACACGATCGGAAAAAGCCACCGAAAAGGGTGGAAAAGGGGGAGAGAGAACCAGATGAATCCAGGCCAACTAAACTCCTCCACACGACGAGAAACAAAGAACGATGGATGCACGATGTGTTGGATCGCTTTTATGACATCCACATCCAACAAGAGCAGAACGTTCGTTCGTTCTAAGAATAGCGAAGATTACCGTAAGGTGGCACGGGGTACGGTAACTAAGGTTACCGCTTATCTTAGCGTCCGTCTTCCATTCATTTCATTTCTATTATTTCCAATCAAATAGGAACAAAAAAAAAAAAAAGTATATGCAAAAGCCACTTTATCACCTGCAGTCATCCCCCTTGTCCTCCACCCTCACTTTGCAGGACCTTCCGCAACGTTACACTCTCGCTCTCGTACTTGCTGATGGTATTTTGGGAATTATATACCTTTTGTAGGAGCCATTGGATCCTATATGTTAGCTCGCGGGGCTGCTTCGGCAAGGTCCCCAGCAACTGAAGTTCCTCCTCATATTTGGCAATGCTTTGGTTCTCCCTGCGAATTAACTGTGATAGGATTTCCAAGTCCAGGCGACTACTGAGGCTTGTGTTATGAGTCAGCCGCTTAAAAACAGCACGATAGACCGGCTTTCCAGGCTTGATGGCCTCGGGGCATCCGTTGACGGAGACGATGGAGATGAGTTCCGCCTGTTCAAGAGCTTGGAGAGTGGCCTCACCATTCTCCTTGAACAGGTCCGAGAGAAGGATTCGATTATAAGGTACCGTGCCACCCTCGGCGTTTGCCAGCACCTTGATCAAGGACCACGCTTGTTCATGACTCCACGTCTGTGCCCCAGCTTCCGTCCCCAGTATGAACATCTTCAAAATTTCGGACATGGATTGCTCTATAATGCGGTTGACAGCCGCTGCGTGAATGTCAGCAAAGTTCCCGGCCGTTAGGAGTAGCTAACTGGTTTACCTCCAGGGGATTCCCCTGCCTCAATCCGATGTGCCATGAATTCAAGATCCGTCACGCGACCTCCCAATGTCTCAATGCAACTGTCGAGGCCCTCCAGGTTCTCCTCGCCCCTGGCTTTCAGCTTGTTTCCGGTCTTCGCATCGTCCGCCAGATGACTAAGCACAAATTTCCTTCCGACTTCAAGGGAGCAGTCACCCAGGGAAATCATCCGGAAAACCGAGTTTGGCATTGCTTTGCTGAGCGGTTTAGCAAAGGAGACGTCAGTTGTCAAAAAGATGATATGGGCGATATTGCCGGCTGTTAACCCTGCAGCCCACTCCGTGATTTTATCGTATACCACGCTGTCTTCGTTGGCATTGTGCAAAAAGTTGTCAATGACCACCACGGGACGTAACTCAGGATGAGCATCGAGGTATTCCTCGTCGGTGAGATGTGAGTCTTTGTCGTTCTTTTGCCTGGTTTCCAGAGTGATGCTCTTCAAAGCCGTGGCAGTGTTTTGCCAGATTTTACTGAGTTGCGCATCCAGAGTTTCCGAAAATCCTGCTTTGGTGCCAATCATGCCCTGCGCGGCAAGGTCAATGAAGCTGCTAATGCTGTTCATCCATGAGAATACTGGTCGATAGCCCACTTGGCTAGCTACCCGTGCGATCTTTGCCGAGTCCCCCCTGGCGTCTTGGATCTGCTTGCAGTCGATGACTATTTTGTATTTGTAATTCTGCAGGGCATGGTCCAAAACCAACTCACGTTTCCCCGAACCACGAGGACCATGGATAACGATGAATGTTTGGACATTCTCCATCAGCCAGGATTGAAGCCGAGAGATGTCCGCCTGGCGGTCCTCCCAGATTGCCGTCAGCCCGCGCGGGTCGGCTCCGCGACGGCCAAAGTAAATGATATTGGCTTTGTTGGCTTGTTTACGAATCCACTGCAGCACAGGGTTCTCTTCGGTTTGAAGGGTAGCTTTGATTTTAAGCTTGATGAAGAACGTGCGGATGGGGTCAAAAATGGCCACCGTCAAGGCAGCGACGAGCGCAGCGACGGCGGGAATTACAATTCTTGGGTGGCTCAGGAGCCAGTCCTTGATCATGGTGAACTTGATTTTCCGTTCGTACTTGATCTTGATCCTGGTACCCGACTTTCCCTCTCCCTCGGACTCCGGGACAATATATCCATGCATGCAGTTTTTGGCCATGACCGCATACTTAGGGCGAGAGAACTCTACAAAAGCGTACCTTGGGATGGTTTTCGAGTCCGTCGGCTGTCTTTCAATGTCTTTCAGTTTACCATAGCTGCGAAAGGATGAATAGAGACACTCGGTCGTCAAATCCACCGCCGTTCCGTCTGCCGACGTTGGCAGGAACTCGACTTTCAGTCGCTGGCTAGGAATGCGATATAGATCTTCGATCCATGGACGTCCCAGGACCCGGGCCACTCCGACCGCCTGGAACGGGTTGAACCACGGGCGAATGGGACGTTCCTGTAGATTTGCCCTGATGGCTGTTTCGACGTCTACATCCTTGAGCCCCGCCTTTCGGGCATACTTGACGAAGGCGCCGCCTTCTCTGAAGCGCGGGACGATTTCTTGGATCTTCAGGTCCAGACTTTCTGGGAAAACACGGTCTATGATGTGTAGTGGGTCAGACGCCGCCACATGCGGTTTATTGATCCGCTTCAAGGCCTCGTCATAGGATCGACCGGCGCGGAGAGGCCCTAGCAATAGCCACTGTAGTTTCGAAGGAAAGATGTCTGGATCAACCGATCATCAGCTTGGAATCGTACTATCGGGGAGGTTATACAGATAGATTCTGTAGTCCTCACTATTTACAAATAGCAGACCCTCGTTTTCGTTCAACCCGATGTGTCCTGTCTCGAGGTGGGAGGCATGTGAAGTGGCTGTAGTAGTAGTGGTAGTAATACCGCGTCGCCTGACAGCATCGTCCTTTGCGATGAGAACCGGTAGCGCTCTCGTCCAGCGCAGAGATGTCAGAAAGACATTCTTTGTCCCCAGTAAACATGTCTGTCGTATCATATTCTGGCTCTAGTGCAGCTGACATGGATGAAGCGAAAGAGAGACATCAAACTCCATGGATGACGTCGATGGATAGATAGGTACGTACAGTACGATACAGGCCATAACGCAGGTGGAGCACCGGCCTATACCGTACCGTATCGTTATGAAATTTACAGACCTTCGCTGCGGACTTTGTTCGAACTCATTCTAATTCCAGTCCTCTAACATCAACACTGTCTGTCCTTCAATTCAGACAATGGGTTGGTGGTGGAATTCCTCATCACTTCCGAAACAGGAGACTGAGACTCCCCCTCCGCAACCATTGCCAGCCAGCAACCCACCCGCACCGTCACCACCGCGGCAGTTGACTCGCGATGAGCAGGCCGACGCCGAGTGGAAGCAACTGCTGGCCAGTCTGGAAGGAGACCTGAATGGGTCGAATCGGGCCTCACAGCAGACATCATCGTCATCTACTACTACTACTTCTACTACTACAGAATCGTCTGCAGATACCACTACTTCACCGTCCTCCTCTTCCCCAGCTTCTATTGCGCCGGAATCGCTCTATCCCGATACCATGTCCTGCCGCGCAGCGTTCGATTACGCCTTCTTCTGCCAATCATTCGGGGGTCAATTTGTCAATGTATACCGATACGGCGAACTACGGTCATGTAGTGAGCACTGGGATAATTTCTGGCTCTGCATGAAGACCCGCACATGGTCCGAGTCGACACGGAAGCAGGCCATCCGAGATCACAACCGGAAGAAAGCGATCAAGTTCAAGACAGGCCCGAGCAGCGAGGATGTCTGGGATTTACGGATGGAGCCTGTTCAGGAAGCCTTTTCGGGGGATTTTGCCGCTCTGGAGAGGGAAATGAAGGCCGAGGAAGAGGCGAAACAGAAGGCCGGGTAGTTCTTGTTTGTTTGCTTCTTCTTCTTTCTTTTCCTTTGTTTGTTACCATGTTCGATTTCTGATGTGAAACTATAGCAATGCTGCTGGCGTCAGTGATTGTTGAATTATTTGGATACCTGTCCCTCGTGGGACCACTGTACAATACTTTTACTATCGTCCCTGTCTGTGTCACAAGAAAGCATCAGAAATGGAGTACTTACGGCCTCTGGAATGAAATCCACGCTCTTTCCCATCAAATCATCTCCTTCTATTGGGGACATTCCATCGATTCCTCAGGAATATCCCTGTAATCACAATGCCCTTGTTACCAAACAAAGACACCAGAGCAAGAAATCCCTTTGTCCACATCACTCTACCGGCTCATCGCCGATGCATCCTTTATGAAGACAGAATATAAAAGCCCAAGGAGCCCAGGTTCGAATGAAGGGAAAACACGATTTCCCCCCTCCTCCTTCCCCTTCTCCTGATCTTCCGACCCTCCCATTCACTCCCCACATCGCCGCGTCCACATTGGATTTAGTCTTCCACTGAGTCCATGGCTTCCTGAAATCCCGCAGCAACAAGTCATCAGCATCTTCTTCTTCTGCTTCTTCTTCTTTTTCCTCAAATAGGAAGAAAATCCATTACCGCGCTCTCTCACCCAAAAATTCCTTTCGTTGGGGCCGAGTGGAACGAAGGGACATGTTTTTTCCAAGCTGCAGTGGACACGCAGGATCTAGCTCCAGGTAGATCGATTCTCAAATCCCCTACTGCAGTCGATCAGCGGATGTCCCCAGTAATATGTGACGGCTAGTTGTTTTGGCGGAAATCCGACTGGCTTTCAACTACCGATATGTAGCTGAAGGGGTGGGAGAAGAAGTTCTCGATATGATGATGGAGCTTGAAGAACAGTCTATGACAGAAAATGTTAGTCGTGAAGCTCCAGTGAATGCCTATCACTTGGAAGGTGCGTCGTTGCATAAGGTCCCAAAATATCAGTCTCACAAGCGTCGATACAGTAGACGCTATGTACTAACATCTAGACACTGCATGTCCCAGTGGACATACCCATACAGATATCCAGGTATATTCAATGGACCCTTGTATTCAATTCTGAATTCTGTCCAGAGTCAGATTGCAATGCAATGTGAAGGGGGTTCGGCAGTCGTCCACAGCTTGTAGCTTTAGATGCCAGTCTAGGAGTCTAGTCGGATAGGGGGGCTTGGGTTAAAACAAAGCATAAGAGGGAAAAGGAGAAAAAGGGGAGAAAGCAAGGAGAAATGATTGTTTTGGAAACCAACATTAGTATTGTGAAGGGATATGTACGGTAGAATAGAAAGAAAAAAGAAAAGAAAAGAAAAGCTCAACAATCGCCAGGGCACCATTGTCGTATCCCAGCTGTACCAATCCCGCTGCAACCAAAAAAGACCGACCACCCGGGGGAAAAAAAACTGGAATGAAACAAATAGCATCGAAATGCAAGACATTCACAAAGCCTCACCCTAATTTAATCACCCAGAAGTAAAAAAATTCTGACGTAACCATAATCATGTAGGAATTGTCATGATAGATACAACACCATCCAACCTATACCTCGACAAACTTTTGTGAGCAAACACAGGACTTCGTTCACAGTCATCATCTTCTTTGGATCGTAAGACATGGACTGGAGTCGACATCCGAGGAACCAGTCCTGCAACACAAATGTCCAACACCCTCAATTACTTATGCAGACACTGTCTGTTCAGTGAACTGTGGAACCGCATCGATTGCCGGCCGACGAGTGATGCCACCAGTGACAGGGAGCTGGGAGCTAGTGTTCAAGAGGTAGCTGTCGACTTCACGAGCGCATTGACGGCCTTCGTTGATGCCCCAAACAATGAGCGACTGTCCGCGGCGGCAATCGCCAGCGGCAAAGACGCCTGGAATATTGGAGGTGTATTGGCCAGGAGGAGTCTTCACATTCTTACGTGCATCGCGTTCAATTTCATCACCCAGAAGACGGTCCTCAGGACCAAGGAAACCCATAGAAAGGAGAACAAGATCGGCGGGGAAAAACTGTTCGCTACCTTCGACAGTCTTCATATCCCAACCACCAGAGGCGCTCTTGGTCCATTCGACACGGACAGTATTGATCCCTTTGACGTGACCATTGCCATCATCAACAAATTCCTTGGACATAACACAGTACTCGCGAGGATCCTTGCCCATATGGGTCTTGACTTCGGAGTGGCCGTAGTCGACACGGTAGATACGGGGCCATTGAGGCCATGGGTTATCGCGAGCTCGCTCTGGGGGAGGCTGGGGCAATAATTCAAAGTTGGTGACGGATTTGGCTCCGTGGCGAACAGAAGTGCCGATACAGTCATTGCCAGTGTCGCCACCGCCAATAACAACGACGTGCTTGTCCTTGGCGGAAATGTACGCACCGTCGGCAAGGTTTGAGTCAAGAAGTGACTTGGTGTTGCGGTGCAAAAATTGCATGGCAAAATGCACACCATCGAGCTCACGACCAGGAACTTTAAGGTCACGGCCGACGGTGGCACCAGTAGCAATGATGACAGCGTCACTACTCCTGCGCAGAGAATCCAATGATATATCGTTATCAGGGCCAACAGGAGTGTTGGGGACGAACTTGATGCCCTCGGCAGCCATCAAATCAACACGGCGCTGCACAACCTTCTTGTCAAGCTTCATGTTTGGAATGCCGTACATGAGCAGACCACCGAAGCGATCAGCACGCTCATAGACTGTCACACTGTGACCAGCGCGGTTAAGCTGATCAGCCGCCGCGAGGCCAGCAGGGCCCGAACCGATAACAGCAATAGTCTTGCCGGTGCGACTCGAGGGAGGCCGAGGAACCATCCAGCCCATCTCAAAACCACGGTCAATAATGGCACACTCGATAGATTTGATGCCCACAGGATCTTCGTTGATACCAAGAACGCAAGCACCTTCGCAAGGAGCAGGACAAACACGTCCCGTAAATTCAGGGAAGTTGTTGGTCATAAGCAAGCGGTTTAATGCGTCTTGCCACTGGTTCTGGAAAACCAATTCATTCCATTTGGGAATAATGTTGGAGATTGGACAACCGGTGTCCGACTGGCAGAATGGCACACCGCAATCCATGCAACGAGCAGACTGATATTTGAGCTCATCCTCGCTGAGACGATTAGAAAGCTCTGCCCAATCCCGAGTGCGGCTGACAGGATTGCGGTACTTCTCGCTACGCCGGCTATACTTCATGAAGCCCCGGGTCTTGTCGAGGATGAGAGCTGACCTTTTCTTCTCAGTCTTTGAGTCGCTGATACTGTCTTCAATGTCCAGCATCTCGGCCTTCTTAGATTCGTCGCTCTTTAGTTTCTCCGTTTTCACAGGGGCGCCAGGAAGCTGAGGCAGAGTGAACTCAGCCTTCTTCGCAGCCTCCGCCTTGGCAGCTTCCTCCTCCAAGATTCGCTTGTAGTCGGTGGGCAACACTTTGACGAAATGAGGAAGGGCACGAGTGAAGTCAAGGAGAATACGAGCTGCCAGTTCGGAGCCGGTGTAGTGGTGATGATCCTCAATAAGACCGCGGACAAAGGCAATTTCAGCAGGATCCTCCAAACCGGAGATTTCAACCATTTCCATATTGACCTTGGAGTGGAAGTCCTGGTTCATGTCCAGAATATAGGCAATACCGCCAGACATACCAGCAGCAAAGTTACGGCCAGTTGATCCAAGGATGAGCACACGACCACCAGTCATGTACTCACATCCGTGGTCACCGACGCCTTCAACAACAGCAGTGGCTCCCGAATTGCGTACGGCAAAACGCTCAGCGGCCATACCGCGGAAATAACAGGTACCGCGAGTGGCTCCATAAAGGCACGTATTACCGACGACCACGTTGTCCTCCGCTTTGAAAACGGCACCACGAGGCGGGTAAATGATAAGGCGACCTCCCGACAAGCCCTTTCCGACGTAATCGTTGGCGTCACCCTCAAGTTCAAGAGTAATACCTGGTGCAAGGTAGGCTCCAAATGATTGACCGGCAGAGCCCTTAATATTGGCGTGAATGGTATCTTGGGGGAGACCTTCGCCACCAAAGCGACGACTAACCTGGTAAGAGAGAGTGGCGCCCAAGGCGCGATCAGTATTAACAATATCACATTCGATCCTACACGGGAGACCCTTCTCCAGGGCAAGCTCCGACTCGGCGATCAGCTTGTTATCAAGGCGAGTATGCAGGCGGTGGTCTTGCTTCCGAACATTGTATGTAGCCACTCCAGGGCGGAGAGAATGAGCAGGAGTGAGAATGAGAGACAAGTCGATCTTCTCCTGCTTGGGGGTCCGAATGTCGTCTCTAACTTTGAGCAACTCAGCACGTCCAACCATCTCGTTGACAGTACGCACGCCCAATTTGGCCATAATGGCACGCATTTCATTAGCAAGATAGTAGAAGAAATTGATGACATGCTCAGGAGTTCCGGAAAATTTAGCACGGAGCTCGGGGTCCTGTGTCGCAATACCGACAGGACAGGTGTTCAAGTGGCATTTTCTAGCACGAGAATCAGTAAAGAGTAGGGGAAAATATGTATCCAAAATTTTACGAACCTCATCATGATGCAACCCATGGCAATCAGAGGAGTGGTGGCAAAACCAAACTCTTCGGCACCAAGAAGACATGCAACGGCAATGTCACGGCCAGTGCGGAGTTGGCCGTCAGTTTGAACAACCACACGACCACGCAGGTCATTCAGAACAAGGGTTTGATGGGTCTCAGCGAGACCCAATTCCCATGGAAGGCCAGCATATTTTATACCAGTCCAACGTGAGGCACCAGTACCACCATCGTGGCCCGAAATCAAAATGTGGTCAGCCTTAGCCTTGGCGACACCAGAGGCAACAATGCCAACACCGACCTCTGAAACGAGCTTGACGGAAACACGGGCACGGGGGTTCGAGCACTTGAGATCGTAAATGAGCTGCTTCAGATCCTCAATGGAGTAAATGTCATGGTGCGGCGGTGGCGAGATTAGACCAACACCAGGGGTGGAGTAACGTGTGTGGGCAATAGGGCCGACGACTTTATGACCTGGGAGCTCACCACCTTCACCGGGCTTAGCACCCTGGGCCATTTTAATCTGCAGCTCATCGGCATCGGCCAGGTAATGAGACGTCACGCCAAAACGACCAGAGGCGATTTGTTTGATAGCTGACCGCATAGTATCACCATTTTCTAGACGTTTGCTCCTTTCGGGATCTTCACCACCCTCGCCAGTGTTGGATTTACCTCCAAGACGATTCATGGCGATAGCCAAGGTCGAGTGGGATTCCATGGAGATAGACCCATAGGACATAGCACCAGTCACGAACCGACGAACAATTTCAGTCCAAGGCTCAACCTGATCAATAGGTATGGGCGTCCTCTGCTCGAAGTCGAAATCAAGCATACCACGGAGGGTACAGTTCTTGATCTGCTCATGTTCGGCCTTGGCATATGCCTCGTAAGATTTATCATTCTTTGTGCGAACGGCATCCTGCATATTGGCGATGCTAACAGGGTCATTAACATGCTCTTCGCCTCCATCTCGCCAGTGATATTCGCCGGATTCCGGAAGACCTGGGATCTCAATGATCGACCGCGAGGGGTAGCCACGTTCGTGGAAGGCAAACGCATCCTGGGCAATCAGCTCAAAGGTCAAGCCGCGAATACGGCTTGCGGTCCCAGCGAAACACCGGTCAATAACATCGTCATCAATACCGAGGGCCTCGAAGATCTGAGCACCCTTGTACGACTGCAAAGTAGAAATACCCATCTTGCTCATGACTTTCAAGATACCACCGTCACAAGAGGCTTTATAATTTTCGATGACTTTTTCATCGGAGACCTGTTTTCGGATCAGATTCTCGCGATTCATCTTAAGGATACACTCCATAGCCAGGTAGGGATTGATCGCATCAGCACCATAACCGACCAGAACACACATATGGTGCACTTCACGAGCCTCTGCGGTTTCGACGACCAGGGCAGCAAGAGATCTCCATTTGTTGCGAACCAAGTGGTGATGGACCAACCCAGTTGCCAAGAGGGCAGAAATGGGAACTCTACTAGCAGAAGTTGCCCGGTCCGAAAGTACAATGACCTTATCCCCATTCTGAATAGCATCAGTGGTTGCATCGCAGATGGCGTCCAGAGCCTCGAGATATCCGGGAACACCCTTTGACTTGTCGAAGGTAATGTCGATCGTCTTCACCGTCCAGTCCTTGTGGGCGTGGTTGATGTTTTTCAGAGAATTGAACTCGGGGATGCTTAAAATAGGCGAAGGAAGAAGCAGTCGATGACATTGAGAGGAGTCCATCTCCAGGAGGTTACCTTGAGGCCCAACGTAGCAGTCCAGTGACATGACAACGGCCTCTCGAATAGGGTCAATGGGTGGATTTGTCACCTGAGCGAAAAGCTGACGGAAATATTCGTACAGAAGACGGGGCTGTTCGGCAATGCAAGCTAACGGAGCGTCGTTGCCCATCGAGCCAAGGGCTTCCTTCGAGTCAGCAGCCATAGGGCCAAGAAGCAGGCTGACCTGCTCGAAGGAATATCCGAAAGCCTTTAGACGGGGATCGTTCTGGACAGTGGTATCATCAAGGGAAAAGTCAAGGGTTACATTCTGTTCAAGCAGCTTCTCCTTGACAGCAGGAAGTTTCAAAAGCTGCTTATCCAGCCATGACGCAAAATCTTGGCGATGCGCAACAGTATACTTCAGTTCAGAGTCGTCAATAATTCGGCCAGCCACGGTGTCCACCAAGAGCATCTTGCCAGGTTGCAGACGACCTTTCTGGACCACACGCTCAGGGTCAATGTCAACGGCCCCAACTTCAGACGCACAAATTATACGGTCATCGTCCGTCACATAGAAACGGCAGGGGCGCAGGCCGTTGCGGTCCAAGTTAGCACCACAGTATCGTCCATCGGAGAAAGTAAAAAGGGCGGGACCATCCCATGGCTCCATCTGGCAAGCAGCCCACTCATAAAATGCTGCCTTGGCGGGGTCCATCGCTGGGTTGTCTTGCCATGCTTCTGGAATCATGAGCATAACCGCTTCGGGCAAAGACAAAACGCCGTTTATCATCAACAACTCCAATACATTATCGAAGGCCGCAGAGTCGGAGCCACCGTCCTCAACTATTGGATAAAGGCTATCGAGCTCATCACCAAATATGTCGGACCTGAGCACTCCCTCTCTAGCTCGCATCCAGTTTTTGTTGCCTCGAAGTGTGTTGATTTCACCATTGTGAGCAGCCCATCGCAAAGGCTGTGCACGATCCCAAGAGGGAAATGTATTGGTGGAGAAACGAGAATGCACCAGGGCAAAATGGCCTTCATAGTCCACGTTGACTAGATCATGGTAATACTGGTATACTTGAATAGGGGCCAATTGACCTTTGTACACAATGTTCCTGTTGCTGAGAGAACATAGATAGAACCAGTTGGCAAGGCCAATAACATGGGTGGCACGTTTCCGAAGAACGTACAGTTGACGCTCAAAGTATCTCTCGTCAAATAATCCTGGATCGGTAACCTCCGGCTTGTCTCCTTCGCCGTAAGCAGACCTCAACACCACGAACGGTTGCATAATAATAGGCTCCCGCGATAGGGCAGCAGGACCCAAAATGGTCGAATCCCGAGGAACTTCACGCCATCCAAGGACCCGCAACCCGAGGGAAGTGGCGATCTCCTCAAATGATGCAGTGGACTCCTTGTGGGATTCCTCATCGGGTTTAAAAAATAGGTTGCCCGCAGCATACTGCCCGAGTGGTGGAAGTTCAACCCCTACTTCGCGGGCAAAGTTCTTGATAAAGAACTTGTGGGGAATACTGGTCATCACACCGGCACCGTCGCCATCTCTTGCATCTGAGCCAACAGCACCTCGATGCGTCATATTGCACAGTAGATTCCGAGCTGTGATGAAACCCTTATGTTAGCCACATGTAAAGGAAGCAGAGGGTGTCCTTACCATCACTGACAATCTTGTGGCTAGGCTTGCCTTTAATATGACTGAAAACCCGCAGAGAACCCACGTTAGCTAATCCTGCTCCAATGAATCTATCAACCACAATGGGGTCCACCCTGAGCACTTACGCAGCAAAGCCTACACCACAAGCATCCTTTTCATACTCGGGGTTGTACAGCCCCTGCCGCTCCGGCAAGGTATTCGCCCAGCCATATCCTTGTTTTGGCTGGTATTCCGAATACTCGTTTGGTTGGTGCTCATTCACTAGAATTTGGCCATAGATCTCCTCCAAGTTCAGACCCATTCTTCCGCCGGTGGCCGACAGAGAATGGATTGGCAAAACTGAGGGGTCTTTGTGGTTGCTATGAAGAATGTTGCCACAGACTCGGGGCAAAGCGGGACGTTGTTATCTATAGATAAGGAATATGTAAAGCAGCAAGATGTCGTCACTGATATGTATGTTCAGGGACAACAACGCGAAAGAGGCCAACAGAGAGATGAGGTATGTCCCAGCGTCTGGCTCCGAGAAAGATATATGAGAGAGAGGGGGAGAGAGAACGGGGGGAAAAAAGACGAGAGGGGAATGGAGGGGGGCAGAATAATAATAGGTAAGTAGCAGCGAGCGGGAGGGCGGGAAGCAGAGGTCCGGGGAATTCACTGGGACAACTCCGAGACGTACGTGTATGTATGAATAGACGTAACGCTACAGGTACTCCGTAGTAGGTAGACGGTGGAAGGCGAGTCAACCTTACAGTAATGCCCAGACAGGAGCTGCTTCTGTACGAATGAAACAACAGGTGAGGAAGAGGAAAATTACAGCTGTGGGGGTGGACGAAAATGGACTTCCACCGTGGCGAATTGCAGTTTGCCTATCCTGGTGAGGACGTCGCTACTCTTCCTGTAAGGTGGAAAAAGTGATGGGCGAAGAGAAAAGGAGCTAGTCCAATGCTTAAAAGGCACTGGATGATCCCGGTCCCTACTACTAAATAAAAAGAGGGTGGATTGGAAAAGAAAAGAAGGGGGGGTAAGAATAAAGGAAAAAAATCCAGTTTCATTGATTAATCCTATGGACATTTCCATCCGCTTTGGGTCAACACCTTTTGTTCAGCATTCACAGACTGTAGAGCGTTTTCGGCGCCCTCCGTCCTTGGTTAGATGGAGTGTGGTGATTGACGTAAATGCAAATATGGGACCAGGAGAAGGTATGGCATTTTCTCTCTTTTTTTTTTTCCCCCCCTCGAAACAAATAATTATATATTATAAAATAATTGATGTTTCATTCCAAATAGGCGACCTTGAAAATTTATAGCCAGGAGCACTTGGAAGAGAAGACAGTTTCTTTCCATTATGGATTGAGGTCGCATGTACTGCATCCATCCATTAACCGGGGATTTACTCTAAAGTCAAGATAAGACGGCTGCCACCAATAAGAGGGTTGGCTTTGCAACCTTTTGGCCAAGAAGATTAGGTTTGGACTACGTCAAGATCCAAGCCGGTGGGGCCCAGGCTTAATCTCAAAATTAAAAGGGGAAAAGGAAGACTGCGACTGGCGCTAGTGGGAACCTGAAAGATTAACGACTCCGATACGTACCTCGGTATCAAATGGTAATTTTTCCGCTCGTTCTACTCGGTATGGGAACTACGAACACCACAGGATAATTAACTTCTCCAGTACCTACTAGGAACTTGGGCTTCCTATTTCCGCACCTGTACTGCGCAATCATTATTGACTACTTCTCTTGTACTCCGTAGTAGACATTGATTCGGGAAGAAGGTGATTTGAATCTCGAAAGCACCATGGGGTCTCTGCACGCCTAATTCAGCTGCCCATCAAAAGACAAGTCCCTTTTCTACTTCCTATTTTGTAATTCCAACCAACAGTACCTACCTGAAGTACGTAGGCTCACCCCGCTAATTCTCAGCCCAGTAATTGGAGAATAGTGAACCCCCCATACCATGCCCATGAGGTTCGAGCGAAACGATATTTCGGCCTCAATTGCAAAGGTACCCATGCAGTTGCAACTCGGATAATACCTACCGGCTGGTTCTTTTCACAACCAACCATCTTCATTTCTGCCAAGTCGAGGGTAAAAAGCGAGGCATGCTCCGTAAAGAAATGTCAAATGCAAGGTTCTTTTTTTCTTTTCTTTCTTGAGTCCTTCCTTCTTTTTAACATTGTTTTAACTTGAGATGAAGAAAAAAAGAGGAACTTTACTATGGCACGTTTCATCTGACTCTACCCTTTAACTCCGAGTCAACACGAATCTATCCTCTTGGATACCCACATGAGTAGGCAAAAATACGACAACAACACCTTTTTCCACATGTTCTTGTCTTAGGTACTTTTTACCTCCCCATCCTTGATGGGCTTATGTCCTGACTGGATGATGATGTTGTCAAAGTGGGACCAACTCAAGGGTGCTTATTCTTGATCTTGCCTCAAACGGTTGGTCCAACTGTACGTACTAGATTGCGCATGGAATACATCCCTAAAGACAGAGGGATGATCTGGCAGGACAAGAAAAACAAAGACATACGGATTGTGAGCAACTTAGCAAACATACAAAGTAATCCTTGGCAGGCACTCGAGGCTGCCTCATTGCAGTAAGGAGATGTAAACGCCAAGGCAATAAGTAGACAGAGATATAATCGTTGGCAGATCTTGTTATACTGAGTAGGATATGGACCTGGGCAGCGTAGGATAACAAAAATTTTAATTCTTTATGGAATATGAAGAGGTCAGGTCAGTTCGGAACAATTAATCTTTATCAGGAAAGCAGTCAGTGGCCATTTAAAACTCCTACGCACCCATTCTGCTGGAGTTGACAAGGATTCATCCAATCCACATTGATCAAATTGGCGTAGTTATGTACACTGGAAGAATACTCTGTAGTTCGGCTTCGAGAAGCAGCCGAACGACTTAAGATCCATGTTTAGAATGTGCACTAAGCAATAAGTGATCTGGAAAAACAGATTGACCCCTGCTTGTGGCCAGAAAAGTGCAGGCTTGCTTCCCTTGTCATTGCACTAAATCCTGCACAACCCCACGCTTATGTGTGTAGTGTAGCCTGTTGGATGATGAACGGATCCAGTACAAGCCCCATACGCAATATGTATTTTTGACCTGCCTAGGTCACCCGGGTGGGTAAATTACTGGCACGGAGCAATACCACCCCTACCGTTTGTCCGCCCAGAGCGTCCATCATCCAACCACTTCCGACAACGGCCAAGGACGCGCTGTCTCTCTTCCATCCCGGAATGTTCTCTTCCCTCCTCTGCAGTGGCACAGCCCCTCCCCGGAACACGTTTCCCTCCATCCCTCCCACTCTGGTCAAACGGCTCCTCTGGATTGTCATCCCCCGATTTCGGGGCTCCTGAGCCGCATCTTGCAGTTTATGGCTGTCCACCCATTGGCCCATGTGAATTTCCCCATCACATTTTTTGAGGTCATCAAACATCTTATCAGGCACCGCACCTACGAGTGTACTTTGTACTCCGTAGCGAATGTCTTTCTAAATTCCGACTCGACAACCGACGCCATCCCGTTCTGACTCATTTGGCCGAACTGTACGAAGTAAGTTCTGTGATATTCTAGGGGTCCTTGTACTACCTACAAGGTCATCTGGGAGCACTCTTAACTTGGTAGTGAGTGGTATTGGAACCCACTCCCCTAGCTACTTAGGCACCGACCAGGGCCTCATCCAGGGATATTGAATCGCCCGACCAATAAGCGCGGGCGAATTATCCAGCACCCCGGAAATACGAAGATGGTCAGTTGAAACTGAAAGGGATCTACTCCTTGCTCCACAGTACCGTAAATCCCGACCGAGTCCTGATAAGAGCTTAATCTAAATAAATAATAATGTGATGATAATGAGAATACATAAAATCATCCGACACTTCAAATCTCCCAACTGCATCGCTTAGCAATCTATCCTGCTACTGGTTGGATCATGGCAGGATTTCACCACCACCAGGAACTTACAGAATACGTACTCCGTACGTGTACGGAGTACATTGTCCCCTTTTTCTTTTCTTTTCTTTTCCCTTTTTTTTTTTTTTTTCTCTATGGTTCATATGGTGACTCAGGAAACTGTCCCGATTTGGAAAACTTGACTCAGCCGATCAAAACGGGATATACTTAGCAGTATTTTCTTAGGCACTGCCAGCACCAACGGCACCGAATACCATTTACTCCGTACGACCGCGAGAGAAGGGCCTACTGCAACTCAAGGGTTTAACTTAACTTACCGCGGTGACTCAAATCCTCGAATATGCTGTGTTACCCTCCGCACCCGCTCCGATCTCTCTTGGTTGCTACCCCCTCCAATAGGTAATGCGACGGAGGACATCACATGATATGGCGGAGATGCCAATACCTCCCGGCTCCCGTTTTCTCCCGATATACATGATGGTCTTGTCCACTTTGGGTTCACCGAATATAATCAGGTCAATGGATCGTTAGACTGCAACGTCTCGGGCGAACGCGGAATCCCTTGTTGATCCGGCCGAAAACCGGCCATTTCCACACTACGTATGGATTAGAAACATTGCTAATGCAGCACAGGAACGGAACTAGCGGTCCGCCTTGCGCCAATTCTCCAAGCACAAATGCATTATTGTTATTGTTGTCGCTCGTATTATCATCAATATTACAGGCATTGACCGTTTACTCTCTCTACGCCACGAAAGAGAAGCAATCTATCCTCGGAAGGACTCAAACCCAATTGCCACGGCATTCATAGCTATTGCGACGTCCGGAATACTCCGTCCAGTCTCCGGAATGACATTGCAACATCTCTGATGTCCTCCTGACGGACTTACGGAGTAGATCCATCTTGGGTATCGAAGCCCAACGAAAAGAACTCTGTACCTACCGTGCGTGTGGCCTGATACCTCCCCCCTCAAAAAAAAAAAAAAAAAAAAAAAAAAAAAAAAACAATGCTTCTTGGTCAGCATCAACGCGCATCATGGTGGGCTGACGCTGCGCTCTACTCGGGTTGAGAGATCCCTACCCGTTCGGTCTTGATATCTACCGATCGGTGGTATACGAACATGCTTCGCTTAATATGCTGAGCTAACAGGAGCCTGCGTCGAACACGTATGAGATTTGCCGATCAATGAGGATTCGGTCAGTAATTCATTCTTGTGTTCCTAGAGCGGTAGTACCGTGGATGTCAGACGATTTGTATACATCTAAGATTGTGGGATGTATCAAGTCTCTTTGATACGCTGCTATATAATTAGGGAAGACACTTATCCAGTACCCGTCTCTCAATCTATTAGATTTTAACCCTACTTTGTAATACGCAAAAAAGCAGTGCAAAGCTTGTGTCTTAGAAGAGCATTGATTAAAAATGTCAGCATAGACGAGCCTTGTCGTATAGGCTCTTTTATAAAGTGGATACAGAGTATTGGAGATTGGTATATTCGGACTAGGAGAATTGCTTTCAACGTTTTTTTTTTTTTTTTTTTGTTCCTAATAAATAATAAATCTTCTTCTTCTACTGGGTTGTCATCTATTCCTCGATAGGTCTATATGTCAGAATTTCAGGATCAGTAGATGGCCACGCAATAGACAAATGGGTCTTTCAAGAGTGTCACTCCCACAGGCAGTCCTAAGACAGATGGAGGCTTTTGGTATCTGTGTTCGGGCTAGATTCATGTTGCTCGAGCTTTCGTTGCGCAGCTGGTAGTTTATAATTCGATTCAACTTCTGTAGTATTGACATTCTCTAGTGCTTCTGTCTATGCATGTCTATAGTGCCTCCTCATAAATGTAGTGGTCCGCAATGGTATTGTCTTAACCTAGTGCATACTAAAGAGTCCTTAGATATAATTAAGCTTAGAGTATGCTGAACAGGTACAACTCTGCCCATTATATGCTAGCTGCTGGGGGTATTGTATTATGATAAATATATTATTGCACCTGCATTAATTATATATGTCAATGTTTACTATTGAGAATTTCTAAACAAATCGAAACGACATGCTAAATGAAGCAGGTTCATTATGTCGATAGAGCATTATGTGTTGCATGAGGTCAGATCAATTTACTACGAGCAAGTAATTCGGGCTTCCCAATTTATATTTATATGTAAATATTGTCTTGCATTAAGCATACTGTTTGTATGTTCTCGAAGCATATTCTACAGTATAAAAGGCATCATTGTCTAGTGTCTACTTTCTATGTTAATACTCTATATAGTTTTCCTTAGATTGGGGAGGCGTACATCCTACCTTTTCTCTCTCCCATTTTGTCTGTATCCTGAATTCCCCCCCTATTTCCATAGTATTAATCTATTTTATACCAATTATCCACTGTAATCCAGTAGTATTGAACCCTCTGCTGTTAAATGACCGGACAAATGATATTAAATTGGATGCCCACATCGGCCCCGCCCTTCAGTGGTGCGTAGCTTAGCTTCGGTTGTTTTCCCGCTGTTCCTCGCAGCTTCTTCTTCAATCCACTATCCTCACCTCCACTATGCGAATATTGAGTGCGCATATTTCATCTCATCGGTAAATCAATTGCATCCTGGAGCTCGGAAGCGAACCTGGGTTTGAATTTCTCGTGATAGGCCCCTGCAGCAGCAAAACCAAAAAGTCTCGACTGTTGTCCATCTCTTCGATATCATCCATACGTCAGTCTGGAAGTTCGAGGAATAAACTGGACTTCATGTTCTCATTCTGAAAAGATTGTGCAACATATATTTACGTGTGGCCGACTTTACCTGCTATACAACAATGCTCTCCCTTCCTCTCATCACTCCGCGCGATGTACGTGGTAGGAACCATTCAGCCAACAAACGGCGCCGAGAGAATTGAATTACGTGCTAATTAGTCTTTGGTTTAGTCACACGAACTCTGGTTTGGCTCTTCTCAGTCCCACCGTTACGCTTCGCATTTTCATCAACCGGCTGCAGAGACACAGCAAGGACACCCACGTCGCAATGGTAGCCATGCAGTGCACGGGCGCACATTCATGTCCTCAGCCACCTCCAGCAATAGTCTGTCGACATTAATGCTCGAGGAACGCGCTCTCCGTGCCCGTAAGAACAATATCGCCTCATTCGGGTATTCCTGGATTAAGCCCGCGGGATGCCCAAAAACAATGCTGGGAATGAAAGAGGAGGAGGCAGAACGAGAAGAAGCGCTTGCAGCCGCGGCTGCTGAAATGGCTGCTGCCGCTGCGGCGACCGACCCGGATATGGATGGGCTCGATGGAGGTCCAAATGGTCAGATAGATGGGGAAGGTCAAGATGATACGGTGATGGAAAGAGATCTCGATGATGACATACCGGATGCGGATGCAGAAGGTCTTGTGGAAGAAGGGGAGGAGGGTCTTGAAGAGGACGACGCCGTGGACGAGGAGGGGTACATAGAACGAGATCTAGATGACGATATTCCCGAGGCTTTCCCGGAGGACGATGACGATGGAGCTCTAGAGGAAGAGAATGACTATGATTTCGATAACCAACCGGATCTGGATGACGATATCCCAAGTGTTGGTTTTGGTCACGGAAGTGAAGGCATGAGCGAAGAGGATATGGGCCGCGATTTAGATGATGATATCCCTGAAGCGGACGAGGATCGATTTGAGCAAGAAGAATGGCAACATACTGACACCGACGCCGAATTTGACGATGAAGAAGATGAAATTAGCTTTTCGCGGGATCATTTTACCCAGAGCCTTCGAGCTAGCACGAACAGCAGTCGCGGGTTTCCACCGGCGGCTGCTCCACAAGAAACGGAGGCCCAGCGGCGATTCCTTCAACGCTGGAGCGGCGGCGGTGATGTCCTTAACTCGAGCATGATGGTCGATGAGGATGATCTCAGGACGTCTCTAGCCAGTCAAACACGTCGACGGAGTGTTTTTGGTAGATTTCCTAGACGACGAACAGGAGGTCCTAGAGATAGCTTCGGTTAATTTCGTATTGAACTAGAATCAGGGCGGACTAATCTTGCTATGGCTTTAAGACATGCTATTCATGTGCTGAATAGGGATGTCTTCCAGCTCGTTGCTAAAAGTGTGATTCTGCCCAGAGGCAGCAGCAATAGGCAGCACGGAGTCTGGTGAATATGGGCAGGGATATTGAATGTTAGTATGCTCTTGTTTTTTACATGGCAGGGGTATAGGTACATAAAGAATTATATGTAATAATATCACCCTACACCGGCGCATATATGCCCACTCCCTATACGACTGGCTAATCTATATACAAAGCAAAGAACCTACAGAAATCAATCAATAGTCCTCGAACAGACCACATCATGGATGACATAATGAGCCTCAACTCCAGGTATGCACTGTCATGGAACCGCATGATCCGATGTGGAATACCCAAAACTGAATCGCAGATTATGGTTGACATCGCTTGTATGGAGGAAAGTAGAAAAGGGAACCCATTAGAAAATTACAATATCGACAACTGAGAGAAACGCCGTTCAAAATACCATCCAGTAAGCCATGCTAAATCTGTTAGGTCTTCGGAATTATAGATATAGCGACTGTGCAAGGAGCTCATTGCAAGGCGTGCGCTCACATGTCTCATCGACATATGCCCATCGACATATGCAGAGCAAGGTCATGAAGTGAAGAATGGTTGTAGATCGGGTGGAAGGTAGATGATCAATCTATTCTTTAGACCAAGCCGGACTCGATTCGATTCAAGCCAGCCAGACATAAACGAATAGTAGGAAGACAGCTAGGAAGAAGGCCAGCCACACACGCCAGCCAACTCCCGTGCGCTCCGCCATTCGCAGCATGCGATTCATGTTCCCTCGAATGCGCACTCGAGTATTCTCGAAGGTATCGTTCAGATCCGAAATAGTCGACGTATCTCGGATTTCATCTCCAATAGCAAGGGTAATCTGGTCACGACATCAGCACAGAGTGCGTATACCATCTGAAAACGGTCGATCTCAAGACACACTCACATCCTTCAGCATTTTCACTTTCGCGCTAATTCCTTCAACCTCTGTATCGTTCTGAGACTCGAGATGAGAGAGAACGGCGTCCGAATACTGGCCCCTAATTTATATGAGCGATCAAAGTCGCAGATGAACACCTGCCATAGTGCCACTCACTTTGCATTTGGGGTTGCACTTCGATAGCCTCCTCCCATGGCACTACCGTTCAACGATCCTTCATTTCCTGAGCCCGGGTATCCTCCATATCCATATCCACCCATCTGGCCGGGCGACCGACTGGTAGGTCGTGAGTTGCCACCATACGTGTCAAAAAGAGAAGAGGCGGCACGGGGGTCGCGTTGATGCAGCGTAGAACGTGGGAATCTGTCTAGTATGAGAACCAGTCGATCATAAAAGTACAGGGTGTAAAGGGTTTTCAGTGATTTGCATGATCAACAAACGTACCGTGAAGCCATAACAGATCGTCAGTAACAGTTGTAGGATATTCAACGTAGATTTTTTTCCCCTCCCCTCTCGATGACTGTTTATCTTGATCACACTACTAGTTGATACACATTGCGCATATAGAGAGACACAGAGAGTGTAAGCTTGGTCCAGCCAGATTGTTCACTTGTGACAGGACTGCTTGCGGAGATAAAACGACCGGTCGAGAACGGCGCGGCTGCCATTTGGGTGTGTGTGGCGTGCCGTACAGACGTGGGCCGGTGGCATGATCATAAATATAGCAACAGCGAGTCTACATGCATCGGCCTCAGAAGGTTTAAAGTCAGCGTGCGGACTAGGTGGAACTCTTTGCAATTTATGTTACCTGCTTGTGAAGGCATATCGTGTTGTGGCAGACAGGGCACTATCTACTTGCTCAATAAGGCACCACATGATATGCGATGTGATGTTCTAGTAGAATCAACAATGCGAAAATCCATCATGTTTCACTATCTCGTAGACTTTCATGCGTAATTGAGCAGAAGATAAAAAAATACGAACTGTTAGAATAAAAACAGAGAAAGCCCCCGAATATCCTGCGCCAGCCACGAAATTTCCCATTTGTGCTGCCTACTCCCAAGCCTTTTGTTTTGTTTGTTTCTTTCTTTCATTTGATCGAAGGGTAGAAGGTAGTCTCATTTACTCGTGCATCGAGTTGGACTCGTCCCGGGGTGTGAAATCCTCGTCATCATCCTCATCCTCATCGTCCATCTCATCAGCCCCGAGTTTCTCGGCGGCTTCCTGGAAGTCGATGGTTTTGCCGCGTGTGCGACGCCCTGTGGGAATGATGTTGTCGGAGGAGATAGGTTCGAGATTGTCCTGGTCATCGTCGTCGTCATCTGTTGTGCGGAAAGAATTAAGTCAGTCAGATTGCAATGGAATACTGGCCCCTTGGCTGGGGTCGACTTGGGCGTGGTAAAACACGAATAAATAGTAAGAAAATGAAGACAGGGGATCATACCTTCATTTACCTATGCCATTAAGAAAAGGAAGACTGTTCAGATTTTGTTTTGTTTTTATTTTTCTAGCAAGCTAACTCACCATCTCTTCGCTTTCGCTGCCATCACTTTCTTCCTCCTCGTCCATGCTCACATCCATGGCAGTAGGGTCTTCAGTGGCCTTGCCCTTGCCCTTGCCGAAAGTAGCAGCATCGGGGGCGTTGGCGGCAGGATCATCGCTCATCGTGGTGGCCGGGTAGTTGTCGCCCATGGTGAATACGGCTGAATGGAGGAAGATCGAGAAGGGAGTGGAAATCGGGGGAGATGAAGGCACTGGAAAACACAGAGACAGGAGATTGATGCTGGTCACCTGAAGCGTAAGGAGGAGGAAGCGATTTAAGTAGGAGCAACAGGAGCGTCGAGAGCAACAACAACGGACTTTCCAAGTTGCAAGGAGAGACTCACCTCGAGGTCTTGCGGACGCTAATTGGCCACTGGGCAGGTGATCGGCGGCGCTGCTCCCGTGACGAGGCGAGCCCTGGCATAATAAACATCCTACTGCTTCAGTTTCTTCACTTCTTTCTTCCCTTACGAAGTAGTACCAAGTAGTTCTGGTTTGTTTTATTATTCTATCAAGCTGTACTCGATAAATACTTGATTTCTTTCTCTCTAACTTTCTATTTTCCACTCATTCAGTCTTTATTTCCTTTTAATTTCTTTTCTTTCTTTTTGGGCTATAATCCAACTACCTTACCATTGTTCTCTTTTTATTTATAGTACTAGTAAGCTTGATTCCGAAGAACACCTATTCCATGGAATTTGGTGATTTCCAATTGAATCATGGTAGTAAAAGCCTTCAAATAGGTAATGATGACGGAAGTGAATGAAATTCCATCCTACAATCCGATTACTGCTTTGGGCATTGGCCGACGAAGTTCACAAAACCTTTTCTAGTCCATTACGTCATCCATTTACACCCGCTACGTTAGTTAACTGCAGCGAAAGAGTTTTCTGCCCCACTGAACTTGATTCAATAGAACAGAACAGAACAGAATAAATAAAATAAAAAGACAGCCAAATCGAGAAGAATTGAAAAGAAAAAGATAATAAATAGAATAAATGTAACAGCTGGAAACAGAACCGTCCCGAAACGCCGAGGAGAAAGGCGAAATGTCTGGAACCTAGAGAAGAGAATCGAAGCCGATGGAAGTAGTCGCTTGCTAGAAGCTTCGCTGGAGCAGCAACTCACCGCCCTCCACTATATCAACGCTTGGTCTCGCACAATTCTTCCCCTCTCCCAACTCAGAAAAATTTTCCCTCTTCATCACTTCCCTTGTATTATACCCATCTCTCCCTCTTCTACCTCTTCCAATCCGCTTGACGAATCTCATTTCCCCTCTTGACGATCTCCCACACTTACTTCACTACTATCACACATCATGGCTCCCGCTGTCGGTATTGACTTGGGAACCACCTACTCCTGCGTGGGTGTCTTCCGTGATGATCGCATTGAAATCATCGCCAACGACCAGGGTAACCGTACTACCCCCTCGTTCGTGGCTTTCACCGACACCGAGCGTCTCATCGGTGATGCCGCCAAGAACCAGGTCGCCATGAACCCTCACAACACCGTCTTCGATGCCAAGCGTCTCATCGGTCGTCGTTTCGCCGATGCGGAGGTCCAGTCCGATATGAAGCACTGGCCCTTCAAGGTTATCGAGAAGGGTGGCAAGCCTGTCATCCAGGTGGAGTTCAAGGGCGAGGAGAAGCAGTTCACCCCCGAAGAAGTCTCTTCCATGGTGCTGACCAAGATGCGTGAGACTGCCGAGTCCTACCTTGGTGGCACCGTCAACAACGCCGTCATCACCGTCCCCGCCTACTTCAACGACTCCCAGCGTCAGGCCACCAAGGATTCCGGTCTCATTGCCGGTCTCAACGTCCTGCGTATCATCAACGAGCCTACCGCCGCCGCCATTGCTTACGGTTTGGACAAGAAGACCGAGGGTGAGCGCAACGTCCTGATCTTCGATTTGGGTGGTGGAACTTTCGATGTCTCCCTCCTGACCATTGAGGAGGGTATCTTTGAGGTCAAGGCCACTGCTGGTGACACCCACTTGGGTGGTGAGGATTTCGATAACCGCCTCGTCAACCACTTCGTCAACGAGTTCAAGAGGAAGCACAAGAAAGGTATGATTTTCCCCTTATTTTAATCGACACAAACAATCCAAGCCCACCTTGAGAGAACCAAATTCTAACTTAGGTACGACAGATCTCACCACCAACGCTCGTGCCCTCCGTCGTCTCCGCACTGCTTGCGAGCGTGCCAAACGTACCCTCTCTTCAGCTGCTCAGACCTCCATCGAGATCGACTCTCTCTTCGAGGGTATCGACTTCTACACCTCCATCACTCGTGCTCGTTTCGAGGAACTTTGCCAGGACCTCTTCCGCGGCACCATGGAGCCCGTCGAGCGTGTCCTCCGTGACGCCAAGATCGATAAGTCTTCCGTCCACGAGATCGTCCTGGTTGGTGGTTCCACCCGTATCCCCAAGATCCAGCGCCTGGTCTCCGACTTCTTCAACAAGGAGCCCAACAAGTCCATCAACCCCGACGAGGCTGTCGCCTACGGTGCTGCCGTCCAGGCCGCCATCCTGTCTGGTGACACTTCCTCCAAGTCCACCAACGAGATCCTCTTGCTCGACGTCGCCCCTCTGTCCCTGGGTATCGAGACCGCTGGTGGTGTCATGACTGCCTTGATCAAGCGCAACACCACCATCCCCACCAAGAAGTCCGAGACCTTCTCGACCTACTCCGACAACCAGCCTGGTGTGTTGATCCAGGTCTACGAGGGAGAGCGTGCCCGTACTAAGGACAACAACCTGCTCGGCAAGTTCGAGCTTACTGGCATCCCCCCTGCCCCCCGTGGTGTCCCTCAGATCGAGGTCACCTTCGATCTTGATGCCAACGGTATCATGAATGTCTCTGCCATCGAGAAGGGCACCGGTAAGACCAACAAGATCACCATCACCAACGACAAGGGCCGTCTCTCCAAGGAGGACATTGAGCGCATGCTTGCCGATGCTGAGAAGTACAAGGCCGAGGACGAGGCCGAGGCTTCTCGTATCCAGGCCAAGAACGGCCTCGAGTCCTACGCCTACTCCCTCAAGAACACTCTCAGCGAGGGCAAGCTCACCATCAGTGATGCCGACAAGGAGAAGGTCCAGACCAAGATCGACGAGGTCATCGGCTGGCTCGATAGCAACCAGACCGCCACCAAGGAGGAATACGAGTCCCAGCAGAAGGATCTGGAGAGGTATGTCTACCAACTATCCTCTTCCTGATATATATGGATGAATATGATGCTAACGGTGATTCTCTAGTGTTGCCAACCCCATCATCTCTGCTGCCTACGGTGGTGCCGCTGGTGCCGCCCCTGGCGGCGCTGCCCCTGGTGGCGCCACTCGCACTGCTGATGAGGTCGAGGAGCGCCCTGAGGAGCTTGACTAAACGTGTCGAGCGCTCCATTTTATTTCCTTCTCATTTCATTCTGGGCTGTTTGCGAATAGGCGAATGACTTTAATGGTTTCTTTTTTATTCAAACGTTTCCTGTCTTAATTTCATGTCTTGTTAACGAAATTATGGGATCCTTTTCTTCTTTGTTTATGACTGCATAGATTCGAGTTGAGTTTCGATGCATGATAATCTGCGACGACGCAGAATCTGGGAGGGAAAAGTTCCTGATGACCAATACAATACTTCAAAATATTTCTTTTTTGTAATCGTCATCATTACCGAACCACCTAAGTAAAGTGCTCATGTCAAGCATACTGAGATCACAGTAGATCAATCAATCAATAGCATTCATAATACGACACCAGGAATCCAGATCCAATCAATCTGAGATATTTAATACTCCGTCCACAAAAGCAACCCGAAACAAGAAAAAAAAAAAAAAAAAGATAATTCCACATTACAGTCCCTGAAAATCCCCCGCCCACCACCTTTGTATTCTTCTTCCCGCAGTCCGCATAATATCCCCATACCCGAGGTCAGCAGCCCGCTCCGGATATCTCTCGCGGTGGTCACGACGGATACGGAGAAAGACGGCGGAAATGCCCATTGAGAGGGCGAAGACAGGATCAGCGGCTCTATTTACTCATGTTTAAATTGATGGTTTATGATTAGCTTTCATTCATTTTTTTGTTTGGTTTGATTTCTTCTCTGGCCTCTTTGCTATTGGTCTTGCAATTGTTCGATTCGAATGTCGGGCAGTCAATAGTTGGGTGGGTGATGGATGTGTAAACGTACTTGGATATCAGATAGATAGGCATGGTGGATTTTGGTCCCGTATGAGGGGAATAAGTCTAGGACTGAGTTCAATGAGTCGGACAGCGTCGTGGGTATAAAGCGTGATATCATCTGATCAGGTGACCAGCCAGAAGATGCATCACGTGACTGTATTGGATACTACGGAGTACAAGAGGTTTATATTCCAGAGAAGCTGACAATTCTTGCATGCAAAACCATTACACTGACCTCCAAATGGAAAGTGTGCAACTACAGTATACAGGTAACGATGGGTATATTAAGAGGAGTGTCATGTAATCCTATGTATCCTAACCCGTAAAAATAATGTCTATGAAAATACAATTGGCCCAAGAGAAAGTTCTATCATGGCACAAGAAAATCGTGAAATCAATAGGGGAGCATTAAAAAAAGGAGGCCCTCCAAAAAAATAAACATAAAAAAAAAAAAAAAAAAAAAAACAAAAAAAAAAAAAAAGAGGCCCCCCAAAAAAAAAAAAAAAAAAAAAAAAAAAAAAAAAAAACCAAGATATAACCCATCCCACTTTCTTCGTGTTATTTTTTCGGTTCTCTTCCATTCCGTTGCACTAAACAACCTGACCGAAGGCAGGAATCAACGTCTGAGCCAGCCAGAAGCTGAAAACGAGCTTGGGTCCTGTCATCAGCAGCTTGGGTGTTAAACCCTTGAAGAAACTGGTCATGCCCTCGTTCTTGACCATGTTGGACACAATCCGTAAGCCCGATTCCGGGTTCTCGAAGTTGCGGTTCTGGATCCGAGTCTTGATCACATCCAGGGGAGCCGACACGATGAGGGAGGCACTGGCACCGCAAACTGAGGCGACAAAGTTCTGTAACCAGCTGGCCGAGTTGTAGTCACTCAAACCGTAAATGTATTCCTTGGCGAAAGCCGAACCGCCGAAAAGCTGTACCACGGATCCTCAGTCACTAAATTAAGGTACGGATAAAGCTGTTACTTAGGGTTTGGATAGCATACCGCAAAAGACCCAGGAGCATTACGAGCCGCAGTCCAGCCGGCACCACGGTAAAGTCCCATACCCTCGTCGGAGATAATCTTGATCAGGCCACGACCACGGAAAGCCTCGGGGTTTGTCTGACGCTTGATCTTCAGGACATCAAGAGGAAGAAGAACGATTTCTCCAATGCCGATCAAACTACAATGGGTTGTTAGTGATGGACATAACGGGCTAACAGAGTTGTATATGGATAAATGAACCTTCCAGCGGTTGCGTGCATAATAGCCTTGCCGGTACCCTTTCCGAAAGCATTGTCGAAGTCGGCACCGTGATGTTTGGCGAGATAGTCTCGGACGAATGGCTGGCCACCGTACTTGTAGATACGTTGTAGAACCTTGAGGTCTTCGTCAGCCAATCACAGTCGGTGTCGGGTTTTCGCTTGATGTACACACTTTGTAACCAGCAGCGTAGCCCAGACCAGGGAAGAGGGAGGTGAATTTGCGACCCAAGGAAGCACCGGCGTACTCTTTGAATATGACTTGGTTCAAGCCATGGACAGATGTGATCTAACCCATAGCACAATCAGCTCGCCGTTCACTATATAGAGTTCAGACGTAACCAATCTGTGGCTTACCCGGCTCTGGTTGCTCATCAAGCGTTTCGCGGTCGTATCAACCTTCGCATTGTGTTAGTAAGGATCAGACAGTGTCAGATTCCGTAAGGACTGATCCGGGGAAGAGATTGTACTGGGTGGAAAACCAACAACTCCGCAATTCCAGCGGTCCCTGGAGTGATACGTTAGAAGCTGATGGTGGCATCCCACAACGTCCATACTAGAGATACATACCGGAACCTAAAAGTCGGGCGGTCGCCGACTCCTTCTTCACCTCTTTCGAAGCGGAGCCAGCACCGGCTTGAGCCATGGTGGGAGACATTTTTTTCACTTTTGTTCCTGAATGAGCGGAAGCTTTTTTTTTTTTTTTCTTCTTTTAACCGAAACAAGGATGGTTAAAAAAAAAAAAAAAAAATGAAAATGAAAGAAAGAAAAGACCTAATGGCTGATCAGAGGCAGATGTGATCTTCCAATAGCACAATCGACGTCGAGCAGTCCAACCAAGGAGAAGAGAAGAGAACGAAGAAGAGAGACAGAGAGAGAGTGAGAGAGAGAGGTGTCGGAGTGACAGTCCAGACGACTGTCTCGGAGCTTCTGCAGCCTGGCCGAGGCCGCTAACCCCTTCGGGCAAGGCAGACTAGGAGGACCGACCATCGGAGGTGATTAGGTAACCCCTATGCGCAGTTAGTTGACTAGTTAGTAACTAGTTTACCAATTATCCATCATTTACGCATAGTTATATCAGATCGAGAGAGAGGGAGAACCGGCTAGTATCGGCGGGACTCGAGTAAATAAGAGGCCCAGAGCCCACATAATGGATGCTCACTACTCAAGAATGAGTTCTCTCTAGTTAGCTACCAAGAGAAACGCTTAGGAGTAATATTTCCGGTTTACAGAGGAACAGTCGGACAATACAGCAACAGCCTTATTAATTAAGCGCCATCAAAATACAAAAATATCGAAATCAACTCCCATTCAAATCATAGGGACAGCAAAAGATCTGCTAAGCACGTTCGTGAAGCGAATATGAAACTCCGGATATAACGCCTGCACACACAAGAGAATGAGCCACCGCAGGGCCTAGCAATGTCCTCTCATCGTCGCCTGCGTTAGTCGATCGTATTAATCAGTCACATCTGGACCCGAGAAACAGCTTGACGGTCGAGGCAGCTACATGGTCTCAACAAGCGGCTAAGAGAAGGGTTCAACAGTCACCAAAAGTGTTCTCGCCCGAGTATCTGATGAAGGCTCATGGGTCAGTACAAGCGCAGGTTTAGCGTGGGAGTCGAATGGGAAGAGACATACGTGATATACAGGAAGCCATCTTCGTCCTTGTGTTCTTCGTAAATACTACTCATGAGCGCAGCCGTGGGCGGCAGGACCTCATCAACGAAGATAAAGATGGCCTTTTCAGGGGAGAGCTTGATGCGCTTGCGGATTACATAGACAAACTGTCCGACAGTGAGATCTGCTGGGACGAGATACTTCTTCTTGTCGATAGTGGCAATATCTGATTTCTCGACCTTCTCGCAGATAACCTATGCAGATTGAACTGGGTCAGCGACCGGAACAGGCGGTGAGCAGGGGCAACTTAGAGCCCCAATACCCAGACGACAAGTAGAGAACGGAATCCGTATTCTCTTCACACCCGACAAGCAAAAGGAGGAAATGCTATACATACCGGAATACGGTCTGCATACTTCTGGCGGATACGCTCGGCTTCTGCCTTGCGCTTCTCGAAGGGATGCTCGTCCTTGAACTTGGAGCGCATATTGATAGCTAAATAAATCTGCAAAGGTAGTATACGATGGACTGAATACACTCAGGCTAATGATGGATAAGAAGAACCCAAGAGAAAATGAGTGGAGGATGGATCAAGTGGTGGTGTGGGATGGGAGTTGAGATGAGGTGATGAGCTCTAATGTCGCTGGAGAGGAGGATGATGACAAAAGGGAGACGGAAGGCGACAGCCCCGCGTCGCCGCTGATAAGGCAGCTAGGCAGGGGAGATCACGGGGTAGAGGCGGTGAGTGTCCCCACACGTGAGTCAGGGTCATGTGTCTGGGGTCATCCATTTCGCCCTTCATCCACGAGGCTCTGGAGATGGAATAAAATACCTCTAGTTTGGGGAATTTCTCTTCCACGCAGTTCAAGAGGCTAGGCCATGTACCTTCACGTGCTGTGGTCATCAGTTGGAATGATCTGATGATAGTCGACCTACTGTGGTACAATCAGGTAGCTGTCTCCACTTGATCAGCGACTAGTTAATGAGTCCTTTGATAGCCGTCGTGCCTTGAATCCGCGGCTTCTCTTGTCCTCCCCTTGTAATTGGCAGTGGATTGACTCAGACAGTTCCGAGGAGCATTAAGGACCCGCGTTTTCTTGTGACATTATCAAATCTAGACTCAGCCTTTGCAGAGGTGACAGTTTAAAACCCTTAATGCAAACAGGACAAACATGCTTATTTCAGCATAATGACAAACAGTGCAAACAATATCATTCCGGATTTCCTCACTTGCTGGTGGTCCCATACGCCTCGGAAGGCACCACACGGCCCATTTTTTCTTGCCATTTTCTTTCGGAACTTATCTAGGTTTTGATCCCTTGAGGAGTGAGGGTGGTGCCGACTCATAGTCTGTCAATCTTTTCCCGACACCACCTGATCTGTCTGCTGATCAGCCAACGGTGAATACTTCTGGCACGATGTCTTCCATGAGCCCATATGTACCTCTTCAGAGGTCCCTCCGCTATCTCTCGTCACGGACCTACCGCATTCCTCGCAATTTGAAGGGATCGCTCCGTAACTATTCGTCGGAACAAAAACCCCGTGAACCAAAGCCCTTCACTGTGTGGAGGCCATACCTACGTCTGGCTATTGGTGTACCCTTCATTGGAGCTCTGATATATTCCATGGTAACATGACCCGCCATTTCTCCAATGCTAGCGACTTGAGCTAAGTCAGAACCACATAGATGACAGGCGAAGTGACCGAACTTGATTCTCCGTCGATCGTGGAGCTCGATGAGGCCTTGAAGAAACAGGCGACGATCAGTGAAAACTCCCCGATGCGTCTGCGCATGGAGAAGCTGATCAAAGAGCAACAACAAAAGATTGTGGACGAACTCAGCAGAATCGATGGCAAACAATTCAAATCCGACACCTGGACGCGCCCCAATGGGGGAGGTGGTATTTCTTGTGTACTCCAAGATGGCAATGTTTTCGAAAAGGCCGGCGTCAATGTGTCGATCGTCTATGGGGAATTGCCTCGACCGGCGATTGAGAAGATGCGAGCTGATCACAAATCCTTTGTTGGAGCAGACGTGGACTCGTTAAGTTTCTTCGCTGCCGGCCTGTCTTTAGTCTTGCATCCCCACAATCCCATGGCCCCCACGGTGCATCTGAACTACCGATACTTTGAGACGTCAGATCCCAAGGATCCTATCAACGGAGATAAGAATTGGTGGTTTGGTGGCGGAACGGATTTGACACCGTGCTATCTGTTTCCCGAAGACGCTAAACATTTCCACCAGACGATTAAAGACGCCTGTGATCGACATGACGCAACTTATTACCCGAAATTTAAGGCGTGGTGTGACAAGTACTTTTACCTGCCCCATCGCCGAGAGGCCCGTGGCATTGGAGGAATCTTTTTCGACGATCTTGATGCCAGCTTCTTAGAATCCTCGTCTAGTTCCTCCCAGAATCCCCAGGAGACGCTCTTCTCGTTCGTTTCAGACGGGCTTGCCTCATTCCTCCCCGCCTACGTTCCCATTATTGAACGCCGAAAGGATATGTCCTTTACCCCTGCTGAAAAAGAGTGGCAGCAGCTTCGACGGGGCCGCTATGTGGAATTTAACCTTGTATACGATCGTGGCACGAGCTTCGGTTTACGTACGCCCAATGCTCGTGTTGAAAGTATTTTGATGAGTCTTCCGCGCACGGCTAGCTGGGCCTATATGGACCCGGTGTCAGGAACCCGAACTGAAGCCTCAGCCGCGGATGAAGAGGAACAGCTGGGCGAAGAAACAGCACGCGAGAGGGAGCTTATTGATGTTTTGAGACATCCTAGACAGTGGGTATAAAGGGCATATGCTGTATGAGTATAATTGTTGCATGGATGATCTAAGTTCTACGTGTCGTAAAATTCTATATCTGACAGAACAGGTAAAGTGCTGTTCATGTATAATAATGTTTACACTTGGATATTCTATAAATTGGTAGGGATTGCTTTTTTCACTATTATTATTATTATTCTCAGTTAAGCCACCCAGTGTTGTCGAAATTGATATACACAGAAGTCACAAAAATTGGATATGAAGTATCAGACGAGTTAGTCTGCATTTAAGAACATTTTGAATTGCATGACAGTAGACCATATTATCTGAAATAATATACTCTGAACAAAAGCCAAGTGTATGCGATGGCTGGTGTATGTACAAAGGAGCATACGGGAACAATGCAATCTAGACCTAAAAAAAGCATTGCAAGACTAAAAAAATTCACAAATGAAAGTAATAATATTCAAACTTACTTAAATAATAAATACGTACAACTATCGTCCTGCAACGATGCTTCGCTGTCTAGCTAGCCAGCCGTTTTGAGCATCGGCTAGGCTAGATCCGTGACGATATCTTGAAAAGGCGCCATTGCTATGAAGTCGGCTTTGAATCTCATACCAGGAAGAACTCATTAAAGCGAGTTCTCGAGCCTGTGTGTCGATGGTTTTCTGGAGTTCGAGCTGTTTATGATAAGATTCATTAGCACTATGAATAGTATGGCAATATTGTAACGTTTTGAGACACTGCAGCTCATCTGAGAGAACTACACGAATAGCTGGCAGTTCTGCTTACCTCGCGTTCTTTGCTGATACCAATTTCTGCATCTTCTTCAAAATGCCTCAGCTTTTCCTGAAGGTGCTTGATGTGTTCGTTCTGGAGATGAATATACTGTACAGAAATATCAGTTAGCATTCAGACACCACGTTTCATAATAAACCTTGGGTTGATTTTTGACGCAAGTATTCGAGAAAACAGAACCAGAAGGATTCTCTCGAAGTCTCCTCGCTTGGCTGCCCTGATGGGTCTAAATCACCAAAGGGAAGGCCTGTATCATATCGAAGCGACGGTGATGCCCACAAGCATCGCTTGTAGGCGCAGGTGAAACACCATCTTGCGGGTCTCCTAAGGACTGGTCTGCCAGGAGATCCAGAGGCCGTCGTCGCCGTTCAGGGGTATTGTTGGCAAGTCTGAACATGATGGGGAATGTCATCACTAACCTCTGCACGTTTCGCCAACCTCTCCAGGTTCTTCTCAATTAGCTCAGCGACTTGCTTGGTGAGCTCCACCCCTGACTTCTGGGTGGCTCCCTCTTGTCCAGCAATCTCGGCCAACAGTGCTTTCATTTCTTCCATTGTCTCCTGGTCCTCCACGCGACTCTCGGCGATCATGGCTTGCCTGTCGCCAAGAATTGCTCGTAATTCGTCTCTCTCGGTACATGTTTCGTTGACCAGAGCTAAACTCGAATCAAGCTCCGCTTGAAGAGAATGGATTTTTTGAGTATTTCCGTCCCACTCGTTCCGCATCTGAGCTAGCTCTGTGGAATCCTTCTCCCTGATCGCGTTGATCAAATCCTCCCTCTCTTGGCTGGTAGTTCCGGCTTCTGGTTTGTAAGCAGAGACTCAATGCAGAGCGTTGAATTTATTGGATCCGAAAAAGAAGAACTTACGCGCGGCTTGCGCATCCCCAAGCGCTCTTCTGGTTTCATCAAGAGCGTCCTGAGCTACTGCAAGTTTCTTGAGCAGTGAAGTGTACTGGTCGTAGAGCTTCCAATATTCATCGCTATAAATTGCATTAGCATCGAAGGCGGGGGAAACGTGGTCGTCATACCCTTGGGTGGAATTTTCTCGGGCACGCTGCAGCGTCTCGACAAAGACTTCTGAGAAGTTGTCGAAATGAGAACCTATCTGTATTTCATCGTTAGCAACAAGTCGACCACATAGTCAGAATAGATATTTTCTCATGTGGGTACCATACAGAAGGAGAAGATCTCCTCAGCATTTCGATCTCTTTCTTCAGTTCTTCATTCTCAGTCTTCCTGTAATAACAAATTAGCGCCTCATGCAAAGTTGAATGGGAGTATTCTAACAGTTGCGATTCTTTGACTCCAATGTCCTCGAAGTCGTTCTGTAAAGTTCCCCGCAGTTTTGGTGTCTCGCTCCTTGGGGTGAGAGTCGGGCTCCTAGGAGGCCCTTCGAGCTCTCGGACCCGTTCTCGCAGTTCGCTTATCAGGGAATCGTCCCTCTCACGCTGTTCTTCGGCACTATCAAGACGTTCTTTCAAGGCGTGGTTATTGAACTCAAGCTGTTTCTTCATGCTCTGTACGTCGCCACACTCCTGCTCGATGCGAGGTAGAACTCTCCGATATTCCTCAAGTTCGACTTCACGCTCGGCATTCCACCTCTGTTGTGTATCAACTTCTTTCAGCTGCTGCTGGAGGTCCTTAATCTGAATTTTAAGAGTTTGGTTCTCCTTCTCAAAATCTTGACTAGCTTGTAACTTCGCACGGTACTTCTCGGCAGCGTTAGCTTTGCGAGCGAGCTGATCTCGCTCCGTTTTGAGCACATCGTAATCATCCTGCAGCCTCTGAAACCGTTCGTTCTTCACACGCAACGACTCGACAGTCATGCGCAGACTGTCATTCTCGTCTTGGGCGGCGGCCAGTCGGGTCTCCTGAGACGCGATGATATCTTCCTGCTGACGGGCTCTACTTTCTAGAGCTTTGGTATTGAACCCAAGATCACCCTTCCCGGACTTTAAATTCCCTAGGCGGTCCTCGGTCGATGCGAGTCGGGTCTGGAGGGTATCATTGTTCTCCTGGAGCCGGGCCAGACGATTATGCAGGTCCTCTAATGCCTTCTCCAGTTCTTTCTTCCCGTGAGTCAGGCGGTCGTTCTCTGCAAGCACCTTCCCTACACGTTCCTCGAATTGTAGCTCCAGATCGACAGAGTGGTCGCGTTTGGCTGCATCATCCGTCGGCTCGTCCTCGCCGTCAGTGAGCTCATGCTGGGTACTCTCCGCCTCCTCGAAGATATTCTTCAGAGTTTCTTGGACAGGAGTGCTCAGGTTTTGGAGGGTCTCCACGTACGACGTCGCGTTGGGCGAACGAATGGTCGCGATAAGGATGAGCTTCAGGAGCTTGTTTGTCTCCTTAAGAGAACTCTTCTCGGCGACTACTTCTAGGTTGGGCGAGAGATCGAGTCCGGAGGGACATCCTTCGGGCTGTTGCCGGATGTAACTCAGCACGAGCTTGTGGACATGTTTCAGGTTCTGTAATTTCGACAGCCAGTGGTCGGACGGGTTGCGTTCAGGGAGCTCGTCGAGGAAATGCTGGGGGTCAATGTCCTGCAGGATCTCCCAGATGATGGTTCCATCAGTTAATTCATCCGTCGTTCGAATGGTCTTCCCAAGTGCGAAACTGTTGATCCATTCCAACAGGGCCTGTGTCACCGTATGCTCGGAGGCCATGGTAGGCGGAAGGAGACTTTGGGTCGATCGACTCTGGTGGAATGTTGGTCAGGGAAAGTTTGTGGGCAAGGAGGAAAACGAAGATAGAATCGCATTCCCCTGTCGTGTAGTCTATCGAGTACAGAACCGGTTGGTTCTGAAAAAGGAGTCGTTGACTCGCTGGGGGTCTCGGAGAGGCCAAGCGAGATCCGCGTCCTACGCGCCTTTAACCTTTAAATAGTCCCCAGTAAACTAAACGTACTGAGAAGTCCTGGAGCTCCAATGCATCTCCCGCCCTATGCATCGCTATTTGTGCCAACTACTGCCTCGGTGCTGTCCTTCTTCTGGTCTCATTCTCTTTCTTACCTTCTATCGCTCTCTGTGACATCTTACGACCGAGAAATGGGAGGAACCACAAAGGCCGCCACTGGATACACATTTGGTGGCGGAACGACAGACGAATACTAGAAACCATTTACTTCAAACCCAAGGAGTTTTAAGACACAGAGCTACTGAATACGGGTATCAATTTCATAAACTCAGACACTCCCATCGTTCCCACCCACGGAAATATCCAGCCTGCTGCTTCCCATCCATTCTGACCCATGGTGGCGAGGCCCATAACCAGTACGAGACATGCCAGGTAGCACGTGAGCCGAAAATAACTTCTGCCCCCCCCCTCACTGAGTTGACACTATCGTATCTCCCTCGATGGTTGGCGGGTAATCCGAAGATTTCGTTGAGATCAGCTGAATGGCCTCCTTTGGGCTTTCTGCAGAGAATCCTCTTGAGAGGACCGTTAGAATGGTCGACAAAGACCAAAATGCTAGCGACAAAGGGCAAAGGGGCAATGTTTACTTGATCAACTCTGGAATGATGAGAATTAGCTTGGGTTTGAGATGGGGAACTCGTAAGTCAACAGGATACTCACGGTAATCATGGGTGATTTCTCCACCCTAGACGAGACGAAGCCGTCAGTACACCCATTCACTTGGTCTTAATAACTATTGTGAAAGGAGAGCAAAACAACATACTGCATCAATGATAGCCTGCCTTGCTTCCTTCACTACCCGATCCGGTGTATTCTTAGGGAAAGTGACGATAATGAAGTCGGCCAGAGCCAAGGGAAGACAACCGAGCAGGACTGTGAAAAACAACTTCATTGTGATGATATTGTATTGTAGAGACTAGTTGGGTGCATGAAAGTATTAACTACTGGGGGAAGAAATAATAGAGAGAAAGCGACAACCACCATCAGGAATTGGCCATCATCGCCTGATACACCCTCGCCTCCTCCCTGAACGCTTATTGACTAACTAGATGCGACGTCACTGGCGCTGCTGACTCAGCCCCATTACGCTTTCTGCCTTCTCCTTTCTCTTCTTTCTTTTCAGCCACCATGACCTTTGAGTAATTAATCTACCTCTCTTCATTGACTAGAACTCCATTCTCCTTTGTTTCTCTCCTTTCCTTTCCCCTTATCTTTGTTTTACTCTGTCCGTGATCACTTCTGCTTTCTTCCGTCCCCTTTTCCCCCTCTAACCCTTCTTCGCTGTCCCGTTTTCTAACTCTTATTCGTGAGCTCTTTCCCACGAGTGTTGTCCCGGATAACCCCCTCATCTCACTGCCTACTGTTCGGGAGTTCCATTTGCTGGTTGTTGTCTACTGGAAGGGTCAATCGGCGTGGGATATCTTAGGAACTAGATTACTTATTGGGGAATTTGGAGGCTGTTCGTGGTTTCATTATCGGGTTTAAGCGGGAGGACTAGGCGTCTGACTCCGTGTTGTTGTCTCAAAGGTCTGACGAAAGATAGCTAGCAAGCATTTTAAAAGTTACGACTTTCCTTTCCATCTCTTGCTCTTCAGGAGACCCATTTTTGGAGGCAAAAAAGAAAGGGGGATAGGAAGCCATAAGCGATCCATTTTGGAGAGAAAGGAAAAAAGGAAAAACAAGGACACAAAGGGGTTAAATAAGTATCAGAAAAAGAGAAAAGAGAGGAAAAAAAAGAAAACACAAAAACACAAAAAGACTACTACAAGAAACAGAAGAACAGAAACGAAAGAAAAAAGAAGAGAAAAAAGAAAAAGAATACCCTCAAGTGTTAACAATCTACTTCCTTAGCACACATACACACTCTCTCTCCCCCCACTGTCCATTGCTTTGTGTTTGCCCTTGATCTCGCCTCCTTTCTCTTCTCCTATCCACGGGCGTATCAAGTCAACATGTCGTCAGGGCTGGCCTCCGACGAAGTCGCCGAGGACTACAAAAATTCCTTGGAAGATTTAACCACAAATGACAGGTTCCAGATCAGCAATTTGACAGTCATCGCCAAAGAGAACACAGAGCATGCAATGGCTATCTCCCGAGTGCTGGAGAATCACATCCGAACAGTAGGTGGCACACTTGTCCCCCCAACCTATCTGCGCTTACTACTGTTGTACTTTTGCGAGACGCATCGCCGTCTGTAGCCCTTTTCTGGACGATCAGCTTCTAATCTGCGTTCTGTAGACACCGCCGGCTCAGAAGTTGCCCGCCTTGTATGTAGTCGACTCAATTGTTAAGAATGTAGGGACTCCCTATACTCTTTTCCTCGGTCGCAATATGTATCAGACTTTCATGAATGCCTATACTTTGGTCGACTCCCAGACACGCAGAAAACTGGACGAGATGCTCAAAACATGGAAGGAGCCCGTCCCCGGGTCGTTGGACACAAGGCCTGTCTTCCCTCCAGAGATCACTCGCAGTATCGAAAATGCGCTCATAAAGGCGAGAACGGCTGCCCTTCAACAGCAGCAGGCAAGAGGCCAACAAGAGATTCTCAGCCGAGGCCGAGTTGGGACTCCTCCGGGCTGGACAAGCAGTTCAACGCCCCAAAATATGCGATATCCGCCTTCTGCGAATTCAACTCCACCTATGCCCTACCAGAGAAACGGCTCCGGGCATGGCTATCAATCGGTAGGCTCCATGACGCGGTCAACTCCAAGTCCCCAGTCTCAACAACCCACGAATGTCGACCTGTCAGCCTTGAACCAGGATATCGAATCATTAATAACGGCAGCTCGAAGCGATTTTGCCAACAACCCTCTAGATCCATCTGTACAACAGCGTCTGAAGGCACTTTTGGACCTTCAGGGGATCTTGCAGCGTCAAGAACTAACCCAAGACCAGCTGCGACTTGTCCGTGATCAGGTTTCGGCGCTTGCGCCGAAGCCTGCTATACCGGTTTCTTCAAATATTCCCCCAAGTATCCCAAATATTCCAACCCCAAACATGGCCACCCCGCCTACTCAAACTCTATCACAGCCTTTGCAGCAGCTTTTAAACCCCGGAACGCTTGCTGAGTTGATCAAGTCCACCGCTGCGCGTCAGCAACCCACCCCACCACCTCAAGCTACCAGCATCTTGCCGCAAGTCCCAACAAACAACAATACGCCCCAATCGGCTAGCACTTCAGCTCCGGATAACCCACTCGTCGCCGCTCTCAAAGTTCGAGGCTTGTTACCTGCTGTTTCTGCGTCTCCAGCCCCTTCGGTTGCTCCACCATCAGGCGTTCCCTCTGCCTTTCCACTTATTGTGCCTGGCCCAGCGCGATATGCTCCTCCAGTAACCAACCCCCAAGCGTTACATGCCTCAGACATTCAATTTAATGTTCAGATGAACACAGCGTCCATAAAGATGTAGGTGACTACGCTATCTCTCTCCCTCTCCTCGGCTTTCTTGCCGTTTCGCTGGCCTGACTCATCGAATAGACCACGGCATGCCTTGATTTCTAGCCTCTATGAAACAAGATCGAATCGATGTGGAACATGTGGTCGCCGGTTCTTAGCAAATGAAGAAGGAAAGGAAAAGAAGGCACGCCATCTAGACTGGCATTTCCGCACCAACCAGCGAATGGCCGATGCCGCTAAGCGGGCTCAGAACCGCAGTTGGTATGTTGATGAACGGGTAGGTGTGCACATCCCGATCACCACTAGTTGTGGAACTGACACCGAGCAGGATTGGATAAAATCCCGAGAGACCGGCGATGTCCAGGGTCTTGTTGACCCGGGTACGGCTAGTGAAGGCACAGCTCAAGTAGATAGTACCGCCGCTAAAAAAGGGCCTCCGAGGCCGTGGATTCGAGCCCCAAATGATGCCACCTTGCGAAATACTCCCTGTCCCATTTGCCAAGAAAAATTCGAGTCGACATGGTCCGAGGACGTTCAAGACTGGATATGGCAAGACGCAGTCAAGGTTGGAAACCGCGTGTATCACGCCAGCTGTTATGAGGAAGTAACCAAAGACGGACCCACGCCATTGCGCCGGGGGACCCCTTCAGGACGCACCGGAACTCCAGATTCGGTGCTGGGTAAGCGCAAAGTTGAGGTGAGTTCGTTGAAGCAGTCGAGAACAGCACAGAACGGCTGGCTAATATGTATTGTTCGGCAGACGGACTCTCCAGGTCAGAATGTTCGCGTCAAGGTTGAGCAGATGTGAACAGAAAACTCCCTTTAGAACATAGTCTTCTTTCATTCTCTCCCTCATTTTCTTTTTTTTTTTTTATTTTTTTCCCCCTCTTTTGGGTGTTGTTGTCATCGTCGTTCTTCCCAGCCGGGAATTATGCATCTTCTATTGCTGGCGACTGTTTAGCATTGGGACCGCGTCTTCGTCCCTGGGCGTTATATTGCTACTGTCTTGTATATAGAGATCGATCTAGTCTGATAGGGTGTCACTCGCATCCGACGGCCATCATTATTATTGATTGATTGATTGATTGAAAGATCCCCCGTTGTAATGGAATTTGTTGTATGTCATCGTTCTAAGTGGGATGTGCCCCGCTTTGCGCATCTCTTTAGTCATGTATCGCATCCATTTGCTTCTTGAGATTACTAGTAACTAGCAATTTATTATAATAGTCTTTGCTCCATACCCTTTGTTTCTCCTCTCCTTCGTCTCCTTTCCCGTCGCCTACTTTCTCAACCAACGCCGTCTCCCATCATGGCTCCATATAATGTGCGCTGGGGCATTATGGGTAAGAAGATATTATGGCCCACCGTCCATTTGATGGGATTTTGTCACACTAACAATTTCGTCCGTGGGAAACCTCTGTAGCCACCGGCGGAATCGCTAATGGTATGTGTGTATATTCCAAATCCTGGTGTTCGAGCGATCTCAGTCTGGTTAATTCGTTCCCTAAAAAGTCTTCGTACGAGACCTATTGAAAGACCCCAACACCCGCGGCGCCTCGGACATCTCTCACAGCGTGGTGGCTGTGGCATCGTCGTCTTCCAAGCCTCGCGCAGAAAAGTTCATCTCTGATACGGGCATTCCTGGCTCCTGCGTGGCCTACGGCTCTTATGAGGAACTCGTGGCGGATAGTAACGTGGACGTGGTGTACGTGGCAACGCCACACTCCCACCACTTCCAGAACGCCATGCTGGCCCTCGAGGCAGGCAAGAATGTCCTGTGTGAAAAGGCCTTCACCGTCAATGCAGCTCAAACTAAGATTCTATGTGAGACGGCCCAGAAAAAGAGCCTGTTCCTCATGGAAGCTGTCTGGACCCGGTACTTCCCGCTGAGTGTCCAGGTTCGCGAGCTGATCCAGAACGGGGCCATCGGAGAGGTACTGCGTGTCATGGCTGATAACAGTTTCGGCGACGATGTCGAAGTGCAGTGGGGTACGAAACATCGCATGGTCAACATGGACCTGGCAGGAGGTTGCTTGCTGGATCGTATGTCCTCACCCGTCCTCCTCGTTCTTCCCTTTGCTTTCGTCCAGGCTGCAGGACTAATTCGTTCACTTGCAGTGGGTATCTACTCCTTGACTTGGGTCTTCCAGACTCTGTATCACACCCTACCCCGAGCCCAGCGGAAACCACCCTCTGCTATCTCGGCCCACATGACCCCATACCACCTTACTGGTGCCGATGAGGCAACCACTATTCTCCTCACTTTTCCGACCAGCACGCCCTCGAATCTCCAACATCCAGGCCAATCGCAGGCCGTGGCCATGACTCACCTACGGGTCTCGACTGACCCTGATGAGCACAACTCCTCCGGTCCCTGTGTTCGCATCCAGGGCACCAAGGGTGAGATTCAGGTCTATGGGGCCGCATTCCAGCCAGAACGGTACCGTCTGATCCCTAAGAAAGGCGAAGGTGAGATCAAGGAGGTGGAGTGTCCTTTCCCAGACTCTGGGAGAGGCATGTACTGGGAAGCCGATGAGGTGGCACGGTGTTTGCGAGATTGCAAGCTTGAAAGTGACACTATGCCCTTGGAGGAGAGCATCGTTATCATGGAGGTCATGGATGAGGTCAGACGTCAAGGTGGTTTGGCTTATCCTGAAAAGATCGAATCCACCGTGTACCCTACTCGGCTATAGGAACGCCAATTTATAATCAGCGATAAACATATGTCTTGAATTGGCACAATATGTTCGGCTGTATTTAAAAGGATGTCTTATTGGCGGTTGGGAGCCAGACATTTAAGAAAGAGATATTATTTAGACAGTTAATGGACCAAACCAGTTGTCTACCGTAGATGTATTTTTTTTTTTTTAATAGAATTCTTAAAAAAATTAACTACTATACATAGCGCTCAGTTTTCTGCCAGATGGCTCCTATGTATAGGACATCCGCCAAAAAATTTCAAAAAGAATTTCCACCGTAGATCAACGAGCTGATGGTCTCGCTGTTGGACCACAAAAGTGTTGAACCGGTTTCGTTCCTCCTCCAACGGAGGCCTAGAGGCCATGGTGTATAGTTATACACCGCTTAATATCCCACATGAAATCGTTGGTTGGTACAAAGTTTAGTTCTTCTGGAAAACACCCAGAAGACTCTTCCATACCTGACCGGGCTCCTGGCTGGCATCAATGCCCCGCCAGATACCGGTCTTCTTGTAGTACTCGACTACGGGGGCGGTTTGGACATGGTACGTGCCAAGGCGCTTCTTCAGCGTATCGGCATTGTCGTCAGAACGCTGGATAAGGGGTTCGCCAGTAATATCATCCTTCATTTCCGCCTTGGGGGGGTTGAAGATCTTGTGATACGACCGTCCGGAGGCAGGGTGGACCAAACGTCCAGTGATTCGCGCAACCAATAGGGCATCGTCAATCTGCAGCTCAACGGCGTGCTGAAGCTTCTGCCTACGGGCATCCAACATGTCATCCAAGCGCTGGGCTTGAGCAACAGTACGAGGGAAACCATCAAGAATGAAACTGTGGCGCAAGATCGTCAGTGTTTAGGCCGGTATAGAGCAAGTTACAGGGATTGGAGCGATGTGCGGACCCATTCTTGCACTCGGCGTTGTTTTCCAGTTCGCTCTTAATCATATTGACCATGATCTCATCACTGACCAGGCCGCCCTGGTCCATGATCTTCTTGGCCTCTTTTCCCAGCTCAGTCTTCTTAGCGACCTGAGATCGCAACATGTCTCCAGTAGCCTGTTCCAGTCCGAAATGATCGTTAATTCTCGATGTTTGCGACGGGCTAGTGTCGTAGCCTGTAGGGGGTAAATTACATACCAAGTGACAGACGCAGTACTTCTCCTTGAGGCGAGGAGCCTGCGTACCCTTGCCTAGGTTCGACGATCGATTAGCACACCGAGCAAATGAATCACATACATAGATAGCTGGAGAGCCATAATATAGAAAAACACATTGGGATTCTCGCTGCCCATACCTGCGCCAGGAGGTCCCATCAAGATAATGCGCATCTGCTCCGCAATAGACTTGGGCTTGCCTCCATTGTTGAGACGGTCTTCCAATTCCTCGATCCGAGACTCAAGCTTGTGGATGGTGTCCTTCAGACCGGCGACAGTCTCTTCCGTGATGGGAGCCATTGCGATAGATATTTAGGGTAGGAGAGAGAAATGGAAATAGCCCTCCAGGCTAAAGCAGACGCGGAATTGAGAGGAGTGGGAAGAGAGGGAGGGAGATATCACGGGGAAATGGAAGACGGGACGGAATCTGCATGAAAAGAGGTCGACCGGGCGGAGTATCGCACCCGCGTCTCCGAGGTTCGCAGTCCTCCGTTGTCCTTAGGTAGCTAGAGTATGGCTTAGGTATGGCTGTCTGTATGCATGTACGAATCTATAGCTAGATCTTGGATACGACAAAATTGTCTCTTGTTGAATATTCAATTCGCCTTAGCGGTAGATCTCTAGTACGTAGGCGCCTATATAGTCTGTACCTATTGCCTAGGCCTCTTGGTAGTATCCATGAAGAACCTTTCCTATATGATACAAGCGATACTTAGTAGGTACCGTATTATCGCTAGGTACTTGGTACATACTTAATTTACTTGCTGGTACAGTACGTACTTTTTGTACTCTGTACTAGGGACGCTGAATGCAAGGACACGTGTTCCACGTATAAGCCTCAGGCAACAATGCAGAGTGGCTAGTGCGTCATCAGCCACGATCTTGTGGCTCAAGAAAAGAGAGCTCTATAAGCAGAAGCAAGCCATCCTCCGTCATCATCTTCGCCATCATCCTTCTACCATCATCCGCTATAGTCAGGTTTTCCCTAGTTTATTCACTTTACCCTTTGTCATCGCCTCTTTCTCTCACTCTCAATTTCTACATTTCTCTTCCGTTTCCCTCTCACACTCTCTGTCTCGGCCTTTGTCATCTGTTCCCGCCATGCCTGCCACCACGGCGGACACCCTCACCCTCGTCCAGCGAACCGTCACGGTTGCGCCTTTGGTTCTTCTCTCTGTTGCAGATCATTATGGACGCTCGGCCAAGGGAACTCGGAAGCGTGTTGTGGGCGTACTGCTAGGAGAGAACACAGGCCAAAATGTTCGGGTATCAAACAGCTTTGCCGGTGCGTATTACTAGCCGGCGGCCTTGATTCGTCTCTTTTCAAGCTTTTCTAAAGTTTTGCACTAAATTATCTACCTCCAGTCCCCTTCGAGGAGGATGAGAAGGACCCGTCAGTGTGGTTTTTAGATCATAATTTCGTCGAGTCGATGAGAGATATGTTCAAGAAAATCAACGCACGGGAGAAGCTAATTGGGTGGTATCATTCGGGGCCAAAATTGCGCGCCTCTGATCTTGAAATCAACGAACTGTTCAAACGATACACCCCAAATCCCTTACTAGTGATCGTCGATGTCCAGCCCAAGGAAGTCGGCGTGCCTACCGATGCCTATTTTGCTGTGGATGAGATCAAGGATGTGAGTCGTCCTCTGTGGGATCGCTATTGTGCTGTGTCGCCACCTATGGCCTATGGACTTACGTGATAATCTACCCAGGACGGCACCACCACCTCCAGAACCTTTGTCCATACCCCATCCGTCATTGAAGCTGAAGAGGCGGAGGAAATCGGTGTTGAGCATCTCCTCCGCGATATCAGGGATGTTGCTGTGGGCACTCTTTCGACACGTATAACGTCACAGCTGCAGTCGTTGCAGGGCCTGCACCTGCGTCTTCGAGACATTGGACAGTATCTACAGAAAGTCCTAGACCACGAACTACCAGTCAACCACGCCATCCTGGGTAATCTCCAGGATGTCTTCAACCTCCTTCCCAACCTGTCAACTCCGTCAGCAACACAACGTCTCAGCGGATCAGAACAGCCAACGGATAACAGTGAACTGGCGCGCGCAATGAGCATAAAGACGAACGACCAATTGATGGCCATTTACCTGAGCAGCTTGATCCGCGCCATTACCGCATTCCACGATTTGATCGATAACAAGATCCAGAACCGGCAACAGCAGGAGGAAAATGAACTGAAGCGGGAACAGGAAGCCAATGCAGCCAAAAGTGAAAAGGATGTGGCCAAAAAGACCAATGCCGCCGTGAACGGCGAGCAGAAGGAGAATCATGACAAGTCCAAGAAAAAGAACCAAAGGAATGACTAGACGGCCCTTCGCGGCAATGTGATACGATCCTTTAGAGCAATTCAAATCTCCTCAGTGAGATGTACACTATAGTAATTGTTCCCACTATGTTGGATATTTACAGTTTCAAGCATCCTGTCCTCGAGATAATATGATCTTTTGTCCTATCTAATCGATTTCGGTCTTTTTCCCGTCCTTTTCCATCCGGTGTCTTATAAGTCACCTGCCAGTGAGTGAGCGGCATTTCTGAAGCCACCAAGATTCCAAACCCAGATTGATTAAAAGCCCATAGCGCAGGGGAAACGGACGGACTTGTAGCCATTTGTTCATCAGCCTCCTTTTCACCGTAGATTCATTGTATTAACTTCGACACATGCATTCCGAGACAATGCCGTGCACCCATCTTAAACAAGCACCGGGTCTAAATTGAGCCCTCAGTGCTCTCAAGAGGCCACTGAATGTTTTGCAAGTGCTCAGCACCCGCCTATTGGGAAACCACCCTCTTCCGAGGCAAGAACATCCTGTTTGGGCGGCACAGGTCTCTCATATTCAGAACCCGGTGCATATGCAAACTACAGCTTGGTTCAAACGTAGGCGAGGGAAATAAAATAAATAAATAAAAGAAAAAGAACATGATACAATTCATCCGCGCCAGCCAGCACACCAACCAGCCAGTTCCTCTGCACTGACAGAGATTAAACTAGCCGCTTTAGAAGCAGCTGCAAAAACACCAGGACAGCGCACCATCAATAAACACGCAAGGAGATGTTTACAGACTGGTGGTGACATCCTGGTCGATGATTCCCAGGTCAACGCGCCACCAAAAGGGTAGTAGGAGGGACTGCCCTCTCCGAGCACAACATCATAGCCGGCGCCACCCCCATCACCATCACCACTCTGGGAAGAATGGGAGTTGCGAAAGGTGGCGATCGTGAGCGCTGGACACGTGCAATTCCACGCCTGCAGCCGGACTTCGTAGCCCTTGGTTTCTACTGCTCTTGTCGATGCTGGCGGAGCTGTGGAGGCAGAGATGACGAAAAAGGTACTGATGTTTGGTGGGTCCGTTGACGGATCTAGATCTTCCTGAGTCGGCAGTTGTGTTGCGATCCGTCTTACTAGACCTCGATCCAATATATCGAGAGCGAGAAGTAGCTCGTTGGGGAAGAAGCAATGTAGTGTTAGCATTAGTGGCTTCAATTCTGGCAGGAGAGGACCGGCCGAGGATGTCTGCGTTTGGCCATCAGTGGCGCCAGCATATTGCGAAAGTTGTGAGATCAAGCGCTCGATAAAGGATGGAAAGGAAGGTAATGCTATATGGTCGTCTCGATTCTCCATGTGATTCAAGTGGGTGCTAGACAGGCTAGGGGTCGAGTACGAGTGTGTACAATTGAAATCTTTGAGGCGTTCTCGATTTTACTTAGTTCTCGTGAAGTATTATATCATCAACCCTACTTTATTCGGAAAATAGCACGATGAGTACAGTAAGGACTTCATACATTACGCACACATCAATGATAATAAAACCGGGGAAAGAACCAAAACAACCAAACACACACTATATTTAACGATAACCCAACCCAATTAAGAAAACGCCCGAATATCGTTGCACTCTGTACTCTGGGGTATGTGTATATACTACTTTACTTTCCGATGAACAAAGTGGTTAAATCAATTGTATCAATTCCGTGCTGCCTGCTTGTGTATCCTTGTGGATCGTCGTAGTCCAGCACTGCTAGGATCTTGTGTACTCTCTTCCATTGTTTTCTTTGCACGCGCCTTGCTCAGTGCTTTCTTGGTGACGCCTTCCGGTTTGGCTTCGATGCTCGACTTCGGAGCATATAATCTTCCATCCGAAATTGCACTAAGAGACTCGGTAGAGATCGGATCGCTAGGGGCGAACACATAGTCACGGTCTATCGGCTCTGGGCCTTTTGACGACTTTGCAACCGATAGTACATCTTCCACAGGGGGCGTTTTCACGGGGATTGCAGTTTCGACCGGGGGTGTGACTTGCATCTGGTTCAGATCTTTCTCGGGTGTAGTCAGTTCACTCGTAAGGGGCAATCGTCGGTACGCAAATACATTAGCTGATTTGGAGAATGGCAGCCTTCCGCCCATTGCCATGATCTCGTCTAATGTAGACGCAGACGTTACTTCGTCGTCATCCATCAGCGTCCAGTCCCCAGTTGGTCCCTTGACTGCAGCGATATAATGGCCTACTTTACTCTGCGACCATCGTGGAACATGACTGCATACAGTTCATAGCGAAGTTCACCTTGATCTGGCAGTCCTTCCCTCAGGGAAGCAGGAATAGTCAACTCATCTTGAATGATTATCTGCCTCTGCGATTTTGTATTGCTGGTAAGGAATCTATTGAGCTAGAAGAGTAGGATTTCTGGGAAAACACTTATTTCTTCAGATATAGTGTGGTTAACAGAGGATTTACATTGCTCACATTGGTTTTCTAAAGTTGACGTTGAAATGCTGTCCTCGAATGCGTTTTCGATGGGGCAGGGCTCTTAACCATCGGGAAACGTGGCAACTAGGATGAATTGCTGATCCGTTTGCAACGACATTGTGTTCCTACCACATGTCTGGCACTCAAAGCGCTTCTTTGTTTGAATCATCAGGAACTTGTGCAACTCCGAGTGACTGGTCTAGAGTTAGTGACTGAGGTAATGTGTGGTAGAAAGAGGACACTAGGATACATGCATCACTTCGTCGGTCTCGTTATATATCTGCCTGAAAAACTTCTCGATAAACTCACGCACATCCTGCTGCTGGTTTCTATCAATATCAATCCATGATCCGATCAACATTTTCTCCCAGACTGGCTCTAATGCTTTTTCATGATCATCCTTCGACTGTTCTCCTCGCCGGAATGTAAAAAAGAGATGGTGGAAAAGACAAACAAAGCATGCGTCTTTTGAGTTGCAGTTATGATCCGGGCTATCGCGATAATATGCCATCCAATTGGCCAAGAGTGGAGAATGTAACAGTAATTGTAGGGCAGAGTTCCGATAGCAAAGGTTTTTTGGATTTTTGAATCCCCTGGGGTTTTGGGAACCACGGTACAACGGATTCCAAGCAGTTGATACTGGGGGTTCCTAAAGGACGTCAGACAGAATCTTGGGTGCAAAACGCAATAAATCAGGTACTTACCCTCCTGGCCTGGTCACCTTGTCTTGCCTGAGTATTCTGATGGTCCATATTGTAACTTTGATAGGTGTTTCTTCTTGAATCAATTCTATGAGTATGTTGAAATCAATGATTAGCAAAATAGAAATACGTAAGATTTAGTATATGTCAGTAGCGATGAGATTGTTAATAAGATTGAATTGTACTTTTGCAAGAGGGACTGCAAGGGTTTTATGCTTGAGTTCACAGCCTCTAGTGGTATGATTATATCTGGATCATGTAGCTCTTTATTTATTTATTATCCTCTTTCTTCCTTTCTCCTTTCCTTTCTCTCTTTTTATCATTGTCGGCGCCCTTGACTGATGACAATCAGCCCATCTATTGTTGTTGTAAAACAAAAGAATAAGACGAAGAAAAGAAAGATCTGTTCCAATCCAGTTGAAGAACTAATGGAAGATAGAAATAAATCATTGTAAGGCATATTATCACAAGACCTTTTGGGTGTCTACTTTTCGTTAGTGCCTATACCAAAGGACGCTATCTTTCTGGGATGATTTCAAGTGACTCGCACCCGAGTTCCTAGGATCGGCCACAATGAGCGACAAAACAGATATTTATTCAAAGAAAGTCAACCTGCTTGGAGTTGGAGAGTGTTATTTGCTGGGGTGAAACTGCTGTTTTTAGTTCAAGGAATCTTGAGCGACTGAGGCGAGAATGCTAGGTTGTTAACAATAGTTCCCAATTTCGAGTACTTCTTCAGGCCCAAAAAACCACGTTGTTAAAAAAGGTGTTGGCCGTTATTTACTCTCTTTAGGCTCTATCCTCTACCAACCCAACAGGTAAATAGTTATGCTCATGCTAAATACGTAATCACCGGTACCCTTTACTGTTAACTTTTTAGATGATGTCCTTAAATAGGTGGGGATTCTCACGCGAGGCGAGCTGAGACGGAAGTCCAGACTCTCTGCCCCAGACGAACCATGGGCCTACCTACCAGCTCCAACACGGGAAGTTTCAAACAAATAAGAAACAGTGTCGGAGTTGGCTTGGTATTAGGGCAGTAGTACTTGTGACGCCCATCGATCCTGTTCGACTCGGGAAGGCTACTAACAGTAACAGCAGTATTCCTTAGTAGTGCACCGTTGTTATTCATTCACAGTAATACATTGACAAGTGACTTGTATAGGTACATGATACATGGGCACAATAACATGGATGCTGGCTAAATTGCCTCGGATAGTCGTACACTTAGTACTTACTCTGTATTAGCTTGTGGGCGACCTTGACCCACAGGCTCCTTCCGCTCGAAATTCAACCATGAACTGGTTCCCGAGCTGACAACCTTGGAATGGACAGCAAACCCAAGGCGGTTCGTATTCCGTCACTGCGACAATCACAATCACAATCACAATCGCCATGATAATCATTAATCATTAATCTCGGGGGCGTCCCCACAGCTCGAGCTCATGTTTCATCTTGTCAGATGTGGAGCGAGAAAATCGCCCCCTCAGTAATCTTAACTAGTAGTGAGGTCCTATGAAATATGAATGTTCCAGCCATCCCGCCCTAAATTGGCTTCGCCAGACTCGATTCGATGGTCTGATCTCGCCCAGTCGAGAACCTTTCGTACTAGATGAGGGTCTATCGGCAATGACAGTTGGTTGGCTGAGGGGAGGGGATGGAAACGAGGCCCCAAAGTGGTCCTCGATAAATTTCCGTAGGTTACGCTTGCTTATGGCGGTGTAAGGGCTTGCCTACCTGCCTAGGAAGTCTCTCTCGACTGGCACCTGTAGGAGTATCTCAAATCTCTCTCTCTGTGGGCAGCCCGACCTAATTCTACTTTATGAAGCGGTTTCCGCGCGGACTCTGTACAATTGCTCTCAGCCCTTTACGACGTAAGAAAATAAATAAAAGAGCTCGAAGAAATCTCCTCTTTACATGAGTTGGGGAACTGAATGAACCCCTACCTGTCTATCCAGTGGGATGCATATACGCAGCCTATATCCCTGCGGTGTCTACTCAGAGTATTGCCATAGACACCGACGCCGTGAGATTGGCTATCCTTCATGGTGTTACAATCGATCGGGTCGATTTAGAGCGATCTCCTCAATCCATCAGAATCCTGGCAAAGTATGGAGTATTATTACCAAACATATGAGTGCCAGTGGACACAGGTAGCCCAAGTAGGAAGTAGCTACATCCACGGGTCACTACTTATCTAGAAGAATAAAACAACACTAACAATCATGACCCCTCTCTGGAGAGGTGGGCGAGGGTGTAGGAAGTAATTAAGAAAGATGAATATAAATAATAATATAAAATTACATTAACCAAATGACTTATCGTGAGACTATCATAGAAAAGGTGTCAGGTGACAAATGAGTTTCTTTCCTTTCACAGTAAGTACTCATGCACACCATCCAACCCCAGCTATGCATACCATCCAACTGCGTTGTCCATAATCTACAGAGTAGAATCACCTAAAGAGTATCGCTGCTCTTTTTATGCTTTCCTAGGCCCTAACTGACCCGATGACCCACTCACTTATGTTGGGCAGCGTCGAATATTGACCGTTGTCACAATAGCCACAGGACCACTTTTCAGCTTTGCCACGCAGTGTGACGATCCAATAAGCTTCATATTTCCAAGGAATTATTATCCTTTGCTATATTGATTAACATTATCACAGTTGATTGCGATTGCCCCATAGTTGACGAGAGTACCGTGTATATTACTCTCGAGATAGCCTACATAGCAGTAGTGCCACACCCAATTGCAGGCTGAGCGCACCGTGATAAGGCTAGTAGAGTGACACCATAAAAACTGTTACAAAAATGAATTTCATGTGATTACAGGTACTATCTTTTTGGTTTAATAAGTCGTCCACATGTTCAAAACTCCCATGTGCAAGAGAATCAGTAGGAAGACACACACACACAGAGGAACAAAAACAAAAAATGAATCCACTAAGTACTATAGTTCGTACAATGAGTAATAATAATGATAGATCATGAAACCTAGGTATGGGGGGTTCTAAGGTTGTCGGACATTTTCTGTGTCGATCGTTGCTTTCCTGGAATAGATTGAGCAACAGGATCCCTAACTGGACCCACTTGCCTCCAATCCAATCATGTCTGTCAATTCCACCAAGGCCGTTTGTATCTCCATGTCAATGTCAAGTCCTTACCTAACAAGACTACCTAGTATTTTGGAAATAGCATGGGTACCTACCTACCTAGTTACAGGCATTATTCCAAACCCGCTGCGAGATACATCTCATACCAAAGATTGCCTTGTATCTCTCCACGACGGAAATTAGTAGAAAGCAGTGTGACTATATTCTACATCTTTCCTAGGGCAGGCTATACTAATACTTTAAAGACCCTATATGAATACTGGGGCGACTCACCGATGCTTATTCTTTATACATAGAGTTGGTGGCAATGTGCGTTGAACACGAGGGGAGAAAAACCACCACCAACGATGCCCCGGGGAGCGAACAGAGGTACTCTGCCCTATGTGATAGGTCACTCTTTACTACTCTATATACCTTGACTGCATACTTTGCACAACAGAATACTTTTTTATTTATCAATTTGCTTTTCTTTGGCTCCTCTACTTGGGAAGTTATGTGTGATGACTATGATGATGTTATTGTTGTGAATCAGGCCTTAGACTAAGCTAGGAAGCAGCTCGTTACCCGATAACAAAGTCAAATTCACAGCGGGAATGCATGTTCTAGGCCCGCTGCAAGTCACCGCCATTTGCAGAGTATATTCGACTTGTATGGCTGTGTTATACATATTTCGGGTCATCTAACAGCTAGCAAGCAAAAATATATAAAAAATAAAAAATATAGACGGAGAGAGGAGAGAGAGGAAGAAGACGAAGAGGGACTCCTTGCAGAGATGTTGTATATAGATAAGAGGGTGCCAGCAAATGCACACTTTTAGCAATATTCCGAATAAAAATTTGCCATGCTATCAAAGGACCTCCCAAACAGCAATTCTGATACTGATTCCTCGAGCTGTGATTTACCTTCCATTCATTCCTACAATGACAATCATCCAAGCCATTTCAATATTTGAGATGCGTGACTGCAAAGGATAAAGCTGGACAAGCTCGTAAATTTCAAGCTTTCGACAAGGTACATATATACTTTCTATACCTAACCAAAGGTAGTTGATTCTTGCTTATCTTAGTTAGTTCTATGGCCCTTTCGTCCGTTGCAGGATCACTACTGTATCTTTCTCACAGCAAAAGAACCGAGTATTTCATATAGTATTATTATCCTTGCTATTGTTTTCTTTTTTCCTATCGCGTGCGCAGGTGCATACACATACATCATAAATTGATGATAGACAATCATGTACTGCCAAAATGCGGGACATGGCAACTTGGGAGCTTGGCTCAAGCCTTGTACGGAGTACCCTCAAACGGGTTGAGGTTTGCCATGTCACTGAGCAATACAGAGCAGACGGGACTACCTAGGCTGGCGTCAAGTTGCCCCACCAACGCCTCCAGTCATTGGTCACTAAGTAAAGCATCTAGGCACCAGCTCCTCCACCGCCTTGGTCAGAACAATTTCTGTACTGTACGGAGTACTTTCAAGGCGCTTGAAGCCACTGTTCGGGCCCACCAGTCCCTAGGTAATCTTGCAGTTGCAGGTGTGCAGCTGGCGGGAAACCCCTTGCCCCGTCGTTCGATGGCAAATCCAGGGTACTCCACAACCTAGGTACGTACCGTATAGATACTATCGGCTTACTGGATTAGTTAGTAGTGTTAGGCCTAATCTCCCGGTTCTCATAACAGAAATTAATGCCTTATTTCCATAGTATCGGCCGAAGTACGGGTCGGTTTGGCGGATCATTCCAATTCCATAAACCTGCCCCTCAATGGCACTGGAAAGAAATGAACCTTGCAGGGACTCCGTATGTACTCACCTTAATACAAGAATGCACGGAAATTATTTTTCTTTGTAATTCAGCATGCGCGCTACAGGCCACGAAGATTGCTCCATATGGGGACGTACTAATTCCCATAGAGAGTGTACGTCGACAAGCGCAGAGCAAGCGAAAGACGCGTCTTTAGCGGCAATCTGCCGTACCGAGGCTAATATCAGCCTTTCTTACTACGAGCTTACTATTCCTGTTGTCGAATTCCAGACCGACAGATCCACATATCCCAAATTGCCGAGAACTCGAGACCCAGAGATCAAAAGCGCTACCAGTTGCATGGGAGAGTGGCGCCCCGTATTAAAGGGTTTGGGAGTTGGAAGCCAAGTGCAGGGGAAAAAAAAAAAAAAAAAAAAAAGAAGGGTGGGGGGGTTGAACGAAAGATAAGAATGGATAGATGAAAAGTCCAAATTGTGCCGAAATAAGAAGGGCTCACACAAAGATCAAAATCATCATTTAGACAAACAGACTAATCTTGGTACGGGCCACAGTCTACGCACAGTGCCTTGGTTAGGACTGTCTAGACACCAAGGCTGTGTGTATCACAGGACAGCCAAAAGTAAATCTAGGATATGGAGAATATAGTACTAGGATAATAATGCATGCAATGTATGTTCTTTCTGAGTGCTGACTATATCAAGACAGGACTATGTCCAACTTTCCACTATGAATCTGCATGCAACCCTTCTTTTCTATTGTATTTTATTTTATTTTTTTTTTTGGCCCTTTCTTCTCCAGTGAGATCCTCATTTATGGAACACGAAAGCCAGGGGGCGGGAACTAACGTGTTCCATCATGGAGAATCATCAGAACTACGGTAGAGCATTGTCTAGCGTCTTGCTGAAACCGGGTTGACAGCATATAAGGTTTAACATATGGAGCATGGAAAGTTTAAAGTCATTTTTATTATGATGTTATCCTCCACCAATGCTTTAGAGACATAAGATAAAACAAGAAACAGCTATAAGAACAAGAGGACCAGAAGGAAAATATATCTTATGTAGGACGCAGTAAAACATAGGCAAGAATTATATATATCTGCTACGTAGATCTGCACCTACAGATATTAGATCATGTACTCAATTGATGCCACTTACACATTCCCCCCTCCTCTCAATTCATCACCTGTACAGAAAATACTACACAGTCGGGAGCGAAGATAATTATCCTGCCCTGCCCCGATAATGTCTGTCCGTCAGTCAGGTATTAGGTGCAGAAAGTTGGACGGGGCGAACGGTCGCTAAAAACCCCGGATCCTAGTAGTGTCTGGGTAGTGATATTACGTATGACGATACTTGCCGTCAATGGATTGGGTTCGTCCACCGTTGACAGTCCACGGCCGTTGGAACTTGGAAATCTAAATTGTGCAAATGTGCCAGATTACCAGCCAATCCAGGGAAAAGGAAAACGACAGGGTGGTTAATTTAGTACTCTAGGAAATGACTCCGCCCAGTCCACTTCTTATTAAAAATAAAATAGCAAATAAATAATAATAATAATATTTGTCGGAAAAATAGGACGCACATACTGACACTGGCCATTTTACTGCTGTGCTGGCCGATGAGGGGAATTAAGGTCCTTTTTAGATGTCTCTCGGACTTTGACGCCTTCGTTGTTACGTATCCTACCCATAATTCCCCATTTCTACGTTCTGGTTGGAACTTGGAGCTTCCAAAACCCATTTCAGATCCCGGTTCAGGATGCTGGTGTTCCCCACAGGGGAGAACCATGTTACTTAGTACCTTCGGAACTTTTTCTTCCCCTTTAAAAAAAAACTAAAAAAAAAAAAATGTACATACATATGACCTACGCCAGAGTAGGTAGGTAGCGCAGTAACTAAGGAAAGTATTCTCCCCCAATCACTCCTTGCAATTCTGAAATTTATTCTCCGATCCTCTAAATACTCCAAGTTCGGGTCCATATCATGTTTACCGACCGTTCAAGGTCCATTAGTGGCTTTAGGTCTTTTTTCTTCTGACAGTCCTCTCTTTCTAAGTAGTTGCCCCTCTTGTTTTGTACTTCCCCTCGTTTTATTATCAGGACCAAGAGATACCGTAGATAATCCCAATAGAGCCCACATGAGATATAAACCTAAAACTTCATCCAGTACTGATGGACCTAAATCGGTGATTTCATGCAAACTATTGTTTCTTCCAGTGCACATAGTTTCTCCGTACAGGATGGATATCTTTCAGACTCTTAATGTCTCCAAACTTGACCTATCTAAGCCTTCTACCAAAAAATAGCTCTACTACCACTTTGATGAGATGCTTCCTTGTTTCCTTTTTCTTTTCCTTTTTTCTGTCTCAACATCAGCCTGAGAAAACTCTTTAAAACCATGCTGGGTTCGAACGTTCGAAAAGGGTTGACCGCCAGTGAATCTCCCAATATTGAAGTAGACTGTTCGGGGAGGGAAGCCTTCATGATAATCATCGTGGTATTATTGTTGTTCTAATATTAGTATTATTACCACTACTGGTACTTACCTACTGCTGTCCTCCTTCTGGTACTAATAAACAACCGTTGGTCCCAACTCCCCGTAGTACGTAAGGTCATTATTAGTAGGAAAAGTTCACCTAACTCTCACTGGTATTTAGTGGAGGAGGATGTGTATTGATGACTGTGAATAGTATTTTTTAACCTCTAATGATTCTCCTAGAAAACTTGGAAGGGAGAGAGAAAGAGAAAGAGGAAGTAGTAAAGAAGCATGTCAAAAAAAGAACACCAAACAGCACAGTAAAATGCTCATAATAATAACAATAATTATTATTTTTATTATAATTACAATTGTAATAATTTAACGGTTTCTCGAATCCACTGGGTCCCGAGCTCGCCTCTTGGTTAGCCTCCTCCCTCTCCCCCATAACTTCTAGGTGAGTAGTAGCAGCATTATTACTGCTGAGCTTCTAATTTGCTGTCCAACACTGCTAGATCAGCTGTCATTGCCGATGATCTCTACTTATGCATCCCAAGTCGTTTCATCTGTTTCGGCTGTCCTCCTTTTTTATTTCCTACTTTCTTTTCTTCTCCTCGTCTTCCAGTTTCTTCATTATTCTCAATGATTACCTATAGCCTGCCTTCGCTTCTCTCTACCCCTGCTATTGGTATTTGTCTAGGTCTAGTTCCAAAACTTCTTCTCACTTGGTCTTCCATCTCCTCTTCCATTGCTGGATAAAGTTATTGCTATCTTTCATTCGTCACATATCCCGAAGCCTCCCGTTTCTTTTGGACGCCTACCTTCTTGATATTCATTTTAAATCCCCCTCGGCTCCATATTTTTACCCTTCTATACATGCCAATACGTTTACTTGTTTGTCTTTCTGTCTGTGCAAAAAAACTCGCTGCCAACCGAGCCCTTGCTACAAACGGGAGACCAAGAGTGATTTATCTTGATAATTCTCTATTCTCCCCATCATATTCATATTCTCTCTATTGTTAAGCTCGACTGCATTTCTGTGGTCCATCTGGCCTGAGAAAGTGATTCTGACACTTACGACTTCACAGGGTCTGGTAGGAGCCTCTTTAAACCCAGAATCTGTATAAATAAAGAGGAAGAAGAAATTTTCGTTGCGAATCGCGCATATGATTGCGTTACAAAACCAAGCTATCCTGCCCCCCGCCAAAGTGGATATCTCACTACTACTGAAGCCCCAAGATGAAGAGGAAGCTACCCCCGTGACTGCTGCGTCGACATTTCCCCCAATTCCAATCCAACCAGATCCAGTGACATCGGTTCCTTCCGTGGCTCCCCTTACGGCGAAGACCCCAGTGTCTGTCCCGGCAAAGCGCCTGCAACCAGCTCATACAGCGGAGTCTCCCGCCAAGAAGCAGTCAAAGTGGTCGCCTGAAGAAGATGCGCTGATTATCGAGCTGCGGGGTAGCGGTATGAAGTGGGAGGATATCAGCAGACGACTCCCTGGGCGAAGTGCCATCAGCTGTCGTCTTCATTACCAGAATTATTTGGAACGTAGGAGTGAGTGGGACGAGGATAAAAAGAACAAGCTTGCAAGACTATACGAAAGGTATGTCTTAAGAGGACACGATGCTTGCTACCAAATATGGCGAAGCCCCAAATGACGGAATCTTTAAATGGCATGATTGGACGCTGTATAAGTTGAGACGGTTCGCTGACCCAGGACAATAATTCTAGATTCAAGGCGGAAATGTGGTCAAAAGTGGCAGAAGAAATGGCAATACCATGGCGAGCTGCAGAGGCTATGCATTGGCAACTAGGAGAACAAGAAATGGCGCGCAGAGCTGGTGTAGTTCCTTTCTCATTGTCAAGTACAGCAATTGATCCGCCAGCCCCACGGGCTCGGAGAGCCAGCACGTCTCTATCTCGACCACGAAAAGGATCTACATCTCGTCCAGCACCCCCTCCGCAACTCCCTTCCGTTGAAGAACTAACGGCGGGAGTCCCAGCATATGCGCCGCCGCCGCCGCCGCCGCCGAGTTTTCCCGCCCAACGAGAAGCTTATCGGATAGGGCATCCGTTGGACTTAAGCAGCAGCCACAGCGGACACTTAGGGTCAAATCTTGGTCTTCCTCCTCGAACCCTTCCTTAGGGGTGGGAATATGATATCTATGCCTTTTGTCTTTTCGCATTGTTATGATTTGCATAGCGCTGGTTGGAGGTACGCCTTCTTTCATGGGAGGGATTTTCCTAGATTTTTTTTTTTTTGGGATATCTGATGTGCTCTCTCTGTGTGTGTATTTTCAACTTCTCTCTCCATGGACATACAGTGTCGAGAGTGGCCCCGAGGCTGGATCCTGGGGCACAAAGCTATCATATTCCCTGGTCAAACCGAGTCGCGATTGCCCACCAATTGTCCTTCTCATAACCCGATTCTAGGACAAAGCCGCCTGCCATCCTTATATCACGCTCAAGTTCAGTCTCCTCATAAAGATGGTAATAACGATGGAATACTGTTGACTGCTCACTTGAGCCATCTTTGGATGGGTTATTTTTCATAACCCATGGAACCATCACATCCTGTTGGTCGCCTTTGTCCCAGCCCCTGCGGCTGTCTTTCTGCTCTAGCGCCCAGACATAGATTAGGGCTTTCCCACCGGATGCATTCGCCGTAGCCGGTTTCACTGTACGCAAAATTTCGCGTATTGCTCGAACTCTTCGGTCAGAAGTCGACAAATGATGTATCACAGCGATTGAAATGGTAAAGTCAAAAAATGAGTTAGGGTGTGGTAAATTTAGAATATCAGCAACAATGGCTGAATGCGGCTGATGCTTTACAGCGATCCGCGCAAGGTTCTCGGATCTGTCAGGATTGGTCAATGGTGAAACGTCATTTAAACAATTTTAGAGTCTATATCTATAACTTGGAAACGAGGATATTGGTGAAAACGAAGCTGTCATATTCGAGAACGAGGCTGAGAGGAGACAAAAAAAAAAAGATCAAGAAGATAGGAACAGGGGAAGAGTGATTACATAGGTCAATGATGAATAGACGCTCATTGCAAATATTCGAAATGCAAGCACCATACATACCGATCAGAAGCAACAATAAAAACGTCCGGGTTCACAGGCAAATACTTGCCATTGCCGCATCCCACATCCAAGCCCACCGACCCAGGAGCTAATTCCTTGAGAAACTGCTCCACAATTGGCCATGGCTATCAGGAGAAGGGCAGTCAGTTAGCCGGACAGAAAAGATACAGCGAGAAGATTTCGAATCATAGAAAGCTGGATGTACAAACCTTATATCGGGTAGAGGAAAAATGGCTTGCAATTTTCTGATATATCTCATGAACATTCTTCTCTTCATATGCCTCCTGGTTCTGGGCGGTATCTGGTGACGCCACTTGTGTCTGTTCCATTTGCCTATAACTCCCTACAAGGGACTGAACGTTTTAATATAGTTTTACACTCCTGTAGAGACGGTTAAGCGTTGGTTTAAAGTGAAAAAAGTAAGAATGAAAAGTGAAAACGAAGTGCGAATCTGGGATTCATTACATGACCATACTAGGTGGATGTACAGTGTACAGTAAGAGCTCTCTGATCATAGCTACCTTTCTAGTACTTGGTACCAATCTGGTACTTACATACATGTAGGTATGTACATGTATGTATATACAGCGAGCATGTATTGAAAGGGGGCGTATTATCTGGGGACTGATACGGGTCTGACTAATATATTGTTCACTCGCGGAGGTCCTCTAGATGACTTTCTTCGGAGCTCACCTAGTCAGTAAGCAGAAGAATTGCAGCAGCATCACATTCAACATTGTGGTTGGACTGAGGTGGAGGGGCTATCTAGCAAGTAAGTGATAGTAGTATCGTTCCTTATTTTGTGCTTGCTATATCACCAATGGTATATTCTCCGGTTCTTCCACTGCATCGGTTCTTTGCGTTCTGTTGAAAAAGGATAAGAACGATACTAAATTATTGTGTTACATTTCACGTTCTGAGCTATTGGCCCTAATTTTGCAAAGCATGTTGATCGCTATCTCTTTGCCTTGCTCCGTCGTCAAACTTACAGCGGGCTATATCCCTAAGCTTCTCCAACCCCATTGTCTCTAACATATATGTAGGAAAGGAGTCTCATACAAGAGTTAGCACCAATCTTATCTGTCCCGTATAAGTCACACGTCATCAAGGAAGCCAAACAGATTGGCAAAAATGGCATTCCAGGCCACCCCGAGAGACATCACTGTCATCATTACCACTCCCACTTCGGGATCCAATGCGCAACCACAATTTCACTCGGAACGCCGCGTCACTCCAACATGGACCCTCATGCAGCTAAAATCCAAGTTGGAGACCATGACTGGCATACCCCCATCTGGTCAGCGTTTGTGGCTTAAGACGCCCACCCTTTCTGGTCAATGGATTGACGGAGATGACACCATGGTTGGTGACTGGGGCGTGATGAAAGGCTGTGAGATTGAGGTATGGTATCTATCCAGCTGAACCCTTTCTGTCTTACATACCTTGGTTTTTTAAGTCCCTAACCCGTTTGGCCTGGGCGCTGTATAACTTGAATGAGCTGCAGCTTATCAGAAGTGCAAAATCCGCATACTTATGGGGACCGATTTATTACTTAAATACCCTGGGTCTTTACAATGCTGCTTTGTTCGTACTTCAATCAATAGCCTTATTGTTTGACTGCCAAAAATCTCTGCTACACCAGACTTCCTCACAAAAGAAGTCATGTGTACTTTTTTTCAAGCATTTCAATATGCACAAGCTTGTTATCTTGTTAAACAGCATGAACAGTACTGACTTTGAGCACCATATCATAGGTCCATGACTCCCGACCCCAGTCTACAAGGCTAAACTTCGATGATCTATCATCAGTGGAGAAGTATGTGCTTCCCACGGAGACCTACGAGTCTCTTTCTAACTCAGTCTTGGCCTGGAAAAAAAACCAAAAACTTGGCCGATTTGACCCAAATGCTGTAACACCGGAAGAATCGATGCACAAACAGGCAGAACAAGATGCTAGGGAGATCTCAGACAGAGGTATAAAATACACATAATTACTAGAGAAGGGATGCGCATTACTAAGAGTTTTTTTTTTTTTTTTTAACCTATAGGAATTGTGGTGTCGAAGCGTGCAATCATCCTTCCATCCTCCCCGCCACATATTCGGCGAGGTATCGTCCGCTATGTCGGCCCGGTGCCCACAATTCCCTACCCTGGCGTAAATGCCAAATCGGAATTTGAAGAGGCTGAATCCGGTTTTTTGCCCATTTGGGTAGGAATTGAGCTCGATGAACCAATTGGGAAAAATGATGGTAGTGTGGGTGGGAAACGTTTTTTTACCTGCCCCAGCAAGACTGGTGTTTTTGTGAAACCAGAGAAGGTTGAGGTAGGAGACTTTCCTCCTTTGGAGCTGGACGATAACCTAGGCGAGATGGAAGAACTATAGGTAGAATGTGGAATTAATCTATCTATACCTGGCATGGATCCAAAGACCCCCAGGGCCAAAGTACAATACACGAAACCGATCTCTAAAACCAAATATACTAACGCTTATCACTCCCCCCAAAAGAGCATAATAACCCAAGATCCCATCATAATATCATTATTTATAGGAAAATACAGTCAATAGTGAACACAAGGAGGGAGGACTGATACAACAAGTTGTATAATATGGAATTCAATTACATCGGTGACATCGCTTGTTTGGGCTAGTCATCGCACATTTGCTGCAGAATTTAAAGACCAAAAAAAAAGTGGGACATGTGGTGGGAGGTGGACAGAAGCCTGAGCAAGGGACGCCATAAAACCTCGTAAAACAAAATCGCTAGAATGAGTGGAACTCACAGAAGGACATGAAACAAGTTTCGCCTGGAAATTCCTCCTCCCCCTCCAAAAACACACAACTCGGACTTCGAGGCTAGGGGACCTATTCAAGATGTTTTAGAGCCTGTTCCGGCCCTCTTTTTGCCCTTCGGCCTGCCTTTCGCAGCACCAGTGGGCCGACTGGTCGGAGTAGTGGAGTCTCCGTCCATGTTGCCTAACTTTGAGGCCGATCCAAGAGTAGAGCTATCCTTATCCATAGGGACACAGCCTTGGGTAAAGAACAATCGAGCATCTTTGCCATGTGTGTTGGCAAAACTGTAATAATTCCCTAAGCCACAAATGGTTTTATAGTTAGGACCTCCATTCAGAATATGATGATCGAAAAAGCCAGAATCACTTACCTCTTGGGACCTGAAAAACACAGCCTTTCCCTGCACTAAATTGTACGCCAGATATATCTATTTGTACTCGGCCATGGCAAACGTAAAAAACCATGTGCATTTTCTTTGAATTCTTCGGCTTTTTTACACCCCCAGCAGGTAGCTCGACAATTCCAGAGCCCAGGAACGGTGAGCTTATAAGTTTAGTAAACCGAAAAGCAGAGCCCTTTACATCTCTAGTTTCCATTCCAGAAGGGGCGTACGCGATGTCTATAAACCATGGTTAGCATACGTGATGGGCAAGATATTCTGGAAGAGGGAAACTTGCCAACTATTTCCTCATCTTCTGCACTTGTCTGGACCTCTGGGTCCCATTTCCGTATGTATCCATGTAGAACTCCTCCTTCCTTTTCCCAAGCATCGAGGTATTCTTCGCTATCTGAAGAATCGTCATGCCTTCTCTTCGACTTCAGCTTCCTTCGCCGATTGCCTGTCTTTCGTTTCCCTGTTTCAAGCTCTTCTGTTCTGATGATTTCTTTGATCGTAGAAAGGGGATATCGTTGACCCTCAGAAGTCTCACCATCACCATAAACGCACCGTTCGTTTCTCCAATAGGCAAGGGGTCTAACCGATACACGCCCTGATCTAGTGTGTGTGGCGCTGCTCCCTGTGGGTTCTTCTCGTTTGAGAATATACAAGCCTCGTCCCTTCAAAGGTCCTGTGCGGTTGACGTAGCTTTCAACAACCTGCTCCAATTCAGGGTGTCCTGATGAATTACGGTCCTCCGGAGCTTGGTTGAAGGTCTTGGTTTTCTTCGATGGTCTTTGCTCCTCTGTATCATCTTTGGCCTTAGCCTGGCTCTTTGGGGGTCTCCCTGGGCGTTTGCGTTTCTGTGATGGTTCTTGGACTTTTGCTACATTGCGCCGAACAGTATCTTCTTCTCCACCTTCTTCATCCTGTGCATTTCTTCTAGGTTTAGCGACTGTCTTCGCTGATTTGTGAGCATATAATTGAGGAGATACAATTGAGTGTGAGTCTTCGCCGACGCCGTTCTGTCCAATCTCCTCTCTTTGGTCGCCTTCAATGGCATTATTGTTGGTGTTAAAGCTGTCCACAAACTCATTCTGGATCTGTTCGAAAATACCTGCATTTTCATCTCCATTGAATGGGCTGTTCGCGTCGCTGTCCGAAAAGGTCAATGGAATTGGTGGCTCTGATGTTTTGTTACCCTTGGTTCGCGTGCCATTTAAAGAGGGCGCATTTATAGAACGGTTCGTAAGAGGAGAAACATCTTGCCGAGAGTCCCCCTTTGTGTTTCCCAAGCTCTTGCCGTCAGAGGGGCTAGAGGAGAGGATATCAGGTTGCGGGCTTTGCGAAGATCGCAAGCCGGGGGTTCTCCGCGGTGACCCAGTTAAGCCAGACTTCATAGGCGAACGAGCAACAGGAGGTAGGTGATAAGATCCGCGGCTACCATTTACACCACCGAGAAAATCTGCCGGGCCGAGGGCGTTATCTGTGTGTAAAGGATAGATGTAAGCACTATACCGCAGTCCAGAGGATGTTTGTCCATACCCTCGTCCATTGACATCCCATCCGAGCCAATCGAAGCATCGTTCATATCATTGACTCCATTATCTGGCGAAGGAGATCTCTCAGGAGACGACCACATCCCTTCAATGTCTTCCATTCCATGCTCGTCACGCTTGCCCTCCTTTAAGGTGATCCCTGTGCGCCTGTTTCCATCAGTCCCCGATAAAAGAAACTGACAGTGTTTAGAGGTTTTCTGTTTAATTAGACGCACTAACCTTCCGGTTTTGCCAACATTTGAGTAATCATAGTCGCGGGCTTTTGTGGGCCCACGAGGAGCCATCGTTGCGGAGGGTCGGGATTGGATGCGGCAAAGGCGAGTTCAGCAGAATGCAAGTCAATAGAAAGACTGTAGGGGAGCGCGTTATCTAGATGCGGTTAATCGTGGTTTAGTACAAAGGCCAGTGCTGGGCCAATGTAGAACGAGGAAGTTGCAGGCGATTTGGCGGGGAAGAAGGGGGCAGATGTAAAGTTGAAGGCTGCAGAGGGGAACTGGAATTCATCATGGGCGGACAACACGCGCGGAAGCGCCGCTAGTCCGGAACGGTTTGAGACGCGCCCAGCAAAAGGCCTGGGAAAGAAATACATCCAACCTGTCTTTTCTACTGTTATTAACACAGACTACGATTCTTCTATAGGGGAGTTTGAACAGGCAGCGATCATGGAAAAGTCTAGTCCATGCATTTCCCAAGAGGCCCCAACACTCACGGGTGCTTTCGTCCCACCTAGTATAGATCACACCCGATTACTAGCTGGAGAATCCTACGCCTTCTACTCGTCTTGTCCCACTGGAATCGAAGCACATAGCTCCTGCGCCGCTCCTGAAACAAACACAAGGAATACAGAATTCTCAAGCCTAGCTGGATCTCACTCACGAAAACATTTCATTTTGGGGGTAGATGAAGCTGGACGTGGTCCAGTTCTGGGGCCTATGGTTTATAGTGCATTTTATTTGCCGCTTGACCTTCACCATTCGCTTTTGGCTCAAAAATATAGTTTTGATGACAGCAAAGTCCTGACACCTGCTGTGCGCACAAACTTAATGCGGTTACTTTGCACACCAGGAACACCATTGTTCGAGTCATGCGGGTGGGCGACCAAAATATTATCTGCGCGAGACATCTCGTCCGGCATGATGCGCCCTGGAGCTTACAATTTAAATGAGCAGGCGATGGATGCCACTATTGAGATCATCCGAGGCATTGTCGAGGACCAAAAGGTGGATGTCAGAGAGGTCTACATTGACACTGTTGGGAATCCGACAGCCTACCAGCAGAAGCTGGAGCGAATATTCCCTTCATTGAAGATAACTGTTGCCAAAAAGGCTGATTCCCTGTATCCATGCGTTAGTGCCGCAAGTGTTGCTGCCAAAGTGACCAGAGATATAGCACTAAATCTCTGTCATGAAAACGTGCTAGTCGCCCAACAACCAGGGGATCCTTCCCTTACAAGTGCTACAGACACCTGGGGCAGCGGATACCCCTCTGATTCGAAGTGCATTTGCTGGCTTCGAAGAAACATGCAGCCTATTTTTGGGTGGGGAAATGAATGTCGTTTCAGTTGGGGTACTGCGAAGGAAATGCTGGAGTTGAAGGAAGGATGCAAGGTTGATTGGGGGGCAAATGAAGACAACGCGCAACTCAGGGAGTTCCTTCTGATATCACCTGATAGTACTGGAAGAACAGGCCAAGAACTGGGGGAGTGGTTTGGGTATAAACCAGCAGAAATCCTTTGACAAAGGCTGGAGGCCTAAATACTCGGTAATTATAATAATCCTACCATCAGCCCTGTCCTTGACAACCCCAACTCAATGGCCTTGAATATTTTTGAAATGTCTCAAGGCACCTCCCTTCGCCCCTTTTCTCGGTCCTATCATACTCCGTCGCCGGAGAAGCCGTCATGGCATTTGGGATGCAACACGAAAGGAGCAGTCTGGGTATCTAAACTAATTTGTAAACTTACAATCTGACGGAGTTTGATGCCTTTAAAACCCCTTTGGCCAAAATCAAAACAGACCAAAGAATCGTGTCTCGTAACAAAGATTACAAAGTCGCCGTTGGGAAGTAAAAATTATCCCACAAGTACTCGTAATCTTCAATCACGCTGCCCACCAAATCAAGTAAAGGTTTACCCTTCATCCTTCCCGTTAAACCTTTCAACCAGTACCTGCTCAAAGTCAGTAACGTATCTTGGCTGGTCGTCTGAACATGTCGAAAGATCATACTTAGTTATGTTCTCATAAAATGCGCCTCGTAAAAGCCACCAACCCATCGCCCATCCTCTCTTTCCAAGTTCCTCACGCTCGAGACCTGTCAGTCCCCGGAGGCCGCCAGCGACCCTCTCTTTGAAGTCAGATTTAGCGAGCTGCCGGCACCCATATTCCATTCCAAAGCCAATCAGCCAGGGTCTCCAGCTTCGCTTATCTCCACTCCATCTTTGCATTGCAAATGCATAAATCACCGGCCGAAGGATGTATAATATTTCTGCTAACTGTCCTTGACCAGTAACACGGTGCAAGAGAGTCTTCGGTGGTTTGATGTCATCAGCCGTGAGAACTTTTGATATAAGATAGTTCGAGATATCGTTGACATCCGGAAGAGAAGGAAGCGATAATCCTGTGCGAGGCATGTTCCAGTCCAGGTTCGAGGATCGCTCGCTATCTGGCGTCTGCATACCATTCCAGTCGCTTCCTTCCAACTCTTCCGACCTTGGGTCGGCTTCACGCTCGGGCAAAGGGGGACTGACTAATGGTCTAGAATTTGTGAGACGAAGCAGAAATAGGCGACAAATTGCTTTAATGACTTCAATGAAGGTAACCACCCTCCACCGGATCTTTTCACCGCGACGTCGCGCAATCATTTCCCAGAGTAGTTCCGTATATTGTATCATTTGAAGAGTAACAGCAACTCTATGATAGAGGGGTGAACTGGATGTCCAGTACTTAGTATACCGGGAATGTGGTGTTGGCGAGGGTCGAGAGATGGTTGACGGAAGTCTAGAAATGACGCGAGACACGAGAGAGTCATGGTACAATGATAGGAGCTGTACAGCTGAATGCACTGCATATAAATCGTTAAAAGGGCTGATTGCCTATAGAATAGGTCTCGACATACCGCATTCTGACGGTATCTCTGAATCTCGGTATCGTCCTGTATGAAATAGCAACCATCAGCCTTCCTCACTTGTACGCATACACGGCAGACAGGCTTTCGATCTAACCAGGGATAATATAAGTTAGAGATCTCAGTGCCGACTCTACTTGGCCAACAGCACTAGCATTCTTCGTCACGAAGTCCTCATACAGTGGAAGCCATTTGTATGGTTGCCAAAACACATGGTGTTCTGGTTTATGAGAACTCCATGAAGGTTCCATCTCCAACACAGACGTCTATCAATGACACCTGCAATCCTTCAATCCTTATACCGACCTCGATGAAATAAAAAGTGGAAACATGACAAGATGGATGGTGGGAGGAAGCAGGGATATACGGTGGTGATTTCGGCATAGCCCGTGTATGCCAAGAAAGTCATACCGAGGCAGGGTGTTCCGCCAACCAATTTGAGATGAGACAGTGAGACTTACTAATTTACTAATCAAGATCTTGAAGCTTAAAGTCGACTATACTCTGTATATGATGAAGAATTTGAAATACTCCCTATGCATGTGCGTGCGCTAAGCATTATATACAGCATTGAATTTTGGAGGCCTCATAATGTAAACTGTCATAATTTGTCTTACTCATCCGCAAATTTCCATATGCCATCAGGGCGCATTGCTTCCCTATACCGTTGTCTTACCTTGTCTCTGTTAAGCTTTGAGGCAACTTCATGGTCGTGTTCTAATTCCTGTGTATTAGGCATATCTGCACGCCAGAATCCAGGAGGTGTAGGGGGACGTTCATGATGATGTCTGTGTCTCCCATATTGATTGGCAATGAGCCTTGCTTTTGCCTCATGAAGCAGCTTTTGATAATCTGCAGTTGTAAGCCCATCAAGAATGCCTTTTTCTTCCCCAAGATAATCCTCGACAATTTTCAGTTCTTCTTTTTGGCAGTTTGATCGATGGCTTGGAAAACCAGCCAAACGTGCCATGGCAAGGAATTTCTCGCCACAGCACTCTGAGCGTGTGCAGCCGCGTATAGATTCGCGTTCTTTTTTGTTGCGAACAACAGTATTATATGCAAAATCCAACCCTTTATTATAGTTTGTATTTATTTTAAAGTCGTTAAGATCAAGCCGATGCAAAGGCCGAGCTCTGTAAGGTTCGTCCTCTGGGCATGCCTCATTGGTATTATAGCCTAATCCCCATGTCACGGGGCTATCTGGAACATCTCTTTGCATGTTTGGTGTTTGGGTTTCTTGCGATTGTGCTGATAATACAATCTGTTCATGGGACAATCCGGTGTCGGATGATACTGTACAATCCTGGTCTGTACATTCATCACAGTTTTTAACGTTCACATGGCGCGCCGTATCCTCCTGCAGCTGTAGTGCATTTCTAGGAGGTAAAGGCCCATTAAGAAGATTCTGTAATCGCTGCTCAGTCAATGCGGGAACAGTATTTCGGACTGGCTGAGAGGAATTGATCTGAGTTAGAGAATTGCCTAATCCTTTTCGCATTTGATGCTCTGAGCATTCTTCGTCGCCATCTTCTGCAAGCGAAGACACTGAAAGGTTGACAAATCTTGTCTTCCTTTCTGTGGTTCCAACAGGGTTGTCAATTCCATCGCTTTCCTGAGCTCCAATGGATCTATCGTGTCTCAAGAGTGCTCCTAACGAGGTTGACAGCACATGTTCATTTTGAATTAGAACCGGCTCTTTTGATCCACTGTTTGCCATGCTTTCATTGCCAGGCGAAATTTTAGGGAAATATTCCTGCAATTCCAGGCGCCTTTTCTTCAAAGCCTGTTGTCCATGTGAATTGTCATTTCTCACAATCTCTTCTCTCACAGATGGATCTGGTAATGTTGAACGCCTTGAAAATTCACCATGCACTGGCGATGAGGGATAGTCACTAGATGATTCGTAGTTTGATTTAAAAGTTGGCGTATGATGATGGCCGTCCGACTTAGAGCCGAGCGTGTTCGGATTGAAATTCGACGTACAGTCCATACCATCGGGTTCAATACACTTCGGCAATTCAGACGCATTGAAAGTCGACGCTGTCAGTATCTTCCGAGGTTGTTGTTGATTCACATCTCTTTGAGTTCGTTCAAATCTGACCGGGAACCCATCAAGCGCAAGCGTGAATCCATCGCGACCAAGGCAATCTCGCCAATGTGCTAATTTCTTCTTATGACGCTTGATTTGCGACCTGAGCTCGACTGTTGCCTTGAGGAGGGTTTGAAATTCCTCGTAAAGTGCAATATATTTGTGATTAGCAACCTCCATTTCCCTCGAGTCGAGTTTTGTGTTATTAGCGCCATTGCCATCGTTGGAGACTAAGACATGCCGTGGTGAATATGCTTCCTTTAATTGAAAAGCCCTGTCAACAGCAATTTCAGTATTTCTTGCATCAACATCATTCCTTAGCAGCTCCTCTCGTAGAATATCAATTTCATATTTTAGTTTCTCTGCTTCTGCAGCAGCTCTATTTCGTTCTTCCTCGGCGACCTTCACTTTCTCTTCCGCCCTCTCAACTTTGCTATCGCGAATAAGAATTTCGGAGTGCAATTCTCTATATGCATTATCAAAAGACTTTTCGAATGTTTGGGCAACAGAAGTATGGAGCTGTTTTAGAATATCCATAGATAATACCACGCAGCTCTTCTTGCGCAACAATAATAGTGAGACGCGACCGAATGAGTCGACCAGCACTCGCGGCTTACGCGACTAAGGCAGAGACAGGGTTCCCAGCCTAGCCTACCTAGGTGACAGTAACAACAGGCCTACCAACAGCTCGGTACTTCTCTGTACCTCCTGTATAGTCCATGTCTGGGTAGGTTGGCAACTATTTTCTCACAATATCTATACAGTATTCTGTATAAAGCAATTTATATTTTAAAAATATTTATCTCGAAATAAGTTGGGGGTGGTAATTGTAAAGTCATATTTTGGCATTTGGGTTCTGTGCCTCCCCCCTCCACACATAGATTTCTAACTACTGCTACTCTAAGAAGAGTACACTTAGGTTGTACACATCGGTACCATTATTTCAAATTGCAATCCACCTTATCTACCAAGACATTGGTCCGGAGTAATTGGCATATATATACTTAGACGGTATTGCAGAGAAGGTACCAACCTACTCCTGCAAAACACCAAAGGCACTGATAACTAGTTAACTAACTGTAACCGGTAAGCGAGCATTCCATAAAGGCGAGCGTCCTCTAAATCCCATATAAAACAGTCCTTTCTGTAACCTAAATATCCCAAAAACATTAAGAATTTATAGCTTAATTCATTAATGGTCATAGTATGTGCTTCTTTTCTAAAGTATTATAAATTTAATAGATTTATATAAGATTTATGCCATTGTATCCTAGTAATTAATAAAATACACAAAAATACGGCTGTATTTACTATATTAAGAGAACTATAGAAATCGAAACTCTTTATACATAATTTATTGGTTTATAATGTAATATAATTCTAATAACAAATCTACAGCTTCTCTAGGTTTGTCGTTGCTGAGATATCCAAGGCTTAAAACTAGCCCTTTTTTATGGGATACGGAGCTGGAACACCTACATGGAACCCTCGCTTACCGGTTACGTCTAGTTAACTATGTACGGTACCAAGTACGTCAGTCTTCACTTGGAGCTGATGCTTGTAGGACCCCACATAACCTGTATCGACTCCAGTAGCGACCACCTCGATACACGTGGAACACTGCATTTTGCATCCGTCTCCTATACTGATTCATGTGAGATATTTAATCCGCTCAAAGAATGCCGAAAAGACGTAGCAATGATCAATCTTCACATCTTCCTGTACGAAAGCGTGCACGTGTGGCGCAGGACAAGAAAACCGACCGCCTCTCATATCTAAGTGACGAACTTTTGATTCATATATTGAGCTTCTTGTCAACGTCGTCCCTACTCCTCTGTCAAAGGTACGTCCATACGTGTGAGCAGATATAGTACATCTGGACTGACATATGTCGCCTCTATCCAGAGTGTCTCGTCGGTTTTATACATTAGCAGGAGACTCGGAGCTTTGGAAAAGGCAATACTACTCTCGATGGGTACTGCCTCGAGCGCATAGAATAGCCAACGTTAAGCGTACCAATACAAAGTTGTCCAATTTGAAATACTCGCCAAAAGTGTCAACGTGGCTGGACCACGCTCATTTGACAAATGATGGCAAGAACACAAACTGGAAAAGGCAATATCGTCTAAAGCATAACTGGTCAAACGGAATCTGTCAGGTGATTAAAATCGAGTTTCCACAGCCGCCACGGCCACCAATGCTCGTGAAGTTCTATTCCGGATTTGTTTTTGCAGTGGACTTAGATAACGGGCTCAGGGTCTGGGAAGCTGGGAGTCTCAAGTCTTGCTTAGCAAGGATTCCTGTCGTGGACTCTCCTGATGCCCCAACAGCATTGGTGGCAACTCAGCACCAACGACAAAACTTGATCGAAGTCGCTGTGGGGTTTGAGAGCGGCCGTTTTAGTGTGTATTCATTTGATACCAAAATATTGCAGCTGTGTCTGCACTTCTCTAAAACTACTAACGGTCCCATAACTATGGTTGCCTTGTCATTCCCTTACCTTCTAATGGTCACACAACATAAGGTTTTGTCACTGTATAAGATCCCTCCTGAAAAGGACAAATCGGCCCAACTTGAAACGACAGAGGGCCTGTTGCTTGCGTCACTCAAAGCGGATAGTGCTCTAGCCCCAATGTCATTATCTATACGTGCTGTGGGCTCGGAAATTATAGCCGCCATTGTGTACAGCTTTTTCCACATAGGGTGCGGATGGTCATTGGGCATACAAGAGTTGCACTTCAACAAGATCGGCCATCAAAAAAAATGTCGGCTTGCAACGACAGTGGACTCCCAATATGGAATGGGGTCTCTCTTTTCCCCCACTGGCGGTCGTTTATCCGCTGTGGGCTATGAAAACGCACATGGTCAGCAACATGCAGGACATACCGATCCGTCCATCCTACATCAAGAACCACCAACCTCGGTCTCCTACTCTCATCCTTACCTTTTAACTTCCCATGTCGACAACACCTTGACAATGTACCTTGTCGTATCTACAGCTGCTAGTCTCTTCATCAGAAGTGGCCGGCGGCTATGGGGTCACACTTCATCAGTTTCAACAGTACAGGTCAGTGATCGTGGTAAAGCAGTTTCTGTTAGCTCGCGGGGAGGTGAAGTTAGGATATGGGAACTAGAAGCTCTGGTCTCATCCGTCGGTACCCATGGGGCCCCGAGAGGTGACATCAGTATCCAGGCTAGCCCTGAGAATAAGCAAAGTCAGGAGCATAGAGATCTTGATGTACTGTCTGATACTCCACTTTGTCAAATTGGTGAGACCAGATACATCCATTCCCTTTCTGCGTATATACCGCGTGAGCTGGCTCAATTGGGCAGTTGTATTGGATTTGATGATGAACGAGTACTATTACTTCGGGAGAAAGAGGTTGGGACGCAATTACTTGAGCTTTATGACTTCACATGACCCGTCTTTGTTGAGTAGGCCTTCAATTGGAAAAGGGCATAATAGGACCGGGGAATTGCTAGGCAGTATATATTTATTTTATATTAGACGCATGTGATGATTTATGGTGTACATAGTTTGATTTCGAATGTGGTTGGTTTATTCGCAGCCCACAAAGTTTTTGCTACCTACATATAATTCTAGCTAATAGAGGTTTTTCTTATTTGTTGAACACAGGAAAGACCTTACCCATAACCAACATCCTAATAGCATCTTGGATAGGGGTAGTACATGGACTAATAGATGCATCACCGAGCAAGTACGCCTCTTTTCCTTTTGAAGCACTTATATATTAAAAGCTTCTGTGACTATTGGAGAACAGTGACTTTACCACTATTTTGTTTTTCTCCTTCATAGTATCCTAACTGCCCATATGTAAGTGACATACAATACCAGACATTGTTGAGTACAATGACCAAAATATTAAACACCTGGTATACCCGGAAATATTGGATATGATGGTAGTAGAATTCTAAAACAAAATCAAATACAAGGAGGAGAGTGAAGAAGGGAAAAGAATGCAAGGAATGTAATGGTCATTGACAACAATACTGTCAACTTGTCAGCCTTGTTGCGCTGCAGGAACCACGGGAACTGTTCCCCCGCACCGACTTTCCGAACTAACTTAGCTTTTTATTATCTGCATTAATCAATCTCTGTCATTTCTTCTGATCAGTAAATCTCTGACGACCCAGTTTCCACAAATTTTTTTTTTCCCCCAAAAAAGGAACCGAAGGAACGAGAATAGACAAGGAGATAGTCTGTTTAATTTTTTTTTTTTTCTTGCCTGATACTTTCTCACTCGGATCTTGCATCTCTCTTCCTTGTTTCACTTTTATTTCATATAACCCTCCAAAATGAGTTTCCAAGCTGGAGGTCGTGGATGCTTCAATTGTGAGTTTTTACTCTGGCTAAAAAAAGTCATTTTGCTACCCTGCTGCTTTCCACCTTGAAGGTCCTTACGTTTTAGCCTCGATAAACCAATGTCCTGTCACTCCCTGATATATCTTTTTTTTTTTTTTGAGAGAGAGAAAAAGAGAAAAAGAACCATCAACACTACTATTTTTTGTTATTATTATTGCTGTTTTCGCCATCATCCCCAAGAAGCATCTGTGGTCAATTTTAGACCTTTTTTAACCCCCCTTTCTTGTGTGCGACCATAGCCTTTTTTTTTTTTTTTTTTTTTTATTTTTTTGGCTTTTGGGGTTTTCCCTTCTTCTTATTCCTTCTGAAGAATCTTTTCTGTCTTTCTCAGAATGGAAAATCTCTTCATATTTCTATCATCACTATATTAATGCTAACATAACTTCTCATACAGGTGGCGATGCCTCACATCAGGTAAATTACACACCGTCTTCACTTGTCTAGGACATGTACTATCATACCCCTCCTCAATTTAAATTCACTATAATCGCATTCGAGGGCAAATGGGAGATTCTCACGTTCTATGATTATTAGGCCCGTGACTGTCCCAAGAAGGGTACACCTACTTGGTAAATTAGATTATCTTCCATATATTTTAAAGCTCCCTATCGCTAATCATTCCTATTGCAGCTACAATTGTGGTGGTATGTTTACTTTGCTTTGTGTTAAAACCCTGCCATTGGCGATATGATTCCGTAGATTTCAAGACTAATCGAAGTCACTAAACACAGGGCAGGGTCATGTTAGTATGTCAATTCACTATAACTCTCTCAGTCTCATGCATATATATCTAACAATGGACACTTCTAGGCCGCGAATGTACAGTAGCTCCTAAGGAAAAATCATGCTACCGCTGCGGTGCTACCGGCCACATCTCCCGTGAATGCCCCCAGGCAAGCTCGGGTGAAGGCTACACTGGTACCGCTGGCGGCCAGGAGTGCTACAAATGTGGCAGGGTCGGCCATATTGCTCGGAATTGTCCACAGGGCGGGTACGGAGGTGGATACAGCCAGGGTGGATTCGGTGGACGTCAGCAGACATGCTACTCATGTGGCGGATTCGGCCACATGGCCCGTGACTGTACCCACGGTCAAAAGTGCTACAACTGTAGGTTTCACTTTCTTCATGAGATTAAATGGAGATAGTGTCGATATTAATAACTTGCCTCTAGGTGGAGAAGTCGGACATGTCTCTCGTGACTGCACTACCGAGGCCAAGGGTGAAAGAGTTTGTTATAACTGCAAGCAGCCCGGACACGTCCAGGCAGCTTGCCCTAACTAAATTGATTTACAATATTTAAAACTTTCGTCTCTATCGCACTGGGATCTACGGGACCCGACATCAAAGACGTCTCTGATTGGAGCTGCACTCTTTGTACCGGACTCGAAATTTCATTTTCCGTTCCCCCCCTGTAGCCAAGTCACGACTTGGCTTTACGACTCTGGTTCTCAATGACTTCGTCCCTCGATTCACGGTATTCCGGAGATATCATAGGAGCTTTGAATCTCATTCACGGCCTTTAAACTTCCACTTCTGAAGTTATGGGTAGGAAGTTTTGTTTTGGCCTCGAAACTGGCAGATGGATGGTCGGGGTTACGGATGAACGTGTATGATGAATTTTCCTTTTGTGTAATGCGGAAGACAAGAGCCAGAACTATTTTTACCACAGATTTTCTAGCTTCAAAAAAGAAATATTGATTGATTACGTGGTTCCGCTCCTTAATATATATTTTTTTTTTTGTTTTGTTTTTCCTATGCATATATTTCTTTCCCTGGTTGCCTCCTTTCTACGCTTCTTTGAAAATCTACAAGATGCATCACCTTTATGCTAACACAGTAACATATCACTGACTACATTATTGGCTTGTCCTCTTTTACTATAATGACAATTTCATAGCTAAAAGGTATTTTATGTCGTGCCCTACAAAGTAGATTGCGTAACGAGCCCACATCAGGTTGAATGAATAGCACGCAGAATCCTTAGAATGGACCATGCACGTACATACAGTATGTGCATGTAAGATAATGGCGTTCAAGAGCTGCAACTACACGTCATTGCTCGTTGAAACCGAGGAACATCACCACAGAAGCGCTCCTCTTCATTCTTGTCCATGCCCCATTCATCCTTAAATGGATTCAAGGCCATATGCATTACACGACCTAAGATTTTCTGATCTCCACGGTGCTCAACACGCTCAATAACTTCATCAAGGATCCAACTACGTGGTACGAACTAAGGCTTACGATTAACGAAACAGGTCAGAATACCAATTCAGGAGGCTTTGCCGTACCTTTGGGTTCACCGCCTTCATAGCTTTTCGTCTCTCTTCGTCGCTATCTGGACCCCAGTCCTCGAGAATCCGAGATCTCCAGCTATCGAGCCATCTACCAATGCGCTCCTTTGCAGAGTCGCTGGTGTAACCAATTCCGCCAAATCCTTCTTCATGAAAAAACACCGACGCAACATCTTTCCTTTGATGTTCGGTCTCGATACTGGAAAGGGGAACATCAGAGAGTCGTCGGAAAAAGTGATTGAAGTCCAGTTCCAAGGCCTCCAATGTGTCAAGTAGTTCAGAAAATAGAACTTGGAAGTCGGTTTCCATTTTAGTTTTCAACCCTAGTCGTTTGCTCATCAGGTGCTTGTACTCGTTCAGGAATACTATCCTGAACTCATCGCCCGCTCGCTCGATAATGGTCTCCGCACGCTTGACAACGGCTGGTGCAGAATCTTCTGTCAATCCCTCTTTCACAAAACTATCTTCGTCGACCGTATCCCCTGCTCCAATGAGCTCGCCCAACGACTCTCCGAGTCTGACTAAATTCCACCAAATGATACTTGGCTGGTTTTTGTAGGAATACCTCAGAAGATGGTCATCGTGGTTTGGCGTATAGTTGGGGTCAAAATTATCCATGAAAGCAAATGGGCCGTAATCGAGTGACAAACCATATATGGAAGTGTTGTCTGTATTCAGGACACCATTCATGAAACCATAGGCTTGCCAGGCGGCCACAGTTTTAGCATTCCGCCGCGCAATCTCCCTATACAGCCTTGCAAATCGATTCTCTTGTATGCCCTGCTGCTCTTGTATTTCATTCCACGGAACCCCCCTAGCTGGATTATCCACAATGTGAGGAGGTTGATCCTTGCCTATTGGCACCGCAGCCGGCAGGGCCTCCCATCCATGGAGAACATCTTCAGCGGCAAAGGTGGCTAATTTCCGGACCAAATCCCTCTCTCCGCGCGCGTGCGGTAGGTCAAAAGTTCCAATTCTAAGCCAGGACTCGGCGAACCTAGCCACTATGGCACCGGGTTCCATACGCTCCCGTAAAACCTTAGATTTGGGCAATAGCGTGATTGATAAGGCTCTAGTAGTAGGGATGCCAAGTGTTGAAAGAGCTATTGGGATAATAAGTCAATCTTGTAGCACGTTTACGAAACGCGTAATAGGCGATACCTTCTGATACGATATATTCACGGATGCTGGAACGAAGAACAGCCTTTCCGTCTGCAAAGCGAGAATAAGGAGTACGCCCAGCTCCTTTAAGCTGCAATTCATATCGAATATTGGTTTTCTGGTTCATGCACTCAAACAAACTGATGGCACGCTACTACAAATTAGCTTAAGCCCAGCGCTTGACTAATTAATATCAAAACCTACTCCATCACCAAGCTGGCCTGCCCATGAACCGCTGCAAACAAGTCAATCCTTTAGGTTACTATTTTTTTTTTTTTTGGCTTTAAGGAGTGCTTGATCAACATACAACTGCCAACCTTCCGACTGTTAATACCAATGGATTCTAGCTGGCCTAGTACAAGCAGATCTCACCTCCATAGCACTGTGCCCAGGGATATATTCCCCCCGTATCCTCATTCCAGTTAAATTCGTTGCCAGATACCAATGCTTGAAACTTTGGCGTAAGTTCTTCTCCCGGCTTTAACCCGAGGTCAGCCACTGCTTTCGGACTGACTCCCAAAAGCTCCGTTGCCTCGGTCGGCTCGGGACGAACATAAGTGTAGAGGGCGCCCTTCACTAACCGAGGACCAAGCGTCTCCCTCGGCGCGTTATGGGAAGATTCGGGTGTCTGGAAAGCAGGGTCAGGAGGCAGTTTGGTTGTGAAGACATTAGACTTCGGAAGGTCAGCCAAAGACGATCCCATAGTACAGCCAGAGAATTGGGAAGTCATTTGACCCAAACGAAGGAATGCCCGTGACTGATTCAAATTATTGCAGAAAGACATGAGCCAACGGCAAGCATAGATCATGTATGGGGGTTAAATCACCAAAACAGTGCCAAGCTTGTCAAAAGAGGGGAGTGGACAAGACTGGAAGGAAAGACAATGGGTAAAAGAATGAGCCTAAACGATGACATCATTTTACATGAAAATTACTAAGACTCTCAAACTAGTTAACTAATAAAAAGCAGCTCGTCGCATGTTAATCACTGTAACTACATTAGGTTGGCATCCCAAGATCTAGAGATTCTACGCATCCACCTTAGTAGCAATGTAGCCAATTTAGCTAAATCAGTTCCAGACTATTAGTTAAATAACTAATGACATCTCTAAAGTGTCCTTTCATACCTTTGTCTTCTGGATATTGCTAGCGTTATTGTGATATTGATATTAATCAATAGATCAAGAGCGCAACTTAGATATGATACGGGACTGACCAATAAAATGCTGTAAGGTAGTATACATAATCTAGAGAGAGCCTGGATGGATGTTTAATAACAAGTTAGTTGGTAATCTCCATTGTGTACATATAGATATTACTTAGTAGTAGCTAACTAGTTATTCGTCCATTCCTTAATAAAACGAACGGTTGTCCTGCCAAGCGTCTCCACTTTACCACAGCCTTTATTCGCCAGCTTCCCTCCCGGACCATCCCCCAAAGTTGCTCCCTCTCTTTATCTCTGCTACCACCCCTCTTCTCGTGGTTTCCCTGTTCCCTCCTAATAACCTTTTGTATGAACACTACATACACCTAAAGATCCAAAGATATTCTCTCTACGTGGCCTTCGACACCAAAAATTAGAGTCTGGGATCCAGTGGCACCTGTCCACTACGGTTCTCTTCACTATCGAGACAGTGAATGAATATATTATATCTCAATTTTCTCGAATGCTCGTCCTGTTCCACATATCCATTGCACAGAGAAAAGCAAAACGCAGAAAACGATCCTATTGTCGCTCGCCTTAGCTTCCCTGCAGGCTATTTTTGACGGCTCATGTACTGTACAATTGTTTGTATTCAGTTGCAAACACCGTGCCCAAAACCTCGACAGTAACACAAACCTTGAAAACAAGCGAGCTTACGCTGTTGAATTACCATACCCTTTCCTGGGTGGAGACGCGAGTCTGTTAATCCTATACCTACTCTTGTGATGCTCTGGTGCTTTCTAGCCCCAACATCTAAATTATATGAAGTTCGATGTACCACTGATATTTCAGAGCCCGCAAAGAACCAAACAACAACTATATGTGAATACTATGAGCTCAGCCTTCACAACTAGGTCGCTGCGGTTGTCGTGAGGCTCCTAATTGTCCAGCGAACAGGCTGCAATGTCGGTGAACCAGCCCTTTGGCTCCACGGATGATGGTATAAGAATAACAAAACCCAAAGCCTCCAACCAAAGGCCATCTACAGCTGTTAAGGACACAATTGATCGCAGACTAAAACACCTTAAAGAAGAAGTCCTTCCTATCTATCCTTTTCTCCTCACAGTTCCAACCGATGTGCCGTTTCGCCTTGGGAGTCGCTTTATCAACAATTGGGCAGTGAGCAGCGACGGCCCATTCAGCCCAGAGGAGCAACAACTTCAGTATATGACATTTTTAACTCACCACGAAGGGGATTCCTTGTTGGTGGCTGTAGGGGATTGGTCTGACGGAACGGGGAACGTCATGTCCGATCTGCGTCCTGACCCCCAAAGTGCGGCAAGCACGCCCTCGAACAGGTCCATCAAGAAGATTAGCTTAAATGATTATAAAAATAAGAGGAAGACTAGTGGAACGACTTCTCCTGTTGGTCAGGAAGCTAACAACCATACCACTCCAACGACTTACGTTGTCGCCGATACCCACCGCATTCCAAAAGTCGACCCTATAGGAAATAATCTACAGAGGAAGTCAAATAAATTCGCATTTATTCAGCCCTCTTCTGGGCATACTCTCGAGAGCACAGAGCGCAAACGATGCCCCGAGCCTGAAAACGAAAATTCGAGGCCACAGGAAAGGAAAGAACCTAGGATAACACACCAAAAGAAGCCAAGATTGTCTCCTACCGGTTCGATTGAGCCTAAAACACTAGATCGGTCGAAGGCGAACGAGCTTCCAACCCTCTTATCACCCACTCTTCCACCGACCACCAACAGCCCTAGACTACCCCGTCTTTTATCTCCCACCTTACCGCCAGATCTCGAGAAAGAGCTAGCCAGGTTAGAAGGGAATCCGCCACAGCAGAAACGTAACTCGAGTGCCGAGTTAGTGAAAGTTCGGTCAAAACAAGACAGACCATTGAATCGCAGCACGCAGGTGGATTCAACACCCACTATTAGTAGGCAGGGATCAAATGGTAAATACCTGAACTCAACATCTGACAGGAATGCTACTGCTTCCCCCCCGGTGATACCAGAGAGCCATGGTACACCGAAGACGAGCTTGACATACCAGACAAACAGCAAAGCAAGTTCGCTTGATGCTTCAGTGAGACAACAATTAGTTGTGAAATTGAAGTACGGCAGGTCGAATAGGAAGCGTGTTGAGGCTCTTCTCAAGTTCTCTGGCAAAAAGAAACAGGCTCCGCCAAACTCCCCGGTGAGGGACCCCGTCGACCCCGAGCTTTCCCAGACAATGAAAGTTGAACAGAACGTGATGAGGATCCCTGCACCTGACCGCTCTAGTTCCCGATCACATCGTGTAGAAGGTAGAACAAAGCTAGGGACGAGTACACAATCGATTGTTTCTTTAAGTGAGGGGCCCAGAGACCCAAAGCTGTCTATTCCGGAGAAGGTCCGCACATCTAAGCTTCCCATATCAGATTCCGCACTACACCAACAAGGGAGAGCAAGTCAAGCTTTGGTAGCCTCAGGAAGGGACCTCGGAGTCTCAATGACTCGGTCAGAGACTGGTTGTGACAGTAAGACACCCTTTTCGTCAGTCGTCAAGAATACTGTAGCCGAAGCGGTTGCTACTGCGAAGCTGTCACCGCTACAGTCTAGTGGCCAACCAACTGTTCAACGAAACAGTGATCGCCGAGCTTGGAAAGATGAGTATCAGAAATATGGAAATCTGGGCCGGGAGTTAAAGCATGCTGCGGAGCGGCATACTGCGAAAGATACTGTGACTGGTGCAGATGAGAAGCTGGCTGTGGCAACTGCGATTGAAGCCATTCTCTGCTTCATTCTAGCATTTGTTGCTGATGATCAATCGAAGACTTTACCTAGCCAAGCTGGGGATTCGTCATCATGGCTATCTATCCTTGCATATTGGCGCGTTGTGAAAAAGAACAGTATCTCTTACCCACATCTTCACAGTCTTTGTTCAATTCTTGGTGCTGTTTCTTACGATGCTATTCATTCACTTGATTTGGAACGACTTGCGATCACCCCACTACCAAGGGAAAATACGCCCGCGCAGGCCCCACTGAGTGATGAGAGCAGTGCTCTAATAGAGGAAAGCAGAAGGAATCGAAAGGAAATTCAAGAATTGAAAAATCGGCTACCTGAGTACTACAGGGAATCTCAACGACTATGGCTGGAAGGTCTACGAGGACTTTCGGAGGATGTCCTTGCTCGTGAATTTCCCAGTACCTGGTCCAAGCGATCCAGAAATTTTTCCGAACAAGGGAGGCAACAACTTAAAGTTGGGGATTTCTCTGGCGAATTCTTCTTGCCGCTAGGGAGAGCCAACTCCCCCGTGGAAACTGTCCGGTTTGGATACGAGGTTCTTAAGGAGTGGTGCACGAAGGAGGGTGTAGTATGGAGGGGTCTGCTCAATCTATAATTACTATTTCGCTTTCTCGGACGTATATTTTGGTTATCCACATACCTCAGCTAGGTATGTGCTAGTGTTCCAGGTTGGATTAAGGAGGCGGACTGGCGTGCTTGCCTTTTTTTTTGGAGGCAGTGTGCTCTCTATAACTCTAGAACGTATCTATATACAGAGTACATACCTAAGCATACGCCCCTAATAATGTCAAGTCCACCTAAGTTAGCACAAATAGAGAAATGCGTTTACATATACTACACAGATGCATTTAAAACTTAGTAGATTCACACCCTCCCTATAGATAGGTGAAAATATCCCACCAATTTTTTTTTTTTTAGGCTACTATAGCGTTATCCTCTTTCCTGTTTAAGATTGAAAGCTACGAGGAAATCAATATCACTCTCTAAACTGACCAGTCCCCTTCCTGTATATATAATTATATAATGTCGAGACGAATTCTCCCAGCTCCCATGATACACTATTACGTCTTACTAAGTGCCCAAGTTTATGGTAGTCAAATGGATTTGTCATTAGATAGAACATTGCTGGAGGAAATACAGATCAACAAGAAGCAGTTACAATAGTTTGCTGTATTTCTAATCAAGCAACAAAGGGTTGTGTACAGAGGAATAGATATCCCTTTAACTCCCTCCCCTTTTGTTTTTGACTTCTGTACGAATGACAGCGCTATTGCACTGAACTATGAAGTCCTTCACCTAGAGAAGAGATTTGAGGAAACTTAAAGCAGACTGGTTGAATACATTGCCAACTTTACTAATGGAAGCCAATGAGCACCTGAAGGATTGTCTATGGAATATAGAAAGGGGCAGTCCAGTGGTAAGATGATATGATCTGTATGAGATTCCGTCAATTATCAGAAGAATTATCTTGCCAAACCAGGGCTGATACCTTTTCAGTGCAGTGGAGTTCTACTGATGGATTCCTGCTTTGAGAGTGAGAAAGGTATTGCGATGGCTGGGGAGAGGCTCGTTCACATCCAAATAACTAATCAATGGGGGCTTGATCAAAGCTTATCCTTAAATCTTCCGCATATAACTAACAATATCAAACCACTCATTATATTGAGATAATAATCTACGGATGTTTCAGGTGTTGACTTTCCCTCGTGAATCTCCCATATAAATTTTAATTAATTGCCTTCAGCTCATCCTAAATTATTTTTATACCGTCAACACATAGTAAAACGTCAGGATAAGAGGAAATCAGGCTTGGCTGCCACCCACTTTTGGCTCGTTGCCAAAGAGCCAGCCAGCTTCCCGACAATACCTAGCCTCTCCGCCATTAGTTCCAGTTTCGCTGCTCCAACAGATGACAGAAGCATCTACTATATCAGCAATAATACCTTCTATTGCCCCCAGGACGCTCCAGCCAATTGTTCCTGCAATCAACCCAACCAAGTAAGCATACATACTGCCTCTGACTCCACCAACACCCAAGTTTCGGGCAGCGGATACCCACCCCCCAAATCCAAGCGCCAAAGACGTCATAAGGCGAGCGGCATGTAAAATAAGCTTTGAAATTCGGTAGGAATCAAGGTGGGCTACGCCTTCATGCGACCAAGATCGCGGATGCAGTGCTGGTGTAGGTGTAGTTATTCGCGGCGAGAGATGTATCCGAGCAAGACCACATGCAGAGATAACAAGTGGCTGTGAATGAATTGCTCCGTAGGTAAGTGCAAGAGGGTCTGTGAGAGCAACTATCGGGGTAGGAACAAGTGAATAAGCAAATAGGCTTAAAACCGACGTAATACGACTCGGTAGCAGGACAAAAGGGAGTCGAACTGACAACGCAACCAGTCGGGAAAGGCAGATTGTGCCAAATAAAGCTGTTAAAGAATGAACTATTGCCGCTTGTACTACCTGCCTAGATGTTGGAGCTGGACGTGCGAGGCGATGGAAATACCACTGGCTTACTGTTGCAGCGGTGACGGCACGCTGGATACCAGCAACAACTCCCAGAGACCATAAATAAACGATGATAAAATAAGCCCCTAGCCACCAACTGCTAAGGTTGATGAAAAACTTCGATTCCGAAACGTGTCCAACCAAGAACACCCTAGTGAACATAAGCATCCATATCCAGGTCCACAAAACAATAAAGATGAGAATGCCGAGGCCAAGAGCCAGCAATTCAATGTTTGCGGCAAGTATGCGACATGCGAACTCCAGTACTTCGATTGCCCTGCCGATAGCATGGCGGCCTCGAATAACATTGTATGTCCACATACTACCCAGGAGGAATGGAACAATAGAACCCCATCTCATTAGTTTGTCCTGAATGCTAATACCATGCCAGGCACCTTTAAAGCTTGAGAAAAACGTGTAAAGGGAGAATGAATATAAGATCACTGGGACGGCAAACATGACCACGTACACCAGCTGGCGCACGTGGGACCGTAGTAGGGCAAGCCAAACCAATGATATGAGAATTGAAATAGCGGTATAAACCGCAAGGAGATAGAATGATCCATGAATAGTTAGGTAAACCGTATCCCCCCATTTAGATCTGTCCCCTGATGGGGCAGAAGTGTGAAGATACACAAGAAACGCAGTGGCGAGAAGACAGGCCAGAGCGGTTAAAAAAAGATGTCCCCAAAAGGCATCGTAAGCTGGCGATTCCAACGATCCTAGTGGAGCTGACGCCTGACAAGAATCCGAGGGAATCTCTGGGAGACCAGATTCCAACCGAGTTCGCTTGTCTGTTTCTGTGGGTATGAAAGATGAGTCTATCCCTAGACTACCTTTGCGGTACCCAGGCTGCTCTCTGAATCGTTGAATAGATGGAGGGTCATCATCACCCGTTTCAGAGCTTGCCTTATCCATGTAGTAGTCAAAGCCTATTGTGTCATCAAGACGAACATTGAACAAGTTTTCCCTGGCCCTGCAGCTAGAACCACCGTTCTGAGTGCTTTTTCGAGCAGTGTCAGCAGTCGCATTGTGTCTACCACGATTAGATTCACTATCACGCCATGAACTTCTTATCCCTTTGCTCTTCCTTGACGCATTACTGTTAGGAAGCTTGTGTTCATGAAAGGTGCTAATATCATCCTCATCCATCTCCGAGGAATCCCTCAGGTGAATGCTCCCAAAATGGCGTCTCGACTTTTGCAATGCATAGAAGTCGGCAATTTCACGCTCACACTCGTTTTCATCATCTTCGCGAAACTCGTCGGCGGCACTGTAAAAAAGAGGCGCAGGCTGAATTAAACTCCGCGAACCAATACGGAAGTTAGAGGTTTGGGAGGCAGTGGGCTGGTACGGATCGACTGTCATTCGCGGTAAGAAAGGGCGAGAGGATAGTAAGTGAGTATTTTCCTGCTGTGTGAGACGGTAGTCCCTACGCGGTTCATTGTGGCGAGGTCCTAACCGCGACTGCGACTGAGCAAGAAATCGCGAAGCGTCTATGCGATAGTGAGAAATGTCCGCCGATTCTATGGGGCCAGAGAATAATAACAACATTATCGCTGTCACTACAGCTCACATACATTCTGAGAACATTCTCCAGTATTGCCAAGGCACCTGTGTTCTGTTTTCAGTGGTTTGTGATTCCTAATACTCCCCTAATGGGATGCCAGGTAAAGCGGTGAGCGCGTTCGATAGAGGCTTCCAAATCAGCATTAGGTAGCTGTAAGAGTAAAGACAGTAACCGATAAGAGTTTACAATAGTAACATTAGCAGGCGTAAACTAGTTTTATTCTGGCGTTAAGAATCTCAGTTCCTGGGTCGAGGATTGTCCTTGCATGGTGGGATAAAGAAGCAAGGTGCAGCGTCATATGGTAAGGTCATGAATGAATGACTCAGCTGCTACCCTTCCTTTCTCCACCCCAGCTATGTATATGCCAATATTATCTTGCCGGCATGGTATGTCACTAGCCGTTTACTAACAGCGATACTAACCCCCTTCCGGCACCCTGCTCTTGCGTGGTAGAGACCATTATCATTTATTTACTTACTTACACCTGGAGGATTTGGACTACCCAACCCTGGTTCTACAGTGAGCACCATAGTATGAGCTGGTGGCCATCACCTAGTTAATACCAAATCGCGCTGTACGAGCAAGGGCCTCCGTATCCATGTCACAGCCATGGGATTACATCGCTAAACTTGTCTGCATTGGTGACTCTGGAACTGGCAAATCTAGTGTGGGTACACTGTTCCTTCTGTAAACACTCTTCTTAAAGATGCTGATCTTCTCAAATAGTTGACAATTCGGCTTTGCGAAGGACGTTTTTCCTCATCTCATGATGTAACCATTGGCGTCGAGTTCGGTTCGCGCATCGTGCCAGTTGGGCCGCCTGCCTCCAAGTACTTCGAGATCCAACGAGATGATCACACTCCCAATCGTTCCCCCCCAGCTCTTGCTTCTTCAATATTGGCAGCATCGATGACTAATGCGGAGCCCATCACAACTGGCCTGCCAAGCCCCCCTCAGAGAGTACCAGACTTCCAGAAAAGAATGAAGTTATCTCTGTGGGATACAGCTGGGCAAGAAACATACAAATCCATAACTCGCTCTTACTTCCGAGGTGCATCTGGCGCCCTTCTTGTCTTCGATATTACAAGGCCATCTACTTTTACCTCGTGTACTCAGTGGCTCCATGATCTACGGCAAATTGCTGAAGATGGAATTGTTGTCGTTCTAGTAGGAAATAAATGTGATCTTGCAGGAGATGGCTCAGACCAAAGCCAGCGATGCGTCACCAGGCAGGAGGCAGAAGAATGGTGTTTTCAGAATAACGTTGTACGTTATGTTGAGACAAGTGCAAAATCTGGTGAAGGTGTCGAAAATGCATTCCTTGAGGTCGCCGAGCGAATCCATCAAAAAATTGACGCAGGCAAATATGATTTGAATGACCGCCGAAGTGGTGTTAAAGGTTTTGGTGCCGCTGGGGGTACAACCCCAGGGATATCAAAGACTATCACTTTAGGCTTGAATGACGCAATGCGCAAAGGTGGGAATGGTTGGACTGGAAGTTGTTGCTAAGGGTATGGGTAGCAATCAAGCCATGTTTTGTTGTATTTTCAATCTTTTATTCATATATAGCAAAATCCGTACATTAGTATTTTGTCTGATTTTGCCTATAGGATCAATACAATTAAAATACTTTAAAGGATCTATGGATGGATAATGTGTCAACCTCCTCTGGAACTGTTGTACATTTGACATTGATATACACCTACCTATACACTATAAGATGTTAATATTATTGAATGGCCGATCACAAGATCATACGTTGTTCTCAAATTACTATGAGCGCAAAAAGAGCACAAAGAAAACTTTGAAGTTCGAGTTGGGCGAAGTAGCAGATTGACAGAATAGAAAGGCCTACCCCCAATTTTTGAAAACAACAAAGCACCTTAAATTCGCCAGCCACTTCGCCAATTTAAGTGACTCCATTCTTGGCTGGGTCCTTCGATGCCAAACACAATAACCCTGAAATACATAAACATCCCGGTGATAGTAGTGTATAGGCATGCGTACAACACCCAGCGGAATTTGTTGTTCAGTTTTTGAGTGAGCCAGTCAATGCAGAACCCGAAGGTAAGAATGGCGTAGTAGAGTGCTGGATAGTAATGGTGAACATAAGTTACCCGAGCCATGATAACAAATGGCAGATAGTGTAGAATCCATCCGATAGCTGGATACAGACCAGAATAATGGATATGATCAATATCTGCCTGGCTGAGCTCCCTATAGCCACGCTGCCAACGTACTAGGTACCAAATGATCAAAAGTCCAAAAATTCCAAGACTGAAAGTGCTTCCCCAGTACACAAGTGGATTGCCGAGGAGGTAGTATTTGATCGTATTATCGTCCCAAGAGCACATACGGAGACCAACGTTAAGGATTGGCCACTGCCAAAACTTCGAAGCAAGGTCATCCTGTTTATCTGGATCTGGGACAAGCGCGTTATTAGATGTCATCATAGCGACATTCAAATGAATGAAGTCTTTCAGGAAAGGAGATTTGTAGGATCCTGGGTCCCCAGGAGGCACTGTATGTGTTGTGTTAATGTATAGGAATAAAATATTCTCCAGATCCTAAACTTACATCGATCATTGAAATGAGATTCAATGTTCCAGTGAGTGTAAACGTCGCTAAGTTTATTCTCTTTGACGCATGTTGTTTCGATTTGTTTAAAGCCCCACTGAGGTAAATTAACATTGCCCGCTCGCAAATAACACCCCAAAACAGGGTGTCGCAACCGGAAAGCTGTTGTAAGAGTTCGAATTTTGCTCCTATCCTTAGAAGCCACATCATCAACAACCTCAATTGCCCAATGATCCTTGTCATCGCCGATAGTAATATTTCCGTAGCAAGACACTTCATGCTGGGATTTGGTTATTGGAGCAGGAATGGCATGGGAATGTAAGTTTCGGCCTGTCTGTCCATGTATAAGTCGAATTAAGTCACCATCACTAATAAATCTTAGAGGAGCATGAGGATCATAATCTGGTTCGTGGCGATTGGGATAGATGAACCAATCATTGTTCGCATCTTTGTGGTGATAGCAGGTAACTTGTTGTTGGGTAGAACCCTCTGGATATGTCTGGATATGTGAGTGTAGAAGTCCACCACCATAGCCCATGTTCTTAAGCGTGACTCGAGATCCAATAGCTATCTCAAGAGGGCTGTCTTTTCCAACATCCGTGCCCCTCAGATTCGCCTGGAAAAGGGAGCTCATTTGAGCATCTCCCGGCCCGCTGTTTTCCAATATCCAGAAATGCACATAGAAAGAAAATATATATACCAACGCTGGTATTAAAATAAGTCCTACAACTCGAGCCATGAGATGCTTTGCAAGTGTTACCTGTCATAGATTTAGTGATCCGCCCAAAACGCAGAATAATCTCTAACTGACCTCGGGCATCCTTAAATCACCAAACTTATTCCAAAGGTCTTCGATTGTATAGAGTCCTACAATCGAAGTGCAGAAAAGGCCAACCCATTTTACACTGCAGACACAACCAATGCTTATTCCAGTCAAAACAAGCCAAGTGAACCACTCCATCGAGAAGCTAGCGTGTTGCAATCGATGGAATTTTGCCCAACACATCGTTGTGCTAAAGGTAAAACAGAGAAGCATCGAATCTAGTAGAATGAACCTGGAGATGGTCGCATATGAATTTTCAAATAGCACCATCAAGCTAACCAACCAGACGGTGGGCCTGCGGAAGCCAAGTTCTCGGGCAGTATAGTATGCAAGCGGCACACATACCACACCAAATGCCGCATTAAACGCACGCATGAATGTGTAGTTAACATCATCCGGGTATTTTTCACCGGATTTAAACTCAAACGATCCATTGTAGCCAGCAAGAAGCCCCGACAAACCAACTAGCATCTTTCCCAGAGGGGGATGAACATCGAAGTAGAACTCGCGTTTAAGGTAATGTGAACCGAACTTGCCAAAACTGAATTGAGTTGTTAGCACCTAACTAAATATATGTTTGTAAAATGTATCTTACTGGGCTTCATCCCAGGTCACAATGTTCGACCGACCAATGCGATACATGCGAGTAAAAATTGATAGAGCTGTCAACAAAATTGGTACGATCAATGGTTCCCAGCGATCTAGCACTGGCAAGATAGAATCGGGCTAGGTTTCGAGAGAGCGTTGGTATCAGCACGCGGAAATCGCACGACAATAAACTCAGGGCCAAAACTAAATACCATACCTCTAAATGCATTTCTTTTTCAACCTTTTTGGTGTCATCATGCACCAAACTAGGCCCCTCAGTACGCTGAACATTTCGGCGCCGCAAGTCAGAAGTAAATTGGGAGCCAGTACTTGATGCAATACCTGGTTCTGTCATGTTTGAAGAACCCGCTAGGCGACAATGACTCAAGATTGGCTGAAGAGTAGGAAAACAGACGTAAATATCGAGTGCACTTTTTTTAGAGAAAGAGAGAGCTGGAACTAAAAAAAAAAAAAAAAAAAAAAAAAATGAGAAAAAAAAAAAAAAAAAAAAAAAAAAATTGAGTAGAAAGTTAAAAGCCAATAACAGTCATATCCGGAGAGAACGTGGAGCTTTGTTGCGCGACGTGGCAGTCGAGGTTGTGAAGCCGGAGTTTAAGGAAAGAGAAAAGACAAGAGCAAAGGGAGAGGGTCTCGGATAGAGGAAAAAGAAAAGAAATAAGAAATTATCACCAAGGATGTAATAGATGGGGTAGAGTAGGCGGTTTCTGAGAGTTGCAAGTCGCAGTATGAAATGGAGAGTTGGCCTGTACTGCGTTTGTACGAAGTACTTGGGCCCATAATACGGGCGCGTCGAACTCACCCACATGATCAGAGGGCCTTAGGGCCTTAGGGCTACGCCTACAACAACTAGCAAGGTACAAACAACCTTCGTAGGAATATAAATCCTTCACTTTAGGCCTATCTTTGGGGGGGGGGTACCCTACCTAGGAATCCTAACTTTCTCAAATTAATGGAGTTAGATATTTGCAGTGGGTATTTTAATGTATTAGTAGTATTTAGACAAGGGAGGCCATGTAATACGTCCCCCAGATAGACACGTAAATAATAAAGCCCCTCTGTAACTTCTTTCTAATTCAGTATCTATGCATTTCCAAAGGTTTGATTTAATTAGTTAACCAGACCAAGGATTACATGTCCAAGGGATTTTTCTTTCTTTTCTTTCCCCTCAGAGTTAGTTGTATGCATCTGTGTAATAAACTCTACGTCGACATCCAATTCTACTGACATTTTGTAAGGCTTTATCAGCATATCCACATACATTATGTTAATATTCACAGGATTTCCCAACCCTAAGTTGACTACTTTAAGTCTTCGAGAAGCAATATGGTCACAACATGTTAATGAAGGTATTTAACCTAAAGTCTTAACACCCACCCCACAGTCCTAGAGCTCGAGAGATCGAGTATATATAGTACCAAAAAAAAAAAAAAGAAAGAAAGAAAGAAAGAAGAAAAGAAGAAAAGAAGAAAAGAAGAGAAGAAGAGAAGAAAAGAAAAGAAAAGAAAAAAGAAAACAAACAAGAAAAGAGAAAAGAGAAATGAGGGAAAGAGGAAAAAGAACATCATACACTGGTAAACTGTGGTGATGACGGCGCCCTTCCTCGAAGAGGCAGGACAGCTGCTGGGAAATATTAAATAATGGTTCATGGTGAATGCTAACAACCGGAAATACACCATTCTCTATGTGAAACTTGACCGAGACGATGAATAGGAGAGAGAAGAGCAATGAACGGGAAAACTAGACGAGAATATACATCAGAAGTAGTAGTGTGGGATACAAGAATTTGGGTAACCAGACGAAATTATAGGGAAAAAAAGGAGGGGAACACTGCGTAATCATGGAAGGTAGAGAAGGCAAAACCTCCGTGGCGAGAATATGATGACTACCTTACTCATTCTCTTCTTGTCCGAGGCGTCGATACTGACGGCTTTGTACTTGGTGTCCAGATCCCTTGCGGCGAGATACTATGTTTGAAATCCAACCAGCAAACCCCTCTGATCGGTTAATATCGCCATCTTGAGGGCCAGAGCCGATCGACTTGTTGTAGTCATCCGCATTCAAGTGGGGAGGGTCGATATCCAGCCCAGGAATTGCACTTTCCGCTGCGATTTGACCATATTGCCGTCGAATGTCTAGTGATGGAATTGGTGACCCAGCACCCATGAGAGACCCACGTTCTCCTTGTGTAGCTGGCGTAGGCATTGCAGTTGTTGCGTCTCCAAAAAGTATATTCATGTCCTCTAGACGAACACCGCTGGTTTCAGGATACAAAAAGTAGACTATATTGCATTAGCGCCAACTATAAATTAAAATAGAATGAGAATTATTCATACCAAGGACAAAACTACATGCACAGAAAAAGGCATGGACAAGATACAGGCGCCACTTTATAGCAGCCTGCAGGACAGGTGTAACCTCTCCAACCAGCCAATTAAAAGCCCAATTGGTGGCTGTGCTGAGACTGGCACCCTTCGCACGAATGCTCAGAGGTAGAATTTCGGGAGGATATAGCCATGGTATCGGTCCCCAAGATGCACCAAAAGCAGCGTTGTATACCATGACAAAGATGACTGTGAGAGTAGGTGTTGCGTCAACATCGATGTATATAAAATACGATATCAACGAGAGAGAAACAATCATAGCAACAGCCCCAGAGAGCAGAATTGGTCGTCTTCCCCAGCGGTCCACAAGATACCACGGCGGAACTGTAGATGCAAGATACGAAATTGCATTGACACCAGTCATCAAAATAGCGTCACGGCCTGCCCATCCTGCTGATTCAAATACAAGTGGAGCATAATATGAAATAACATTGATACCGTTTAATTGGGCCAAAGCCTGGGCCGACATCGCTATGAGGACTCGCTTGCGGTATCTCATAAACATATCAGTGTAGGACCTTTCACCCTCTTGCCGTTGGAGGAGGACGTTCATTTTGATCTCCCTGTATTCTTGTCTAGCTTTGTCGTTGTGCAAGTCCCCCTTTCCATAGAGATTCGCAATAACCACCATGCCTTCCTCATCATAGTCATTGTCCAGTAGCCACCTGGTTTAGCATGAGCAATATATTAAAATCACCGAACGGTTTTCTGATATGGACTCATCTCTGAAAGAGGAGATAAAAAGACAGGGGAAACAGCCGGGAGCGGGGTTCCTACCTTGGTGATTCGCATATTAAAAGACTCCCTAGACCAAGGAGTGCGCCCATGATGCATTGACAAAGCAATGGCAAGCGCCAGGAGTAATTATTGTCAATAAAGCTACAGAAATAATCGACCCAAACGCTAGCGGCATATCCAGATATATTCCCCGTGAATTCAATGCATGCTAGTTTCCCTCGATTATGGGGAGGCTATAGCATATCGGTTAGCATATACAATATATAACGTTGCAAGAGTCGGCGCCTGATATACCGAGATTTCAGATTGATAGACAGGGACTATTGTTGACAGCGCCCCAACACCAAGACCGGCAATAATGCGGCCAAGCATCATCATGGACAGCCCTGTCGCAAATGTTTGTAATGCACCTCCTATAAAGAAGACTATAGAGCCATAAAGGATGGTCTTGCGGCGACCTATCAGGTCCCCAATACGCCCAATAAGAAGTGAGGAGATAAAAGCCCCAACTTCGAGGATCGCAACCACAGTTCCGATTGCAGCTCGTGATGGCTGGTCAAAATAATCTTTGAAATGCCAACCCCTGCTTCCAAATCAGTATTATGTTTCCAAGTAGCATGGCACAAGTGAAGAACACAAACGTTATGATGCCAGACATAACCCCCTGATCATAACCAAATAGAAAAACTCCTAATGACACGAAAACACTGGTAAAATATCTGCGAAAGGCGAGTGTAAGCTCTAAAGAGTTAATAATAGCTAGAACCTCGGTGGACTGACAGTAATGGCTTTCCAACCAAGCCATGCATCTGGGCCGTCTGCCGATTGTTCGGAGACATTATAGTAGCTAGGAGTCGCTCAATTCCTGAAATACGTCTGGGTAGAGGGTGAGGAATCTCGATTGATATTTTGGCAAATTCACCTTCGTTGGTGGGGGGCGGATTTGGGAAGTGTACACCTTTCTGTTGCTTCGCTCGCCCACCTGATACTACACGACTAAGTGTCTCAGGATCCAAAGATCTCCTAAAATGAGCCCGAATAGAGTCTTCCTCTGCATCAGCAAGCTGTCCAGCTAGGTCTCCGGAGTCAACCCAAGCAGAAAGCTCGGACTTAACTGAGTGGGTAGAAAACGATGACCGCCGGCTGCCCTTCTCGCTAGCAGATTCCAGAGCACTAACGGACTGTATAGAAGGAGACCGGGGTTGAGATTGTAGAGACCGCAGTGGTATACTTGAGGAGGATTGAGTCGAGAACGTTGGTAAAGGAATGTTGGCGGTTGAAGAGGGCTGAAGAGCAGCCCTTTACTCCTTTTTTTCTTCTTCTGTTCTATTAGTACACCGGTGGTCGAAAATATCATTGAAATTATAACCGAAGTGTGCAGATTCCCCGTGGCCCTCCTTAGAGAGATTGACCAAAATGTTTCGTTCAAAGAACAAGCAAGATGGAGACTCCCAGTTCAAGGAACGGATTAGAAAGGCTATCCGGTGCCAAGGAAACACTTAATAGGGCGCACTGCACGGGTCAAAGCGGGAATGAAGGCACAAGAGTAGAAAGCGGTGGTGAGGTGTCTTGGAAACCGCTCACAAGACAGGTATTTAGTAGATCCACAATGTAAGATGACAGAGTTCCAGATTATAGGATTTAGTAGAGGGTGGTCAGGCGGGAAAAGAATAAACACAAACAGTAGTAACTAAGCAGATATCACTGGTAGGTGACAAATAGTTGTGTGTTAGAGCTGCCTAGGCAAGTAGTGCTTTGTAGTCTCAGTTGTTCATACTCTGTATAGTAACCATGGGGTTAGAAACTCACTCCACACAGTAGGTGGGTACAATATTGAGGAGACCATATGGAGTACGGAGTAGCTTGAAAAGGCCACCTAGTGATAATATTAGTTGACCAAATAGTACTAGTGGCAAACCCAGGCGCCTACCTACACTGCTATGTAACTACTTCGTAGTTATGGCTTGGGCATGTATCATACCATGGATACAGCACACATGACCTAAGTCCGCACCCTTGCTGGTCTGAAGCCCCTGAAGGTCAACAATCAGCTTTGTATATAGGTGCTACCTATATTATTGAGCCAACATCGCAGTGTATCTTGTACCTCCTATTGTATTAACCCAACCACTGGTGCCACAACCGCGCCTTAACTATTTTCCTTGGTGAATAAATTACCTCTGTATTTCTTTAAACTACTACTATTTATTTATTACAAGCAGGAGAAAAAGGGTCAAAATTCTTTAAAAAAATATTTTATATAATCTACATATATGGTCATAAGTTATCTATATAAAATCTATTATCTATAAAGTTATTAGTAGCTAAAAATCACTGTTTTATAATACATATGGTGTTTCAGTATAGCCTCCGAACTTGAGCCGTTGTGCCTCCGATCTCCACAAATATTTCTATATAGGCATATTTTGGCTAACAATTAGTCTTTAGATTGATCTACCTAATATATATATCTATACTGCTATAGTATTTAGTAATTTAAATTCCAGCTCTTTTACATACTTAATTATTAGGACATAGGAGTTTAAAATCGTTGTTTTACATGCAATATGGAGTGTTGCGCTTGGTTGGCTGTTACAGTCGCCTGGGAATCATTAGTCAATTAGTATGTATGGAGTACGGAGGGGTGTATAAAGTCTTAAAGGACCCACTCACATCCTAGTACTATGTGAGTATTATACTGAATAGTCTGTATAGTTAATAAATTTTATATTACTAATATATTTTGCATTAATCCTAGTGTAGCACGTTTAGCTTAAGTGGAAAACAGAAACAGACATTCTTATTAATATTAGTGTAGCTTGTTAGTTAGATTGTTTGTTGAAGCCTTTTACGTACGTTGACGCCGACCAAGTAAGTGGTACAGCGAACTGTACAGACCAACATAGCACTTTGTTCCTTCCCAACACAGTGAACAGAGATTGTATAACAGAACATAACACTTAGTTATAAAATGTATAATGCATATTTATATCCTAAAATTACTAAAAATAGAATACATGAAGGGTATTATTAATATATAGAACACTTGCTTGTGAAATATATTACAGCCTGGGATTATATAATAATGTAATTTATGCATTGCTGCCCTGCCTGTTGCACGCTCGTACGGGTTGGAACTGCGTAAGTGGTTCTCAGCGGTCACCCTACTTCGTTCGTTCATACTTCGAGCGTTTTGACCTCGTCCACCTTCCATCTTCAACTTAATACTAATCAATGAAATGACTAATTGACTATTTTCTTCCTCTGAGCTTGCGTGTTTTACACTGTCTTAATATATTACTAGCGCCTCCGAAAACTAAATAAACACACACCTCCCTACAGTGTATTGTATTTACTACTCAACAAAGAATCTTTTCTAACATTATTCATTTATCTCTGGCATTTTAGGGCTTAACGAAGCATTTGATTATTTAAGGTGGTAGCAGATTGGGATTTTTTTTTTTAATTTAAAGTTCTTTTGTCTTAGTCAGCTTACCACCTTAACTTACGTGACCGGACACCGAGCTGCGCGGGACAGCGAGCTGCATGCCTCTGTGTTGCATATAAAATAGCACTTTTTATAAGCGTAATATCTTAACAACATGTCAAGAGGGCCTAAAGTTTATTATATATAATAATACAATAGCACATATATAAATACTAAGCCTAGATCCTTGTAGGATTTCTAGTTTATTATATTTCAAAAATGCATTTAAATACAGTGATATTTAAAATAATCTTGTATTATATGTCAATAAAGATCTTAAAAATTCTGATTAAATTACATTGGCATTCTAAATTATCTATATATCAAGAAATACTTCTGTTTTTAAATGCATTTTTTGAAATATAATAAACTAGAAATCCTACAAGTTAATAATACCCGTGAGACTGATTAAGTGGGTTAAAATGATGTAATGGGTGACTAAATTTACATAACCTTGAGCGATTGGCGGACATAAGCGAGCGGCGGACCATCTCCAACTTCTGTATGCGTGGAATAAAGCAATTCAAGCAATCGCCATACCACCAAAAATGCCTAAATCATTCAAAAACTCAGAAGGACAAGAGGAAAGGCTATTATTAGCAATATTAGCTATTAAAAAGCAAATATCGCATCTATATGCAAGACAGCATCAGCTTATGAAGTTCCTGAGACAACACTACGTTGAAGATTCAAGGGTCTCTTCGCGCTCCAATATACGTGCTAGTGGCCATAACTTGACTGCAGCTGAAGAAGAGTCGCTTGTACGATTGATATTATTACTAGATTAACATGGAACATCTCCACGACCGTCTCATCAAAATAGAGCTAATATCTTACTATCAAAGCGTGAAATGGCAAAGGCCCCAACTGTTTGAGATAAATGGGTATATAACTCCGCTCGACGCCATAACCAATTAAAGTCTCGATTCTCCAGGCGTTACAGTTATCAATGGGCTAAATGTGAAGATCCAAAGTCTATCCAGGAGTGGTTCAACCGCGTACAGATTACTATATTGCAGTATGGGATTGCATCGGAAGATATCTATAACTTTGGAGAGATGGGCCTTGTTGCCACTGCTAAATTAGTTACTAGATCAGATATAACTAGCCGCCTGTTTCTTGTACAGCAAGGGAACCACGAATGTGTAACTTTAATTGTATAAATAAGCTTTAACTTTCTTGAAGCTTATCCTCGAGCACGTACAGATGCTCTCCATTAAAATAATATAAGAAATAGTTTCGCAGCAATCCATTTAATCAAGAATTTGTGCTTCAACAGCTTAATATACAGCTACAGACCCCTACAACACTTGAGAGTCGGTCAACCAATTTAGTGCCAAGAGCACCTTATAATATTAAGCAGTTAAAAAAGCAAGAGACTACACTTAAAAAGCTGCTTCGTGAGCGTACACACAGTCCTTCATCTCCAACTGAGGCTTCTTTAGACCATATTATTAAGGGCTGCGAAGTTGCTATGAATGATGTCGCTATTTTAAAGAAGCAATGTGAAGATCTACATGCAGGCGATGAGAGGCGGGTTCAGAAGAAAAAGCAATCTTATTGCCAGATATCCCGTACAGAAGGTGGTTCAATCCAGGAGATACGGGAGGCTACAAAACAGAAGAATCAGGTTTAGGAAGTTATTTAGCACACCAGCAGAAGCTGCACCGATCACAGACCGGCCACGTATACGAGCGCTCCCGCGTTGTAGCATCTGCCATACTGTAGGCCATATACGCTCAGGTCGTCCTAATCGTGTCTCTAATTAGAATAAATGAACTGAAAATGCTTTTCTATGTTGAAAATAGCTTTAAATTCCAGCCATGGCGGAGATTGTATTGGAGTTCCGCCGCTCGTTTAACTACCAATTACGTTAGTTATCAACCCAAGTAATTAGCAGTTATAGCTGACCTCTTCGTAGGTATTACTCCGTACATGATAACTAAGTAATAGCACCTTGTCCTACTAGCTTAGTCACTCTTTATCCCATAACTAACTAGTTATTCTGAATTTCCAATTCGCATCGCTACTGAGTACAGCACCTACATACCTACTCCCTAATATACTATCTCTGGCCCGCAGTTTTACAAAATTCCGAAATCCAGTGTGGAAAAACACTTCCGATATATTTTAATTAGACTGTATTTTGTTGTTTATGCAGTATAAAACAACAAATTATAATGGGCACTGTATTAATTATATAGGCAATGGTAATTCAAATAAGGGCCACTAACCATATGACTATTATAAAATTGCAAGCCAGAGATAGTAAAACCCAAATCGCATGACGTCATCCAGCCACAATGCTGTGTCGGAGGAGCACAAAATGGTGGCTATCCCAAAAGAATATCATATCCACCCTTCTGTATGTGCTCAGCATCTGCCTGGCTAGCGTATTTACGACGCACCAGTTCAAAAATCACTAAACCTGCGCTAGTACTTGGTACTTGCCGGATGGCGTTTTTCGCAAACCCGCGGAATAACCAATGCCACCAGCCCCCAGATCGTGCAGCCTTCCTCTGGCATCGTCTAAGCGTTTCCTGATAAGCAACGTAGTATATTCGCAACATCTGCCTTCTCGAAGGATGTATACGCGCCTGATGATCAAGACATTCCAATCGAGAAACGTGGAGTTTCTGGATGAGACTAATTGGGTGTTGTATTGCTTGTTGGGCAATTGACGCTGCAACCCCTGCAGCCATCAAAAAACAAGGCTCTATGGTGTAGTGCGGTTTTATAAGCGGCACTTCAAGATCCTTTAATCGAGTGGACTGCTTATCGCCCGTGTGGTGAGCGACACTGGGTCCATAGTATGCAGTTATGAAAGAATAACATGCCTGTGATTTGATATACTCAAAGAAAGAAAAAAAAACACCGTATCCGAAAGAATCACGTAGGAATGACAAAAACCAGCCTGCAAAGATGCCACGGACACCGATTTGTTTTACTTTGTACCAGCTGTAATGCCACATACTCCGGTAATGACCATTAAGCATGTCATTTGCTCGGAGACGAACTTGGAGAGCGTCCAGTGGTGCAGCAACTATGGACTGGGCTGTCCCTGCAATAAAACCAGCTGTGAACGTATACAAAGGACTAGCAGGGGGATTGACCCGCTTAACTCTCTGTGATACTGGTTCATATAAAGCCCCAAGGACCTGAAGGTATGATGTGTATAATATGGCCCCAACCCTACCCATAAGTTACACAAGTGTATTTATTTGCCAAACAAACAATATAGATAGACTTACCCAGTATTTGCTAGCAGTGGCGGTAATATCTGATTTGGGATGAAGCGCCAGCCATAAGTCCGGATAGCATGGACAAGTAATCCGGGAGTGGTGTTATGGAATGACCATTGCTTATCAGATGCACGAGGATTAATAGCTCTGGCAAATGCCTGTCAGAATTAACCACATAAGTAAACTACATTAGTAAACAACATCCATTATCAATACCAAATAATGAAAATCAAACCACTGAATTAAAATATTACACAAATGGAGGTGATAGTACTGGGAGGGATTCTGGGTCTAGTACCATATAACTAGAATTATATTAATATTCAGCCTCCAAGTCCACTAGATAGAAAAATTGGAGGAGCCATACTCAACTCTAGTACGGAAAAATGCTTTGACGGGAGCACGGAAGTAGAACGCAACAATTTGGGCACTTAGAGCACGAACTCCAGCGGCAGAGGCTCCGGTAGCAGCATTATTATGCTGGCTTCTGTGGGAAGGGCTCGCGGAGGTGGTGCCAGAATTCTGATACTGAGGCGATATTGCATCACCTAAATCGACAGATCCTCCAGATGTCATCTTAAATGAAACACCCACCAGTAATGTATACAGTATTTCGCTCAGTATTAAAGATATAATGTGTCTGAACGCTGTATGGGAATCATTATACTCGAAGTTGTGCAGCTTCTAGGGAACCGTAACATGCTAAAAGCTAGATATGAAGCATCAGTTTGGATTGAGTTGTCGTACCTGGGAAAAAAAGCGCTATTAGAGGCTGATGGCTACAACTAGCTTGCTAGCAAGGGAATTAACAAAACCCTAAAACCTAAAATACAGAAAAGGATACCTTACTTAAAATGACATCATGGTAACTTTTAACGCATACAATACCCCATACTGCATATCTTTAAATTTCGGAAACCACTAGGGAGCCACTTGCAATAGTTATCTCTAGTGGCCTGTATTTCAATTACAATCCCCAGTATAATTAATTATCAAGCGCCCATATTATTTAGTGTTCAGTCCTGTAAAAGTTTTAAAATACAGTCGAGATTAAAATCCTTTGAAAGTAGCGTTCCACAAAGAATGCGGAAATTTAATGACAGACAGGTCAGGACAGCCATAAGTAGTCACGTGGTCACATTAATATGTAAAATAGATGCTATGCTAACTACTCGGTAACTACTTGTCACACCCCGCAATTAGGATTAGTAAGACAGGTAAAGGTGCCTTTAGGATGCAAACAACTCAAACTTCTGTCGCCTCTTCAGAAGACCTGGCCGAAACACGATTCCCCGATCTCGTCGCGTTAAAGTTTCCAGGGATAAACTTGATCCACCGTTGAAAAGCACCAAAGTATATCCATTCAATGTTTCTGTAACCTAAACATCTTGTCTTTCCCGAGATAGCCCCGGAAGTACAGGATATATTGTCTATTTTCCTTACTTGGAGCTCATTTAAAGCGTCCCGGCTGCCGCAAAGCGCGAGTGTACAGGCAACACAAAACTCTTGTTTTACAGCCAGATACAACATGGCTGAAGAAATCATAATTGACAGGTCGACATTTTTTCGCCGGCTATCCAGTTTCTACTCTTTATGGAAGACAGAAAAGAGATCGGGTCACACTGTGTTTGGTGGTGTGGGCTCAATTATCATCCTAATGGGGAAAACTGATGAGGCGAACAGCTTCCAAAAAAATAATGCTATGCATGTATGTTTTTCTCTCTTGCTATTTAACTATCAAATATATCCTGTACTAATATAAGTAATCAGTTCTGGCTACTCGGTTATGAGTTTCCAGCAACACTCATGGTTTTCACGACTGAAATGATGTACGTTGTGACAACTGCAAAAAAAGGTGATTACTCTTGACTACATTACCCTCACTCCCTCGTCGCCCTCTCCTTTTTTAACACCTTGAATATAGCCAAGCATCTTGAGCCTCTGAAGGATGGCAAAATTCCCGTTGAAATCTTGATCACTTCAAAAGATCCAGAAGAGAAAGCAAAATCATTTGAGAAATGCTTAGGGGCTATCAAGAATTCTGGTGTAAGTATTAAAGTGTTAATGTAGTATGACTCTTACGATGCCGTGATTATGCTGACTGGGTGATTCATAATAGAAAAAAGTTGGTGTTCTACCAAAGGACACAGCAACTGGTCCTTTTGCAGAAGATTGGAAGAGTGCGTTTGCAAACATATCGCAGGACATAGAAGAAGTTGACATATCATCTGCTCTTTCTTCTACAGCCTTTTCAATAAAGGACACAGATGAACTTGTGAGTTCGAAAATTGTGGTTTAAAGGTTCTGTCTAATCCACCTAGGTATCTATACGGAATGCATCACGAGCATGCAGTGGTTTAATGTCTGATTACTTCGTCGATGAGATGTCACGCCTACTTGATGAAGAGAGGCAAATGACGCATAAAGAACTTTCCATGCGCCTTGATGCAAAAATAGACGACAGCAAATTCTTTAGCAAGCTAGCGAAACTTCCAGCCGAATTTGACCCCCAACAAATTGATTGGGCTTATGGTCCCGTCATCCAAAGCGGGGGGAAATACGATCTCAAACTTACAGCAGTACCTGATAATAGAAATCTTAGGCCCGGGATAATTATCGCAGGCTTTGGGATCCGCTACAAGACGTACAGCTCTCTTATTGCGCGTACTTACTTGGTAGACCCGACCAAGTCCCAGGAAGCTAACTATGCATTGCTGTTGAACATCCATGAAACCATTTTGAAGGACGTGCGCGATGGGACAATAGCTAAGGACTTGTTTAACAAAGCACTTAACTTGATTCGCACAAGGAAGCCTGAACTTGAAGCTCACTTTATCAAAAGTGTTGGCGCTGGCATTGGTATTGAACTTCGAGATGGTAACATGGTGATAACTGGAAAAAATAACAGAGTGCTAAAAAGCGGGATGACTCTCTCCATCTCAGTTGGACTCACAGATGTGCAAGATCCAAGCTCAAAAGTTGATGGCAGCTCACTTTATTCCATGATTATCACTGACACTGTTCGTGTTGGAGATAATGGGCCACATGTATTCACAAAGGATGCTGGTGTTGATATGGATTCGGTATCATTTTATTCGGAGATGAAGAAGAGAATCAGAAACCCCTTAGGGAGAAAAAGGAAGTGAATTCAGCTGCAATTGCTAGCAGGAATGTTACACGTACAAAGCTTCGTGCAGAGCGACCCACCCAAGTCAATGAGGGCGCAGAAGCTCGACGCCGAGAACACCAGAAAGAGTTGGCCTCAAAGAAGACAAAGGAAGGCCTTGACAGGTTCGCTGGCACCACGGGAGATGACAATGGAATAACCCAGAAGAAGTTCAAACGGTTTGAATCTTACAAGAGAGATAATCAACTACCTACTAAGGTCAAAGACCTCATTGTTTACGTCGACCAAAAAGCCTCGACGGTGATCGTTCCGATAATGGGACGACCGGTACCATTCCACGTCAACACAATCAAAAACGCCAGCAAAAGTGACGAGGGGGAATATGCCTACCTTAGGATCAACTTCCTGTCACCGGGACAAGGAGTTGGTAGGAAGGATGATCAACCTTTTGAAGACTTATCAGCACACTTTTTACGAAATCTGACCCTTCGGTCTAAGGACAACGAACGGCTTGCTCAGATTGCCCAGGATATCACTGAACTTAGAAAAAATGCTCTGCGGCGTGAGCAAGAAAAGAAGGAGATGGAAGATGTGGTGGAGCAAGATAAGCTTATAGAGATAAGAAGTATGTATTGTACGTCATTCAAACAAGATCGCACAAGCTAACACTTCTTTAGACCGTCGTCCTGTAAAGCTGCCAGATGTTTACCTTCGGCCTCCACTTGACGGGAAGAGAGTCCCTGGTGAGGTTGAAATACATCAGAATGGTCTTCGCTATATGTCACCATTTCGAAATGAGCATGTTGACGTGCTTTTTAGCAACGTCAAACACCTGTTCTTTCAGCCTTGCGCTCACGAATTGATTGTATTGATCCACGTCCATTTGAAAACTCCCATCATGATTGGAAAGAGAAAGACAAGAGATGTTCAGTTTTATCGAGAAGCAACAGAAATGCAGTTTGATGAAACTGGTAACCGCAGGCGCAAACACCGCTATGGCGATGAAGAGGAGTTTGAGGCCGAACAAGAAGAGAGGCGGCGAAGAGCAGCTCTGGACCGCGAATTTAAAGCTTTTGCTGAGAAAATTGCCGATGCCGGAAAGGATGAAGGCGTCGATGTTGATATTCCCTTCAGAGAAATCGGATTCACCGGAGTTCCCAATCGCTCCAATGTGCTGATCCAACCAACTACAGATGCTCTTGTCCAACTAACTGAACCCCCATTCTTGGTCATTACTCTAAGTGAGATTGAGATTGCACATTTAGAAAGAGTGCAGGTATGGTAGAAGCTCAAGAAGTAGAGCTTGGAGTATTGCTAACATTGGCTTAGTTTGGGCTCAAAAACTTTGACCTGGTTTTTGTATTAAAGGATTTCCACAGGCCACCTGTGCATATCAACACAATTCCTGTTGAATCTCTTGAGGGAGTAAAGGACTGGCTTGATTCGGTTGAAATTGCTTTTACTGAAGGGCCACTGAACCTTAACTGGACGACTATTATGAAGACAGTTGTTAGTGATCCGTACGGCTTCTTTGCGGATGGAGGGTGGTCGTTCTTAGCAGCAGAGTCGGATTCAGAAGATGGTTCAGAGGAAGAAGAGGAATCAGCATTTGAACTATCCGAATCAGAGCTAGCTGCGGGGGACGAAAGTTCTGAGGATGAAAGCGATTTTGATGATGATGCCAGTGCTGAGGCAAGTGACGACTTTAGCGCTGATGAAGAGAGTGGCGAAGACTGGGATGAATTGGAGAAGAAGGCAAAGAAGAAGGATAAAGAAAGCGGGTTGCATGATGATGAACGTATCAAGAAACGGAAACGGTAACGTTGCCTCAACCATAATGCCTTCGCGACACTATATTTTGAACTTTATTATCAGCTTCCTATCTATTACAACCATGCATCCTTAAACTTCGGCCTCGGTTCAATTTTGAAAGGCATAGACAAGTGTATTCAAATTTAGTTACGTATCCTGCCCTCTTATGCATGTTTGAGGTTATACAGTAAACCAGGATTGGATCTCTCTCTGCCAGTATGTGGGTTTTATAATGCATAGGATAAGATAAAAAAAGGGCATATGTTCGGTTCATATAGTCCAATTGTCGTGTTCCATGCTCGCCATATATATAGAATGATGGAACTCTACACTGCAAGCCTGAGGCAAGTATCATCTACCATAGCAGTGTATTCCATTAACAAATTCCTCTGTCCTATCAGGCGGCTGAACAGTTTCAATTTTTCATAACGGATACAGCTAGGAGCGGGGCCTCAGTCACAGATTATATAGTACAAGGATAGAGGGACTACTGACTGCATAGCTCCTGAGCTCCTTACAAGAGACCCTTGTCTATGGAAACAATAAAGACGTGGTGCGCAGCTTAAATACACCAAGGATAATCAGTCTAAACATTGTTCTGTTCAATGCTCAAGCAGAAAAGGAGAATACAGAATCAGGGACAATATTGAATTACAGAAGCCATAGCCTGGGGTGCCAAATCTCACTTTCCTTGTCTTAGTGAGAACCACATGTTTCGCATTCTGGTCACCTGGTCTGGAGTAAAAGATTCGTAACATTCGTCAGATGAATAGTCCATAAAATTATGTATCGGATCGAGTCCAGGGCAATCAGGACAAGAATTCTTATGAGGAGGACACCCATCCGTGGGTATTGATTCTTGTGGTGTGTCCGCAATATAGTCTCCATGGTTATCAGAAGAGCATGACTCCCCTTCAAATGTATGCAAAAGACCATTCCAGTGACCAATCTCATGTATTGCAGTACCACCTCGATTATAATGTGCTAGAGAACCGCCGGGCATTGTTTGGGCAAGTATATTGCAGCCGTCTTTAATGTAGCTAGAGCGAGGGCTGCTAGCATTAATACTAGTATCAGGAAGGGTGCAAAAACCAAGGACCTTAGAAGCCAGTTGATTAGACCCCAGCATTTGGCGACCTTCAGCAGCCGACGCGTCCCCTGTGGACCCGCTCGAGTCTTCAAGATGGGTGTGGAAATAAACATTGAGGGTGCTATAGTTTCCTTGGCGAAGTACGCTCTTCATTCCCATTTCATCTCCATTCCGGGACCATGTTTCATTAACTTGGCGAGTGATGCCTCGTATTTGATAGGATATCGATGCATTCCGGTACGCTTTCTGGAGGTATGATAGCTTCAGAAAACCGAAAATCAGCGTTTAATTATAAAGGACGAATATAGGCTGTTCAAAACTGGCGAGAATACCCACCTGAGTGGCAATCATTTCATCCGATACCTGCTCTGCATCATCTTCACTACCCAGAAGGATATGGAACCATGTGGCTATCTCGATTGGAGTTACAACTTCCCGACTCTCAGACCCGGCCGAAGATTCGTCCCGGAATTCCAGTGCACTCAGCCTCTTGTGTTCTGCCTTTAATGATTTGTTAGGGGGCCAAGTAGCACAAAATCCGCGGTTTGGAGAGTCCAGAGCGGCGCATTTTATATTGAAGTTGGCTATGGCAAAAACCAAGAAAATCGTAAGGCGGGATATCTCAACCATGTTGCTGTGGAGAGCCCTAATCCTTGCCCTTTAGCAAACCTTCATAGCCAAATAGAAGGCCCTAGGAGCTTCTGCGCCAACTTTTATGTGACAGGCTGATGCCATGGTAACAAGGAATGTAGGAAAACAGGTGGAATGTGGTATCAAGGGATACAATACAGTGCTGAGAAAACAAAACTTAACACGTACCAAAAAAAAAAAAAAAAAAAAAACAGCTCCTGCCATGGTATCACATCCAGCCTTGACAACAGGTAGTAACAAATAGAGCCGTCACTGAAAACTCCACGTACAGACACCCCAAACCCCAAGCAAGTCACGGCTAAACGAACCATGAGTTAATATAAAACATTCCAAACTCATTTATTATCCACTTGGACACTGTAACTGTAGACAGTTCATCAAGATGAGAGAAAGGCTGGGATTTGCATTTATGCAACCCGCGGTCCAAATCGTGCATCTCTTCCGGTAGCTACTGGCGCCGTGTTCTCTTGCTCACTATTCCATGTCAAATAAGTATGATCTCCGAGTTTTCTGTCATTTAATTAGCTCCAGAACAGACAAAAAGTACCAGTATCATCGCGTTGGGCATACCTAGGCCTGATCAAATGAGCAATTGTGAACAGGGTACCCAGCAAAACACAGACGCCACCGACAACAACATATGCAATACCCATGAACGGATTTTGCCCGCCCATCACAGTCCTTGTGGATATAAGTATAGATTTAGTGCCTCCATACTCGGTAACTGGGAAATCTGGGGAACGTTAGCAACTGAAATCACAAGTACTAGATGAAATCATACGGTGCGCAATGTCCAGTTGATATGTCCCCCTTGTCATTGATGTAGTGTCATTTCTTCGGGATAGCTTGCTGAAATTTGGAAGCGCCGCCGTCCTCATCCAGACCATAAATTCTTCGTTTTCGTGAAGATCAGGGATTCCATCTTCATATCCATTCGGGTAACGATCATGCCAATTCGGAGGAGGAACGACCTGTCCTGGCTTATACTTCGTGGTCTTGATGAGTTCCTTATCACTTTCCCAGGCAATACTTTTATTAGTCATGAAATATGTCTTAGGATCGTCACCGACACTTAGAAGCTGTGGACTATTGATTGTATCATTAAACTGAGAGTTTGCTATAAGCCCACAGGGATAATAAGCTTTTCCAGATGGATCAAGCTTCAGAGGGTCGCATGAGCCACCATCGATGGTCTTATTATCGACAGCTTTCCCTTTTAGTTGGTCAACATCCAAAGACTTCACATATCTCCTATGATTCTGGTAGAAGTTTGTCAGACGATAATACATAAACACAGGCGGTCCAATATCATTGGGGATCTCGAAGATCAGTCGACAGACAGTAGTATCGCCAACACGGTGTCGCTCCCATGTTGGATGATCGGGTTTGTGAGATTTGAAAGACGACTTGACGTCGTGTGGAATTTGCGCCGATTGATTCCACGGGGCTTTATCGTAACACTCTGAATAATCTATGGCTATTTCCTCTACCTATGTTGATGAGAATTTCTGTGGCAATCAGTAGAGGCGACGAGGCACATACTTGAGAGCTGGCCCACAACAGAAGACCACCTATGGGGGCGAATATAACACCAACTATGAAGAAAAGGGGCAATACACTCTTTGGTGTTAAGATTGGTCTCGTTACCGTAAGCAAGTGCAGTTAAGACGGGTGGAGATCGAACTCACTGCCAGGCTTTCAAGCGCTGTTGCCGGAAGGCAGTATCTAAACGCTATGTTGGTATTGATCAAAGTGGAAGCAACTTCGGTACTAACTTGCTGGTCTCTTGCTTCTAGGCTTTTTGTCACCATCAAGATCACCCCTATGTTCATGTTCACCAAAGGACTCCGCTTGCGTCATCTCTGTATGAGACATGGTTGTCTGAGGTCTAGCCTCCTCGGGATTAAAAGAAAAGTGACGAAAAGGGGCTGATTCGAAAATCAAGGCCACACCAATGTGTTCGTGTGGGAGATATAGGTTTGATATCAGGGTAGTAGAAATAAGGCAACGCACTCCATGGAAGTAGGTGTATGATGAAAGCTGTGGGCCAGTGGCGTACCGGATTACCTGTTGGAAGGAAACGGAGTACGAAGCACAAGGTTCAACAATCTCACCGCCTCCAGGATTAGTCCTGAGTCTTTGTCTGTAATGTGGGCTAAGATGGTGCACACTGTATTGTATATAAAATAACACTTTTGCAAATGATCCAAGGAGCTTTAAATTAGGTGTATACGTTGATCTATTAATATATTTATATATATTAAGTAGGTATCTTCTCTGGATATATATTTATCTGGGTAGTATTAGTCATCTACATCTCTATTTGGACATTAATATTCTACCTGCTAGTACAAAGTCGCTAAGAATATATTAAATAATATGTACATCCTATTATCCATATTTAGTCACCTAACATATAACAATCCTCAGTATCTCTTGGTTGCTAAGATATTAATATAATAAAGTGCTATCCTATATAATACACACAGTGCACCACTCGCCTGTTGGTTGTAGATCACATTATGCAACCCACTACAGAATAATAAACAGAGTACTACCCTCTCTATACATTGAAAGGCTCTAATTTGGGATTTTGGTATCTCAACCACGATAAATATATATCAAGAGATTAATAACATGGTATAGTAATCTATATACCCGACGTGGTACAGCCGAGGCGTCCACGTTAGACTTCTACCCTCTATGCCGCACAACTACCACTCTATACCCAACCAATTTTTTAACTTTTAAGAGGTCTAGATTGTATAAAATATACCCAGTAAACCTTCACTAATGTCTACTAGACTAACGTTGTGTAGAAACTAGACCGGCCGTATTCCTACTGCTTCACATTATGTCTACACCTACAACCGGCCTGTTCATAGCCTATATCTAATCAAATTCAATTGGAGGGTCAGAATTAGCACTATATATGGATTTAATAAACAGCAATTTAGTACCGTACTATACGCATGTATTCCAACATATTAGAATAATGCACTTAGTATAGATACTAGTCTATGTATCTAAAGGATACAAATAGCCATCAAGCAGCTTAGATAGTAGCGGCTCTACTATACTAAGATAGTATAGGCATATACCAACATAGCGATATAGGATGTCATTCTAGTAGTACTCTGACTATGTTGACTATCTGTCTACAGCTCGGTGTGCTAAGTACCATTCTGGTAGGTAGTCAGAGGTGACACATTTCGGAAGTAAGAGTTGGATAACACCTCCCAATGAAGACAGCAATACTGAGCCTATAATTAGTTAAAGTTCCGAAAGTATAAAATTAGTGTTTAGGAATCGTATATCTGCCCAGTAGGCAAGAGCATATTACACATCGGAAACGAGACCCTATTGCCTGCCTTGTCTTTCCTGATCCTTTTTCAATTTTTTCCGGCTCTCGAATGCGATCATGTCGCTCAAATCTTCCTGGAAATCCCAATTTTGGGGATAATGTTCATGCTGTCTTTCAGTCGCGTACAGTCCACGTATGGTTTCTTCACCAATACCATCATTAGCCCGCAACTCGTCCGGATCCACAGATACATCAACATCACCAGTAGCCTTCCGCTTCCGATGATGTCCCTCGGCTCCGAGAACGGACAAAGTGTCCGCGGGCGCATTTAGATCGTACATTTTATCACCCCCGAAAAATCCCTGTACGTTGGACTGCCTCTCTGGAATAACCCGAAATGCATTTTGATGATCTGAAGGCTCCTCGGTCTGAGTTCCTCGATAATGCTTACGCACATCAAATTCTCCAGTAACATTCTCTGCTCCAACAAATTCCGACGGAACAGCGGACACTAACCCACTCGGGGTTTCTATCCCATTTGGGGACTGTATCCCCATTTCAAATTCTTCTTCATGCAACTGATCATCTTCCTCATCACTCTCCTCTTCGGAAAGCTCAGGGACCTGTAGTTCTCCCCAGAGGTCTTTCTCAACGGGCTCGCCTTGTTGAACCGAATGCTGGGGCTGCAGCACTCCGAAAATATCACCACCATAGAGCGGTCGATTATGCTCATCAACCGGAGGCTTTCCGTACCCACCTGGATGATAACCCCACATGGCCCCCGGAGGCGGAGGGGCATTTAGGCCTGGAATTCTTAAAGCCGGGTAGGAGGGTGGAGGCCCATATCTCTGTTGGTTGATCAACCAAGGCGGAGGCGCACCAGACGGCATGCTAAGCGCTTCTTTAAGCTCAGCACTGAGTTCACCAGGTCGTAGGTGTCTCAGGTTGGTTTCATATTCTTTCCCCTCATAATAGACCTCACCGTAACGTGTCAATTCAGGTTTCGTCTGAAACCTGAAGAAAGCCTCATATAGCTTTTGATAGTCAATATCTAGCTTTCCCATTTTCGGTTGAACTCGCTCCCTTTGCTTCTGTTTCAAGGTCGCCTGTTCTTGCTTCTCTAAGGCAGCGTCTCGCATCTCTGAAATTCCAGTCTCTTGAATAAATTTTGGTAGTGAAAAGGGCGGTTTCTCAATCCCTCTCTTCGATGACAAATATTCTCGTTTAAGAGACCAGTGTGAAGGCACTGGTACAACATTGCGATGCGCTTTAATGTGAACAAGTAGTTTAGGATCAGGCGCTGAGGTATCTGTCCATTCGACTATTTCCGGCTTTCTGACCATGGCCTTAAGCTCGGCAACGGAAAGTTTGTTCAACTCCTTGCGCTTCTTCTTTGACAACTTAGGTTCCTTATCTTCCTCGTCCGGTATGTAATTATCGTCGTCAAAATAGACTTCAGGTTTATTGACCTTGTCTGGTGTCATTTCTCTTTCCGTACTCTCATCAAACTTGTCGATAATACCCTTGTACATTTGCCAAAGGGCGTCTTCAGAGTCAGTAGATACATTTCCCGACACATCTATACTATGGTCCCGTGTTGCATCTGCGGGAGAAATCCCCTTTTTCTGGGATTCCACATCGGTCGTAACATGAGTCAAGTCCGTAGCCTTCGCAAATATAGAGTTAGAATTTTCTCTAGTCATTTAGGCAAGCTAAAGGACATACCTGGAGTTTTAAGGCCTTTTTCCTTGCCCGTCTTAGTTGATTCTTACTCGGCTTCATATCGAGAGTTAAGGGTCTTTCGAATTGAGTACGCAGTGATCTCTGAATTCAAATCAATTCTTCTCAGCATATCAGACTGTTGATACGAGGGCCACGGCAGGATCTATAATGATATATACCAGCTGGCCAGGAACGGACTGGGTCTTCCTACTAGTGCGTGATGAGCCTTTCCCACGTGACCAATCTACTTTACTGGTAGTAAACTACACGGCTAAATGCAACCATTTTAGACCGCCTTCTCGGTTGCATTTAATAAAGTATTGCAAATTCATTTAATCAAATTCCCATACAAATACATCTATAGATATTTAATCTAACTAAAGATTTGATGGATTGCCTTGAAAATAGATCGAATATCGCTTTGACACTGCCTTACAACCTTCTTTAGTAGAATTGCCTCATGTCTCTGCAAAGTCTTGAATAAGCTCACAGTTTTTCATCATTTTGCTGCTCTTTTAAGAGACGAAGCTTAATATATAAAGTGTCTAAACCACCTCCAGTTTATATCCGTGGGAGAACCCAGTATTCTTTATCATTTTCGTCGGAATCAGCTCCATTACCTGCGCCATATTGGGTAGTAATGATGTTATCCAGGTCGGATACGTCATCGGTAATAGCTTCGCAGGAAGAATTCAAAAACTGGCTGATTCCCATAATGTCAAATATATTTGAAAGCATTTTAGCTGCTCAAGACCCTTTTGAATATCTAAGAAAAGCTCCTTATTATAAATTTCTTCATAATTATTACACCAAAAGCCTAGCAGTTTTGAAAAGCTTGAGCAGTCAAATCAATATTCCACGCTTTAGTTACCTTACGAATATTATGTACAGTTGTCATAGTAGACAGGATTAAAGCCACTGACATTATATAAAGTAACCATTGCCTTTTCCAGTATGTTCTTCAGGTTTGATATAAACTGGTTTACATATTAAGCTTCGTCTCTTTTAAGAGCAGCAAAATGACGAAAACGGTGAGCTTATTCAAGACTTTGCAGAGACATGAGGCAATTCTACTGAAGAAGGTTGAAAGGCAGTGTCAAACCGATCGGTTTCGTAGTTAAGGAAGGCAAGTTTTGAGGAGTTCGAGATATAGTAGAAGGATCAACCCGGTGGTGATATGTCTCTTCAAACCACTTTCAAAGAGCTAAATTGTTTAGGTGTGGCTTCAATTTATGTTGACTTTGTAAAGCAGTGCGCTGGCGGTTGGTCATTAATATCATTAATATCTTCGGTATTATGGAGGAAGGAAGAAGGTACGCTAGCTCTAAATATGCTTAAAATTAGCCTTTTTAGTACTCTTCCAATTTTATAAAAATATACTAAATGGTTTTAATAAACTTATTAAAACCGCTTCACATATCGAAAATCTGGTCCTAGACTGTAAATATAAGAAATGTTGGTAAGACCTTTAAAAAAAAAAGGCTATAAGCAGGATTAAGATATTTAAATACCAAGAAGCAGTTGAATACAACTATTTTAAAAATTAAAAAAGCAAATTTCGACAGGAGAAATTTAAAATAAAAATTTTAAATATAATAGACCAGTGTATATAGAAAAATTTATTAACTAAAAATAAAAAGTGATAAGCCAGCGACTAGAACTTAACAATTATCGTAGTAATTTTGATAACTAAACCTATACCTGAAAAATTAAACACTAATAGAAAACTAGACCAAATATTAAGAAACATTTTAAAATATTAATATATAAAATTTACAAAATTACCCTAAAGATGCCTGGAGGATGTTAAAGGATATTTAAAAAGGACATACTACTTAGCCTATAGTTATACCTTGGATAAAATCAAAAAATTATTAGGATAATGTCGGAGGATGGTGGACCACTAGACTAACCAGGATAGGAATAGCCTTGTGCTATTCCTATTTAGAATTAGCTTAGGGGAAATGGATTGTGAATACTATTCTATAATAGTATGGTAAAAGAATAATGGTATATAGGGATAAGATATATTAAACAAAGGTAAGATATAGTGGGCATATAATATAATAATAAAGAATAGCTTACACTTTTCTATTTAGGAAGGTATAGTCTTGAAGATATAAAAGAATATTGTTTCCCATTTCAAGCAGGGGTTTAAGCTGCTTTTATATCTTTAACATCCTAGGGCTCTCCTTCCAAATTAATCTCGGGATTAAAATCCGTGTCATATACTTTCGGAAGTTCGGAACAGGCCGCCGAGATTTCTGTTTCCTAATTAAGTAATTACTTAATTAGGTAATTAGAATATCTCAATATTCTGACAGATAATAATAAAAACCCTTATTAGCTAAAAATTCCACAAACAACTAGTGTTTTAAGATAGTAATAAAAAGATACTAAGTTATAAGTAGAACTAAAAATAAAAATATTTAAAAAGGATACAATATATTTACAGGCCTATTAATGCAGCTTGCTGGGAGAATTCTTACAGAATACAGCAAGATTATATTAATAAATATAATAAATAGTAAAGGTGGATATAAATATTAAGAACATAGACAAGTTTATATTTTACTTGCTAAAAGATATAAGTATATATTAAATACCTATAAAATATAGTACTTGTTTTATTAATACGCTACCTTAATTAACAAATGCTTTTATAACAAAGTACAAATGCCCTACTAAAAAGCCTGGATATGAATATATATATATACAGAAGTTGGATATTTATAATATATAAACATTAAAGCAACTAATCATTACTGCTGCCAAGGAAAAGTCCAAGAAAGTTGGCTAGACTGCTTCTATACTAAAAACAGTATTATAGTAATATTATCATAAAATATAATTAGCTATAGTAAATAGTTATATATTAATTACAGTACTACCAAATATTAATAAAATTATCGATAGCAAGAATTATAATTATTTTAAAATATTAAAAACTTATAAAACTAAATTTACCAAGAAAAGGACAAAGCAACAGAAAAAAACAGGAGTACCTAAGATAATTTAAGGAATTAATAAAAATATTTTATACCATGGGCTGGAACTATAAACTATAAAGCTAAGCCTTAGTTTAGGACTATATATAATAATATAGTTTAAAGTTGTACCTATTAAAAAAAAATTAACACAGTGCTAGGGATTATATGGTTATAATAATACCAGCTAAAAATGAACTAGAAATATAAAAAGGCTTATACTAAAACCTGCTAGCTTAAACCTAAATATTAAAATTACAATAGTTTATGGTTTAATCATGCCTATGAAATATTAAGGAAAATTTTTTATACTAGTAATAGCTAAAGTGCTAAAATTAAGGGTATGAAATAATAATTCCTCTTAATTTACTAATAAATAATAAAATAATAAAAAAGCCCGGAAATATTTATTAAACTATCTATACAAATGAAATGAACCCAAAGATTTTTAGGAGCAAGTAGATATAAAACTACTTTAGAAACTATTTGAAATATACCAGACCTATAGCTAAATTACTTTTTATAAAAATAACTCTCAAATAAGCTTAGGAATGCTAATAATTATTTAAAATATATATATATATAAAATTTGGTTAAAAAGCACTAATCCAAGCACTATATAACCCTAAGAAGCCAAATATTATTAAGCCAGACACTGAAAAATATGCACCTGTCAGAATATCTCAATATTCTAATTATCTAATTAATTAATTACTCAATTAGGAAACAGAAATCTCGGCGGCCTGTTCTGAACTTCCAAAACTATATGGCACGGATTCTAGTACCAAGATTAATTTGGAAAGAGAGTCCTAGGATGTTAAAGGTATAAAAGCAGCTCAAACCCCCTGCTTGGAATATGGATGAACAATTATTCTTTAATATTCCTCGAGAATATACCTTCCTAAATAGGAAAGTACAAGTTATTCTTTAATATTATATTATATGCCTACTATATCTTATACTTACGTTTTTAAAATTGTTAATTTGGATGTGCATATTATAAAAATCAGGTACTTCTAACGTGGAATGCTTAGCTTTAAGTACTTCTACTTTGCTTTAATACCCTTTGAAAGTCTAGAAAGCTTAGGCCAGGTGAGCAAAATAAATATTTCCTTAAGTTGCAACTTCTATTGTGGTCGTAGTGGTACTTGTATTTTACTTCTAATACTAGATATATTATATATTAATAGTTTGGCTTTCTTTGTCAATCGAGACGGTCTTCTTATACCGTTATAAGGGTTCTGAAGATATTATTATTAGATAAGGTTTACCAATCCTTCCTAGGATTGGGGACATCTTTTTAAGGTATTCTGTAAACAAAGGGTATAAAAATAATTGCTTAGTCCGAAGTAATTATCGAAGTCGGTAGGGGAAGTAAAGTAATAGTAAATATTAGTAATATCTTTAATATAGTTAGTTGTTCTTGTTTTCTTACATAATATAATATATGGAAGAATAGATAGATTAAATTGCTCACAGTAGTATTATATAAATTGCGTTTTAAGGACTTGCTCTTATATTTGCATTTTGGTTGCCTTTTGGGTAATTAGATCTGTATCAGGTCCAGTTTAGATTGCTTTAAAATTAATATAGTTACATAGCCAATTAATTTCTTATAAAATCTGTAGCATGTTTAGCTCAAGGGGAAAATAAAAACAGACAATTTTATTAATATTAGTGTAGCTCGCTAGTTGGTTTGTTGAAGCTTTTAGGATTGTAGGTTTTAGTATAGCGAACTGTACGGACCAGTATAGCACTTCGTTCCTAACATGTTAAACAAATGATAGAACGCAATATATAAACGGAACAAAATCCCATAGAAATAGATTAAAATATTTTATATTTTTTTTAATATGCCTATTTTATCAGCTTTAATGTGCCTATTATATATTAAAAGCTGATAAAATAGGCACATTAAATATTCTTTTTCTTCATTTTTATATCTTGTATATTAAAAGGCTTAAAAAAATTTACATAATTCTGACTTTATAATAGTTTGGGACTATCTTATATAACTAAAGCCAGGTAGAAATTATAAATAAATAGCCTTATCTAGAGTACTATTTAGAAAGGTATTATCTAAAAACATTATTAATTAATACTATTCGTAGAATATAGGATAGTAATATAGGATTCTTAGCATTTTAATTATAAAAATAAATTTTGTCAAGATTTATAGATTTATATAAATTTTTTTTATCACTCTCTAGTATAATAATATTTTTAATAAACTGCTAAGATTCGTCTCTAGAAAGAATTTCTGGAAGTTTTTAGGTATTTTTTATTAATTAGATTGTTTGTTGGAAATCGGGATGCCTAAGGCACCCTCGTATATCCTAGTCCCGTGATCAGGGCCTAACGGACACGTAGACATAAGGAAGCGTTTGTCTACGCTCTCTCTCCTAGATAGAAGAATATACTCACCACGCGATACTAGATCGCACGATAGTTTCAATATACTATCTAGTCACCGCTATCCTAGCACCTCACGACATAGCTTCTTCCCCGAGATTCTCAACATTGTTTATATATTTTAAATTATAAAGTTAACTTTTATTAAAAATACAATCCCTAGCTAAAATAGTCTTAACCTAGTTAGGAATCTGTATTTATATATTGAAAATAATATAGCCTATTAGAAAACTATATACCCTAGGAATATTATACAATTTATGTATGGGCTTTACAACCATAGACTTTAAAATTTAAAATAGTAAAGCAATTTTGGAAGGTATATTTAATAGGTACTTAGCAGGTTAAGTAATAAAATATATGAGAAGATAAGAATAAATAGAATAATATTTACAGCTGTTCCGGGCATATAACTGTCAGAGAAAAGCGGTAGGGGAGGGAGGTAAAAAGTATAATAAATATTAGTAATATTTTTAATACAGCTATTGTCATGGGCTGAACCCATAGAACCTACAAAGATAGGTTATGTACAAGAAGGAATCGTTGAAGGAGGGAAGAAAGGAAGAGGGAAAATGAGCGGTAAACAAACAAGATGGGGAGTCACGTGACAGGGATCGAGGGCCAATGGCCCAAAGGGCCAACAGGGCCAAAAGGGACAGTAGGGACAATAGGGACAACGGGGACAGTAGGGACAATAGGGACAACGGGGACAGTAGGGACAACAGGGATAATAGGGACATTGGCCCGAGAGGTCAAACGGGCTCTAGCCCTTTACAGCTATTCTGGTTTTCTTATATAATAATAATAGAAGAGTAAAGAGATTAAACTGCTCGCCTTATTATTATAAAAATTGCATTTTAAGAATCTGCTTTTATATTTGCATTTAGTTGCCTTTTTGGGTAATTAGGTCGATATTCAGGTCTATTTCAGACTTGCTTTTGAAATTAATATAGTCATAGCTGATCAATTTCTCATAGAATCCCATAGAAATAGATTAAAATATTTCATAGTTTCTGATTCATAAATTATATAACTCATAATTTTTCCATGGCTCTGCTGATATTTTACAGTAGTAGTTAGTGCCTAATATATTAAGCTCTTCTTTCCAACATTTATAGTGCAGATTTTTGTAATTTGTTAACTGTTTTGATACCCTTTTATGGCTCAGTAGTTTTTATCTTAAGTATGGCAGAAATAACCAACCGTAATTGTCACAGGCTGAACCTGTAACATGCTATATATAGGGCCTAGATGCGACTGATCGAAGATCAGTCGTCTTGTACCTTTTTATATGGTCAAGTGGTTTTATCTCTACTAGCGCAGAGACAACCAAACCATCACAGTAATTATTTTGAAAGTCAATAACTAAGGTATTTTTATTTTTAGACCTAAGAAGGCCGTGTTTTTATTTAGCAAACTTTTTTATAGCATATAAGGATATATAACTAATTTAATTTCTGTAGTTAAAAATGTTTGAGTTTATAGGTAGGGCCGCGTCTGCCACACAGGTAAATTGTGCGCGAGGTAAAGAAGGCCACGTGATCGGGCAGAGTTCTACACGGCCTCGCGAGTGCCCGGTATAGGCTAGAGCGCTTTGCGGGCCCTGCCTGACATATAGCTTGGTGTTATATTATTTAATATATCCAGCTGGGTTATAGTTCTTTTATTGCATGCAGCCTTAATCCAGCTGCAGCACAGTAGATCTATTGGCTGTTAGCTGCTTAATTTAAGAAGTTTTTTAACTTTATATTTATTATTATTCACTTTATCTTGCTATTTTCGGCGTTTTAAGGTTTGTTCTAGTAATAGAATATAAAATATTGGGTATACTTGTATTTTTATTGGTGGTATTAGTTTTTGGTTATTATGAGTGTTTCCTAAATTTTAAATAATTTATATTTTATAGTGTCAAAGTTTATTGCTTGGTTATTTGGTTAAATATTATAAATTCTTTGTTTTATAATTTAAGTAGAATAAACTTTTTTCCCTATTTAAATGTCTAGCGTGTCATACTTTTTATTATAATAAAAATTTTTTTTGGTCTTTGGCCTAGTTATTATTTTTTAGTAACTATTAGTATAATACCTATAGATTTGTAGACTTTATTAACTTTTTTATATTATTATTATGGGTTTTTAAAGTTTACAAATTGCGGTGTTTGTCCTGCTAAATTTTTTTTATAATTTAAGCTATTAGTAGTAGTCTAATCCAATTATTTTAATTTTAGTTAAGGTAGTGTTGCAAGTATTATTTATTTATATTATTCTACTTGCAATATTTTTAAAAAGTATTAATAATTACTAGTAGTTCTCTGTTATATATTATAATTAATTTATCCTTTAAATATAATACGGGTATAATTTTTATTTTTATTTTAGTACTACTTTTAAGTGCTGTCGGAGGATGGTGGACCACTGGACTAACCAGGATAGGAATAGCCATGGGCTATTCCTATTTAGAATTAGCTTAGGGGAAATGGGTTGTGAATACTATTCTATAATAGTATAATAAATAAATAATAGTATATAGTTATAAGTTATACTAAGCAAAACTAAGATTATATAAGAGCCTACCTTAAAAGTAGTATTTAACTAGTTTAAACTCTCTCTCTCTCTATATATATATGCAATTGCGGGGATAATAAATTAAAAAAGCGCAAGAGAGCAACCAAAAAATATTTAAAGCTATAGTAGTTTTTAAAGAAAAATTACCAAAGTTTTCGGGAACCTAGATACTAAAGCCTCAGATAAACAACAAATTAAGGTACTTAAACAAACTAGAAGTGTTAGGGATCTGGTAGAAAGATTTTATTAAATTATATTAAACTTACTATAAAACAACTTTGTACTTTATGCTCGCTTTTACTAATACATTAATAGCAAAATCAACGACACCTTAATATATCTTAAATAATAAACTAGAAAGCTTTTAACAAACTTATTAACACTACTTCGCGAATTAAGAATTGTATATTAAATTATAAATATAAAAAAGAGGACTCCAAGCTTTTTAAATAATAAAAACAGTAACAGAGACACTGCTAGTACATACTGTTAAACATAGTAACTACCTTAAGGGATAATTATGAAAACAAATTCTAATAACAAAAAAAGTTTAAAAAAACACTTCAAATATAACAAGCTAGGCCTAGTGCATAGCAACGAATTACTAATTAAAAGCAAAGAATAATATAACTGGTAAGCGAGCCAGAAATTAGCCCGACACTACTATATACTATATTACATCCATATTTAAGGATTATGGGTTGAAAACTAATATAATAGAATATCCATATACAGTAAACCAAGAACTGTATATAATATGTTTCTGTATATTATTGTAATATGAAGATTTTAAGTACAGATGTATTTAAGCTAATTCTGTACTATATATAGGCTAAGAATAATTTATAAAATTCAAATTAAAAAGCTATATACTATGTATACTATGTACGTTTTATATAAAACTTAGCTTTAGTACTATATTTCTAATAGTAGCTAAGATATTAGGTAGAGAACACGATTTAGTATAGTGTACAGTGGTGTCCGGCTCGCTTACTGGTTACGTTAATAAACTAGCCACCCAGAACTTAATAATCATAGCAAAATTTTTAACTAATACCAGAGGGAAAAAAGTACTACTAATAAAAAACTAGGCTAGGTGTCAGAATATTCAGATATTCTAATTACTTAATTAGGAAACAGAAATCTTGGCGGCCTGTTCCGAACTTCGGAAACTATATAGCATGGATCCTAATCCCGAGATTAATTTGGAAAAAGAACCCTAGGATATTAAAGGCATAAAAGCAGCTGAAACCCTGGCTTAGAATGTAGATAAATAATTATTTTTTAAAACTCCTTAAGAATATACCTTCCTAAATAGGAAAGTATATGCTATTCCTTATTATATTATATGCCTATTTACTATATATCTTATACTTGCTTGGTATAACTTACACCTATATACTATTATTTATTTATATATACTATCATAGAATAGTATTCACAATGTATTTCCTCTAAGCTAATTCTAAATAGGAATAGCCCATAACTATTCCTATCCTGGTTAGTCTAGTGGTCCACCTTCCTCCGACACTAGGTATTAAAAGAATATATTTAAAAATCAAAGCGCGTAAAAACGCAAAAACAGAAATAAAGCTTATAAAGAATACCCTAAGATGCCTAGAGTTAAACCCAGATTAAAAATTAAAAGTTAAAATCCCGAGTGTAAAACAGTCTAATAATAAAATAATTAAAATAATTAAGAATCCCTACATAGTTGCCTGCCTGTAAAAGGCAACCTGCTAGGAAAATTGCAGAATATGGCAAGGTTATACAGTATATATTAAATGCTCGAGGACTATTTTTATAATAGTAATTTTAGTCGTGCAAAACTGTATATGTAATTTTTACCTAAACTTAAATTAGAAATTATTTAATAAATGCTTTATAGCTTGCTATAATAATATATAGAAATATTGTATAAATGCCCCACTAAAAAGCCTGGATTTAAAAATATATATATACATATAAAAGGGCGTCTGCACTAATACTGTGATATATAGACCTAAAACTAAACAAAACATAAAACAACTAATTATTATCATTATTAAGGAAAAGTCTGAGAAAATAATAAAAATTAGCTAGGCTACTTTATACTAAACAATACTACTAAAAAAAAATAATTAGCTGTAATAAATAATATCGCATTAATAAAAATATAAAAATTGCGAACTATACAGGTAAAACATAAGAAAGTTATTAAAAAAAAAATTTGAAAAAACCTACTACAAACCAGTTCATCGAATTCTGCTATTTAATAAAAAATTAAATCTAAAATTCTGGTTTAAATAATTACCATAATCTTAGATACTTCACTATAACTAAAACCTAGCCAGATAGCAAATCCACTGAGTAGAAAAACTATCCAGGTTTAAATTAAGGAGGATTAAGTACATTTTTAAATATATATTTGCTAATACACTTAGTTACCAACCTAATTAATAAATATCGTAATAACCGAAAAAAGGTTGTATAAAATATTGCTAGGCATGTTTAGGTTTAAGGTGAAAATAAAACAATCTTATTAATGGTTTGATAGTTGAAGCCTTAAGATTATAGCTTTAATACCAACCAAGCAAGTAATATAGAGGCCAACGTAGCACTTTGTTCCTTTTTAATTTTTTTTTAAAAAAAAAATATTATCCTTATTTTAAGAGCAGCAAAGTACTATTAAGAAAGCTTTAAAAATATTTAGAATAAAATAGCCCTTAAGAGATGTGTTACTAGTAATCTTATTGCTAGATTTAAAAATATTAGGATTTTTATATCTTTGGTTGTATATCTCTTATTTTAAGGTAAAGGCAAGGGCTTCCTTAGTATTCACCCTAATAAGAAATATTAGTCTCCAAGGTATTTTTTTAACTATATCTATAATATAGCCGGCACAAATTTATACTAATTGGTAGCCGATGCAGCAAGGCCTTTATTAAGGTATTTACTGTTCTATTAATAGTAGAGATTAAATTGAATTTTTTTTTTACTAAAAACGTCTCACTAGAGTATAACTGGGTTGTCTGTGCTTTTTTATATTTAATAATCTTGGTAATATAATTAATAATTATCCAAGTGGGCTTCCTATACTTTATTTTTTAAAAAATTACATAGTTAACCATAGAAGTTAGGTGCACTAAAGCTAGATTAATATTTTAGCTACAGTACTTAAGCAGGATAGGATATTTACTATTATATCACCTTTCCTTAATTAGTAAAAAACCTGCAATTAAAACTACTAAATATAAGTGTTTCTCTATACAAGCTATAAATTTAAATTAAATAACTTATAAAATAATTACTAACAAGCTTTGGGTTACTAGTTTAATAGTTAAGGTATAGTTAGTATAATAACCAGGATTAACATATTTTATACAAATTTATATAAAGTAAAATACTATTCGTTAGCTAATACTACATATATTTCTGCGGGGCTTAACTTTTATGGTAAACTTTAGCTCCATATTTTTAGTAAAAAAGTCTAGATTGATATAAAGGTGCCTCTTAGGGGAAAAGTAATGAAAAAATGGTGGATCCTAGTAAAATAATTATATAAATACTTAAAAGCAGCTGACTTTTAGTTACATTAAAAAACAATTACGTTGTGTATGCTTTTTAGCTTAGATTACTTTAAACTTTTAATAAGGTTATTTAATCTTATATATTAGAATATACCGTTTAAATCAGCTAGTAAAACCAAGTATTTAAGCTCTAATAAGTTTAAAAATATAAGCTACTAAATAGCTTAGTATTTTTAAATATAAAAATTAATATTACTAAGCGCCTAGAATAAAAATATCTATTTTATATTTTTTTTCTAATCCTGAAATTAATTTGGAAATAAAGCCCAAGGATTCTAAAATCAGCTCAAATCTCTGGTCGAAAAAGGATGGGAATAATTATTTTCTAATATTTTAATTGATCTTCCTCCCATATTTTAACCCCTGTTTTGTACGAACTGCCGATCCACAAAAATATATATAATAATATTATAAGCTTCCCAATGGGGCCTATTACATATATTTATCTCCTTTTTTTGGGATGATATTAGCGAAGCATTTTATTAGGATCCTATATAATTTTTCTTTTAGAATACTAGCTTTATGACAAAGCTCATTATTTATACTATAGTTATCACAAAAGCCCCACCCAGGCTTGTTATTAATTAATCTATGGATCGGACTAGTAATTATTATTGATAAGTAATAGTAATAAGCATTAATAATTTACTAGTAATTTCTTGGTATTACAGTTAAAATTTTCGGCTCATGTTCTATCCAAGTTGTATCTTTTTTTTTGCAATCCTAGTTTTTAAGAATTATAATATTTTTTAATATTTTTAGCTAACAATTTAAAGTTTTTCGTATAGCGGGCTCCTAAAAAATCATATTTTAGCTTACCATTTACAAGAATTAGTAGGATTTTATTTACTATATATATAACAACCTTGGTCAAAATTTTTATTATTAATATTATGTAAAAGCAGTCAACTCGTACGAAGAATATATAGCATTCCATTAATCTGTATAACGATGAAGATTAAAGGCTAACACGGTCAAAATATATAAAGTATAGATGACTTCTAATAACCAGGAATACTAGGAACCGGGAATACAGTCCTGATTTTGTAAAAAGGGTAATATGCTAACACCACTATGTTAGAGAGCACCTATAAACTCTTGTATAAAGACCTTGTATTTATAATATTTATATATTTATTTTAGCTTGCTGGGCAAGCGAACTTGCCTAGGTTTAAATGACTTAAGGTTATTAATCTCCTGAGTATTTAGTTTATATAATAGTATAATTATATAATTAGGATAATTTTCTTAATACCCCTTTCTAAACTTCTTATTTTAACCTTTTAGATCTAGTTCAGGGCTTTGCTAGCTTATAAAAATAGTACTTTATCTCACAGTTAGGATTAACTAGGTAGTTTATAATATTTTAACTAATATGGGTAAAGTCTGTGAATGTGATAATAATTATTAATATTTTAGCTTATATTATATTGTTGTAGACAACTATCTTGTTAAATTATAATATTGTAATCCCCTTAGTCCGAAAAGGGTAAGACTAGGTTACAAGGTACATCCAATTGCCACGCCACTGCAAAAAGGTCAACTAGACTTGGTAATACCAAGTCTGGCTCCCAATTCACTTATCTACCGTCTTCCGCGGTCACACTAAATTAGCTGTGATTATAATATAATAAAAATAAATGTAGTCTTTATTAAACCTAAAAAATTTAATATATTTTAATTTAAATTTAACGCTGAGATATGCTTGCTAGGGCTGTACAGTCTAGGGATGCTAATAGTATTTTATAAGTAATTAATATTTCTTATTAACAGTATTTTAATAGACTCCCATTATTAATATTCTGTAGTATTATCTTAGTTTTAGTAAAAAAATAAAAAAAATAAACCCTAGCATTAATTTTTAGTGTTTAAAATTTAAAATTAACTAGAGTGGACTTGTCTAACTTAAGTGGTCGCCGACGTGTTTAGAGTTTTTTTTATCTGCCTTTATTTAAAAGGCTTTTTTATTTATCCGCTAAACTAGAAAATATATTATTCCTGGTCATGATTTTACTATAGTTATGTTAATAAAATGAACTAAAATACAAGCTAAAAATATGTTTTTTGAAATAACTTTTATAATTAAATACCTGTGTTGGCTTGCTCCTAAAAAACTAGTATATTTTTCTTATTAAACTTTAGTTATTAACCTATTTTACCCTGCCTCCGGTTGCTTATAATATTCCTGCCTAAATATTAGTTAACATGCAAGTAACTCAGGTATCGATTTAATAAATAAACAACTAAATTAGAATAACTTGAGACTTGGTGAATAATTTAACCCCCTTCTGGACCTCCCGGTGTTCCTGGGAATCCTGGGAATCCTGGTCCAGCCGGACCGCTTGGATAACCTGGTCAAGGTAAAAATAGACTAAATGACAGCAGCCCTTATTTTAATTTATCTTTAGATTAACTAAACTAGAAAAGAAGGGCACCCTACTCTATCGCTTATTAACTAGAATAAAAATAAGAGTAGGAATAGGTATAAATAGTTAACTATATATTATCTAGCTAAATAATTTAACCTAATTTATTTAAAGCATTTATAAAATACAGACCCTTTAATATGTACCTATACCAATATTTCTGCTGGAAAAACTCTGTATTTACTTAAAAAGTACAAGCAGCTAAGATTTTATTATTATATTAGTCTTTCAAATAAATTACTATGGTATAAAATATGCTTAATCTTATTTTTTAATAATATATTTTTTTAGCCCCAGTTAAATACAGTTTAACTAAGTTCCTGCAAGAACTGGAATAGTAGTAATTTTTTAGTAAAGTTTTATAATCCCAAGGCCTAATTACATAGTAAACATAGTAAAACTAATCCTAACCAGGCTTATTATAACCAGAAACCTCTTTAAAAAGTAAAACGATATACACCAACTTTACCCGTAAATATTTAGATACTAGAAATTCCGATCTGCCTGGCCACTATATAATAATAATAGATATAATAAAAATATGTATTAGTATCCTAACTACTTTAGTTAAGCTTCTAGGTAAAAATCTTATAGTTAGCAGAACTATTTATATTATATATTTAAAGTTGGTAGTTATAAATAGGTAATAAGCTAGTAACCCTGCTAATTACTAGTCCTGGAATAATCGTGGCTTATATAATTACTTAAACCTTATTTATTAACTAGTTTTATTAATTATAAAACTAAAAGTACAGCAGAATATAACATGCCTATCGTAGTGCTAAGGTATCTAAGGATCCTAAAGGGGAAAATAGTAAATAATATAATAAGTAAATGTAGTAAATACTAATTTATAAGTAACTAGCTGTATAACAAATTACCTAGCTAGATAATTAATAATCCTTTTAATAGAAGCTATAATAATGACTTTACTGGGATAATTATTTGTACAGTAAATTTTATAATCAAGATATTTAATATTTGTAATATATATAATATTTACTAAAATATTATTAAAATTTAAGTACCTTTATAAAATTAATTATTGAAAAAATATTAACCTTAACTATTTAGTGCCTATAGAGCTGTAAAACAGCGCATTAGTAAAGCCCATTTGGTTAAAAGCCAGCTTAAATACTACTAAAAATCTTTAAAAATTTTGACTTAATTTAGGATAATTCTTTATAATTATCAATAATGCCTTTACAAAGGCTATTAAAAACATAGTTATTAAAAATATAAAGCCTTTAATTATTAGTGCTACAAAATGTTAATTAAAAAAAATATTTACTTTCAATAAGTTAATACTTTAGCCGAGCGCCACTTCCATACTATGATTATTTTTTAGCATGTTATTTTTTACCAATGGCTGTGGTAGTATTTCAAGTACCTACATCTATATTTAAAAAAATTAATCCACGGTCGGAAACACGCGCCAATAGCTATAAATTAACAGATTTTAAAAAAAGAAACTCTTCTTAAGCAAAATACTGGAAGCAGATATGCGAGGCTTTTTGCAAGACTAGGAGATAAGTGAGCCTATTCCTTTACCAAACGGCCTCCTAAACTATGTACAAGATATAGCCGGAAGATTATATACCAGTAGGCCAAGCAGGAGGATCCAAAGGTTATAAACCAGTGGTTTTTAGCTATATATAGAGCTATCGAAGAATATGCATAGCATACATAAGGATAATCCGATAATATTTGGAATTTTGAGAAAACTAGCTTTGCTATGGGACTATGTACAAACTCAAAGTTATTACTGCAGCTAAGTGCAGTGAGAGACCTCGTACAGTCATCCAGGAAAACCACGAATAGGTTACAGTTACTGAATATGCAAGCATTAAAGGAGATTTTATTCTACCTGTGGTTATTTTAAACGCAAAACAGTATTAAACTGCTTGGTATCAAGAACCTGCACTTCTTAAAGATGGGGACAGAAATTGGAGGATCGCAAAAAGTAATAATAGCTGGACAACATATAAAATAGGCCTTCGCAGGCTAAGAGAGGTGTTTGAACTATATTCCAGGCAGAATTTAACTAGCGCAAAGCGGCCGCTTATTTTTAGCTATTTTAGCTACCAGAATGCAAAATTTAATACTTTTTTACAAGAAAAGTATAATTATTTATTTTTATATGCCTTTATGTACATCTCATTTTCTTTAAGCACTTAATATTGATGTTTTTGTGCCACTTAAGCATGTATATAGCAAGTTAGTTAAGGGTATAATAATATCTGGAAGCAACTATATTAACAAGAAAAAGTATTTACATTTATATCCTTCTGCACGCGAAGCAGTCTTTACTCGAAAGCATATATGCAATGTCTTTGAGGGGGCTGGTTTTCTACTTAATAAAATCCAGGTTTTTAAAAAGGATACCCTTTTATATATGTACGTACACCAACACCACCACTACTAGTAGAAGGCTTGGTCTTCCTCTGCTATTTAAACGCCTTAAATACTCGTCAGCCTGATCACAAGTTCCGCAAACTATAAAAAGGCCTTAAAAAAAACTTTTTCTTGTAGTCCTATATCTTATATTTAGCATCTTGAAAAGACAGTGCAGATGGCAGTAATATAACCCTCCTATTTTAACAAGAAATAAAAAGTATACAGGGACAGAATAAGCAGAAACTAAGCAAAAAGCAAAAACGCATGCTACTATAGGTAATAATACTCTTTTAGCAGTACAGGAACGTAAGAATCGTGTCGAGCAGCTTAATATACAGCTTAATAGGCAGTTAATAAGGCTATATCTATACCTTGCCAACGAGCTTTACTATGCTGTAGTAGCTGTGGGACTATTTAAACATACAATACGAAGTTATCCTAGTAAATAGCTATTTATTTTATACTTTGAATAGTCTAATTTTATTATATTAGTAGTTGTAAGGCTAAATCTATTAAGGTTGTGATAAAAGTGGACATCTTAGCCGTGGATTATGTTATATTTGTTAATTTTAAGCTTAAAAATAAAAATATTAAAAACTTATTCACCTAAACTAATATATATATATATATATATATATATATTTAGTTCCTAGTATTTATACTAAATTATTTATTAGTATACATATTTTACTACTAAAAACTCCACTTTTAATTTTATAAAGCAAACTATATTTTTATATAGCAGCTTTAATTTTTAATTTTTTATGGGGCTAAGCCTGTATACTGCTCAAATCTCCCTGTGTTATATGTATAGTTAGCTAAATTATTATATATTTAAAATTAATAGGCAAGATTCTAGTTGTAATAAAGTTAAATAACCACTACTTTAATCATTTAGGTGCTTTAAAGTAATCGGTAAGCGAGCGCCGCACTTCTGTACTCCATATAAAACGGCACTCTTTGAAACCTTAATAATATCTCAACCACCTGTAGATAGAGAAACGTGTTGATAAGATAATAACATATATATAAACAAAGGGTGTTTTTATGTTTTTAAATGGTTTTGGTTTTATTGGCTTTTAAATACTAGGACAAATAAAAATATAAAAAATACAGCTGTAATTTATCTTACCCGGAGAAATGTTTCATTCCGGAAATTTCTCTGCTTAATATATATATATATGTACAGTATAATATTATACTGTATATTAAATTTTATACCTTCTAAGTGCTTTATTTGTGATGGTTTGGTTGTCTCTGCGCTAGTAGAGATAAAACCACGACCATATAAAAAGGTAGAAGACGACTGATCGGAGATCAGTCGCATCTAGCGCCCTATATAGGAGCGAAGGCCAAGCCTGAGCAGTACATTGGGTTCAACCCTTGACATTATTGTTGAGATATTAGACACCCAAAAAGTGTTATTTATTATAGAATATAGAGGTGCGGTGCTCGCTTACCGATTACGTTATAGGCGCTTACATTTAGTAAAATATTTATAATCATCACTGTTGTACTTCAGCCGTGTTTTACTACTGTAACCATAAACATAGTTAGGTTAGCTGAAAGAAAATTATCTATATTCGTGAAACTAAAATTAATACATACTAGTCCAAGCTATAATTATGTATATCATATAAAATAATTAGTATATTACTTTGAAATATTTTTTTTCGGAAGTTAATAAAATCGGTAATTTGACTAGTAGCTTAATTAGCTGTATTATATCTAGTTAAAGCAAGAAAAGTTTTACAAAAAATAAATTTACTTTAAAGCTACTAGTGCTTATATAATTAAGAAAATGTGGCTTAAATTATTTATAAACCCTACCTAATACATAGTTTAAACGGTAGTAATATTGTTAATTTAAATATTTAAATTAGGAATTAATTTTATAAAACAATAATCATTTTAATTTCAGTATAGTTGCTGACCTCGTAGTTGTATCCAAACTAAATTATTATTAACCTAGACTAATTTTATTTACTACATTGTATTTGCTTTAAAAATAGTGGGCTATTAATAGCCACCGTTTAATTTTTAATGTTTAGTAAAATATAATTATAGCAGGTATCACGGGGAATAGATTTATAAGCCTCTTAGCTAAATATTTAGCATTAATATTTTTTTTAAAAGCCTATTAGATGCGCCCATATCTTTATTTAAATTTATAATTAATTAAAGTTTATCAATGTTTTTTTTTACCACCGTTAGGGACTAAGAATATTTTAATATTTATTTTTACCCCAGGCCAAAATAACTGGGGTGCCACAGCTTACTTAGGCAACATTTGTCCCAGAATAGCCTGCAAATATTTGTGTCGTATAATACAGTTATTATTATTATTATCAGGCAAATATTTTAATATAGAGGCCTAGCTGCTTAGGCTTATTATATAATTACTAGTTAGGCTAACTAGTGATTAAACAATATATATATGTAAAGAAAGCAAATAAAAGTGGTTCTATAGTTAACATAATTTATATAATTTAGTGGATGAGAGGGAAATGGTAGGGCTCCGAAGGAGTAGGTCAAGACAATATTAGCCCTAGGGGATCAATCGTAGACAAGAGGTAAAAGGAATGAAAGTAATTGATTACCTTCTCGTCCATCTTATTACATACAGAACACAAATATCAGGGGCAGACCGCTGCTTCGGCCTGCAGTAATACTATTATCGGCTCTGCACCATAGACTCGCCTGCTTCGAAAAGGTATTGAACCTCCTAAAACCAATCTAGTCAAGCCATCTCTTTTATAGAGGGCACCACTATATTTAAAAAAGTATAATGCCTTATCTAGCCGTCTCTACCTAGCTAAGCTAATTGGTATTACCAGTTAATGTAACCGGTAAGCGAGCGCCGCGCCTCTGTATTCCATATAAAATGACACTTTTTGAGTCTAATATTTAATATACAATATAATATAATACTGTGTATACATATTAAGTAGAGAAATTTCCGGAATGAAACATTTCTCCGGTTAAGATAAATTACAGCTGTAATTTTTATATTTTTATTTGTCCTAGTATTTAAAAGCCAAGAAAACCATTTAAAAACATAAAAACACCTTTGTTTATATATATGTTATTATCTTATCGACACGTTTCTCTATCTACAGGTGGTTGAGATATTAAGATTTCAAAGAGTGCTGTTTTATATGGAGTACAGAAGTGCGGCGCTCGCTTACTGATTACGTTATGTATCTAGGCACTGTTAGCTAAGTATTAGTACCAAAGGGGTGGGAGAGTATACATAGGTCTCTAAAAAATGATCTATAATATTGAATAATAATACTAATATTAGTTAGTTTATTAATTGCAGTTATTTAATCAGCAGAGGTCTAGTTTAATGTTTATAGTTATTAGAAACTAATTTAAAAAAAAGCTTCATTGGCTAAATTAACAGCCTAGAACCCTAAAAAAGTAAAGTATACTTGTCTATTTAAAGTAATTTAGGTGTTATAAATGAACTCGATAGTCATGGAGCACAGCGTACTAGTAATATATAGCAAGGTCAGGTCCTTGACGCTGGAGCAACTAATTAAAAATTATATATATTCCTGGAAAACTTTGTTTAATTTTTAAGCATTAAATTTCAATTTGGATTCCACCATTAAACCCTATTCCTATTTTTAAGTAATGTTAGGAATTCCTGGCACCAACAGAATTTTAAAGATAAACAGCCACTATGTAATATCTTTTACCGCAATAACTTTAAATACCTATACTTGTTCAAGAAAAATTTATAATACTGGGCAAATATATTACTAATATAATAATTATACAGGCAATAATACTAGTTTTAATCTATTTATTTTCATGACTAGTCGTAGCTATAATAATATAGATATTTTGAATTATTTATTAAAAAAAACTTCTAGCTTATTTAAATACTTATGCATAGTTCACTACTAGTTATGTCTCTCTGTCCTGTACGCCGCTGGGTTAATGCAATATTTACAAATAAAAAAAAAGAAAACGAGCAAAGCCTGCTTAATGTAGTGAGTGAATTTCCGAGATAGCATATTAAGCTATTGAAGGACCTCGAGGTATCACAAATAATAGCCACGTATAGGCCTGCTATAAATTAAAAGAACTTAGTATATATATAATTTTTCTTTAAAATAGAAATATCTAACTTTTACTATCGCTTTTACAATCACAAAGAGCATATTATTAATCATTGCTTTTTTCCCTTGGGTTTTTAGAGTTATTTTAATTAAAGACTTACTTCCTTTATAATACGGTCTTAAGCATAGCAAAGTATTTTTTTTTATATATAAATATTAATACAGTATTAAACTAAAAAGCTATATATAATATATTATATGAGCTTTTCTACATTATTATTAAAATTAACCTCCCTGCAAGTTTTGAAAAACCCTTGGTTCGGCCAATTGAACCACAAATACATACTATAAAATAATTAGCAACGGGCTCAAATACACAGTGCATGATAAATTGCACTGTAATTTATGCTCCTACTAAAACTGACGCATTGAAAGCTTTAAAATTTTGTATTTAGAGTCTTTACCTTATAATTAAGTGCTTTCTAAGATTTCTTATATATTAAACGAAAACTAGCTGAGATAGACGAGTGAAATGACATTTTGTGTGAAGTACAGAGTTTCCCGTTCGCCCGTATTTCCCGCTCGCTCGAGGATTACGTTATTTATAGTTCCCTGATATTCAATAATCCCTATAAACCAGAATTATACAGGAAACTTATAAACTATTTTTATTTAATAATTCTACTAGCCTAGTATTGCCATTAATATGAGTCGCGTTGCTAAAAAATTATATAATAAATACAGTACTGCTTTTATATAAACCATTACTACCACAGAATGCTAAAGCTCCAGCTGATACTTAAAAACAAAAAAAATTTAACAGCTCTATCAAATTACCGAGTGTGAAGGATAGGCCGAGAATCGACCAAGCTCGGGTCCTGAATCATTATCGATAAGCTGAGTATACGGTGACGTAAAGCTATGGTAGTATCTTAATGACGCGTTGATGTATTGTCATGATCTCATTGACTGTATCGTTATCTATGGCGTTCTATATATTATTTTGATCTATTCGAAGACGAGATCAAGGATTCAATCAGTTTTAAATATATCTTGATATAAGATATAGTGATACTCTCTTTACTCTCTTAGATGACCTGTTGATGTACCCAGCCAAGTAGATTCATCGCACCGAGTTAAATAGTTCTAAAACTTTTATAATATTTAGCCATGGCACTTAAATTTATTAACAAAATATAAAAATTTAGTAATGTCTGTCTACTGCTTACTACTTAAAAGCTAATAAATAAACACTATATATAAATATAATAGTTAATATTAATATACCTCCCGTTTCTGACAAATTAATGAGGATTTTTTTTTTATAATTAGTTTGTATAATTAATTGTCGGAGGAAAGTGGATCACTAGATTAACTATAGATATTCCTATTCCGAATTAGCTTAGAGGAGATAGGTTGTGAATACTATTTTATAATCGTATTAGGTAACATTGATAGCGTGGAGGGATAAGTTGTATTAAATAAGTGTAAGATATGATAAATATATAATATAATAGGGAACAACTTATACTTTCCTATATTAGATATTAAAGAATATTAAAGAATAATTGTTTATTTTTCATCCAGGCAGGGGTTTAAGCTGCTTTTATACCTTTAAAGTCCTCGGGCGCTTTTCCCAAATTAATTCAGGATCAGAATCCGTATTATATAATTAGAGTTTCATTATTCGGATGCTCGGACCGAGCTACCGAGATTTTTATTAATAAGATATATTATAAATCAAAATATATTAAATTTTAAAGTATTTCTGTCGCTACATTATGTTATAGGTTAGGTATTTTGATATTTCCCTAATTGTCAGGATTCGGGTTCTGTCTCCCTCCACCGCCTGTAGATAGTTTAGTTCTGACCTCGCGTCGCTCTGTTTACAAGTTCTTCAAGCGATGTCTTCGTCAAAATAGAATCCAGTTATCCCGCCATGCTCACGCCGTGACACTAATTAGGTAATTAGAATATCTCAATATTCTATATATCCCCCCAGCTTTTAATATATATATTAATTAATATATATTTTTTAAACTAAGATTTCTCTTTTTTGGTTAAAATATCATGCATATTTAGCTTTTTATAAATTTTTGATGATTTTGGCTCGAGAACAGTTTTGTGAATCCATCGGCAGGCATAATATTAGTAGAATATCCATTTAATATCTAATTTTTGAATTTCTTGCCTGAGCCAGTGATTTTGGATATCAATATGCTTCAGTTTTGTTTTAAATTTTCTTTTGTTAATCGATTAATAGCTTGCTGATTATCGCAGTAAACCTGAAAATTTTGGTTAAGCCCTAATTCTAATAAATTAAATAGGCGCTTCTACCAATATAATTGTTTACTACTGCTAGTTAAAGCAAGTAGAATATTCGGCTTTAGTAGTAGAGGTAGTAATAGTTCTTTGTTTTCTTGCAGTCCAGTTAATTGGACCATTAAATATATAATAAAGCTATAAAGCCTTTAGAGCTTTTTCAGTCTTTATTATCTGCATATGCGGCATCTGCTGCATATATGAAGGGGTTTAGCCCCAATTCCTCAATTTTGGGGCTATTTTAGCAGAGTATTTAATGGTGAAGCATTATATGCTCTATAAATATACAATTAAATAATTTGCAGCATGCATATATTTTAGTTTAGGATTTAGTAAAAATTCTAAAAGAATTTGGACTGCTTTAGCAGTGTTAGGCCTAGGTATTATAGTTGCATATATATTAAACCTATTTTTTTGCTAATATTTTTTTTAATAAAAGCTGCAGTCGCTTAGAATTAGGGTCAGGCCCTTATTTTAATAAGTTTTCTGATGGCAGGGGGGTTTAGGGTGTTTTTAAATTAGGTAAAAATAATTCGTAATTATTTTAATATATGTATCTTGGCAGATCCATAATTTTTTATTAGGTCTGTCCCTAATAATTCTTATATTTAGGAATTTGGCTACTTTACCAAGATCTTTTATTTTATATTTCTGCAGGAATTTATTTTAAATTCCTGTGCCTTTTTATGACTTTTAGAATGATATATAATTATATTATTAAAAAAGATCAAAGGCATGGATCCTTAGAAATAGGTTTTAGCCCTAATTCTATTAGAGTTTTTCCTATTTCCTTTTGCCACAGTAAAGGCGAACGCTTTAAACCATATAAAGCCTTATTTAATTTTAAAGCCCTGCCTTTCTGGCCGTATCCAGGTGGATACTAAATACAAATAGTCTTATCTAGAGAACTATTTAAAAATGCATTATCTATGTAAAATTGTATAAATTTAAGACTAAATACGGCTATTAAGGCTAATAAAATCCTTAATATCTTAGATGCTAGGGTAACTACCCTAGTATTTAAATTAGTTAAAACTTACAGGTCACCTCTAACGCATATTCTAGCTTTAAATTTAGCTAGATATCCTTGGTTATTAATTTTATTTGTAAATACCTATTTTAATAGTAGTATTTGTATATATTTTTATATTTTCTTTTAACACTAATAACCAAGTGTTTTTCAAGTTAATTAAATTAAACTTAGTATTTGCAGCTTGAAAAATTATTCTTAAAGGAGTAATTTAATATTTTATCCAATTTTTTAGTGGGTCTGGTAACTCTTTTAATAGAAATTTTATTATTTTTATATAGAGCTGCTAATAAAGCTTAATAAAATAGTTTATATTTTTTATATGCTGAGTCAGGTGGTGGAGGTTGGTTATATTTTAAACCTGCCAACTTAGTGGTGTCAAAATATTTATTAGAATTATCTTAAATTATATAAGTTTTACAAATCTCATGATTTTAGTTATTATTTTGGTTATTTTGGTTAAAATAATTATTTTAATTAAATCATGTGTTATCGATTAAAACAACAGGTAGAGTTAGGTTAGGCAATATAGGTTAATTACCTAAAGGTTTATTATTTGTTTCGATATTTTCAATATATTAGTCCTAGGATTAAGCTTTTGCACCCTAGGTATAAAAGGAATTCAAGCATAGGCTTTGCATCTATATATTTTAAAATTTAAAATAAATAGTTTTTCAGTCATATATATGCCAGGTTTTTTGGAGAATTTCTTAATTAAGGCTTGTTAATAATTAAAGCTCCTGATTTTTCTGCAAAAGCATTTTGTTCCGGTTGTATTGGGGGTGATTTTATATAAATTATCCCCTTTTTATAGCAATATTCTATAAAGTTATCGCCTAAATTTCGATCTCCATCAGCAAATATTCTTTTGACTTTTATATTAAATTAAATTACTAAATTTATATTTTCGGCGTAAAGTGAGACCTAAATAGTAATTTAGAATTAGGTTATATATATGTAAAATACATTGATTATTATTATAGGCCTAATGTGAATTAGGTCCCAGTGAATAGTTTTAAATGGTAGATCTCTAGCACATATTAGATGTCTCAGTATCTGCCTTTTAAAACTTAATATATTACGTTCCGCAATTTTTATATTTTAAAATTATTATTTAAATTAATAATTTTATATTATTGTCTACTGCATCTTTTAAATAGTTTATAATATTATAATATGGGTGCCCGAGGCGTCTAAAAAATACAGTAGCTTTTTTAAATAAAGGCTTTGCAGAATTTGAAAATTAGTATATTTTCTGCACAGATATTTGGTTAAATATTTAATATGTCAAGGTATCGAGGCATTTCATTATATTGAGGTGTTTTAGGCAATTTAAAATCTTCAAGCTATTTAACTAGTAATATACTATATTAATCTTTTATATGGTATATAGGCAATTTATATTTTTGTAGTACATTCCTTTTCGCGTTAAAATAGAAATCAGGAATATAAACTGTATTATAAAGTTTACATTAAATATCTTTATTAAATGGCTTCGAAGGTTTTATTTAAACTATGCCAAAACCCTTAATTTCTGCGGATATATTGCCGAAATAAATTATTAATATATTTAGTTAAGAATTATTAAATTTGGCTTTTTTGCAAATATAAATATTTAATAAAGTATTAAAAGCCCATATACATATAGATTTTTAATATTTTAATATATTATTATTCGCAGCTATTACAATTTTAATTCAGGATTTTAATTAAATTACTTTGCTTTTAGATTTAACTTTGCTTTTTCTAATAAATTCTTAAATTTTTGGTTTTTGCACGCGATTTCAAATTGTTTTTTAAATTTCAGAATCGATTATTCCATTATTAAATTATTTAAATATTTGCAATTGTTAGCCAAATTAAGTAGCCTGAGCAATATTAAGCAATTCTGTTAATTTTTCCTAATTTTGTTGATTATAAAGTTTCATATAATCATGAAATTATTTAGTAATTTGAAAAAGTACAGGCATTTTTTCGCTATTTTTTTTCTAATAGTTTATCTCGCCATAATGCTGCGAAAAAAGGCAAAATAGTTGAAACTGCCTTTAAAGCTAAATAAAGGTCTACCCTGTTGCTATATTTCACCAATATTCAATTTAACTGCTTTAGAGTAGATATTTTCCTATTGGGAAATCCATGCATTAATCGAGTTGGCGCGATATTTTTGTATTTATAATATTTTTGAATAGTATAAAGTTCCTTGATTTATTAGTATTTTAAGATATTATAAGCTGAATTCTGCCCTATAGTAGCTTACCGATTACTATAGGATAGTAAGTAATGTTTAAATAATAAATAATAATACTAGGATATTACTAAAAATCCTTTATTCTTTATTTTGTTGAGAATCTCGGGGAAGAAGCTATGTCGTGAGGTGCTAGGATAGCGGTGACTGGATAGTATATTGAAACTATCGTGCGATCTAGTAGAGAGAGCATAGACAAACACTTCCTCATGTCTACGTGTCCCTTAGCCCCTGAATGTGATATATCACATCGCTGTGGGACTAGGATATGCGAAGGTGCCTTAGGCATCCTGATTTCCAACATATTTTTAAATTATACTCCCTAAAGGCGTCTCTCCAAAGTTCACTTTTTTCAGGGGTTATGGCTGAGACTAATATAGCCCCAGAATTAATTAATACAGCCTCCGGATATTGGGGCTTTGGTGGAATAGGGAGTTTTAGTTTAATATCAGGATTAATATAATTCCATACCCTTTTGCTTAGGGCAGGAACCCTAATATTGTTAAACCATATAAGCCAATTATCTTGATTGCTTAATATAGTAGTGGCTTTATTGCCAATTAAATCCATATTAAAGTAATATAATTAGTTAAATAATTATATATGTCAAGGGCTGAACCCATAGAACCTACAAGATAGGTTATGTACAAGAAGGAATCGTTGAAGAAGGGAAGAAGGAAGAGGAAAACGAACGGTAAACAAACAAGGTGGGGAGTCACGTGACATGGATCAAGGGCCAATGGGCCAAAGGGGCCAACAGGGATAATAGGAACATTGGCCCGAGAGGTCAAACGGCTCTAGCCCTTTACAATATAAACCAATATATAGATAAATATATAAGCTTATAAGGAAGCTTAATAAATATAACCTAATATAGATAAAATAACTAATATAAATTGTCAGAATATTCAGATATTCTAATTACTTTCTTTAATTAATTAAGAAACAGAAATCTCGGCGGCCCGTTCCGAACTTCCGAAACTATAAGGCACGGATTCTAATACCGAGATTAATTTGGAAGGAGAACTCTAGGATGTTAAAGGTATTAAAGCAGCTCAAACCCTTGCTTGGAATATTGAGGAACAATCATTCTTTAACACTCCTCAAGAATATACCTTCCTAAATAGGAAAATACAAGCCATTCTTTATTATTATATTATATGCCTACTTACTATATCTCATACTTAGTATAACTTATACCCATATACTATTATTCATACTATTATAGAATAGTATTCACAACACATTTCCTCTAAGCTAATTCTAAATAGGAGTAGCCCATGGCTATTCCTATCCTGGGTAGTCTAGTGGTCCACCATCCTCCGACATAAGTAGTTAATATATAGGAGGAATACTTATATTAATATAGTAAAGTCAATGTAAATATATAAATGTATTATAATAACGTATTTCACAACTGAGCGAGCCACATCCCGGATTTCTACTTGTTATATTATTTAAATTTAATCACCAACCATGCCTCCAAAAGCGCGTACAAATTCAAGAGATTTAGCTAAAAAAAAAAAGAGAAAAGGATCTTATTAGCATTGCTGTATCTCCTTTAAAAAAAAAAGGAATTAGTAATATTTGTAAAGATATATTTATAATATCCCCTGCATAACTTTTTAGCACCTAATAAATATCTATACCTGGTAAATATACACGCGAATAGTTATAAAGTAACTTAAAATAATGAATCATTTGTACAATAGATATTATTATATTAATACGGAACTTTTCCCCGGCTATTTTATATATAAAATATGCTAATATTCTACTTTCTGTGTACTACACCTATTTAAATAGTGTAAATTAGGTATATAACTTTAATTAATTACTAGCGTGCTAAATATAGGGCCCTATCCTAAGATTTTCAAAACGTAGTTTATGTACAAATCATTATAATATAATATAAAATTATATTAAAAAAATATTTATAATTTTAATTAAACTAGCTTTGCAATGAGCCTGGTAGCTACTACTAAAGTAGTTACTAGGGATGATGTATATAAAAAGCTGTTTCTTATATATCTAGGTAATTAAAATAGGTTTCATCTATTAAATATATTAATACAAGTGGCCAATGGGCCTTACAACCATGTATTATTTTAAAAGGAAAGGTTTATATAAAAAGTTGGTATTAACAACCTCTACCAGCAGATTAATAATTTAAAGTTAGCAAGTATAGATAAATAATTAATAAAATTAAATTTTATTAGCTTTTAAAATTTTTTTTATTTCTATTATAACTAGCTATACAACTAGACAATATCGCCTGCTGATTTTTAATAGTTATAGAAGTTATTTAACTCCTTAATTTAACGAGATATATAGTAAAAATAATATTATTTCTATTTATATATCTATCTATTTATTATATTTTTTATTACCTTTTAATATTAGGTATTTCGCACTACTAAAGCACGTGTATGGGCGCCTGGTAAAAAATTAGACTTAGCTTGATTTTAATTATAATATAAATAATATTTTGGACGCCTTTTAACGTGTACAGAAATATACAAGCTAGATATTATTAAAAATAGCTTTACAGTAACTGGCCTGGGTTCATTTAATCCTGTGTATTTAAATAGTAAGATATATAGCTAAAAATTTTTCTACCCCCAGGGAGCTTATTAACTAATTTAGTATTTATAAACACTTTATAATACTGTGTGATTTGACAAGTAGATAACTATAATTAAAAATATACTGGAAGAACTAGGCTAAATCTTTTTATTTACTACTTAAGTACAGCTGGACAAGATTGCCAAAAAATATATAATAGCTATAAATTAAATAGCTTTAATACTTAAAAATAATGATTTACAGGCATGAATAAAAAAAAGTGTTAAAAAAAGGACTATATTTAAATAATAACTACTTTAAAAAGACCTTTCTATACAGGAAGGCCAGGAATAAATTTAAAGTAGAAATTAGGTCCAAGAATCTTAAAATACTGTAATCACAGCTAATTTCGTGTGACCGCGGAGACGGTAGATAAGTGAATTGGGAGCCAGACTTGGTATTACCAAGTCTAGTTGACCTTTTTGCAGTGGCGTGGCAATTGGATGTACCCTGTAACCTAGTCTTACCCTTTTCGGACTAAGGAGATTACAATACTATACTAGTAAAGACAAGGCTATCTACTATTAAGTAATATATACAGGCGCCACTAAAGTATTCTGACTATAGTATTCTAGGCTATAAAATTAATAGATATCCTAATTAGTGTAGTAATTAATTTTCATATAAAAATACAGATTTTTTAATCTTTTAAATAGCTTCTATTTCACCGGTCCGGGAGATGTGGCTCGCTCGGTTGTGAAATATATTAATAATATAAGCTTATATATAACTAAGCTTATTCTTTTTATGACTATTTCTCTACTTAGACAGCTTATTAATAAAATAAATAGTATTATAATTTGTTACAGTATTAGCTTATTATTTATTTTATTTTATTTTAATATTGATTTGCCTTATATCTCACGGTGATAAGGGACTAATATATCTATCGGGAGGTTGGCAGTAGGGAAGTAAGATATAGTGAATATTAGTAATATCTTTAATATATTCTTATATTCTTATAATAATAATATATATAGTGGAATAAATAGATTACTCGCTTTTATAGAAATTGCGTTTTTAGGACTTGCTTTTATATTTGCATTTGGTTTCCTTTTTGGTAATTATATTTGTACTGGTATTTGCAGTAGTAGTTAGTGCCTAATAATATATTAGGCTTTTACTTCAACATACCCCCCAAGCTTTTATGGTTTAGACTCTGCAGGAATTGTATAACTTAATATTTATTAAATATCTAATGTAGATTTTTGTTTGAATCACCTGCACAAGCTAATAATTACCTTATAATTTTGTTTTCAACATCAAAATTTCCTTGGTTAAAAGATTAATTATTTAATAATTATCATCACAGAATTTAAAATTTTTGATTTAATTTAAATTCTAGTAACTTGAATAGTTGTTTTTCCAATAATATAAGTATTTAGTTGCATTTAAAATAGCCCATAATTCTGCTTTAGTGGTAGAAGTAGCAATTGTTTTCTGTTTTTTCGCTGCCTAATTAATAGGCATATATAAAGCCTTTAGAGCATTTTTAATCTTTGTATATGCAGCAACGCTGGCTAATATAAATATTAATTTAAATTAAAATGATTGATTTTTGGATATCCTGAATATTATGACTAGATCTATATCTTGAGCTATATTTTAAAAAAATTGCGTGAATTCAGCGCATTTATATTTTAATCTACAGTTTAGTAGAAATCCTGCCAGCATTTATATTAACTTTTTGCAGTGCTGGCCAAGTCTAGAAATTATAGTGGCATATAACCTAATTAAAGTTTTACCTTTTTTTATCCATAATAATCGGAAGTTTTTTAATTTATATAATACTCATAGAGCTTATTCTTTTAACCGAAAGTAAATATAAAGTCTTATCTAGAGCACTATATTAGATAGGCATTACTATATATCCTATTGTAAAATCAAGAATTTATAGTTTGAGACGTTTAAAAAGTATAATAGATATAAAAGGCTTTAGCCAGCATCATGGAGTATTTATTTTTGTTCAATATTTATATTTCTTTTAATAATATAAATTTTGGTTTACTCTATTGAGAAATAAAAAGGTTAATAAAAAAGCTTACTTTAAGTAATACTTTATAGTAAAAACAATATGATATATTCAATAAATTAGGGGTATTGTTTTGAATAATTATAATGTAAATGTCTACTATATATACAGTAAAATCAGTGATTTTAAAAAAATTAATTAGGACTTGGTTTAAATTTAAATTTTAGAATAAAAGTAGCTAGGGTCATTTCCCGATGGCTAATAAAGCTTGTTTTAGTATTAATTGTTGTCTATGTTTATTAATTATCATTAACTAAAAAGGCTTGGTAAAATAATACAATTAAATGTTAAAACTACGAATTCAAACATTAGTGGCATATAAAGATATTTTTTAACTAATAAATTATAGTTATTATAAATCCAATATAAACAAAAATCTTAACTATATATAGCCGCTTAAAAGTATAATTTTTATATTTAACTTGCTGGTTAAAGTAATATTAACTTTAAAGCCTAAAGCTAAATTAAATATCTAGTTTTCGAGAAGTAGCATTTTATTGTATAATGTATTTATTTAAATCACAACCGAGCGAGCCACACATTATTATATAAAAACCAAATACTATACTAAGAATATTTATTCATTTTATGATCTAGAATACTATAGCTAGAATACTTCAGTGGTGCCTGTATGTATTGCTTAATAGTAAATAAAGGCCTCTACTAGTATAGTATTTTAAATACTAAAGCTATTTATAGTTATTGTATATATTTTAGCAATCTTGTCCAGCCGTACTTTAGTAGATAAAAAAAAAAGTCTGGTTTCTCTAGTATTTTTTTTTTTTTTTTAATTTATAGCTATCTATTTGTTAAATCGCATAGTATTATAAGGTATTTGGATACTAAATTAGTTAATTAGCTACTTAGAAGTATAATCTATATATTAAGCTATTTAAATACACAGGATTAAATAGAACCTGACCAGTTGCTGTAAAGCCATATTTAATATCTAGCTTGTATATCTTTATACACGCTTGCTGAAAGGCTTCTAAAAAGTTATTTTTACTAATATAATTAAAACTAAGCTAAGCCTAATTTTTTACCAGGCGCCCATGCACGTGCTTTAGTAATGCGAAATACCTAATATAAAAGGTAATAAAAAATAGAATAAATAGATAGATATATAAATAGAAATAATATTATTTTTACTATATATCTCGTTAAATTAAGGAGTTAAATAACTTCTATAACTATTAAAAATCAGCAGGCGATATTGTCTAGTTGTATAGCTAGTTATAATAGAAATAAAAACCTTTTAAAGCTAGTATAATTTAATTTTATTAGTTATTTATCTATCCTTGCTAACTTTAAATTACTAATCTGCTAGTAGACGTTGTTAGTACCGACTTTTTATATAAACCTTTCCTTTAAAAATAATACATGTTGGTAAGGCTGTAAAACACGCAAGCTCAGAGGAAGAACATAGTCAATTTCATTGATTAGTGTGAGGTTGCAGATGGAAGGTGGACAAGGTCAAACGCTCGAAGTATAAACAAACGATATAGGGTGACTACTAAAAACTACTTACACAGTTCTAACCCGTACGAGCGTGCAACATATGGGGGGTTTTTAGAAAGATAAGATTGTTCTTAACCACTATAAACTAGATATATAATTAAAAAAACATATTAAATAAAAGATATAAAATAATTTAGCATGTGTTCTTAAACTTTTTAATAAGCTTGTTAGTAGCTATACTATCTAACTAGATTTATTAATTATCCTCTAAACTATATCCGCGCCAGTGTACTAAATACTTAGTAAATAGTATTACTTTTTAACCTTTTTTAACAGTGTGCTTATCTAGGATGCTTTTTATTTTATAATAATCTATTTATTCCGGGAAACATTTATTAGACACTGGTGGTGGCTTCGGCAGGGTCCTTCTAAATAGATCACTAGTTCTCGCGGGCTTAAGTTGTGTAACTAAAACTACTGGATAAATTTTTTATTTTAAAAATAATTTTAATTAATAGGATAAACATCTAATGGCCTTTTTAACCTTATAGGGCCCTGAGTATCTCTGCGACAATTTCCCTAGCTATTTTAATAAAAAAATAAAATATTCTTTCTGTAGCCAGAGTAATACTTTATCGCCAGGCTTAAAAATAGGGGGGTTTTTATAATTCTGGTTATAAAATTTTTTTATTCTTAACAAGGTAAAAGCTAAAGCTTTTTTAGTATTAATTTAATATAAGAACTCCTGCGTGATTTTTTTAATATACCCCTTTAAAATATTTTATAGTCAACGCAACTCTAGGCCGAATATTAATTAATACAGGAAGGCTTTAGTAGAGGTGTTTGGAGACATATTTATAGTTAATATAAATAAAGGTATAAAGTCTTTTTAATCTATATTTAGGTTTTTTATTAATTAATATCAAAACATGATCTTAAGTATTTAGATAAGCCTTTTAGTTTATCTATTTGTTTGGGGATAGTATATAGTAAAATAAAACTATTTAGCTCCCATAGCCACAAACATGCCCTTCCAGAACGAGCTTATAAATCTAGAATTATACTCGGTAATTATGCGCTTTGGAAAACCCTAGTTATATTCTTACAGGTAATTAATTAAAGCTATTCCCCACTCGCGAGCCGACTAAGTGGATTTCCTGGGAATTAAACTAATACACTTTGTAAACTTGTTAATAATAACAAGTAACTGATTGTTTGATAATAAAGATAAAAGTAGATTAATAATAAAGTCTATAGTTATAGTGTGGAATAGCTCCAGAGGCATGTAAATTAGCTATAAAGCTTTATAAAAATAATAGTACTTAAGTTTATTTAGCTAGTATAAGCAGTGGTTAATATACTGCTTTTTAGAAAATATCTACCTTGGTAGATAGTGAAACTATTTAAACAAGGAAGGTATTTATTAAGGCCCTGATAATTTTTTAATTATAAATTATTTAAAAAAACACCTTTAACCAAGGGCCTTGGCAGATATAACCACTATTTATCGCCAGGCTAATGCTTTATAAATAACAAGTCTTTGTTTAATTAATATAGGATAACCTCCGTGGCGCTTGGGTGTTTTTAGATAGCTAATAATCTTAGTAGCCTAAGAATTATTAGAATAAGCACGTTGCAATTACTGCTTAAAAACTTAGATATTTTAACTGTTAAAATAAAAAAGTAAGCTAAATCGAGATTAATATCCAAACTAGTAGGTTTTAAGCTGGTAAATATAACAAGGCATCTGCTATAGTGTTTGTCTTCCCTGGTTAATAAATAACCTTTAACTTAAATTACTAAATATAGTTGCTCGCCCTTACAAGCTATAAATTTAGATAATTTGTAGAGGTAGTTATTACTAATAAGCTTTTAGGTTACCAGACTAATAGTCGAGGCGTGGTTAGTATAAATAACTAGGGTTAACTTAAATAATTTAATTATATAATATATTTTTCGTAATACCCAGACAAGGCAAGATACCTCTAGTTTAGTTAGCTAATATTATGTTTTAGCAGGACTTAAAAAGTAACTTAGAAATATAATTAGCTTAACTAATATTCTTAGAGATAGTAACTATAGTTTAAAATATTTTTTCTTAATATAGTAAACTATAGCTCCATGTCCTTTAGTAAAAAAAGTCCAGATTAATATAAAGGCATCTCTCAGGGGCAAAGTAATAAAGAAATAGTAGATTTTAGCTAATAAAATAGTCCTGCAAATACTTAAAAACAGTTAATTCCTTTTTAGTTAGCTTAAATAAAGATTGCATAGTATATGCCTTTTAACTGCTTAAATTTTTTTTAAAAGCTTTTTTTTTTTTTTTTTTTAATAATAAGGTCTTCTATTCTTGTAATAGTTAAGTAATAAAGGCGTATTAAGGAATATACTGTCTAAACCAGCTAGTAAAACCAAGATAGTGTTTAAGCTTTAACAAGGTTTTTAAAAATATAAGCTGCTCAAAAATAGCTTTAATCTTATTTTTAGGTATAAAAAGACTAAAGGTATTTACTCTCTAGCCTAGTAGCTTTATACTTAGGAAGCCTATAAAGGCTTTAGCGGGCTCTAGCTTTATATTTAAATTCTCGAAGCAAGTAAAAACAGAGTCTAGATAATTTTTATATTTTTTAAATATTTTAAATATTATTACTATATTATCTACATACGCCTTGGTATAGGGCATATTTTTTAGAATACTATTTATTTACTGCTGGACATAGGGCACTAAATTAATAAACCCTATTATTACAACTTGGAAAATTTTTTATTTTTTATATAAAACAATAGCTAAATAGTTTGCATGCTTTTACTTTACAGGCTATTAATAAAAAAATTTTGCTATATTTATAATAAAAATAAAGAAACAACTATATACTAATACAAGAATTTTTTTTTAGCTAGGTAATAAATATAAATCTAGTTTTATTTTTTTATTTACCCTGCGGAGGTTAATAATAACTTGTTCCTTGGTTTTAAAGGTATTCCGCTCCTTATTCCAGACCAGTTGGTAAATAATAAAAATAAAATACCCTAAAGAAGTATAACTAATTGCTTTAATTAGCTTGCTATAAAATTTTAGTAGGTTAAAGGTTTTATTAATAATTTTTTTATCTTGCAGTTTTATATAGTACACCCTAGTTTTTAATATATGCTTTTACTAATCTTCTTATAATAGTACCTTTATTTATTATTCTTTAGGAATATTAATAATTCCTATATTAGATCTATTAGGCAGGGCTTATATATTATACTTTTTAATAATATACTTTAGGCTTAAAGTATTTTAGTAAATAATAACTTTGCTTAATAAAACAACAATCTTATTGGGCTTTTTTTTAACCGGGATAGTAAAAAATACAGAGGCTTGTAAAGTATATATAAATAATTTTTTAATATACTAATAGTAAGTAAAGCTTAGTTTAGCTTGTTATATAGTGCAATTTTCTAATTACTTAATAAAATAGCTAGCGTCCTTATTAATTAGTGGGGCCGTGGAAGTAAATAGGTCCTTGGGAAGATTACCTATAGCTTAATATACTGTGGAAAAGTTATTTATGTTTAAAACAGTTTCTATTTAAAAACACTAAGGAATAACAACTAATTTATTAGTGTTATTCTGGACCTTAATAAATAAAAAGCTGTAATTTATTAAATAAGTAGTAATAATAAGCAAAGCACTTTTTAAAAGTTTAAAATAGTAATTATAATTATTACACAGCTCCGAGTTTATTATAACTAGAATCTTACCTTCTAATCTTAAAGGTATTATAGTTTAACTAACTATATATACAGGAAGATTTAAGTAGTGTACTAGTTTAGCCTTGCAAGAAATTAAAAACTTAAAGCTGTTGCATGAAAATATAAAGGCAGTCTGCTTTTTAAAATTTAAGATAAATCCTTTAGGGAATAAGATATTGTCGGAGGAAGGCGGTAGGGAAAGTAAGGTATAATAAATATTAGTAATATCTCTAATAGATTCTTATATTCTTATAATAATAATATATTGAAGAATGAATGGATTGAATTGCTTGTCTCCTAATCATAAAAATTGCTTCCAAAGACCTGCTTTTATATTCGCATTTTGGTTTCCTTTTGGGTAATTAAATCTGTATTGAAGTTCAGGTAAGACTTGCTTTAAAATCAACAGAGTCATATAGCCAATCAATTTCTCATAGAATCTTATAGAAATAGATTGAAATATTTTATAGTTTTCTGTGACTCATAAATTATGACTCATAATTTTTCCATGGTTTTGCTGATATTTTGCAGTAGTAATTGGTGCCTGATATATTAGGCTCCTGTTTCCAACAGATATCCATGCCGACAAGCAATTTAGCGTGAATACTGGGAACTAATTAAGTATATATAATAATCTTGGCAAACAAGGCCCTAATATTTTTATTCTTAAACTTAGAATTAACCAATCTAGGAAAATATATTATAAAAATAATTATTTTCCTTAATTAATACTTTATAATGCTAATACTAGTAATAGTAATTAAAAGCCCTGTATTTTTAATAACTATATTTTTAATAGTTCTTGCAAAGGCTTTATTAATAATAGTAAAGGAGCACCCCGAATTAAGGCAAATTTCCTTAAGATTTTTAATAGTATTTAGGCCAGCCTTTATAGTAGTACAATACTAATGCCAAATATTAAGGTAATCCTTTAGTAAAAAGGCTTGATTCCTATTTAATTTAATAATTTTAACTAAATGGGCTTTAGCTATAGGCACTAAATAGTTGGGGTTAATATTCTCTTAATAATTAATCTCGCGAAGGTGAGTGTGTAGTTTGTTATTTAATAGGAAAATAAAATTATAAAAGTTATATAATATTACCACTTTATTATTACTCCTAAAAGTGGTAGCGGGTAAATTACTTAGAGTTTTATTTAATAATACTTCGGCAAATAATATATATATATTATAGGTATTAAATAACTTATTATAAAATTTACTATACTAATAATTATCCCTGTAGAAGGCATTATTATAACTATTATTAAAAGGATTGTTGCTATCTGCCCAGGTACTTGGTTAGGTAATTAGTCAGGCAATTAGTTACTCGCGGTTGCCTATATTAGCAATATTTACTTACTTATTACTTTGTTAGGAATCTCCCCTTTTAGATCCCCAGAGGTCTTAGCGCTATAGGCATGTTATATAAGGTTTTTACTATTAGTTTTAGTTTTATAGCTAATAAACTAATTAAAGGTGGACTTGGAAATTATATAAACCATAATTATTATTATAACGTTATAGTTGCAGGATTGCTGGCTTATTAGCTATTTCAGCTCGTCTTTCTAACCGAACAGGCAGTTGTTCTCTAGTTTAGGGCTATTAAGCTTAACTAAACTGTTAGGATACTAATACATGTTCCAATTGTATTTATTATAATTATATAGTGGCCAAGCGGACAGGAATCTCTAGTAGGCTTAAGGGTAAAAAGGGTATAGTTTTTTACTAACTAGTAAAAAAAAACTAGCTTATAGTATAAATAATCTAAATAAGGTATTAGTATCTAGTCCTTAGTAATTATTTTTTTAAAAGGGTCTTTGGTTATAATAGGCCTAATTAGGATTAATTTTACTATATAATTAGGCCTTGGGGTTATTTCCTTTATAAAAGGCAAGGTTATACTAAAAAAATTGCTATTACTCTAGTTTTTACAGGAACTTGGTTTTAATTATCTTAGGTTAAGATTAGGAAATATATTATTAAAAAACAGGATTAAGTATATTCCACACTATAGTAATTTATTAAAAGGGCTGGTAAATTTTAGCTACTTAGGCTAAGTATATAACTTTTTTAGCGAATACTTGTAAAGTTTTTTCGGTAGAAATATTAGTATAGGTATATTAAAGGGCCTGTATTTTTATAAAAGCTTTTAGTAAATTAGGTTTAAACTATTTAGCTAAATAATATAACTATCCGCGCCTGTTACCACTACTATTCCTATTTTAATTAATAAAAGGTAGAGTACGCAAAGCGTCCTTTTCTAGTTTAGTTAATTTAAAAGTAAACTAGGCAAGAGCTGCTCTGCAGAGGCAAGCTTGCAGGTTAGCTTAAACTATTTTTTTCCCTTTAAAAATAATAATATTTTTAATACAGTTAACAAACATATTAATATCCTTATAATAAATATAATTATTAACCTGTTTAATAGCCATATTTTTTTTAAGATCTAGCTAGAAGTAGCCTATTTCCTTTATTTTCCAGGGGCTGCTATTATTTAATCTATTTCTATTTTAACTAGGCAGTCTGGCTGGACCAGGAGCACTAGGAGGTCCAGGAGGTCCAGGAGGCGGCTGTTATTTTTTATAAGTTTTAAGTTACTTTAACTAACTATTTATTTATTAAACAAATGCCTAAGTTGCTTGTATGGTAGCTAATATCTAAGTAAAAACATCTTAACCAACTAGAGGCAGGGTGTTTAAAACAGGTTAATAACTAAGGTTTAATAAAAAAAATATTTTAACTATTTTCTAGTAAGCCAACACAGGTATTAGATTATAAAAATTATTTAAAAAAATACTTCTAGCTTGTGTTTTTATTTACTTTATTAACCTAACTATTATAAGATTAGGAACAGGGATAACCTTATCTCTTGGTTTAATAAAAGGGAAAAGCTTTTTAAAAATAGCTAAGGCAGCTAAAAAAACACTTCTAGTTTTTATTTAAAAATATAACTGTTCGCTTGGGAAAGGTGGTTCTAGGTTCGAGATTATCTAAGTTTAGATTACTAAGGTAAGGATTATCGTCCAGGGATAATATCAGTTAATATAGGTTAGATTTAGCCAGTTAGTTACTCCTTAACTTATAAATAGTTAGTTAGGGTATAAACTCGCAACTGCTTAATAAATAGTAAAATAATTAATATCCAGTTAGGTATAATCCTGCTATGCAGCGATTTAGTGGTAGAGGTAATATAGTAAGATGTAAATAATATTAGGATCTAGCTCTAAGCAAAGTAAAAAATATTAAGGTTAATAAAAAAGCAATTTAATAGCAAGCTTTGTAATCTACAGCTCTCGCCGCGATGGCATAAGGATAGCACGGGATTCTTGCTTAGAGCAAGGAAAACAAGGTAGATAAAATAGCAATAAAGTAAATAAAGTAGTAATAAAAATAATATAAAAATAGCTATAAATAATAAAATAAAGCAACCGCAGAAAGCAACTAAATAAATATAATATATTAAACCATTTAAATAGCTTAGTAGTTAAATATCTAAAGGATAAATAGAATATAAGGACATGCTACTAACTGTAAAACATGCAAGCTTAGAGAAAGAACATAATTAATTTTATTAATTAGTATAAGGTTGCAGATGGAAGGTGGACAAGGTTAAACACTTGAAGTATAAACGAACGATGTAGGGTGACCGCTGAGAACCACTTACGCAGTTCCAACCCGTACGAGCGTGCAACAAAGGCCCAACCATTTGTATTAATATATTTAATAGATGAAACCTATTTTTAATTACCTAGATATATAAGAAACAGCTTTTTATATATATTATCCCTAGTATCTAACTTTAGCAGTAGCTACAGTTGCGCCATTTAGTTTGAATAATTCGGTTGCCCCGCAACAACCATGGTTCACCCCTCCATATGAAAATATATGTCTTGCAACACAAAAGGGATTAATCATATTGATCTGAATGCTGTATATGCTAAATAAATGGTAAAAAATCATAAAAATATGCAAAAAAATCTGAAAAATTGCCTAGTATTTTGTATACCATCCTTTTGCCTCTAGGACCGCCTCAACTCTGTTTCATACTCCTTCGCAAAGAATCTTGAATATCTTGACTAATAAAGCTCCATGATTGCTCCAACGCCTCCCATAAAATCTCCTCCTTCTCATTTGATCCCTTGCAGTTTGGTCTATGTTATAGACACCTTCTTTTAGTGGAAACCACATGTGTTCAATAGGGTTTAGATCGGGCGAATATGGTGGCCATTCCATGCAGGAAATTCCATTATCTTGCAACCATTTAGTAACCTTTTTGGCAGAATGAATGGGAGCATTATCATGCATAAAGACAAGGCCTGGTTCCAAAATAGTAGGCAGCATTTCCTCCAACAGAGCTATATATATAAGACTTTGCAGAATAGCCCTGCTTCTTAGTCTCAAAGTCACGCTCCAAACGCACAAGATCACTGCGATTTTTGCCCCAAATAGCGGCCCAGACCATTACACGGACAGCCTTGCCCTTTTTATATGGCTGAATATACTCTCTTTTCCACTTTTCACTATGCAGGTTAAGCCGAAACACATATTGGTGGCGCTTGCCAGATCCAAGTTCAACCGAGCACTCATCTGACCATATAATCTTGTCCCAATCACTGTCCGTAAAATCTTTATATTTTAAAGCCCAGTTCAACCGTAGCTTATCTACATCCTCTGTTACTTTCGGACGCTTTTGAGCACGCCATTTGCCATATCCAGTGTCATGAAGTATGCTGTATAGTGTGGAGCGAGAAACTGCCAAATGAAGTGATTTTCGATCTCAGCGTAGGTAATAAAGGGATTTTTTTTTGACTATTTGAATAAGCGCACGTCTATCTCTCTCTGTGTAGACTTTTGGACGTCCCGAGCGTGGTTGGGCTTTGAAATCTTGTCTTGAAGATGCTCGCTTTAGCGTGGTATAGATAGTTTGGAGGGGTCGTTTCAAAAGCCTTGCAATTTCAGTGGGTTTTTTGCCGCCTTCGTAAAGTCCCTGTATATAGGCTCGCTCAGTTGGGTCCAGCTGTCGATTACGCTCAATATTAGCATTTAAAGGACTTAAAGGAGTCCTTTTTGGGGTCATGGTTGGTGTTTGAAAAGATGAGGTTTTTTGACGCGTTGGTTGACGCGACCCGGTGCTAGCGCGATTATTCAAACTAAATGGCGCAACTGTACTAGGCCCATTGCAAAGCTAGTTTAATTAAAATTATAAATAATTAAACCACTCAAAGGGCTTAGGATCCTTATATTTAGCACACTGGTAATTATACTATTAAAAATATCTTGATTTAATTATTATACTGCATAATATAATTATATACCCAATTTACACTAACCATTTAAATAGGTGTAGTACCACGGTTGGAAAGCAGAATATTAGCTATTTCTTGTATATAAAATAAAATAGCCAGGGAGAAGCTCTATATTAATCTAGTAATTAGATTTATTATACAAGTGATTCCTTTTTATTTTAAGTTGTAACTATTCGCGTGTATATTTACCCGGTATAGATATTTATTTAGTGTTAAAAAATTATATAGGGGATATTATAAGCACATGCAGCTTCACGATATTGCTAATTTCATTTCTTTAGTATATTTTATTAACTAGAAAGAATAAGTGCTGAAGCGTAGAAGGTATAGTTATTTATATAATAGTAATATTTACACGTATTAAATCTAACAACAATGCTCCTTATAAGATAAATATTAATTTATTATATAATGTAGTGGACGAATTCGGGGGATTGGCACGTGACATTTGTATGGATAGCTATTATCTTGTCCTCGTTCGAAGAGGTAAATTAGGTAATAGACAATCAACAACCTTTCTCACAGACCACGGGACAAAGTTGCGTAGAAGGAATGTTGCCTTCTCTTTCTTTGGTTGCCAGGAACTTGCGGGCTCGGGGCCCACAACTTCTGAACTGTCTAAAAGTGTCTCCTTGACCTACTCTTTCGGAGTTCTACCATTTCCCTCTCATTCAATAATATTAGTTATACTGATAAAAAACTTATAGATAATTTTTTTTTTAAGTTTACAAAGGTCCTCCTTGGTATGGGTCTCATTTAATTCCGGGAAAGAATCCAAGGATATTAAACGTAAAAAAGCAGCGGGATAAATAATTATTCTTTAGTATTCTTAAAGAGCGTACCCTCCCAATTTTCTGTTATACTATATATCTTTTATATCCCCCCCCCCAAATTTTAACTTATCTCTCTATACTATTATTATTATATTATACTATTATCGAATAGTACTCACAACCTATATCCTCTAAGCTAACTATAAACAGACATAGCTTTTAGCTATTTATATTCTCGTTATAGTGGCCCTTTATCCTCCGATAAGTAGAAAACTATAGTAGAGATAGGTAGTATATTACTGTTTATCTGACCTAAAAAAATTATAGCAATGCTTACGCGTAAGTTGTTAATTATAATAAATAATATACTTTACTACTTAATAGCGAGGGTATTTTTTTTAAATAAAGATTATATATAGTCTAACATACCGATGAATCTTTTGTATTGGTTATATTATTAATTTAGTTTTACAAGCCTTTTTATTTTAAAATATTAAAAAGCCTCGCTTATATAATAAAAAAGTCATGGTTAACTAAACAACTACAATGTAACTGGCAAGGAAGCACCGCTTGAAAGTATATACCGTTATATTTTATATAGAGTAGCACTTTTTAGGACCAATATATTAATAGTAAAGCATCTAGAGGGCAAAAACTTTAATACGTAATATAATATGTAAATATTAAGCAGAGAGATTATAATGGTAGATACTTCGCAGATAATGTAAATTACACTTGTATTTTTTATTTTTTTTAGTTGCCATGGTATTTAAACCCAAGAAGACTATTAACAACGTGAAAATATAGACACCATTTTAAATTCCATTTACATATATATTATACTATCTATATATAACTTATAGCCAAAAAAAAAAATAAATATTAAATAATAAAAAAATTGCTACCTTTACAAGTTATAAATAATTAATTTCAACAATCTAGCTCAGTAACCTAGACGTATATAACATAGGGCTAAACACCAACAATGAGGCATCATCCTAGGGGGTAAAAAAATGAAATTTTTAAAACGAAATACGTTGGATAATCGAGCAATTTAATTTACATTTTATTCACTCTATCATCGAGAAGTAAATATTAATATGTTATATAATTATTTACTAGTTACTACTGCAAAATATTAACAGAACTATGGAAAAATTATGAGTTATAATTATAATCTGCTATGGGATTTGATAATAAATTGATTGGCTACATAACTATATTAAATTTAAAGCAAGTCTAACCTGAACCTGAATACAGATCTAATTACCCAAAAAGGCAACTAAAATACAAATATAAAAACAGTTCATTAGACTCAATTTCTATGATAATAATAAGACGAGCAATTTAATCTATTTATTCTTCTATACATTATTACCATATTAATGAAACTCTTAAGAATATATTAAAATTATTACTAATGTTTACTATATTTTACTTCACCAGCATGTATATATATTATAATTTTTTAGCATTTATACCATATAATACAGTGTTATTTTAAATACAACTATATCTAAAACCAGGGGTTTGATAGAGAATCAAAAATATGAGGTCTTAGTATCTGTGAGATGAATAGGTAGATTGATTGGTTAGCTAGGTAAGATAGTAAAGAAAATATTACTATATTTTATTTAAGATGTTTAAAAATACAGTTATAAGGTCATAACAATATGTTAACGCGTTATTAAGATAATACTGTAGGTGTACGCAGCCTATGGATAAAAATTCAGGACCCGAACATGGCCGATTCCCGGCCTATCCTTGAGAACCTGTTTATGTACTATATATGATAAATTTAAATATTACAATACTAAGTCTTTACATAAAATTTATACAAGTGCTCAGGCCCGGGGTGGTATTACTCTATTGCTGACGGAGGAAAGTGGACCACTAGACTAACCAGAATAGGAATAGCCATGGGCTATACCTATTTAGATTTAGCCTAGGGGAAAAAGGTTGAAAATACTATTCTATAATAGTATTATATAATATTGATAGTGTGGAGGGATGAGTTATATTTAAATAAGTATAAAATATAATTAATATATAATATAATAGGGAACAATTTGTGCTTTCCTATTTAGGAAGGTAGATATTGAAAGATTATTAAAGAATAATTGTCCATTTTTTCGTTGAAGGGGGGTTTTGGTTGCTTTTATATTAGACCTCGGATATTTCTTGGTAAAAACTTGGAGATATTTCGTTGAAGTATCGGCTAAAATTCGGCTCAAGTTCGGTTTTAATTCGGTGCTTGATTTTTAATTTAAGTTGCTTGCATTTTTTGAATATTTTGTTTGCTTAATTAATGCATGGATTAGTAGCCTCGTTTATTAAGGAGTTTCCTAATTAGGTAATTAGAATATTAAGTAATATCTTAATATTCTGACAATTGCGATAAATAATAAAACTAAGGAAGTTTTCTTAGGGGCATGTTGTATAATTACACACAGGAAAAGGCACAGCTATTGGCTAAAAATATTAAAATAAAATATCTAAATCACTAGCAAAGGAGCGGTATTTTGGAGGAGAAACTTTAAGGGTTGGCTAGTTAGGTTAAATCTATGTAAAAAATATATGCACTCAATATAATGCCAAGAAATTGTTTTGAATAATTTAAATAATTCGAATATTTATCCCTCAGCAAGTGCGGTGTGCCTGTAGCATCTCTATCAAGGGCCATACTTATAGAACTGTTGATGTAACCAGTAAGCGAGCGTTCCACGTAAGTGAATGTTCCAGCTCTGTACATCCCACATAAAAAGGGCAGGCCAGCTTTAAACTAGATATCTTACAACTCCGGAAAAGCTGTAGCTTTGTTATCAGTATTGTTTTAGTATAGTAATATGGTCGTAATTGCCATATTTTTGGGTATTTTATTAATTGCTAGTACAAAAGCCTAAATCTTATAAAAAAACCAATAAAATTTATAATAACTTAGAAACGGGGCATATACTACGACCAATAATATATTAAGAAATAAATATTTATTGCTGTTGGAATATTCAAGCTATGAAAAGGACCGTTCCTACATAGGATATATCACGGGTTAAACCTAATATGAGCTTTGCTACTATATAGGGCGCTAGATGCAACTGATCTTTAATTAGTTATCTTGTACCTTTTATATGGGCAAGTGATTTTATATTTTTACAAGCTCAGAGACAACGAAACTATTACATAGTGGAATACCTGCCTACATAGATTGCTTGCTTACCAGTTATATTACTTTCCTGCACCTTAATTTTTTTTTTATATTTGGATATTCTACTTGTAGCTACTCAGTATATTCTATAATAAAGATAAGATTGGATTAACAGACTGGGGTATAATATAATATTAAATATCCTTGCGGTAAGTTTTTACTAAAATAACAAGCCTTAAATCCCAACTATAACAAATAGGCTACTGGTTAAAATGCTATTAACTATTGTATATTAAGTTTATCCCTTTTTTCCTATACGTTTCCTGATTAACATTACCTCGAACTTTTAACGCTTTTCCTGGCTATATATACCACATGATAGGGCATTTACGACTTTTAAATTAATTTCTTGTCCCTAATTCATAGGTGGCTGTGTGCCCTTGACTTCTAGTTTATTAAATTCTCTAAATGATTAGTCCTATATCTTTTAATACTAAAATATAAATTTAAATGCCGAAAATAATAATATTTTTATATTTCATTTCTCTTATCTATTATCCTACGTATTTTATGCGAAAATGCATGCTAGTAAAATCATTTAGACCTGTAAATTAAATTTTAATTAAAGTAATCTTTTATAAATAGTCTTCTCCCTCCCTATTAACTAAAGGCTGACTTTCTAATTCTAAAATTTTACTAGCTAACTGCCTAAATTTAATACTCTGCTATTTTTATTTAAGGCAAAATTATATATTAGCAGCCTGACTACTCATTGGTTTACTTTATTTAACTGTATTATATTACGTAAACATTAATAGATATATCCGTCATGGTCTAGATTTTAATAATTAAATATGCACGGTCCTAAAAACTATAACGGTATTCTTAACCAACCGCCCCGCGTGCACAATAAAGTGTAGAAGGCAGAGGATTAGCTACTTAAATTAAAATAAGGATTTTGACTTAATCACGGCCTACATCGCAAAATTAAGTTAATTTTATATAAAGTTTAAAGTTCCGACTGAATATTACTAGAATTATAATATTCTACAGGAGTCTAGATTTAACTTTATATAAATTTATTAAGTTAACAACTTACCTTTTTTTGTACCTATATTGGTTTTATTCTAACACCTGCTAGTTAATTATTTAAAATAAACTTTACTACCTACTGCCTTGTACAGATTTATAAAATATAGTACTGTAGATCTAAAAATTATTTATATAATTAATTAATAAAAGTAAAATAGGCAATAATAAAACTACTAGAGCTTAAGGTATTGGAGGATAGGAATTTTAAATGGTGTCTTTTAATTTGCTGTTTTATATATTAATTACTACTATAAATTCAGTCTACGGAAAGGCCATTTCTGGGAGATGAAGTAATATTATTCCGTACACTTTAATTCCCTTATAATCTTTTGCAGCTCTAGTATATTTGATAACAGCGATGCGATTGGATTACTAGACTAGGATATAACACAGAAAAAGCTTACAAACTGCTTTTTCTAAATAGAGATTTTACTAATACATTAGTATATTATTCAAAAAACAATATAAAAGTAGCTGCTGAAAGAAGTTAATAGTATACAAGGTAATTAATATGACCCAAAAAAAAAATGTAAAGTTTTTATAAAACAAATTATAGATAGGCATGTATTAATAATAGTATTGGTATTCCCTATAGTAAATATACGTATATATATTAAGTAGCTTTAAGCCTTAGTCTGGGAAAAAAAATAGGGGGGGGGGAATATACTATGAATTTAAAATAATTCGGATAGGGCTATTATTAAATGAACAGAGAGGCCTCTAGGACACTAATAAAGACATGTTACAATATGTATGTGACTGCCATGTTAAAAGAGCTACCTAAAAAGCACAGGTAAAAACTGTAATATTTAGTATTAAAGGGCTTGTTAGGGTAATATTTTTAATAAAAATAAATGGGCCAATATTCCAAAAAATCAAAAATTTTTAAAACGCTTTCTACCTACGTAAAAAAAGGAATTTTTACAAAGCTCTGTTATAAAGGGCTGGAGAGAGCCATGTTTAATTAACCTCTAGGGCTAATTAACCTTTAGTGAGCGATTTGAATAAAATAATTAATAATATACTATCTAAGTATACCAAATAAAATTTAATAGTATAGTGTTAAAACTTGCTTGGTATATAGTAATAAGCTAGAAAATATTAATAGCCACTAATAGAAGCTAAACCTGGTTAAGAAGGCTGTTAGATATTTATTCCTTAATAAAATTTAAAGCCTATAAAGTACAGTTATTAATAATATTAAGTATAATAAACTAGTATATTTTATTATTTAAAAAAACAGGTAGCGATCCTTTTTTATAGTTATATTTAGTTTTTAAAACATAGTTATTTTACTAATTTTTAGTTAAAATTTAACATATAGTAAAAAAATTACTAACCACTATAAATTATTTAATAATTCTAAAAAGTTTTCCTAAAAACTAGTAGTTTATTACAGGACATAAAATATATTATAAAACAGTTTATATAGGGGTTTATAGTCTTCTTATTTTTATTTCTACTTATTTTTTAAATTTTATTAACTTAAACTCCCTAATAATGTGGAATTTCTAGGCTTTTTTATAATTAAATATTATACAAAATTGGTAGTAGTAAGTACACAAGTAGATTTAGGTTTATATATATCTTAGTATATGTGATTTTCTAATGTTTTTTAAGCTTATTATAAAAACCTGTATACTTTTTTTTTGGCTTATATATTAAAAATATCTCCGCTAATAAGGGTTATACCAGCCTAGAGTCGGTGCTAATACGCGGGAAGGAGATAAATATACCTATATTTTTTATAATTATTATTTAATTCACACCTACTGTTGGTGTTTGCTTTAAATTAGTGTTTAACTAATAATTTATTTATATTATTATTAATAAAATAGCCACTGCAGCCTATTATAGTATTAATTATAGTTATTTATTTTATTAGTAATATACCTGGCTACAATTTTTTAATATTTATTTACCTACTGTCATTCTAATTACCTAATTAAGGAATTATTTAATTGGAAAATTACTTAATTAGGAAATAGAAATCTTGGTGGCCTGTTCTAAACTTCTGAAACTATATAGCACAGATTCTAATCCCAAGATTAATTTGGAAAACACCAGGATGTTATAAAGGTATAAAAGTAGCTTAAACCCCCGCTTGGAATATAGATAAACAATTATTTTTTAATACTTCTTAAGAATATACCTTTCTAAATAGGAAAGTATAAGCTATTTTTTGTTATTATATTATATACCTATTATATATTTTATACTTATTTAATATAACTTATCCCCATATACCATTATTCTTTTATTATACTATTATAGAATAGTATTCACAACCTATTTCCTCCAAGCTAATTCTAATTTTAGTCTAGTAGTCCACTATTCTTTAATACCTACTATATCAGCCTGTTATATTTACTATATCTGCTGTGTCTGTTGTACTTGCTGTATTTATATTATATTTATAGTATATAGTTTCTCCCGTGCCTGTTATATTTAATATATCTAATTAAAAAAAGTTAAAGGGTGTGCACCTATGTAAAAATATATTTAAATCTTATAGTTATCTACAAACTATTAAAATTTTATTATATTTAGACTAAATTTGGAAACATGGAGGTTTAAAAACCAAATTTATAGTAATAGGTATTGCCAAGCATTACTATTAGGTATAAAATAGGTATTAGTATAGATTGTCTATAATAATCTATACTATGGATGGAAACGGGTATTAGAGTATAAAAAACTAGCCTGAGTTATATATTATTAATTATTAAGGGCTAGCAAACCCAAGACCCGACTTTAAATAGCTTTTTATATTTAATTCTAGTAATAAATAACTAATCTAAGTGTTTTTTTAAAATATACTATATAAACTTATTTAAAAAGGCGCAGCTATTAGCTAAAATATTATATCTAAAAATAAAATACAAAAAACAGTGGCAAACAGGTAGTATATTTCAAAAAAAAAAAGTTTAAAAATAATTATAGTTATTAGATTACAGAACCTTGGATTAGTAGCACTAAGAACTATTATTAATTCGCAGCGATTCGATTAATTATTACCCAGCCTGCTCCGCGGCAAAGGTGCGGTCGACAGAAGGTAGATAATAATAGTAGTTTTATATTAACTATAAATTTAGCAAAGAATTATTTCTAGTATAGTTAGATTATTTTAATATTATTTTATTAATTTCACCGAAGGCCTAAATATTATTTTTTTTAGCTATACTAATAAAAATAACAGCTTTAGCAGTAGTATAATTAGCGGAGGTTTATAGGCCACTTGACTAACCAGAATAGGAATAGCTAAAGGCTATACCTATTTAAAATTACACAAACCAATCTTCCAGATAATTATATTATTAAAACCTTTAAATTAGGCTATATAAATAATAAAATTATATATTTTTAGATTTATTATTTTAACCAGCATACTGCTGGATACAGGCGATAAAAAAAGAGATATCGCCTTTTTTTATAAATAACTATATAAGTCCTATCTTACTATAGATTTTATATAATTTTATTAAGATTATAAAATTATTTTATTACCTTTTCCACTGCATTTCACACCGGTTGCAACCGCCTGATTTAGTTCCCTTTTAACAGCTTAAAACTTGCCACGCCGATGCAGTTAACACCGTTTCCTGTATAAATAGCAAGTAATATAATAAATTAAAATTCCTATATAATATTAATAACATCCGGAAGCAAGCTTCAAAGCCCCGTATAATCCACGCCGGCTGGCAGAAGGTAGAGATCTAGCTATAGCATCCCATATGCATGTCTTGCAATAGATTAGATATATAATAAATATAAAGGAGGAACCTTTAAAAATATACAACAGGGACAATATAATTAAGAATTTTAACTAGCTATATCTGTTAACTACCAAAAATACTATAGTAGTAACAACAAATACCACTATTATCACTATAACTACTACTACTATACAGAGGACTCCAACGCCACCACTGCAGAATAAATTATCAAATTACTTTACTACAATCCAATAAAAAGGAGCTTTCTCCTACAATTAATTATATCCTGCGTGGTGCTTTATCCAACGCAGAGAAAGGAGCCATGTCCGCGGCGGTATTGGATAAAACCTTAGAGGCGCAAAAACAACTATCTAATTTAAACGCGATCCCGCCGGCAGGTCAAACCAGGTCCTATATATAATTAGCAAGTTCGGCGTTAAATTAACAGGAGAAAAGTAGAGGAAATACGGTCTTGTTATAGAGCTATATAGAAAGAAAATTGCAAGAGTGCGGAAGCTCTAAAGTAAATTAGTTAAGATATTAATAAATCACCCACACAATCTTCTATAGGGCAAGAAAATAAGTCATCTAAATCGCTAGTCTTTATAGATACGCAAGGGGATCGTGGTATACGTTTATTATTTTTATATTAGGCAATATTCATTGATTTTTTTTATATTATTTTTTTTTGCGTTGAAGCGTGTTTTGCGTTGAAGTATAGCCGAACCCCTACTGCAAAAAGTGGGGGGAGGCGGTGCGACGGGTAGTATTTAACTCTTTTTTACTTTACTAATTGTCGGAGGATGGTGGACCACTAGACTAACCAAGAATTTGGACTGCCTTAGCAGTATCAGGCCTAGATATTATTGTTGCATATATTATATACTAGACCCGTTTTTCTGCTAATATTCTTTAATAGAAGCTGCAGTCGCTTTATAATTAGGGTCAGGCCCTTGTTTTAATAAGTTTTCTGACGGCAGAGGTGTTTTGGGTGTTTTTAAATTAGTTAGGTAAAAATAATTTGCAATTTTTTTAATATATGTATCTTAGCAGATCTATAATCAATTTCTTATACAATCTTATAGAAATAGATTAAAATACTTTACAGTTTTCTGAGACTTATAAATTATGACTTATAATTTTTCCATGGTTTTGCTAATATTTTGCAGTAGTAATTAGTACCTAATATATTAGGCTTTTATTTCTAACACACCCCCCTTAGCTTTTAATATATATGGGTATATTAACGCTGATAAAACAGGTATATTAAACAATCCCTTTATTTTTTAATAATTTTTAATAAAATATTTTGCATGTTAAGGGTTTTAGTAAATTTTTTATAGTTCTAACTTAATAATAATTTAGACCGTCTGCAGGCATATTTTAACTTAATATTTATTAAATATCTAGGTTTTTATTTTAAATCTGCTAAGGCTAATAATTTTGGATATTAATATACTTTAATTTTGTTTTAAATATTAAATTTTCTTTGGTTAAGAGATAAATTATTTAATAGTTATTACATAGAATTTAAAACTTTTGATTTAGTATAAATTCTAGTAATTTAAATAGTCGCTTCCACTAATATAATTGTTTAGTTGTATTTAAAATAGCTAATAATTTAGCTTTAGTAGTAAAAGTGGTAACTATTTTCTGCTTTTTTACTGCCTAATTAATAGGTCTATTAAATAATAGGCATATATAGCCTTTGGAGCTTTTTTAATTTAGATTATTTGTATATACAGCATCACTGGCTAATATAATATTAATTTAGATAAATCTAAATTATTGATATCCTGAATATTCTATAGCTAGATACTTAAGCTATATAAAAAAAATTGTATAATTTATTATATTTATATATTTTAATTCAGGATTTAGTAAAAATTTAGTTAGTATTTGTATTAATTTTGTAGTGTTAGGTCTAGAAATTATAGTGGTATATAAGGCAGACCCAACCTTTTACTAATATTTATTAATATATAATCTAAAGCTTTGTAATTATTATTATTAGTGTTTTTAAATAGGTTTTCAGACAGTAGAGGGGGTTTAGGCGATTTTTAATTTATAAGGTAAAATTTAAATATAATTTTTTTAATATAGGTATCTTAAACATATTTATAATTTTTTATTAGGTCTGTCCCTAATAATTCTTATACTAAAAAATTTAGTTATTTTACTAAGATCTTTTATTTTATATATCTTCAAGAACTTAGTTTTAAATAATTCTTTAATTCTTTTAATTCTTTATATAATATAATATAATTATATTATCAACAAAGATTATTAAAATAAGGTATTTATTTTAAAGTTTTACCTATTTCTTTTTGCTATAATAGTAGTGATCTTTTTAATTTATATAGTGCCTGATTTAATTTTAAAGCTTTATTTTTTTAACCAAAGCTAGGTAAAAATTAGATATAAACAGTTTTATCTAGAGCACTATTTAAAAAGGCGTTATCTATATTAAATTGTATAGATATAAGGTTAAAAGCTGCTATTAAGGCAAATAAAGTTCTTAGGGTTTTTAAAGCTAGGGTAATTACCCTAGTAAATAACCTCTAATATATATTCTAGCTTTAAATTTAGCTAGATATCCCTGGTTATTAAACTTATATGTAAAGACCTATTTTAAAGGTAAAATTTAATAACCCTTTATATTATTCTTTAATATAGTAGTCTAGGTATTTAAATTATTTAATTATTAAAATTTAATATTTGCAGCTTAAATAAACCTGTTTTTAAATAAATAGTCTAATAGTTCTAACTAATTTTTTAGTAGGTTTAGTAAATTTTTTTAATAAATTTTCTTATCTGTTTTATATAAAGCTGTAGAAAAGGCTTTTAAAAATAATTTATACCTTTTTAATAGAGAATTAGGTAATAGGGTTATATTATACTTAAAACCTAATACCTAATTTATATTAGTATATTAATAATTATCTTAAATTTTAATATTTTAATCATTATTTTCAGAGTTTTCTTAATATAATTAATAATCTTAAAAATACAAGTTATTAATTAATACTATTAGTAGTATATAAGATAGTAATATAGGTTAATTACTAAAAATTTAGTTATTTTAATTATATTTGTATTTTTAAGGTTTATTATTTTTTTAATTATAAAAATAATTTTTATTAAGATCTGTAGGTTTGTTGTTATTAATTTAATTATTTAGTATAATAATATTTTTAATAACTTGCTAAAATTCGTCTCTAGAAAGACATTCTAGAGGTTCTTAAGTATTTTTGTTAATTAAATTATTAGAATATTCTAAGTTATAAAATTAATTCTTATTAAATATGCAATCTCTGGCTAAAATAATCCTATTTTAGGTGGGAATCCATATTCTCTATATATTAGAGATAATATAGCCTACTAGAAACCCTATATATACCCTAGGACTGAGTTTTTTAAATCTAGGTATATATAAAATTCGGGTATAGGCTTTGCAACCCTATATAAACCTTTAGATTTAAAATAAAAAGGTTTTTAGGTAATTTTTTATATAGGGTTTTATATAGGGTTTTCACCCTAATTAGTAGGAGTCCGATTTAAAATATATATAGCTAATTTAATCACTTCTAGCTATAAAGCTTCAGGCAAATTTACAGAATTTATTAATAATCTTATTTTATTAATAATTAAAGCACCAGCTTTTTCTGTATATAGATTTTATTCAGGCTGTTTAGGTAGTAACTCTTTATAAATTATACCTTTGTCATAATAAAATTTATTAAAAATTAATGCAAGATTTCTGTTTAAATTTTTTTTTTAACTTAAATTTTAAATTAGTTTTTAATATATTTTAAAATATAAATTAATTAATTTAATATTTTCGGGTTAATATTATCCCCAAATAATATTTAGTCACTGGGTTATAAGCATGTAAAATATATAAGTCCCTATTATATACTTAATTTTAAATTACATCCTAGTAAATTAATTTAAATAGTAATTAGCCTATATTAATATATTTTTTTTAATATTTACTTTATTTACTTTTGACATATTATATATAGGACAATTCTTAAAGTTATTATATTTATAAGTTTAATAAAAATATTATTTACTATATTTTTTAGATAACTTATAACCTTTTCACTAGGGTGCCCAAGACATTGGTGCTATTTATATACAGAAGCTGTTTTTAATATTAGTTAGGTTTTATAGGTTATAAATAATTAATTATTTTAATTATTCTAAGATAAATTATCCTATTTAATTAAAAAGATTCCTAATTAGTCCTTTAACATGCAGATAGGTTTTTAATTATAATTTTTAAGCTAATTATTTTAAGTATTATAGTATAGTCCTGCAGCCTTTGCTTTTAATACAGAGACTAAATTAATATAAAAATTAGGAATATATATAGTATTTAAAAGCTTAAACTATATATTTCCTTTTGTTAAGAATCTCGGGGAAGAAGCTATGTCGTGAGGTGCTAGGATAGCGGTGATAAACTATCGGTGCGATCTAGTATCGCATGGTGAGTATGTTCTTCTATCTAGGAGAGAGAGAGCGTAGATAAACGCTTCCTCATGTCTACGTGTCCTTTAGCCCCTTGCGTGTGATATATCAGATCGCTACGGGACTAGGATATACGAAGGTGCCTTAGGCATCCTGATTTCCAACACCTTTTAATAATTTTAAGGGGAAATATATACTGTACTAGTGCCTTTAATTTTTGTAAAAGTATTCCTAATTTTAATATAAAATATTGATTTTATTTGCTAAAAATTATAGAATTTTAATCTAGAATTGTAAATATAGATATTTAAAATAGTATTAAAAGTTTATAAGCTTTTTAATAAAATTTTTTAAACTATTTTTTGTAGTTGTCATGGCTATTTTTAGTTTAGGATTTTAATTTGCTAATTTTACTTTTAATAAAACTTTTATAAAAATAGTTTTAAACTTTTCACTTTTATTACAAGTATTATTAAATTATTTTTTAAACATCTGGGTTAATATCTTGGTCTTAAGCTAATTGCTGGATATATTTGTATTTGTTAAAATAATAGTAACTATTATTTGCTTTTAAATTGTACGGACAAGGCCTTTATATAATAAAATTATTACCTTTAAATATTACCTAAGTAATATTTATCTGTTTTAAAAGCTTTGGTTAGTTTAGTTTAATTAAATCCCTAAACCTTTTAGTTATTTGGAAAAATAAAGGTATTTTTTTTTATTATTTTTTTTTTTTTAAATTAGCTTATCCTTCTATAATTCTGCAAAATGATTAAAGTAGCTTTAATAAAATTATATAAAGGTTTTATAGATTACTAAATTTTACCTATATTTAGCTCTACTACTTTAATATAGATATTTTCCTATTAGGAAATCTATAATTTAATAAAGCTAACTCGAGGGCTTTTTAAATTATATAATATTTTTAAATAATATACCTTTTTTAGGATTTATTAAAAGGTACTATCTTAGATTTTAATATTAATAAAATATTTAAGGCTAAATTATTTCCTATAATAGCTTGCTTATTATTATAGGATATTAAATTGGTAATAATTAATAGTATATAAAAAATACTATTAGTTAATTATATTTTTAGATTTTATATTATATTTACAAATAGCGTCACGCCATAGGTTATACTTTTTAGCATTAAGGTCTAGTATTAAACTAGCCCTTTTATTAACATTGGAAACGTCAGGGTACTAAGGCTTTCTTAGTATATTTGGTTTAATACCTATATCAGGATCTATATAATCCCAGACGCCCTTATTTTAAGTAATAATCCTGATATTATTAAACTATAATAGCTAGTTATCTTAGCTTAATAGAATTATTAACACCTTAGTTAAATCTATATGGTATTAATATTAACCTGCTTAATATTAATACTAATATATATAATAAGGTTTGTCCTATATATAAAACACCTTTATAAATTTAAAATAGTAAAGTAATTCGGGAAGGTATATTAAATAATATAGGTATTTAGCAGGTTAAATAATAAAATATAAAAAGAAGATAAAAATAAGTAAAATAAAATAATATTTATAGCTATGCCAAGCTTATAATTATTAAAAGGAAGGTAGTAGGGGAAGTAAGGTATAGTAAATATTAGTTATATTTTTAATAGATTCTTATATTTTTATAATAATAATATATTAAAGAATAAATAAATTAAATTACTTGTTTTATTCTTACAAAAATTGCTTCCAAAGACCTGCTTTTTATATTTGCATTTTAGTTTCCTTTTTAGGTAAATAAATTAATATTAAAGTTCAGGTAGGACTTGCTTTGAAATCAACAGAGTTATATAGCTAATTAATTTCTTATAGAATCTTATAGAAATAGATTAAAAAATATTTTATAGTTTTCTGTGACTTATAAATTATGACTCATAATTTTTCCATGGTTTTGCTGATATTTTGCAGTAGTAATTGGTACCTGATATATTAGGCTCCTATTTCCAACAATAATAGAATAATAATAGAAGCCTATGACTAAGCTTATTATATAAATTGATATTGAATATAACGTAATCGGTAAGCGAGCGCCGCACCTCTGTATTCCATATAAAATGACACTTTTTGAGAGTCTAATATCTCAACAATAAAGCACCTAGGGGACATAAAATTAAATATACAGTATAATATAATACTGTGTATATATATATTAAGCAGAGAAATTTCCAGAATGAATATTTCTCCAGGTAAGATAAATTACATCTGTATTTTTTATACTTTCAGTTGTTCTAGTACTTAAAGCCAAGAAAACTACCTAAAAACATGAAAATATAAAAACTCCCTTTTTAGAGTTTATATATATGTTACTATCTTATCAAGATGTTTCTATATCTACTGGTGGTTGAGATATTAAGGTTTCAAAGAGTGCCATTTTATATGGAGTACAGAAATGCGGCGCTCGCCTTCAATGCGGCGCTCGCTTACCGATTACGTTAAAAGGTGATTGGTATTAGTAAAGGTATTAGTAAGGCAATGTAGGTAAGGCAAGTGGGTAGGTAAAATATTAAATAAAGTAGTATTTAAGGCAACCCGGGCTTATAACTGTCGGAGGATGGTGGACCACTACTACTAGACTAACCAGGATAGGAATAGCCATGGGATACTCCTATTTAGAATTGGCTTAGAGGAAATGGGTTGTGAATACTATTCTATAATAGTATAATAAATAAATATAGGTATAAGTTATACCAAGTAAGTATAAGATATAGTGGGTATATAACAAAGAATAGCTTGTATTTTCCTATATAGGAAGGTATATGCTCGAGGGATATTAAAAATAATTATTTATTTATATTCCAAGCAGGGGTTTAAGCTGCTTTTTATACCTTTAACGTCCTAGGGTTCTCTTTCCAAATTAATCTCGGTATTAGGATCCGTACCATATAGTTTCAGAAGTTTGGAACAGGCCGCCAGATTTCTATTCAGTAATTTCTTAATTAAGTAGTTTGTCACAGGCTGAACCTGTAAGATACTATATAGGGCGCTAGATGCGACTGATCGAAGATCAGTCGTCTTGTACCTTTTATATGGTCAAGTGGTTTTATCTCTACTAGCGCAGAGACAACCAAACCATCACATAGTTTCTTAATTAAGTAATTACTTAATTAGATAATTAGAATATCTGAATATTCTGACACTAATAGTTATTATTTTTTTTTTTTTTAAACGGCTTTAACCACACAACTGTTTTAATTTAATTATTATTTTATTCTAATTATTATTCTACACGTGCTTTACTTTACTACTTTTACTTTTTTCACGGGTTGTCCCCATGACATGCGCCACATAGTGTATGCGGTTGTGGTCACGTGGTTCCCGTTAGTTTGCCGTATACTCTTAGCACAACGGCAGCCTGTATTTGGTTTTATCTCTTTAATAATTCCACTTCGTTCCCTCGTGGCCGTAAGGACGGCTAGTAATAAGATCCGTAAGGTGTCGACACTCTAGCCTATGACAATTTTTAATTTAATTGCTTTTTTTGTTCTTGTTTTACTAGCATTTATTTAATATTTTCCGAGGACCGATCTATTTATTATTAACCATTCTATTTTTTAATCCTTTTTTTTGTTGATATACGTTATTTTCCCTCCAGTTTCATATTTTTAGTAGCCTCAAAATCTGCGTTTTAACATATTACTAATTAGGGATCATTATATACCTTTCAAACTGTCAAGGACTGCATTCCCTGATTCCTGAAGACTAACTTCTATTACTTTTTAAATTACTAATTTTGACACTTGCTACCTAATATTATTAACAAAGAAGCTTACTAATAGTACTATTTATTAAATTATTATAGTAAAAATACTAAAAAACAAAATATTAAATGCAAGGTTTAGTGCTCTGGGACTACAGATTATAGCATAAATAATGTCCAAAACAGGCACCAAATTATTCAAAGGTAAATTTATATTGCATCTATATTCTTTACTAGTTTAAATATCTGAAAGAAAAGAGAGGCCATCCAAATACTTAAATATCTATAGGTACCGAAGCAGTCGCCGACGGTAAAATGTTGGCGGCATGCTCTTATTTGTTCTGACTTGTAATAATATTAAAATATTATATAATTTATTGTTTTATCTAGATATCCATATATAGGTGGCCAAATGCCCCTAGGATAACATTTTAAAGGATAGGAAACTAAGTTATTCTAATCTGAGACTGAATGAATCCTATCAGATCCATCACAACATAGATAAGAATCATTGTACCTAGACAACAAAATTATGGTATTTTTATACAACAGAGCAGATAAATATTGTTAGATATAGTGTATAGCTATGAATCCTTAGAAGACATATCATATATTACACTATTTTATAGAGGACATATGCATAACCTCTATAGTTATACAATACACGGTGAAATCCTCACGAGGCCAAAGACCGTATAGACCATGTGGCTAGCAAACTAATCTAGAGATTAGAGTGTTAACAGAGGAAATTTAGATATAAAAGCTAGGTGTAGCACCAACCAGGGATAAAGGTTGTATTAAGCCCATATCATGCCGAAACAGCTATTTCTTCTTTTTTGCAGATCTTGATTCTACTTTGTTTCAGAAAAACTCCCCCAGAAGTCGCGGTGTCCATGAGGGATCTTACCTGCAGCCGTTCTTTTTTTCTTTGGCCGGCCTTTGCCTCGTAGTTTCGCACTGTTTTATAACCATAAGATAAGAATATAATGTAAACACGTGCAAAACTTGACATACATCTGGATTGCCTCTTCTCTGTCATCCTCGGCTTCGTCAAATGCTGATAACCCAAGTGGTTTATATGTCTCCTGCAAATCTCTAAATGACACAGTCTTTTTAGGATACCATGATAGGAGTGATGGGCCACGAAGTCGCTGTCGAAGGATTTTGTTGCCCAGTCGCAATCTTTCGGGGTTAAAGTTGAGTGAAAAGATGCGACACTGAGCCTATGAGGGTCATTTCCAACCCGAGTTAGCCAATGCTAGTTTGTCTCGGAGAGGAATCATCATATGTATAATACCTTTGCAAGTTCCAATATTCGCGTATAAGTCATTATCGTCCGTAGCTTTACAATGTGGGAGTTACACCACGAAATGAAGTAGCGGATCAAAGGCACTTGTCCAAGTCACATGACTTACTGCGTGTATATTTTCCCTATCAATAATACCACCTTTCTTCACTGAATGTCCCCCTACACCACCAATAGTAATACACCAATGGATCGGAAAAGGAAATATGCATTTCGTTCCACCAAGAGTGTTAAAAAGGCTAAGGTAAACATACGCAGTCCCAAGTGGCACCTGTACTTGACATTGACCATCAAAGGTCTATCCACAAGAGGCCATCTTAGGTTCACAATTAGATGCCGCTCCGATGGAGAAGTGTAGACTTCAGCATCGTCTAAGTACAGTGTCAGATTGGATCAAAGATATCTTGAATGATGTCCAATGCACCCCTGAGGTTGAACAGCCGGGAACAGATATCGCCAAGGCAGTCGCGGACCTGAATAAGGCTCTGTGCCGTGTTCAATCTCTAACCCAACATGTTGCTAAATCTGGTGCAGGTGCAACTTTCAGTTCCTCGCGCACGAACATAACCAATTTAGAGGCGGCCCTGCCTTCTCTGCCACGTATACCAAATGACTTGCTCGCAAATGCCGTTTTTACACACCCTGGCGTGAACAGCAATATCAAGGCCACATATGATCGGCTTGAAGTCCTAGGAGATGCGTACATAGAGCTTATGGCTACAAGACTTATTTGGGATAAGTTTGGGGATATCACATCAGGGCGAATATCGCAAATTCGGGAACTTCTTGTCAAGAATGAAACTCTAGCTGAGTACGCGACTAAGTACGGCTTTGACAAAAGGGCTCATGTGCCTCATGACTACTTGACTCAACCTAGACGGTGGATGAAAACCATGGGAGATATTTTCGAATCTTATGTGGCCGCAATTATATTGTCTGAACCTCAAAATGGTTATAAAATAGCTGAAGAGTGGCTGACTCAATTGTGGCTTCCAAAACTTTCAGGAATTGAGTCGCAAAAGTCCTTTCTGCATGCTAAGGAAGCACTTGCTCAAAAGATAATGGGCAAAGGGGTAAAACTCAGATACATTGATGAACAGCCCTGTGCCCAGGAAAGGAGAGGGGTACAAACCTTTTGTATTGGTGTATATCTCACAGGCTGGGGCTGGGTAAACAGACATCTTGGATCAGGTCAGGGCCCGAGCAAGGCAATTGCAGGAAACGAAGCAGCGCTGCAGGCTCTGGCTAATGAGGCTCTAATTAAATCCATTGGTGATGTCAAAAAGGCTCATGCGGAAACCAAGTCCTGATTTGACTAGTACTGTACATAATTTGATTGTCTTTGTATTCTGTTTATGGACTTAGACAATATCCGCATAGGAGACTGGTGTAGAACGGTGTTTGTGCGCTCTGTGCCACTTCCTACCTGTGTCTCGTGGTGTGTAGACGAAAAGGTATGGTAATGTGGTAGTAACCTACCTCTAGTGGGGTTATTGTAAGGGCCCAGAAGGCTGAGGCTACGTAATCTGTTGGGCGGGTCTAAAAGCGGGGCAGATTAACTATGAGTCATCTATTAATGATGTCACAGGAGCAACGCCAGCAATACGTAGTTTATAAACCCTGTAGGTATGTAACAGACTAATAATCAGTTAGTAACCTATTTGTACACAGTAGTAGTTATTTCAGCCTAATATACAAAGTACTAGTAGTGGTTAAACAGATATAAGTAACTAAAGTTAATCCAGATATTAAAATAGTACATTGCTACCCCCCATATACACCATATAGTAAAAACAGTTCATACTACTGTATAGTGACCTGTGATGGCCATATAGTAATTTTCTATAATTTATGTAAATATGTGATGATAGCCCCTATTGAATAAGAAAAAAAAAAAAAGGTATAGAGTATAGAATTGCAGCCAGTGCCTGCTGCCCAATGCACACCCTACCCTCATATAAAGGATACTGTTTAAATCGCAGGACATTTGAATTATTTGTAAAATTAATGAAACACTGGTAAACCAATCAACATTAAATACCCCAAAAATAGATGCTCTGGTAATTGGAATGTCAGCTCTAAAGTACTGCCACGCGCCACCCCGCAGTCTTGTGAACATTATCATAAACCAGCCCTTGTCATCCATTGGTGGCGCATTGACTCATAGTTTGATCAGGAGCCCTCCTCAGCTTGCAGTTCCTCAGGGGTTGCAACACCATCCTTCATTTGAAAGTTCTGCCATCCCTTGATTCTTTCATTCCCCTCTCCTCCTTCCCTTTCCTCATATTATAATACAGTATACTCGTGCACAAGCACTTGTTCCTGCTACCAGGAAGAGTTATTATTGCATTGTCTAGGATTTAACCCTTTAATGGCTCATTGCTGAGGGACTTGTAGCAAGGTCATATCTGCCTATTATTCTGCCTATCGCCACCTTCACAAGGGTGCCCTGACAAATCATTTTCACGTGTACTTTCCTCTCAATCTCCTTTTCCTTTCAGTTCCATTAACACATTCCATCATCAGTGTTTGTCATCCATTACTAGTGACCTCACTACTAAAAGAGCGGAATTGCTGTACCTATCACATATCCAATTTTTCTACTTTTTGTCTCCTTTATCTGCCTGGGTGCCATTTTTTTACGGTTATGACGTTATTTACTATTGGCTCACTACATGGGCAGAGTGAAAAGATCAAAATGGACCATTTACCATCCGTTGCCAGTCTCATGTCTCCCCCAGAGTCCAAGCCTTTGGATACCTTTGACACTCCATTCTCTCCCCGTGCAGTATCCCAAAATCTATCTCTTTGCCATGACGCGAAACTGCCTCCTATTCTGGTTGACCGCAAACGAACTCAGTCAGAAATGGATCTACCATCTCCACCTGTCACTCCATATACAGGGAGCAAGAAAAGGAAACCGAGTACTTCGGACCATCTAGATAGGGAAGCCACTGGTGGATCTTCTAGAGACCCTATTCTTTTCCCCCGTCATGAGCCTCTTGCTGACGTTGCGACCGATGTACCTTTATTTGGCCCTGTACCCCCACCCTCTGCTGCAGCGTTGGTTGAGCAACACATCAATTCTCACATGGCAAGATTTGAGAATAAGCTGAACAAACCGACGCGAGATGAGTATTTACTGGCTCTTTCCTGCGTCCCGATTGTGTCCGCTCAATATAACCGCAATCCAGCGGCGTGGGCTAAAGAAGAGAGAGAAACACTAGAGCGTCAATTAGTCATGATGAACCGTTGTCGCCCCCCACAATTCGAAACAAAACTAAAAAAGATCGCTCCAGCACCTGCTAAAAGGGCAGCCATATCTCAGCATCGGCTACAGAGGACTACCAGGGTTAAGCGTACACCCAGGTCTACACCAAATCAAAAGTGTCTTGACTCTTTTGACTTCCCTCCCCCGAGTAGTAAGCCACCTCGCTCTATAGCTACGAACCGAGATGATACAGATTACGATTCGATCAATGATTATTCACCCCCACTAGAAACCCTTGGTGGCAATGCGAAGGCTTTGAAGGCAGACTGGAAAGGACAGATGCTAGATCTTAGCAATGATCCGGACCGGGAGCTGCTAAGCCCTGCTGAATTCAATCTTGCTGCCACTTTAAGACTGTCATGTGCCACATACCTATGCAGCAAACGCCGTATTTTTGAAGCTCGTGTTAAGGCTCTAAATATGGGGAAGGAGTTCCGCAAGACAGATGCGCAGCAAGCATGCAAGATTGATGTTAACAAAGCAAGCAAACTCTGGACTGCCTATGAGCGTGTTGGTTGGTTTCAGCCCAGATTCTTTCAACAGTATCTGCAGTGACCAGACAAGGTACACCATGGCCAACCTAGTTAAAGAGAACCCCTATAGGTGTGCCAACAGCAGTACCAGGGTCCACATTGATTTCCAACTTTGGTTTTAGTGTATGATTGTGATGTTTATTAGCGTTTCATCCAACAGGCCACTTTTTTTGCTATTGGAATTTATGATGCAATGACTTAGCAAATACCACCGGACATAGCTGGTCTGTGTTCATCTCTGATGTGGTTCATTGGTAACTTATTCTCAATAATAGTCTCTGGTGTATCTGTTTCTCTTGTCTGTCAGATTGGCTTGTTTTATTCTAAAGTGACAACAGGTATCTGTTCTAATAGTTTCTGTGCTTTGTTTTTGTTCAAAGCTACTAATGTCATGGCTCGACTCCTCTAGAGTAATAGGATTAACTTGCCTAAATCAGAAATTGTGTGTCGTGGGAAAATAATACTGCGTGAAATGTCTTTTAGCAAGCCTTGGTGGCATGTTGGGAGATATTAAACATGTAGCTCTATGTCCATTCAGGTTGGCTATAAAATAATATAATTAAATACTATATTCATGGCTATTTTGGCCTGATTTTATATATACTAATTGAGATATAATAGATTAAATTCTATTTGTTATTATTAGACATCAATCTATGCTCCGTGGCTTATATCTTTAGATATTTGTACATATAAAAAGGCTATAATTCAAGTAGAGACTTTAGCACTATTATGAGACATATCATGATAAATTTATCATCAGGCGGGCGGTTCGTTTATCCCCAAAATCCGAACTTACCGAGCACCTCCACTGTCCACATCGCTACCACCTCACAGACTTCGCAGCTACCTAAAATACAAACGAAGGGCATTAAGCTATAAAATAAGTTATATAATTAAACAAATAAGACGGTCTACCATATTCCGGATACCGCGTAGAATTCTTATGAGCAGAAAAATACATGGATTTTACCACTCCTATATAATAAGCTTGCCATTCAAAATATAAAGCATCTAAACATGCCATTAAAGATTGGTTTGGAGCTTTTTAGCCATTAATTTAAGCCTTCTCTAGCCATAGATATTTTTGTTTATTCCTTGGCTCCCACGCAGCTTATATGATCTATCTGTATTGTTAAACCTAGTATTTATATCCTTTTCAACCCGCTTCTTGATTTTCGCTTCGAGACCTTGACTTTAAATTACAGGCAGGAAATGAAGTCCTCCTGGAAGCAAGCTTGGCAAACATATTTTAAAAGTATTATAAAAAAAACAAGTGGGGCTGATTCCTGTATTATCTAGTATTATCCGGGATAATTATCCCAAGGTTTGATCCCTTAGTACTCAGCCAATTCTTAGTATTTTTTTATAATACTTATAAAATATGCGACTCTTATATTTATTTATAGTATATAAAACCTTTACTATATTTAAGTATAAGGTAAGGCTAAAATGCAAATTTTACACAAAATAGTGGTAATCAAATCGATAATGTTCGGATTAATCATTGCCAAGCCTGTATATACATGTAAGAAATAATAGATAGTAAAAGATTTTCATATACCGTGGCTTACTGCCCCTTTCACAGCTATGTACTTTATATAAAAAGTACAGTAGCATTTAATAAGGCACTATTAAAGGACAAGTTAATATATTTAAATATTTATAGTGTCACGGCATGAGGTTAGATGAATAATTTGGATTGCGTTTTGATAGACCTATCGCTTGAAGAACTAAAAACAAAACAATACGAGGGTGAGGGGCCACAGAAAACCGCCGCGTGACCGCACTTGTCAGAAATGGCCCAATCAGCAGTTTAACTATTCTGACACGAACTCCGAATTCTAACAGACAGGGGGGTAGCTCTAACAACGCATTATATTTATATTTATCATAAAGACATTTATAATATTATAATATATGTAAGTGATAAATAGTGACCATATAGGCCTTCGATCTTCTGTATAGCTTCTATATCCAGGCAACAAAATGTTCTGGATATGGAAAAAAATGCCTCCAACGAGAATCGAACTCGTGACCTGCGGATATCCAACTCTTGGATGAGCTGTCATGTGCATTTGTGCATTACTATGAGACCGCCGTCATAAAACCAACTAGACCATGGAGACACCTGTTATTAATAAATTGCAATTTTTGATATTATATGCTTTCTTTGCCAAGTAATATTTGCCACTGAAACTTTCATATATTTAGGAAATCTTATACTTTATTCTCAGAAATGTTTCCCACGATTATCAACTAAACATACAACGTACAACGCATACATTGTACATCCTGGTTTGGTGTATTAATATATAGCCTAGAATCAGAGCAGGCCTATACTAATGGATTGGGACCGCAATAGAAGGTGTGTTATCACGATTATGGCCGGAATAGTATCATTGTGCTAATCCCGTTTCCCAAGATTTGACGATCACCGCGGCGGAGAAAGCTATCGTCCAGCAAATTCTCGCAGCTATTCACGACGCAGTAGATCTCCCCGAAATCGGTCTCCCCGCCGAGTTGCTGATACGTGGGTGCCATCTCGGATATACGGTCGTGTGCGCAGTCGTTCGCCTCCAGCTTTTAGGCGCCGTTCATCTCGGAGCCCCCCATATCATAGCAGGGATACCATCTCCAAATCCTACACGAAAGCATGCTCACCTCAGCGACGCCAGTCCCCTCGGCGAGAAGGAAGACCCAGTGCCCCCATACAAACTTCATGGCGTCCGAAGTCGCCATATTGCGAGACTCGGGACATCTCTGGCGGACGGACTGGCTTTAAACGGCACCGAGAGCTATCACCGCACGCCCAAGACTCCAGGCCTCCTAGAAGAGAGCGTCCTGCACTGACTACAGCTGATCAATACCCGAGATCTAATTCCCTGTCAAGAGATGGCTCGTTCCGAGAAAGTTTACCTCGCACACCAACTGTCTTCCGCCCTCGAAGCCCTCTCCAGGAGCGTCGTCGCGAACGTTACATTGTGGATAATTTTTCCCACAAGCGAGGATCGACATCACCACGGGGTGTCGCATCGATGCAAAATTCAGCTATTGAATCTGGAAGTACGTCAAGACGGTCATCACCGTTTACCGATAGATTCTCTACTACGTTCATGTTTTATACCAGCGGTCGATCGCCAGGTTCTCACCCTATCAACCGTCAGCAGCCGTACAGGAACTCAGAGAACTCTCCCATTAATGGCCGTACCCCCAATCCAAACAAAGATAATGTAACGGATGTGACTCTAATTGCTGGCCGGGATGCTCCATCAACCCCTAGAGGAGACTTTGACAAGCGAGATAATGGCCAATCTGTTGATATTGCGGGAACCGAATACAGTAAGTTAAATGTTGCATGTCCCCCAGGCTGCCCCAAGGCGGCCTCCAATGCCGTGCAGAATGAATCCCCCCCATCTGGCCCTTCGCAGGGTCCCAAGTCCTTGTCTTCCCAAAACCGTGGGTTGAACATTTCTTTACTGTCGGCACCAACCCGTCCTCGTGGAGGTCCGAGTTTTAAAGAGGGTATATGGGGACCCACAGCGCGACGTGGGCCTTCGTCAGCCAGTTCTAATATACCTCCCTCCGGTCCACGCAGTCATTTGCCATTGGGTCCAAGCACCGAATTTCATCGCCATGCTGCATATCGACAAAATAGCGTTACAACGCCATCATACCCTCGAACCCCAAAATATACGAGCTACTTCGCGGGCCTTTCTTCGATAGTCCCAGGAGGAAAACTTCTTTCATCTAGCATGGATATTAGCGTTGAGAAGCGACTCTCTCAATTAGACGCAGACAAGGACCGGCTGTTTGAGCAGATTGCGGACATCCAGACGTATAAACGAACTGGGGTTAGGGATTGGGACAAATTTGATAGAGAGAGCTCTATTTGTGCCTTGAAGAGCGAGTTAGCAGAAGGGCATCTACAAAGTATAACAGAGTGTGAAAATGTGCATGCGAACGCTGTTTTTTAAAGAGCCAACTTAGGAAAGTCTGGATATGGTTTTTGGGATGATAAATAAATGATATTAAATGTACGCACTACTTCCAGTCTATTACAATATTAATTAATTTGCTCTCCTATTGTAGAGATTTGGGTATTCACGGAATGATAAGTTGAATCAAAAGCAGTGGTGGTGGCAAAGGAAAGAATAGACTCGATGGTTTAACAATACCAAAAATGATAGATACAATAATTGGCTAAGCTACTGAAAACTAAATGCCCTTGGTACGGAGTTGAACTAGGGACGACTGAGGCGGCATCGTTGATTTGCATAGTGGATCTCGGGCTATGCATAGTCTGTGGGGCACAGAGCTTGCCCGTCCGTCCTTGAGGCTTCGTGTCAACATTGGTACTTCTTGGAACGACTGATTTTCCACCCCTCCTATCAACTGGATCCTCAGTGCTATCCAAGATTTCTATGGCGATTAATTCTTGGGTGTACTATTGTGACTGCCGGGTCTCCTCTATCTTCGATGATATAGTTACAACTTTAAATTGAACAAGTCTATTGCCCAAGTCGCAGACCCTGGTCACAATGAATGTTTTCAGGCTTTTAGGTGAGCGCTTACTGGCCCTTTTCTCTGCGTTTCGCTTTGCTTAATATTCTAAATAGCTGATTTTTCCCATCTCGCCTCTATTTTCATTCTTCTAAATAAGATGAAGTCTTCGAGTGTATGTGCTTGTTCCCACCTGTGTTACTTATCCTGACAACTTTTTCAGAGCTGCTCCGGACTGTCATTCAAGTCGCAAGCATTGTATCTATTGGTGTTTGTGACTCGCTACCTTGGTTAGATTCCATATGCGATCATTGGCGGTGTATTGTCTCTAATTCACTCAGATCTCTTCTGGGCCTTCGCCGACTCCCTATACAATACGACCTTCAAGATCCTGTTCATTGGCTCTTCCGCTTATATAATTTATCTTATGCTCAACGACTACAAGCCTACGCATGATCCGAATCTTGATACTTTCAAAGTCCAGTACCTTTTAGGCTTTAGTGCCTTCTTAGCTATTGCTTTCCCCCACGACTATAGGGTTTCCGAGGTCAGTCCTGTTAGTCTTGTAGATGTTGAAGAAGTCTGACGAAGCGAAGATTCTTTGGACGTTTTCCATTTGGCTTGAATCTGTTGCCATCCTCCCTCAGCTTTTCATGCTTCAACGTACGGGGGAGGCTGACACTATTACAACTCACTACCTTTTTGCACTGGGTTTATATCGAGCGCTGTACATTCCGAACTGGATTTATCGGTACTTCGCAGAACAACACTTCCAGTCTAGACCAGTCATAGCAGGCATCGTCCAAACACTCCTCTATTCGGACTTCTTTTATATCTATTATACTAAGTAAGAATCCACTTTCCACATCCGCTCGACAAAATAACTAACTATTGAAAGGGTCATGAAAGGCAAAAAATTCTCTCTCCCTGTTTGAGCAATAACGAAGAGTTGGACCAATACATTGGAGAGGGTGTGGAAAGGAACAACTGGATTTAGATGTCGTGTTGCTTTGTAATTCTAGGAACTAGAATTTGCTCCTTTGGGCCCGCTGGGCTATTTTGGCTTGTAGTGTCCATTATCTTACAGTTACACCTATTCTATTCATCTATACCTGTTGACATAGTGTTTCGGGTGTTGAACTTACAAAAGCCAACACGTAGCATGTTACTAGTAGGCACTATATGAATCTGAATTTTTACTCAATGCAAAGCTTTACCTATGCACAGGGCGTATACCAATAATATACGCTATCTACTCCGTATGTTTCATGGGATATGCTTAGTTGTCTGGCTTTTGATTTCCTATAGACAGGCATACTAGTAATTCAAACAATAATGGTACATGCATGTGTATCATTTAACGCGGGGTTGTAAGGTTGTCCACAGTCCTGCTCTTTCTTCCCTTTACAAGCATCTGCTCTCTCCAGACTCTTCCATTGAAAAGTCCGCATGGAATCGGTTGGCTTTTGCATTCTCATATACTAGATTGACATGAAGCAAACTATATAAAGTGATATTGACGTGACACTAGTCACTCCCAACAGAAGGCTGTGTAATTGTCGCCTTGTGAAACTTAAGGCTCTCAATGGCTGGGAGAGCCATGTGTAGTGGATGCATACCCGGGACTATAGTTGACCTGCGGCGATGACACAGGCATTTCCCCATGAAACGGACCTATTGCAGTGGACACAGAGCTGGGCAGATGACCCAGTGTGGTGGAGCTGAATGAGCGCACTGGACCGGTGTTTGGGCTCTGCCGCACATGTACATTCCGATGACTATCTGTCCAGCCACTGTGGCCATTGAATTGGTTGAAATAGTCAAATTGTGACCTCTCTAACGGGGCTTGGCCATTTAAAGTAGACTCGCGCCTGGATATAGGAGACGATGGAAGTTTAGGAGAACGAGGCATATTGTTGAGACAAGGAGAGCCTCTTCTTGAGCTAGGCGGTGTTAGGCGCGAACCTCCACGGCGCACTTGGCAGGTTGGACAGATTTTCACAAAGCGTGAAATGAGTTCTTTTGGGACCCTTCAGACTGATTAGAATAATAATCAGAGCATAGCAAACAGGGATTTACATAAATAATGGGGAGGTTGGAGGATGGTCTATTACATTACCTACCATGAATATATCTGCCGAACCTGGGCCGAAGTTTTATCCCTACCACCATGTTGACACTGTTGATGGGCTTTCGTGAGAATCTTGAAAAGTTTCTCCCGAATAGCCACTGGTTTTCCTTCATGGCAGATCATCTTTGTGTACTTATAAAGATACCCATGTCAATATTGAACTAGCCGTTCAATGTAAGGGCAGATACATACATCTGTGGTCACGCTACCAACTGTTTGGAGCTTGAACATTTTTTTCACCCAGAATCTGGTTAAGAACTTGCTTCTTAGCGATGCTTGATATAGAGCTTCCATGGAATTTTCGGATAAAGATCAAAGACAACAGAGCCAAGTATATTTATGGTAATATAGCGTTACATACCTGAATTGGGCCGATTCTATAGCAGTGTCTTTAGGATCCAGCAAAACCGTCTTTATATTTCGTGCTCGTTTAGCATGAATCAAAGCCTTGTCTTGTTTCTTTACCGACAGATCTTCGACATAGCTAAATGAACAGACATAGGGAGTCCCAACCTCATGTAAGCACGACCAACTTCTTCAACATCCCGAATAATATTATGAGAGATCTACCTTTTCATCAGTTGGTCAAATTCCCTTACATTTGGGAACCCGTCCAGTGGAGGAATCACTGGCTCTGATAGCATCGTATTTTCATTTCGAGAATCCTGACTTTCAATGTCGGTCTCACTGAGAGCTTCACGAAGAGGCAGATACCTTGATGTCTGAAGATAACGATTATGGGCCATGTACTGCACTGATTGGTGCTGCAGAGCCGTAACTTCCAGTGTTGATGGGATAGAGTGATTCGGTGAATGGTGTGGAGAGAGATGATGCATATGGGATGGTGCTAAAACTGGGTGATTATAAGGAGAAGTGAAGTGTGAAGTATAAGAGTTGAAAGAAGATTGAGGGAAACCATAGGTCACCGGCTCGTTCACGCTAAACTCATGTCCATCCCCATGATTATATGGAACTGGAAGAGCAACTTGATGGTTCACGATATAGTTTTCGTGACCATCATTGCCACGCTTTCCAAAGCCACTCATCATAGATAAGTGGAAGAAGACGGGTTGAAGAAGCTCTGAGCACTTCGCAAAACAGCTCTAGCACAAAAGCCAATTCAATTCCTTGGGACTCTGAGAGATACAGATCTATTTCCTGGTGCATCACCAAAAGGTTCAATGAGAGATCAAAAATAGGGTAAGAGATTACTAAATACCGAAGATCCCCTTGACAGAATGAGGATTGCAACTCAGGGCTGCTATAAAAGTGCCAAGGGAAGAAAGGAATGTTGAGGAAATGTCAGGCCTTGAGGAATAAAGAAGACAGGAGAAACAAGAAGAGAGGAGAGAGAAGGACGCTGGTAGTTACAAGATCGAGGTAGGGATAGAAAGGGCAACCAAGCCCAGGTTAAATGTCCAGATGCTATTGACCATGCCTCATATAAAGCGCAGTATGGCCGGCATACAGAGTGCTGGTGTAATATGCACAGGACCATGACACCCTACACATCAAGGATGCAAGGTAACCACAGGCAGGTCTGTATGAAGCAGACACAGCTGACAGGATCCCTGAACAATGGGCCAAGCAACTCCTTTTCATACAGGCATACAGGCATACAGGCACAAAAAGTAATATGGGTGATAATCAAAAAAGAAGGGCATGAAGGGCAGTAGCAAATATGGGTCTGATCCTTATTTCTATAAGGTACAAGCGCAGATAATTAAATAAAAGGTCTACAGTAGTATGGAGTGAGTGAAACTAAGCACTAAGAAAATATATCGAAGGGGGTGACAACAACAAGGAATGGGGGCAGGTGGAGGAACAAGAGGGTGAGAAAAAAAAAAGAGTGAGAGAAAACACAAAAGCAATCAGGGGTCTCGTGGAACTGACAAGGATCAAGCATCAAGCATCAAACATCTTGGAAGAGATAATAGGAACTAAATACTGTAATGGGGCAAACAAGCATATTCTCAGTAAGCCAATGGCTCTCTTTTTAAGAATGTAGAAACTTGTCTTTTTTTCTCTCTCTTCTTTCCTGCAGGCGGGGAATTGGAAAAGGAGAAGGCAAGAGGGGAAATCCAAGCAGTGATAAATACAAACCTACATATGTATGCACAACGAACCATATCATCTGGTTGTCATTTGATGCAGCTGTTGGCCGGCCCATATTGCAAAAGATTAAGCAGTCAATGGCTTTCATCTGCGCTGATTGTGACGGATGCTTCCCCTTTGAGAATGTATCTAATTAAATCCTATACAGGTAGAATAATACTTACAGTTTAAGAACATCAATCATTTTGGGGTGTCAGCTAGCCGTACTGAAGACTGAAGACCAGTTATTCATTCACTATATGTGCCGTATCTGCGACCCTCATTTATTTAAGGAAGAGGGAGGGTGTAAGTGCACTGGAGGTGCTTACCACGCCTACTAGCAATGTGGTCATACTTCTTTTGCATGCATGCCCACCCTAAGCATTGGTGTTTTGCCCACAAGAGCCATATAAGTGATGTAACAACAGAAGGCTTTTTTTTTAAAAAAGAATTAGTGAATCATCTTAAATTGCCGGGTTGCTGTAGTACTAAGGCCGCCTTAGTCAAGAATTCATTCAGACATAGATACAGGCTGACAATAGGAGTGGCTAGCATCACTTAGTTGCAGATGGCTTTCCAAATATGATCGTTGCTGTTCCTGGAATATTTATCATAATATGGTGTAGATATACAGGCCTGTAGGCACATATCTCTACGGGGTTGGTTTTTCAATACAGGGGTGTTATCATCAGCTCACCATCTGGACCTGGTTAATGTCATGGAAGTTTGGGTGCTAGCAACTGTCTTGCAGGGTCCCATAGTTAGTGCTAGTGCACGAGACTATACGGGGATTTACGTACAAGTAGCTAGTTAGTTACTTCGATGATCACCTGACGCTCGTTCCCATCTGGCGCACAATTTTTCGCATAAAAAGTCGATAAAACTTGCTAGATTCAAACTACTCTAACTCCACTATTTTTATATATATTAATGTAAATATTTATTTATAGATACTAAAAATCCTAAATTTTTATTCTGTATTAAAATTATTATATCTTTTTATCTTTATTTTTCTTTATAAAACCAGTAAAAAAAATGTAAAGGTTCGGTTGCCTCTGCACTAGTAGAGGTAAAAACCATTTGAACATAAAAAGTACAAAACAACTAGTCGATCTTTTGATCAGTCGCGTCTAGCGGCCTATATAGTAGCGAATTCGGGCCATGCGTGAGCAATACACTGCGCTCAACTCATGACAAAGAATATACATCTTAAATTATTTTAACTAACCACTTTTAATGATAATTCTATATATTCTTCTTCTTTTTCCGTTCTATAGAGCATTTTTGGTCAGAGACTATGCATGCTCTACCCATCACCCAGGGGCGGTAAGGTTTAAACTAACAAACATATAACTTTAAGTTATGGGGGATGACTAAGACACAGTGCCTAACGAATATGGCTACAACAAACACGTAGGCACTCCGAAGAAGACATGATCCCATATCATACGATCACACATCGCACGATATGGGATCTCACGGCAGTGCGCTGGAAGACCTTGGTAGACACTAGGTTAAATAGCGGTCTGCTTCTTAAGGTAGCAGATCAGAGGAGGGACACTTCAAGAAGATGGCTTAGGCAATACACTCCGCAAGACTCAAGAAAATTCCCTGAAGTCCTCCCCAGGGGCCGCCTCGGATTTCCCCTATTCGACTCTCCCTACAGCTTATAGCGTTATACAATCTCGCCCAATCCCCTACCTAACCGGCCGTGTGATTAGCGATATAGCATGTACACAGTGGGTTAAAATCAAACTTGGCTTGTTAAGGATAGGTCGGGAATCGGTCAAGCTCGGGTCCTGAATCTTTATTGATAAGCTGCGTATACGATGAATTTACGCTACAGTAGTATCTTAATGACGCGTTGATGTATTGTCATGATCTCATGACTGTATCGTTATCTATGGGCGTTCTGTATATTATATTGATCTTCGAAGAAGAACAAATCAAGGATTAGTTAAAAATATCTTGATATAAGATATAGTGATATTCTCTTCTACTATCTTACCTAGCTGAACGGTTAATGATACTCTACCCAGCCAAGTAGATTCATCACATGGCTAGGCAATTAGCATTCTAAGACTGGATAAAATTTAATACATAAATAATATATCTAATATGTTATTGCTTTATATAAAAATTTAGGATTTTAGCATCTATAATAAATATATATAGTATTATGTAAAACAATGGTTGAGCTAGAATAGTTTTAATATTACTAGTTTTGCTAATTTTGTATGGGAAAAAGAGCCTGTCGGGCTTGACTCTGCATCAAGTGACCACTCACGGTAACGTACTCAATCTCTAAGCTGCACCAAGCTGTGCAGATCACCGAGCAGCGCGCCTCTGTATCGCATATGAAATAGCACTTTTAATCAGCCTAATATGTAAGCAACAACAGGTCAAGAGGGCCTAAAAATCTATAATATATAATAATACAATAGCACGTATATAGATACCAAGCCTAGAACCCTGTAGAATTTCTAGCTTATTATATTTCAAAAAATACATTTAAATAAAAAATTCTAATTAAATTATATAAGCATTCTGAGTTATTTGCATATCAAGGAAGACTTCTATTTTTATTATAACTCTATGTTGTTGTTAATATATTAAGATCATAAAAAGTGCTATTTTATATGCACGCAGTTGGTGATCGGAGTACGTTAGCCCTCCAATGTTGTATGACTAATATAGCAGATCGATAAATTCGCCTCATTGTAATATTTAATTCCCTACACCACTGCCTGAGGGTGGAGGGTGTGGGTTGTAGTAGATATATATAGGATGCTGTAACCCCATTTGATTAGTCGATTTTCCCTCTGATCCCTCCTCATTCTTTTATATAGAGGCATATACAGCCCCTGCAACCACTCCACATCGAGGAAGCTGGCACTGCTGGATCTCTGAAATGGATATGCCACAGTATACTGTAGTGCACAAGATATTACCTTTCTCTCCTATTTTACTTCTTTCCCTTCATACTTCCCGCAAGATAATAGTTATAGGGTATACACTTGGTAAATAGGTATCTAGTATAGAGAAACACCATATGGATGTTATTATTGGTGCCTGGCGTAGGTATCTATGTATTCGTGATCCGTGTACCTAGGCAGTCAAGGTATAGGATGTGTATGTATAGTACATATAAGGTATTTTCTATACCTACTATCATTTATGACCTACAGGGGTTCACCCATATCTGGTGCACCTCTGTACTGTATTGCCTGGAGGTTGATGACCTGGTGAACTAGGTTCCTGCAATATAATTGGGCTGCTAGTATAAAGTACTCCGTACTGTATTCTATTCATTCCTCGCTGTCTTAACACAAAAATGTTACCCTATTACAAGATTCACATTACTGGATCCTTTTTCTTCTATTCTTATCTGCTATAATCTTGCTGCTATTATCTACTGTAGCACTACTGGTTAGGTAGAAGCCTGGGTTTTTAGTTGGTCGAATGCATTGTCTCGACAGGCTACTTAGGTGGTTGTTCTACCTAGGTTTTTCTAGACCCTCCTCCTCTATGTGGCAGTTGATGAATACATAACTGCATATGAAGGATATATATTACCGGCCTAGGAAGTAACCGTCTCAAATTGATGGGTGGGAACCTTTTTAAACATTGACATAGAGTTGAAGATATGTGCATTCTAAAAACACCTATCACATCTATCTGGCTTGGATATAAACCATACTAAACTTAGAGAGTGTAAACATTCAGTATCCGCTTAAGAAAATTTGCACGGAGGGCTGTGCTATGGTACATTTTGTGGTCTACCTACATAGTAGAGGTTGTTGCAGCAAGTATTAAATGCAGAAGGAAACATCCTTTGAGGTACATTTTTAATCTGCTGAACATGCGGGCCCCAGTAATTGAAGCGATACAACAAAGGGGCTGCTTGTATTCCATTACATTGTTTGTACGAAATCCCACCTACTGCTTCCATAAATGAGTTGGCTGATGCGGTGGTGTACCATTGGCTAAAGTTTCATCTATTAATGTCGTATCACAAACAACATCATTACCAGGGCCAAGGAGAATAGATAATGGAAAGGTGGCCGAAAACAGCTGCATGTAGGATCACAGTGTTCCAGATGGGGCGGGAGTTTGTCTCGGCGCTAAGAGGTTGTTGAACTAGTCACATCATTGCTGTGTAGGTTTGCAGTTGTCTGGGAGACTGGGTGGACCTTTGTCAGAATTGCATTTTACTATATTGCATGCAGCCACACTACCAGTAGTAGTAGGTTGTTTCTATTTACAACTTATGTACTAGTACGGAGTATATAACTATTTTGGTTGCCTTCCATACGTAATCTCCTGTGTACACTATAAGTTGCAAAATGCTAGAAAAAGATAGAATCCAGCTATACACTACTTATACTATATAAAAGAGACTAGACAGATTGGATAGATAGATCAACAGCAGGTTATTCTACAGAGTACGGAGTACTGTAGTGGGAATTAGACTAAAGAGGTGCAATATGAAATACGCCAAGCTTTCAGTAAAAAAAAGGCAAAAGAATGTTGGCCAGGCGTACAAAAATTGTCCGTGGCGCAGAATCGGCCTGTAACTTCTGTGATTAGGATCCAGGTTCACCATCCACCTACTTAGCTGGGTACTATAGCATTGACAAACTTCAGTATAGAATAAGACCTCGTAATCCCACCAAAAAGGTGGAGGGAGGAGGGAGGAGGGGAGTAACGACGGTTTCTGAAACCTTTTTTCCAAAAAAAAAAAAAAAAAAAAAAAAGGCTACCTGATTTGGGAATGTCAAGAGTATGGTATGGAAGAGGAAAGAATATACACAGCGCGTGTACACACATTTACTAAGGTGCTATCTCTTGCAGATCTGTAGTATAACCAACCGAAACCAGGGGGTTAAATATGTTGAGAATATAATCCCAAGAAAGACCAACCAAACCTATGCATAGCCTTTTTGGTCAGACAATAGGTGCGAGGAATTAAGTAGTATCTGGTGCCATAAACTCATCTGTATCTATGCAGTGTGTGTTTGGTTACACCATATCCAAGCTAGAAACATGTAACTTCTGCTTTGACTATAGTAAGAATGTCCTCAGCTATCTACCATGAACAAAGAGTGAATATATATGCTAATATATATTAAGCAGGTGCATATTAACCTGGACTTTTTCTATAGCCACCGAAACAAACCGTAGAACAGCAACAACAAACATAACAAGTTAAAGGGGTGTAGAGCAGAACAGTGAACTTCTCTTTATCTAATATCCAGGGTCATAACATGCCGTGCCTTTTATCGTGCTCAAATTGATGTGGAAACTTCACAACAACCCAGTTAGATGGCTATGACTAACACCTAGTCAACTATGTATAAAAGCTGGTATGCACTGACCATTCGGCCGTATATTCAATTTATATCGCAGCCTTTCTTTAGTTTCCCAATCATTAACGGAGTCCGAGTCCGGCTTCCGAGGTGAGATACGCAAATTGGACTAACCACTCCGGAGTTCAACGGGAGTGCTGTTAAATCCTACCAGATCTCGTATGGCCCATCTCCAGCTGTCGCCCAACTTCCTGCGATCAAAATCGACCCACTTATTAACTTTTCGCCTCCATTTTTCTTCTTCTGCACGTTGTCGTCGAATGAACTCTGGGCCAACATCAAATTCTTCTGTGATGGGCCACTCGTCCGATGAGTCACCACAGCTACGATCATCACCACTTGCAGCAAAGCCAAGATTATCGTAAGCACCAGATGTTCGTGGGCCGGAACATTCAGATTTTCCTTCGAGATCTCCAAGACCGGCAAAGACATCATCTTCATCTTGCACAGCAATCACGCCTTTTGTCCCGGGCTGAACTGGCGCCAACTTGAGCCAACACATGCGCTGTGGATCAAATACCATGCTACCAACTACCTGCACATTTTGCATCGCACCCATGTTAGTGATCAGAGCAGGTGATGGCTTTGGCGATTTAGGATTTGTATCTAATTCATATGCTAAGTTTTCGTTTCCTTCCCAACGAAAAGTGGCAGGATTGTAACGCATGCCGTTGATAGCTGATAAAATTAGTTCCATAATTCATACACACCAAGTAGCAACTGATCTTACATTTGCGCTCTTGGACACCCGTACCAAGGGGTTTGATCAAGTGAGGTCTGCATCCAGGTACCGTGGCATTTCTGTTTTTCTTGTTTCTTATGGATGCTGAATTTAAAGGAACACGTGCTATATTCTGTTGAGTCTTCCAGTTTGAACTAAGGGAAGTAAGTGCGCTACCGTCGCGAATTTTCGAAACAGTAGTCATTGAAGCAATTCTCTGCTCTCTTGCGTTCCTCGAAGCGTTTGTATCTCGCGCAAACCTGGGGGTGGGCTTATGAAGTTTCGGTGTAGTACTTAGTACCTTCTGTTGGGGTTCTGCTCTAGATGGAATTGGTTCACTTCGGTTCAGTTTATTATTCAGGGACTTCGGGACCCCACGACTGGAGGGATGCTTGACAAATTTACTTTCCGCTAAGGCAGACGTAGGTAAATCGTCAAATGACCCTAGCTCAGTTCCGTCGCCAAAGTTTCGCCGGCGAGCGGGTCGAGTAAGAGTCCGCTTGGTAGTCGTGAATAGAGCCTCTGAAGTCGGTTCAACCGCACTACTGCCGGCTACTTCGAAACGACTCGATCGCGGGAGGTGGGACACTGACCCTTGCCCGATAATCACTTCGCTAGAGCTATCCGAGTTTGTACGGCGGGAATATCGACAAGTTTTAACGCTAGCGTGATGTGGCTGATGTTCCGAGGCCCCAGGTGGAATGCACGGCATCCGTGACTTACGACTTGACAACTTTTTATCGCTCCCAATACGATCAGTAGGCGTTTTAGATCGGGTGGTAGATATGGCTGGGCATCCTATAAAATCTTGGCGAGTGCTTTGAATAGACGATGTCGACACTGCTGAGTTTGAGTTCCTCATTGTTGGCAACGATCGTTTCGTTTTTAACGACTGCTTTGCACTAGAAAAGCGTTCGCCACAAAAAGGGTCTTTTGCAAACCGTGTCCCAATCGGACGCCGATTCGGGGTCGTGGAACTCGGAGATGTTAAGACAGATTCAGAAGGGGGCAGAGTAGGCACGGACGTATGTGACGAGTGACCACCAGGCCTTGGGAGAGATGTACGAAACCTTAATAGAGGGGCACCACTTTCAGAAACAGTTTCAAGGTGCGTAGAATGCTGACGGTCGTGGCCGGAAAGGCGCGGAATTCTCGTCCTTGGAGAAGGTGTTGTATTTGTGAAAGTGAGTGTAGTGGCTGACCGTCGCCCTGGACTCCCGATGCGGTCCGTCTTGCATTTAACGTTTGGATTTATCGAGAGCCTCCGAGTATCAAACATATTATCGCTTTCGAGTTCAAAGCCAGAGAAAAAATCCTCTAGCTCGGTTGGATCCTGAGTAGCTTGTGCCGACTCTGGGATCATCATGTTTAAAGTACTGGACTCATGCCGCTTTCTCATAGACTTGTCTAGGTCCAATGGGCCTTCGGGAATAACAAGGCCATCCAGACCTTCATCATCACTCTCACCAGTCAGATAGCTAGATACACTGGGGCTTACAAGTGATGAGCTTGGGTTAGATCGATGGTCTCTTGCAGTGCCACCAAATCGAACTCCAATACTACCCTCAGAAAACTCCACATCGAAATCCTCGGGGCAGGGACTTGAACTTCTTGCATTACCGACTTTGCGGGAAGGAAGCCTAAGAAAGTCATCCTGTGGTAGTTCGATGTCCTCCTCAAAGTCCTCAAAAACTCTAGTTGCATCTCTCTCTTTAATAAGCATTGAATCATTGATAACGCTTGTCCGTTGTGGAGGGCGGGACAGAGTAGGCCTGATTGTAGGGATTCCTTCAACGTCGCCGGCATCACAATCAACTCGAGATCCGTCCGAATGCTCTATTGCTGACCGCAGGCGAACCGTCACATTATTACTCCAACATGGTGAAGCAGGAGCCTTCACAGGGCTCGCCGTTGTAGAGCCAATTTGCTGGAGTGATTCGGGAAAAGATGCAACTTGAGGACTTTTCAGCTCCAAAACGACATCGGGATCGGGAAATTCCACATCGTCAGACCAATCATCCACAAAGTCATCCCTCGTTCTTCTAGGCCCAAGGCGCCTTATAATTCCCCCAACAAGAGCAGACCTAGGAATACTTTTAGGTAATGGAATTCCTGCAATTTTTGCGGATGCCAGAGCTTCCTCGTTGACAGATTCCTCGTCGTCGAGTAGCTGAACCTGCCAGTCCTCGTCGCCACCACCTGTAGAGTCAATATCAGAGCGTGCAGAGCGACGGGAGGATATGGAATCCCGATGACCGGAGAGGCGGATAGACGAATTTGTCACCGACGTAGCACTTGACGCGGTCCGTAATTGAATGTCCTCGTAGCATTGTAAATCACCATCATTATCCCAACACTCAATCGCCTCTTCTTGACCATGCTGTACTTGCAATGTCAATGGCTCCATTGTGCTATATTGTCAAATTAGAAAGCCAAACAGGTGGTTTTATCACTGATAGCTGTGAGTGCTTTGGATCTTTTTGGTGGTAGAATTAGAAGTCTCCAGTATTAGTATCACATCAGAATAGACAGGAAACATCATCCCGCGTTTTAGGACCAGGTTGGCTTCTGAATGGAGCAGTTTTGTAGTATAGACAAGCTATACCCCTCGTGGTACTGGATATATGATTGAAATTTACTTTGGTAACAATAGACACGGTAAGATCTGTGGACTGGAGACCAAACAGGAGGTGGCCGTAAAGGAGCGTTTCCTCCACAGTGGGTGACACAACAAATCGACTAGGATAGCGAACGGATCAGGCCGTGGAGACAGGGAAACACGAGGTCGAAGTGCTTGAATGCTGTGAAGATGTTCGTGGATAGTGCGGTGACTGTCAGCGTTCCCCCGAGGGGTGGGTTATGGAAAGAGAGCTTGAGGTACACGGACAGCCGCTGGCATTGTCTCTCAAACACTCACAGATACACCCAGCTAATAGTTAATCGACAAGTTCTTTCATATATGGTGTACTCAAGTTGATATTTGGAGGGGATAGTGCAGTATTAAAAGGAAAGAAGCGTGATCCACATTTAGATGTCCACGACTGCCAGAGTCGGGGTAGCCACTACTACTATCTAGTGCAGGTTGTAACAGTACTGGTTACTGCACATACCTATATACCTATATACCTAGAGTATACATTCTATCACTGCTAGAGATGTAACTTCTTATATTAGTGACGATTTAGGTAGGTCTTATATGTGATTGATACTGTATTTGCATTATACAAGAAAGCTACGTAGAGTAGATCCTACGTCTCCATAGTATGGATATGGAAAATTACCAATCTGTCGCCTACCTAAAAAGCCACATGCTCTAGGAGAGCCATAGTATTGGTACTCTGTATTTCATGTAATTTTTCTACTTAGCCTAGGCGGCGTTTCACTGAAGCTCATAATAGGCAGCAGCACCCGCACGGTTGGTTACCTAATTACTACGTAGATAAAGTTAACTAACTTATTTTGTTAGTTAGTTACCTAACAATTATCCATCATCCGAGTACTGTGGAGTCCTCAACTATACCAAGTGAACTTATGTGTAGGATCCTATGTTGGACCTTAAAACAGAACATATTTACCACTTGCTCACTCCATTCCCCCTTGCACCCTAGCCCCTTATTATACACCATATTCATTCTAGCAATATGTCACTGGTCATACCTGACTCGCCTACCCGGATTTTGCGCTTTTCTAGGTCTGATAAACCCAAATCATTTGTGCTTCTCCATGTCGCTCGCACTGGATCTGTTCCTCTGGATTTGGATATTGTTGCTACAGAGGGAGAAAATCCTTACACTGGCACGGGTTCGTAGCAAAATTATATCATTGCTCCCGTCCCCAATTCGTTATTTGCCGAAACTGAGACAAGTAATATAGTACGACAAGTGCATTTAAAGGAATTACGTGCAAAGAATTATCAAGGTAGCGACGAGGAGTGGCCCCATGTTGTGTCGCATGTTTTTGGCCAGTTGTCGGAATCAGCTGAACACTTGAGATTGAGCTCGCTATCTGGCATTGAAGCAATGGCTAGTATCACTAGATCTGGTGACCAGGCCAAGGAATTAGTTATTACTGTCCGGAAAAGGATAGAGGGTATAACCGTACGCCCTCCCTAAGTGTGTAATCGGGCTCGAAAGATTTCGACTAAAAAATCACAGCAAAGGCTTGGCTCCGTGGTTCTCCGTCGAAATGATGAGCAAGAAATTCAACTCTATGATTGGTCTGCCATGACGGTGTCCAGAGCGGATGCCATTGAGCAGCGCTGCCACTTGCTCTGGGATCGTTGTTCCGCCGCCGAAAACATGGTCAATCAACTTAGGAATCAAATCGAACAATTAGTTAAAGCTAAAGTCCACCATGAGGAGCAGGTAATGGCAAATGTTGTCCATCTGCTGAATGAAAAGAAACTCAAAATTCGTAATCAACGTCGGCTTTTGGATTCTGCAAAACTAGACCACCCAAAAGGTAAGACCTATGAACCTGCTTCTCGTATCATTTCCTTGCTGTGAATGAAGTGTTAATGCCCTTCTAGTTTTCAAGTACGGGAGAGCAACACCTGATAACCATCAGGCTTACAATGAAAAAAGCATGAGCAGAAAGCATAATTCCAGGGAAACCAGCGACAGTGAATCTGAAAATGAAGATGCATTTGAAAGAGTGGAGGTTGATCCTCATGCATATGGGGGAAATAGCATAGAAATGGACAAAGGGATAAACAACGAGCATTCTTCGTACTCCCAGGCATTGAAGGAGACAGGTGATAATACCACTGATGGCAAGTTGTCAGCAATTCGTTCCCAATCGATCAAGGGGAATAATGGGAAGATGAAACAACATGTCAATACTAAAAGCTCACTGGAGCATATTTCAATGAATGCTTCGACAGCCCCTCCACAAGTGATCAGCGGAATACAAAACCAAAAAAGCACACAAAGCAATGATTATTTCACAGAGACGGCTGGAGAAACAGACGATGATGAATTATGATTTAATAACTAATTATGCTACTGTACGTACATAGCTGGCTGTTCATCAAACATCTGATGGTAAACATTCTGACTTAGGGATTTAGTTACGTAGTGTTCGCATACTAACACCTATAGAGTAACACAGCCAAGACTGCTTTCAGACAAATTTTTGAGGAATACATTATCCCTATTACAACCTTCAAAACTAACTCTATCTTATGTACAAGCTTTACCATTGGTCGCATAAAGTTATGCCAGTTGGCATTTGTGGCACATGGAGGCGAAGATTTAGCAAAGTCAAACAGACAATAATAATAATAATACGATCAGAAAGGTTGGCGAGACAAGGTGTTACAGCAGCAACACTTAGTTAGACCAATAGAACCAGAAACAATCAAGAGACTAGGTGGTAATGCGATAAATACCACTAGTGTTCTCAAGATTCAGCCGTACAAAGCCTGTGGGGACATTTCACCGGCGGCCATGAAATTTGTTTCTGGATTTCCCGCGGCCTTAGCTGCTGAGCAGCGAGCCATGGTTGGTGAACTAAGACTTTGTTAGTAATGAAGTAAAATATGCCTTGAGAGTAGGGCATACCTTCGGGAGATCGAGTCAGTAAAGTAAAAGTCTTCAATGGCATTCGTGAAAGGGGTTTCAGTAGGCTGAATGCCCTTATTCTGATCTACTAATTGAACTTTGCCCAATGAGCTTAAGGAAGTTGGCTCCACAACGTCATATCGGCGCAGGACGGGACTGATCTCTTCCATGCGGTCACGAAGAGCCTCGATATCATCGTAAGGTAGAGGCGCATCAAGAAACTCACTGACGGCGCGTATAATTTTCCAGTCATCACGCGCAGTGCCAGGTAAAGAAGTGGCTGCACGAGTGATTTGCACGCGACCCTCAGTATTTATATAAGTGCCAGATTTCTCAGTGTAGGCAGCGCCAGGGAGGACAATATCAGCCAGCTGAGCACCACGATCGCCATGGTGTCCTTGATAGATGACAAATGCATCACTAGGGATGTCATTTGCGCTAAATTCGTCAGCTCCAAGAAGCCAGACAATCTTAGGCTTCGCTTGGGCGACTTCTGGAGATGGTGTAGTAAAGCCAACTTCGTAAGCCGCAGCACGTGATGCAGCACGTTGAAGAACGTTGTAGCCCTGCCACTCTGGAGTATTGAAATTCTTCGAATGTTTCTCTACAAAGCCGCCAACTGTTTCAAATATTGATCTCGCATCTTGGTGCTCAGTCGCAGCACTGCCGACAATGATCATGGGCCGCTTAGCGGAAGCAAGTTTATCGCCAAATTTCCCTGAGAGAGCAGCTTTCAGGGCATGTATATCAGAGCCAAGATGGTCATATTCGAATGTGCTTTCAAACTCTTCTCCAACCAGGCCGATCTCGAGTTCAGAACGAAGATATTGTTTGCGGATACGCGCGTTGAGGACAGCAGCCTCCTGGCGAGGGTTTGTAGCAACCAGAAGGATAGCATCTGCTTCCTCAATTCCGTATATTTTAGAGTTGAACAGGTAGTTGGAACGAATGTCAATACCATGAGCAATGGGTAAATTGCCTCCAGCCTGATCGAGAGCTAAATTATCGGATCCAAGTTTATTAGCCAAGTCTTTCATGGCCACAAGAGACTCGGCATCGACAAGGTGCCCAGCAATGGCTTTGAATTCATTCTCCTTTGGCTGCAGTTTTTGGTGAGTGGACGATATTTCGCTCAGTGCTTGTTCCCAAGTCAGTGGAACAAATTTTCCATCCTTTCGAGCAAGTGGTGTGGTGAGCCTTTGAGTCTTTAAGCCATCGCACGCGAATCGAGACTTATCATTGATCCACTCCTCATTTATGTCATCATTTAGCCTTGGAAGTATACGCATGACTTCCATGCCCCTGGTGTCTATCCTGATGTTAGAGCCCAAAGCGTCATGAACATCAATAGATTCTGTGTGCTTCAGTTCCCAGGGGCGAGCACGGAAAGCATATGGCTTTGAGGTAAGAGCACCAACAGGACAGAGATCAATGACGTTTCCGGAAAGTTCAGAGTTGAGATTTTGTTCCAAATAAGTTCCGATTTGCATATCATTCCCTCTGCCCGTTGTTCCGAGCTCTGGAGCACCTGCAACATCATTCATAAACCGAACACAACGGGTGCAGTGGATACACCGGTTCATAGATGTTTTTATCAAAGGTCCAATATTTTTGTCTTCAACAGCTCGCTTGCCCCCAATCTCATGGAAACGCCCCCGGTCAGCACCATAGCGCATTGATTGGTCCTGGAGATCACATTCTCCCCCCTGGTCACAGATGGGACAGTCAAGAGGATGGTTACCAAGAAGAAACTCCATTACACCCTCTCTTGCCTTGTGCACAAGTGGTGAATCAGTCTTGACATTCATTCCAGGCTGTACAGGCCAAGCACATGATGCCACAGGTTTAGGAGCACGCTCAACTTCCACAAGACACATGCGGCCTGAAGGTGTATTAGCTGAAAGGAAAACAGAACCTTAAAAATACCAAGGTTTTATAAAAACGTACAGTTGCCTGCAATTAACAGTTTTCTAGTATGAAGTTAGCAGTACTAAATAGATAGAAGAGATGCACCATACTCATGATAACAGTATCTATTTTATTTGTTAGTAAATATCAATGTTTCGTGTTGAAATTTCCATACCTTGGAATTGTCACTCCTGCTTTCTCACAGGCCTGGATAAGAGCCGAACCCGCTGTAAGGACGTGTTAGTATCTAGAGTACGAAGAAATTCGATTGTAAGAAGCCTGGATTACCTTCTACTGAGACTTTCTTTCCGTCTAAAGCAGGGAAAATCAGCATGAAGATACAAATCACTATGGATGTGGGACTTTTATATACCAATTGTGAGTTCCACCTCAGCTGACCGAGGAGCTGTTGTCGCGAAGGTCCTAGGATAATTAACCTTTGGAACCCGGACAGACCGGGCGGCCGCACGGAACAACTGCGGCCGCATTCTGAGAAACAAACGGATTAGGGGAAGAGATAGGTAGTTTAGAAAAGATAAGGAGAGATGACGAAGTGGCAGGCGCAGAGATGTACGAGCCGGTGTACTTTGAAAAGTGCACTTTTGGCTTGGTCGGATTCTGCCAGACACCAACGTACTAAAGTAGTAGGGGCGTCAACTCGCAAATTGCCTGCTGCGGATTGGCTCGGTTATCGGGTAAACAGTTGATCCGACACAAGCCCTTTTTCTTTAGGAGCCTACTTGGCGAGATTGTTTTCTTCTCTTCTTTTCTACACTAAACTCATTCACGGGCATGATTATTGTAGGTGGTAGGGCTCATTCTATTCCTGCTTCCTCTGCTACATAGCCCAAGATTAGATGCACTGAGCTGGAGCTCTTTAGGGCTGTTCCCACTATAATTATAGTAGGGGGATTGTCTGATGAAAGTATTCGTTCTTTACTGACAGTGGCGACATTTTATCACCCAAACATTGATGTTACTAAAGTACTCTATTAAAATTCATGTTTTATTTTCTATAGCTTTAACCTTGTGATCCTACAGTCCGTTTCTTTCTCCCCACGCCCACACCGAGCAGTAAATAGATGCTTTGATTGGATTATTTTTACTGGCATGGCAGGCTGGAATACTAAAGGAAGTTCTCAAATTTACTAGGTAGGTAGCAGTCAGTTTCCTCGTTGTTCCTTCTCAATCTACAATACATCAGGATATTTACATCTAAGCATATTAAGTATGTGCTTCCAGAATTTTACAACAAGATATACATGTTTACCCTTCATGATAGTGCTCATCCCCTGCCCATTATAAAATGATCATACTGTAATATTCAACGTTGAGCATAGTTGGTAATTGTGGATGAAGGTAGTGAGAGAAATTTATCTAGGAATCGTTTGATTGCCATGTTGTTTCTTGCTTCGTGCCAGGAGGTAACCATGTCCAGGAGCTACTGCTTCCCCGTGGGCGAATGCGGCCTGGATCACCATCTTCCTTTTTAGAGTAATTCGGGAGCGAGGATGAATCGTCTGGAAAATATTGGCCAGGTACCCTCATTGGCAGCAATCTATGTCCATTAGTATCTGATGTATTGCCTGTAGCTGGGGTGCTGAAGGGAAGGACTGTCTCTTTTGCGCGAAAATGATCGGCGTTTGCCCTTTGATCTGCAACGTCATCGTGGCTGTTGCGATCATAAAGATAAAGCCCAATAAACGTAAGAGCGATCCCGAAAGCTTGTATATAAGTGGTCGGATTACCAAACCATACAATTGTCACAGCAATAACAAATACTCTTTTGACCAAGGACGCGACAGAGTATGACACTGGTGATATCATAGATAATAGAACGAATGCCAGAATATTTTGCGCAAAATGCGATACACCATTGAACACGAACTCTAGTACGAGTCTTCCGTGGTCTAAGAAGTGTTCCTTGCCTGACAGGGAGATGGTCCTATCTTGCAAGAAATCCGAGACTAAAGGATACCCTTCACATATCAACCAAATCGGCAATGTTAAGACAAAGGCTATTCCAGAGCAATAGCAAAGAAGGTTTAATTTGTCTAGTTTTTGTTGGACTGAAAACTGTGGCTCTGATTCGGCACGTGACGCTTCGTTGAAGAGCTTCTTGGAGAATATGTTTTGGGAGACAAAAACAACGGCCGCGACCAGTGCACATATTATGCCAAAGAAGTTTGTAGAGAATCCAGTGGAACAAGCAAGCATGACGCCCAATGTTAATGGGATGAGTGATAAATAAGTGGCTTTGGCATATCGGATGCGAAAGAATATTCGGTATGCTAGGACGGTGAAAAGAGGCGAGAGTCCCTTGATAGTGTGCACCAGCGAAACAGGTATCTTTGAAGTAGCCATGGAGCTGAGTATGTGACCTGCAAGTTGGAACACTGCTAAAGGTAGTGCAGTCTTGATGACATCACGCGAGGGGTAGCGGAGCCCATTCTTTAGAGCTGGTATATTATGTTTGAGCCAAGGAATCCTGGTAGAAAGGTACGAGAGTAGTAGGCACCATATAGACACAAAAGCAAATTGTATGGCAGTAAGAGTAATCGGTTTTGGGAGGACAGTTAAGATAGACTTTGATGAGGTATTTGTGAGGGCGGAGGTTGTGTACCAGATAATGCAGAGGAGCTAGAAGAACATGAGCTATTACTCCAGACGGGACTTGAGGGCCATTATCTTACTATTAGCCTATATGAGACTGGTGCTCGAAGGGCATGCGCCAACTCTTGTGCATTGGCGCTCACGCTTGAACTGCGTGTTCTAATGGTGTTGACTGCCTCGCTGATACTGTTTCTTGTCCTGTGCTTAGAACTTCTCGGTAGTCCATTTTTATAGTCCTGGGAGAAATAATTTGTCTTCTTCGGATCCCAATGATCGGTGGATGTATATCTGACAGCAGGAGTTGTATGGTGTGGGTGTGGTCCCTTTGCCTCTGTTGTATTGCTAAGTAGCTCATCATTCAAAGACGGAAACTTGTCCACGGGGCTCGTCATCGATTGTGAACTTGAGGTTTTCGCCGATGCTTGCGACGCTGCCTGTCGTATAGAAGATCGTCGCCCAGAACCGGTCACAGTGGTGGTAGTCATTGCCCGGGCCCCAAATCGCTACGCAATCGCGTTCGGTGGCCGTTTTTGGACCAGGGACTAAGTTGCAGGGTGTAAGAAAAGCCCAAATCACTCCAGTATACGCTAGAGAAAATATCTCTTGTTTTGGAGAAGTGGTTTAGGAATTGAACTGAATATGAGTGTTGGGAGCCATGTCTGGTACTAGGTACTATCCAGTCGCTAGTAACGTTTGCAGTTTTCTAAGTTTAGTCGAAGGTAGTGGACACTACGTAGAAATATGTGGTTGCGAAGTAAACTAATTAGTTAGTTAACCTAACTAAATAGCTATGATGACGAATACCCCCTGACTAAGCAGACACAGGAGCAAAAGAGTGATATCTATGCAATTAAATGCCACTTGCGTAGGAATTTTTTTTTTCTTTTTTAAAAAAAAAACAAACATTAAATATTCTTCTTGCCTGCCTAGCAAGATATGGAGGAGTACCTAATGGACTAGAAGTGTACTTTCTTGTGCACCTAACAGGAGGTACTTGCCGTAAAATTCCCAAATTATTTGAGTTTTCCTGTTTCATGCACCTCTTATTGGTGAATACTCTGACTTTTGAGACTTCTACCCAGTCTGTAGGTATGTAGATTGGGCCTAATACTTTTATCTTAGCTAGTTCTAGCTCCTGCTAACTTGCAGTGGGAATCAAAAATAAAATGCTATCCCTACGCCACGTGATATGTGATTATTGTTGGGTGGCTTAGTAGCATTCTGATGGGAATAGCCTTAGTAACAAATCCAACCTGTCGTTGTGCTAAATTTGATAACGGAATTCCTATTTCATAACTCCTATCTTACAGTTTCAGAAGCAGTATAGGCCCAAACTATATGACAGCTTATCACCAAGCCATTTTTGATAGAGACAACTTAAGAACGTGGGAAGTACTTGGTCTACCTTTGATATGGAATACGAGGTTAGTATTGAAGATGTCAACCAATCTTTTAATTCTTTGGAAGCTTTAGGGTGCAGATCTCTTGGAGTATGAGGCTGGATTTTCCACATTATAATATGATGTGCATGCTATCTTTAATAGTTCCCCTGCTAGCGGTGGGGATGTTGGAATACTAAAAGCCAACGCCTCAGGCTCCTCTGAATAACGGGCAAAACTGAACGCGAGTAAAAATTTCCAGCCATAGGCTGGGTCACTCCTTGTACTATAGATGAGGTGTCTCAGTTGTGGTCTAAAATATTAAGGTAGTGCAATATATTTGGTGCTCGCCGATATCGAGGCTGCTGTGGGCGCAGTCCCAAAATGAATTAAAAATATAAATACCTACTGAGGAGAGTCGAGTTTATTGGGAAATAATTGGGTCGTTGCCGGCCATTCCATTGGAGGGTTTGTTTAATCCCGGAGCTCTGCATTATGGTATTTGTCGATAGAGAGTATGTTCTCTGGTACCTTTACCTAAAAGTTCCTTTATGCTAATACAATAGACTAGACTATGCACCTTATGCCATGTGGCAAGAATCTGAGCCCCTGTCCTTCAAAAATGTCTCGCTTAAGTTTTAAGCACGAGCTATTGTTGAGCAATGCTCTGAACTTCCGGGAGTATAACAGCATGGCTCATTGGTGACATCTATTATAAAGGCATGACCATCAGCTTGGTACAGTGGTCCCTGTTTTGCGCCCAAAGGGGCGGTTTATGATTAACACATAATCCGTTACAAATGAGCATATAGGCATAACTATTCACAATACTTCGCTGCAGACCCCAAGTAACCACTCAATGCAACACCTACATATTCAGTATGTTTAATAGTGGCTGAACAGTGGCTGACGGTAGCGTCGTGACCCTTGTTTTAGACAATGACTTATCACATAAGAACATAGAGGGTTCTCAATTTGAGTTGGTGAGGGATATGTTATATTATCTAAAGGGTGCCTTCTTCCTGGCCCTAGGGAGCTGTAAAGCATTGAAAGAAGTCGACAATGCAATGGCTTATGGATATGAATTTGAGGCTGGCATGGGTGCTGTCTTTCTCTGTCTTCTAGAGAATGAGAGGCTAGACATAGTGGCATAGGGAGTTTATGCATCTGACCTTGAACAAGCTGCACGTCTTGTACCCACGCTTACTGGTGTTGGATAACCAGATTTTATACTGCTCAGTAACACTTGCCCCTGGAAAGGCTATACTAAATTATATATACTGCTGGGCATTTTGACAGAGATGGCAGATATTTTCAGGCTCATATACCAGTGTAGATCCTAAATCACACTGGTTAAATCTTGCTAGGAATGATATAGTGCTATAATTGGTGAGTTATGGATTTAGTATAAGAGTAGTGCAACATGTGTATGAAAAGAAGTCTTAGAGTTTTTCTAATAGCTGCTTATTTACTGGTAGTTTGTATTGATGATACATAACCAAGGCCTATTGTGCTTATCGCTAACAAGTAATAGCATTCCCTGATGTTGATACACCCTACAATAATCATTTCTGTTTACAGCTGCAAACATATTCCTTCCCTTTGCTCCTTCTCTTTTGTCTTAACCCCCACCCCTAAAACAAAACAACAACAACCACCTATTCGCAGTCTCCATTGCTACTTCCTAGTTCTTTTGTTTCCATGATCTATTAGCTACTAGGCAACATCTTCGAATTTCTAAATTTCTGATATTTCTCTTCTAGATACTACCATCTATCTTGGGCTTCTCACTGTTCCAAAGGCCTATCATCTCTCGAATGACTGCTTAATTGTCTGATTATTGGTGCATTTAAAAGAGCTTGGATTCTGGACAGGGTGGTTGTCTTGCTAATAACTTGACTTAATCTTTACTCTTCCCGGCCCTCCCCTGGCATTCATTGCTTAACATTGCGTATTCTAAAGCAATATTTACTACAAATCTGGGGAAAATGTCACTCTTCTCTACCGGATCACCCATTGCAGGCAGGAAAAGTTCCGATGAACAAGTGCTGACCAGAGATGCAAGCGTTGAAAATCAAGACTTACATTTCGGATGCGAAGCATCGGTGAGTTGGGACTATGCTTTCTTTTATATAGTCTTTTTATATTAACCAACCGTCTAATTTCGATGTTCAAAATAGGGTCAAAAATTTGTAACCAGTTCTGGGAAAACCCCTCAGCCTCTAGTGTCTTCTAAGCTTGGGAGCTTTCAGTCCTGGACTGGTGAAAAAGATACGAATCAGTCAAATAAGGTCAGGCTCCTGTCAAGGGCTTAAGGATTTTAAGTGGCTCACAATCCTAGAAGCAAAAGATAGAGCATTCAAATACAGTCACCACATCTGGAAATTCTGAGATGGAAAAGCTACTAGCCAAACTTTCTCCCAAACCTCAGTCAACCGGTGGCAAGAATTGCGTAAACTTGGAGATTTCCACGAAATTACCTGAGCAGCAAGGTTTGTTTGAGAAACAAAGACGGATTCTTGCCAGTAATAGCGAAGCCACAGAGACTCATATAGAAACCACCAAATACTGTAGCGTGCTACCTACTACTTCGACATTCGAGTCACTTGATGTTTCTGCTCTGGTAGATGCTGAGAAACCCGACGCAACCCATGCTGGAACCTCGGAAGTGCTTCGCTTGAAGCAAGAGCTTTATGTGGCTAACTCTAAGCTTGCCCTTCAGGAACAAGAGTTGGCACAGACTCGGGTGATCAAACACACGTTGGATCAAGCCCTCGGTCCTCCATCTGAAGCTGACTTTAACGGCCGCGAGATAACCGAACAAACTATTAGCCACTTGCAGAACGCTTTCAATGAGTCCAATCCGTCATTCAGCCAGCTTCAAGATGGCTGGAGCGGGCAAGAGGATTCCCAGTCGGATATCTCAGACGCACTCTCGGCTGGGGCCTTTAACAGGGCCCGAGGAATTTGGGTCCCCCCGACACAACAAGTACTTGGTATGAGTGCCAACGCTCCGAATTCTGACGGGGATACGTTCTCGTTGCCTGGCAGTTCATTGGTTCAAGCACCAAACAGGCCATGGGGTAGCTCAATCCAAACACCCAACGTTCCTGGGCATAGCTCTCTTCAATCACGTCGAGTTTTCTCTAGTTCGTCAGGGATTAGCAATCTAGATACACGGTTTGCGGGGGAACAAGCACGATATCTTCAAGGAACAAATATTGGGCCACGTCGGTCTATCGCCCAATCTAATCGCGGTGGATCGTGTTTCTCACCTCACAACTCCGCTTGGGGAGCATTCGCTGCCGGTTCTCCCAGTAGCCATGTTCCTAGGTCACCGACTAGCCGACAGAGTAGCACTTACCAGCCAATTGGTCTATATCAGGTTCCCACATATCATCAACAGCCTGCTGCAACTGCTCTCTCTCCAACGGCAGCGGAGTTCACTTCTACCAATTCTGCCATGGTGCCGTGGGGGGCCACAACAGTGAGTCTTGACCGAATCCGTTTCTTAGCTAGCGATTTACACATCTAGGTTGGCGGAAATTCCATGCAAACATATGTTTCCCCCCTCGAGCCACTCAATTATCGCCGGCTTCTTGACAGAAATGTCTCTTGTGATTGGAGGTATATAGTGGACAAAATTGTTTGCAATAACGACCAACAAGCTTCCATTTTTCTTCAGCAAAAGCTGAAAGTTGGATCAGTCGAACAGAAATATGAAATTATAGAGGCCATTGTACGCCAGGCTTATCCTCTCATGATCAATCGCTTTGGGAACTTTCTTGTTCAACGTTGTTTCGAACATGGAACTTCCGAACAGATTATTGCCATCGCTAATGCAATAAAAGGAAACACATTGAGTCTTAGCATGGACCCATTTGGATGTCATGTCATTCAAAAAGCCTTTGACTGTGTTCCCGAAGAACACAAGGCCATCATGGTTCATGAGCTGTTACGCAGAATTCCTGAAACCGTGATACATCGGTATGCATGTCATGTCTGGCAGAAGCTTTTTGAGTTGCGTTGGAGCGGGGAGCCTCCGCAAATTATGGTTAAGGTCAATGAGGCACTGCATGGAATGTGGCATGAAGTCGCTCTTGGTGAAACTGGAAGCCTTGTAGTCCAGAACATTTTCGAAAATTGCGTGGAGGATGAGAAGGTAAGATATAATACAGTTGCACAACTGTTGCATATGTGGCTCTACTCCCCTTCCAATCATATTACGCTGCCTTCCATTAAATGTACTGACCTGTTCTAAGCGCCCGGCGATTGAAGAAGTACTAGCGAAGATTGATGTGCTTGCTCATGGCCAATTCGGAAACTGGTGTATTCAACACATCTGCGAACATGGTGCTCCACATGACAAAAGTCGCGCTATCGAGCATATCATTCTTTGGTCTGTTGATTATAGTATGGACCAATTCGCCTCTAAAATAGTAGAGAAATGTTTGAAGATAGGGGGCTCCGAGTTTCTCGACCGCTATCTTGCAAGAGTATGTACTGGCCGCACTGATCGACCGAGGATGCCTTTGATTGATAGTAAGTTCGAATGCCGTTTTTCCTATGTATATTTTGGAGTCTAAATTCCTGCAGTCGCTGGAGATCAATATGGCAATTATCTTATCCAATGGATTCTAATGAATGCTGCACCTCATCAACGTGAGTTAGTTGCTAGTCACATTAGGTAACTTTTCGTTCCCCCCGCAATATTGTATGGTTTTACTGATTCGGCTAGGAAACACATGGTTTCATTGCGTGGGTCAAAGTTTGGTTCGCGGGTTGCTATGCTTTGCTGCAATCCATCTCATACTACACGCCCTGGACCAGGTGCTGGCATGCAAATTGGCCGTTTTAACAATTTTGGCGACGATCGTTTCCAGGTGCCGGGGCAACATGGAGGGCGATTTAGTCGCGGAAACCAATGGAACCCTGCATACCCACCATTTCGCTGAAGCCGATCAAATGCGTTTAGAGGAAGGGCACATGTAACTGTCTCGCTCTGTTAACTGGATCGTCTGGTACCTTTATCAGTTCCACGGACATGGCAGTTATATGCTCTCCGTATCATTTGTTCAACCCCTGACATTGCGTTGGTAGCATGTACAAAGATATCAGCCTAGAGGGAGCGGAAACAGAAAAATATTCCATCTCTCTTTGTCTACTTAGTGATCAATACGCCAATCATTTTCCATGAAGATGATCGAAATTTTACTGACAAAGTCACAAGAATCACAACTGTGGGTTGTTTATGTGGGTGCTTTGGTTTACCAAGAGGGGAAATTAAAAAAAGAGGAAGAAGGGCACTTCTTGTTTCCAGTCTACTTGTGCATGATCATTTTTCATGTCCTAAATCTTGCCGCTCCTTAGTCTATTCTGTTATTCTTTGGCCAGCATGGTGTAATAATCCATTATGGAGTTTTTCCGAAAACAGCACAAGATTTCTTCCACTATCTAAAGTACTCGCATATTTTATGCATTGCTTGAAAATAATTGGAGGCTGAGGGTTAAATAAGAGTTAAACATTGTAGTCATCCTTGGGAATTTGTGCTATCGTCCTTTTCCCACGGTTTACGTCTCTTAGGCTTTGTACTTGGGGTTTCATGACCAGTTAAGACCGTATCTGGTATCTGCTGAATTCCCGGGATCGGCTGACCAGTAGTAATGAGCTCAACTATATGTGCAAACGAGGAAGGGTAAGCAGGCTCCTGCATCGTCGTAGTTGTTGTTTGCATTGTGTTTTCAGGCAGCGAAGATGAATCAGTCGCTAGTCGATCAAATTGCCGAGGCAAAATCCCCGTACTCCCATAGAATGATGTAGATTCAGTTGGGGATGAAATCGTTCTCAGCCAAGCCTTGTAGTCTTTAAAATCCAAAGGTTCTGTGAGCTTCTCTTTTCTACAACTCACATCGAAGATATTAGCGCTGCTAGTCATGCGTCAAGGATTTATGGGTCGGGCTCCAACGCGGTCTATCAGGAAGAGCGTACCTTGAGAAGTAAAAGCATTTGGCCTGTAGGACTAAATCATCCTTGCGAAGAATTTCCGTCTCAGTTACGGGAACGTCTGGATGACCAAGTATAATCGACAGGCCTTTGGCAAACTCGGCATCCTCACCAAACGGGTATGATTGCATTTTTTCGAACAGCTCAACAACTGGAGGCTGAAGTTTCCTTATCTGGTTCTCCTCGTCTGGTGAAAGCCCTGTACGTTGCGACGGACATTCTGAAGGTGACTTGGTGTTCATGGAGAAAACAGCAGACGTCGTCTTGACCTGTAGATACCTAATTCAGAAAGACTTCGATAATTTGATTATGGTGCAGCTGATAACTGGTTGCAGAGTAGCACACCTTTGTGATCAACTACAATTCTAGATATAGCTAGGTAGGTAGTACGAAGTTGGGTCGTAGTAGAACAAGTTTAGCCGAGGCCCAAGGAAGATAATGTGTGGGGAGCTTGTAGGGGACCTAGTAAGTACGTACCTATCTAGTACTAGTAGTGGGGTCAACAAATAAGGCTGTTCATTTAACATGATAGGTGGGTAAGGTTATGTACTGTAACTACGGGGTACACCGTATACCATACTTTATGTGGAGGAGAACTACTACTGTTAACTTCAGGCCACTGCTATTAGGCATAGTGACATTCATATTAATACTAAACAAGCTTGGGTTAGTTGAATGGGATATCAGACTTCCTGATGCAAGAACTGTGCCGCCAAGGAATTTTATTTATGATTATGGACCTAACTCTATCCGTTCGGGTTATGTAAAGTAACAGAAGCCTCTTAAAAAAAAAAAAAAAAAAACAACGATGATGCATTACAGTGCCGAAATACCCTTATTATCCAGACTATATGTGCTCTGCAAAGGTTCATCCTTTACCGGACAAGCTGTTTGACTTTGACATCCTGGACAGTTGTGCACAACTTCATGGGCAAAGAGGTCACAGTCAATACAGAAATGGTTCTTGCACACAGTACACTCATAACGGCTGCTTATACTCATGCCTTTAGTTTGACTCTCCATTATTTGGCATTGTTCCCTGGATGGTACTGGAGGGAAGGCTATCCCACAGGCGAAGCATACAGAACTGCACGATGCTCGTTGCCATGGAACTTCTACCCAATTCAATAGGGGGAATAGATGGTGGTAGGATCGAGCGAGATGGGTCGAGAGGATTAGAGTGAGCCTGCAGGAAGGACACTCGGCAGGAAGGCCACAAACTTTGCTATTGCATCGGGAGCATAGATATCCGCCACAAGAGGGCTTCGAATGACAGGCACACAAAGAAGGGTAAGCTTCGACAGTACGTGATGGAAATCCCATCATCAAGAGAGAACTAGTGGTTTGATTCTGAGAATATGTGACTGGTGGTGTTGTTACATCCATCACTAAGTCCCGAAAATGTTGCTCATTGAGCGCCACACCATACGTGGTGTCGTCACCGCCATTTGTCTTAGCACAGAGATCACGGCAGATGGCTACTTGGGCAGCAAGCCCAACGATTCGAACACGTATATTATCATTTATAAGCGTTGATGCTGTTTCATGAATATCGCCGGGGTCAGAGGAGAGGAGGGAGCCGAAGATAAGGAGAATTTCTCGAGTGCCGTGACTTGGGGTGCGACTTATCGGGGGATAAGTTAGTTTATGGAAGCAAATATGTCTATAGCGTTTGTATGGAATGAGACGTACAAAAGAGCACCACGAGCCATCTCAAGCCCGTTCTGAATACTAGGAAGGCCTTTTGGATCCTGATCTCGCAGGCCCTGTATTGAACTAATATGTTCTGTAGGATTCCCACTCATATCACTAATGCGTACTGCAAGGCCATCGCGCAACCCAAGAATGCCTAGCTGAGAGATAGGGTTTTGTTCAAAGAATTCTCCCACAAACTCTTGTGCATATCGGAGCGTCAGGAGGTATCGTGTAGGCCGAAGATCCTTTTCCGCCATGGACTGCGAAAGATCGAGGATGAGGACGAGGTGGCGAATAATGCCCCGTTGTAATGGTGTAGTATCTCTCAAGAGCCTGCCATAATATTGAACTCAGTATCCAGTTTACGAGTGCGCTCTTACGGGTAGAGTTGAAGGCACTTGGCGCTTTCGCCCCTCCTCGAATCGAACTTACCTTTTCCTTTTCCCAGATTCCAGAATTCCTTCGACTGCTGAGCTAATTGTGCCATCCGCGCTCTCAACTAAAGTTTCCCAAGTCCTTGAGACTTCCCAGTCAGCGCCTCCACGTTGCTTCTTTCTCTTTGGACGTGATGCAAACGTTGCATTCCCTTGAAAAAGGTTGTCACCATCCTCATCCTCAGAAGCTTCACCAATATAATCTTCGTCAGAATCTGCCATTTTATTTTTATTTTTATTTTTATTTTAAGTGCAGAACCTAGAGATCAGCAGTTTGTAAGTGTAAATACTTAGTTAAACGGGTGAAAGGATTAGAAGGTCAATTGACCGTCTGCATCATCACTGGAAAGGGTTTAGCTCCGACAGAACTCCGATCTTTTCATGGCTTGTCCCTTCTCCTTCAGGTCCAATATTTTACCTCAATTATCCGAAGGTAGCCGTAGGCATCTTTACACCATAATTGTTCAAGTACGGAGTAGATGTGGGGGAGAAGGTGCGTCACGTTGACTACTCAGACGATTCGACGTGCTCGATCGCCGTTCCTCCACTGCCCCTCCCCCTCTTTCGTTTTCCATCCGCGTGATTCCTTCCTTCCCCGTCGCCCTCATCTATCCTCGTGTGCTCATCTATTCACCTCGAGCAATCTTTCAAGGGCAGTGTCACCTTTAGTCAGGCATTATACTACTGAATTATATGCAATGACTTCAATGGATAGATGTATTCTCCCCGACGTGTGAGTGATCTCGACGGCGTTGCAGTAGAACGGTCTGCCTCATTCCTGTACAAAATCTGACCAAATGTTAGGGTGAAACCCGTCAACTACCATGTATCTCTGTTTGACCTCGAACTTGGTGGCTCTTGGGTTTACAAGGGCATTGTCAAAATAGATGCTCAAGTTACCAGTTCCACCAAGGAGATAGTGCTGAATTCGAAGGAGATCAAGGTCCAAAACGCAGAAATATTTGGAAGAGATGGTTCGTAATGTGCATTGATTAATGTCCAAAAGATGAGATTACTCACAACATGCGGATCGCCGTAGGAACCAAATTATCGAAGGCATCTGATATAACGTACGACAAGAAGTCAGAACGAGTGATTTTCAAGTTCCAGGAAGAAGTTTCTCCCTCTGACATCGTGTTGTCTATCACTTTTACGGGAACTATGAACAGTGCGATGGCCGGCTTTTATCGTTCAAAATATAAGTCTGTTGTAGAGCCGGCTGGCGACACGCCAAACGAGGATGGCTTCCACTACATGTTAAGCACTCAGTTCGAGTCCTGTGATGCTCGTAGGGCTTTCCCTTGTTTTGATGAACCGAATCTTAAAGCTACTTTTGACTTTGAGATTGAAGTCCCCAAAGGACAAACGGCTCTTAGCAACATGCCAGTTAAGTCCGAGAGGGAAAGCAGCAACCCGGGTCTGAAGGTTGTCTCGTTCGAAAGAACTCCAGTGATGAGCACATATGTTAGTCCATTGAGAAACCCTCCCCTCCTCCTAACTCAAAATTCGTCTTTTACCATCTAAGTCTAACATATGTAACACTATGTAGCTTCTCGCTTGGGCAGTTGGGGATTTTGAGTACGTTGAAGCTATGACCGAGCGAAAGTATAAAGGGCAAAGCATACCTGTTCGCGTCTACACAACGAAGGGCCTGAAAGAGCAAGCCCGATTTGCATTAGAGTGCGCCCACCGCACTGTGGACTACTTTTCCGAGGTCTTTGAGATAGAGTATCCCTTGCCCAAGGCTGATCTACTTGCGGTCCACGAATTTGTGAGTGACTTTACATATTTTCCAAACATTTAGTGGGACTAATTGTATTTATCTAGGCCATGGGGGCTATGGAGAATTGGGGTCTTGTCACTTATCGGACAACTGCTGTTCTTTTTGATGAAGGGCGATCTGATGCGCGGTATAAAAATCGCATAGCTTATGTTGTTGCGCACGGTTGGTTCAATTCTAGAATTGTTCCCAAGAATTTGATATTTCTGACAGGTATTCAATTAGAACTGGCTCATCAATGGTTTGGTAACCTTGTAACAATGGATTGGTGGAATGAACTATGGTTAAACGAAGGTTTTGCGACTTGGGTTGGTTGGTTAGCAGTCGACCGTTTTTATCCCGGTAACCTATAACCCTCAGAGCCTGAATCCGCTCAATCTAACTCACCTTTGCAGAATGGAATATATGGTCTCAATTTGTCGTACGCAATTCCCGAGGTAACAAGCATTGCTTTATAGAATATTGACTGTTTCACAGGCTGAAGGCGTACAACAAGCATTCCAACTCGACTCCTTACGTGCGTCCCACCCAATAGAGGTCCCCGTGAAGAATGCTCTAGAGGTCGACCAGATTTTCGATCACATTAGCTACCTTAAAGGTAGCTCGGTGATTCGAATGCTGAGCAATCATCTTGGCCAGGAGACTTTCCTTCGCGGGGTAGCTATGTATCTCAAAGCTCACGCATACGGCAAGTTATCAAGTAAATTAGTTCCGGAAGACTTCAGTTGCTAACCAATTCAAATTATTAGGCAACGCGACTACCAATGACCTTTGGTCCGCCCTCAGCAAAGTTTCCAATCAGGATATCAATAGCTTCATGGTACGTTAAATGTTACCTAATTTGCCTTCACAGCTGTCTAATACCATGGCGAAGGACCCGTGGATACGGAAAATCGGATTCCCTGTCGTTAACATAAAAGAAGAGTCTGGACAAATAAGTATTCGACAAAGCCGCTTCCTCTCAACAGGAGATGTGAAACCAGAAGAGGATGAAACAACGTGGTGGATTCCACTTGGGATTAAATCATGTTCAAAGACAGAAGCTATAAATTCTCGTGCACTTGTCTCTAAAGCCGACACTATTCAAGGTGTCGGTCAAGATTCATTCTATAAGATCAACACGGACCTTTCAGGTTTTTATCGGACAAATTACCCAGCAGATCGATTGTCGAAATTGGGTCAATCTTTGGAATTACTGAGCACTGAAGACAAGATTGGTTTAATAGGCGACGCCGCCGCTCTTGCAATGTCTGGAGAGGGCAGCACTGCAGCTCTATTGGCCCTCCTAGAAGGGTTCAAGATGGAGAAAAATTACTTGTCAGTCCTTAATCCCTTTTGAGCTACATTAGAGCCGGATCTGACGAATACTGTAGGGTTTGGTCTCAGATCGCTTCTTCAGTTGCAAGCCTACGATCTGTTTTTGCTCAGAATGAATTAGTAGCCACAGGCCTGAAGAGGTTTGCTCTTGAATTGGTGTCTTCTGTTACAGAACAATTTGGTTGGGAGTTTAAGCCAGATGAAGACTATCTTACTGTTCAACTCCGGAAGCTTTCGATTGGCATGGCCGGCCTTGCGGGCGATGAGAAGTACGTCATTCTCTTTTCTGGTTCACTCCTCGCTCCTCGTCTTCTCGGCATACCTTACTCACGTTGTATTACAGAACTATTACTGAAGCTAAGCGGCGTTTCAAGCTCTGGGCCAATGGCAAAGACATGAGTGCTATCCACACAAATTTACGCTCTGCAGTCTTCGGCATCGCAATATCAGAAGGAGGCCGTGATGAGTACGAGTCCGTCAAAGAAGAATATCTCCAGACAGATTCCGTGGATGGCAAGGAGATCAGCCTGGCAGCTCTTGGACGCACTACAGATTCTGAATTGGTTAAGGATTATCTGGACTTTGTGTTTTCAGACAAAGTGGCAATTCAGGACGTGCATAGTGGCGCTGTTTCTTTGGCTGCAAACTCTAAGGTTCGGCATCTACTATGGGAGTATATGAAGAACAACTGGATGGCTGTTGAAACTCGCCTATCAGCAAATAATGTTGTCTTTGAGCGCTTTGTGCGAATGGGGCTTTCAAAATTTGCAGACTACCAAATTGCTTCGGATATCTCTTCCTTTTTTCAGGGAAAAGACACTAGCGCTTATGATCGTGCTTTAGTGATTGTTTCGGACAACATTCATACTAATGCACGCTACAAGGAAAGGGATGAAAAGCAGGTTCTGGAATGGCTGCAAACTCGTAAATATGTCTGATTGTGGAAGGGAATATCTAGGTTTGCTCCTTCTGGTTTTGTTGCTAGTAGGTAAGAAATACAAGAGACACCATCATAGAGGAACCTATCATGAATGCTACTGCCTCTTAACACAGGGGTTGATCACCTACCTCCCTGGTCAATTCACTGTAGACTCATACTAGTAATATACATATTAAAATCAGGAGAGGGTTCCAATGGGTACTATAATCTCACTTGATATTCTGCCGTCTCATGCGACCAGTTTTTTCCATATCTTTTGGTATAGTAATATCTTTAATTCTACAGACGGCCTCCGGCGTCGAAATATTTAGCCGGTATCAGACAGCATTTCGCGGCCTAAAGTCGATGCCTAGTTGCTTGGCCTGTGCTTTCACAGGTATTGCAAAGCTAAACTCTTTAATTACTTAACACTCATAAATAGTACCTGAGAAACTAATGTTATGTACACTATATATTGCAAGTCTCAGATATATATACCAACAAATGCCCACTATGCTGTTGTGCCCTGAAGGTTAACCATCACACCATATTCAATAATCTCATCGAAACCTAGGATTGAGAAATTCAATACAGCTTATTATTACGTCTTTGCATGCTCCTAATGGCACTTAGGTAATAGCTGAGACTGGAGATATGTAAATTACAAAGTCAGTAATTAGTTTCTTCCCCCTTCCTCTATCCCCCATACACACACTCTAACACCCCGTCCCTTATTTAGTAAATGTTAATATAAATGGAATCTCCACTTGGTCAAATCTCTAGTTGTACCTGATTGCTTTTCTCTAGACAAACTATCCATTGCGCTAGCGGAAATTTGCGCTAAAGGCACTAGGCTGGTTTGAGTGTCTGGGGTGAATGTGAAACAGTCACAGGCCTGCTGACCTTAGTAAGTACTGGAATCTGCATGCTAGGTTCACCTGCTCTCCTGCACCTAGCAACGCAACCGCCATAAGACACCGGCCAAGTTCCATCCAAGCAGACACGTCCAAGCAACTCATACATCAGCTTGCTATCCACCTCCATCTCCCCTCTGTGTGCGCTATACACAAATTAATACTTACGTCTGACAACTGCTCCTGTGTTCCCATCCTGTCCTACCTTCGTCCACAGGTCAATACTTATCCCTACTCCGATCATCATGAATCCCGAGTGGTAAGTCCCTCAACTCCTACTTTTAGGCCGAGCATCCCGAATAGCTGGGTATGCTTGCTGCTCGCACATAGAAGCATTTATGTTAATTCTGGGTATTTGATTTGCTGATGCTATCGGTTGTTATTTAGAGTATATATTCTTCACCATTCCCAGACCACCTCCTTAGCGGAGAATCACCCTTGTGCTCGGCCGCCTAACCTTTTACTAAGATACGATTATCTTTTCAAACTCCTGCTTATCGGAGACTCTGGCGTTGGAAAGTCCTGCCTTCTTCTCCGATTCGCCGACGACACCTACACGGAAAGCTATATTTCCACCATCGGTGTCGACTTTGTACGTTCTATCTCCTCACCAACCTTAACTCCCCTATTACTCGTTTACGTTTTCCCTAGGTGCCTGTGCCATGTTGTACCAACTAATACCTGGCAGAAAATTCGGACTATCGAACTCGATGGCAAGACGGTGAAGCTTCAGATCGTAAGGCAACATAATTGAAGAAAATATTGACAAAGCTGACGGATAGTTCAGTGGGATACTGCTGGCCAAGAGCGATTTCGAACCATTACTTCATCTTACTACCGTGGTGCTCACGGTATCTGTGTCGTATACGACGTGACTGATATGGACTCCTTCAACAATGTGAAGCAGTGGCTCCAAGAAATTGATCGCTATGCCACCGAAGGTGTCAATAAGCTCCTTGTTGGTAACAAGAGCGATATGGAAGACAAAAAGGTTGTGGAGTACACCGTGGCCAAGGTGCGCATTTACCCTAACATCCTTTTTTTGACCTGGCACTGGCTGCTTTCCCTTTGTCATAAGTAGTAAGGGTTGACAAAATGATGTTGTTACTATAGGAGTTCGCCGATAGTCTAGGAATTCCATTCCTGGAAACCTCGGCCAAGAATGCTTCGAATGTTGAGCAAGCCTTCTTAACGATGGCAAGACAGATCAAGGAACGTATGGGTACTGCTACTGTTAACAACAAACCTACTGTGCAGGTTGGTCAAGGTCAGGGTGTTCAATCTGGATCTGGAGGTGGTTGCTGCTAGATGTTTAATGGTATGTGCTATGTGGTACCAGCCAGGTGTGGATCATAAACCATGAGACATACTAAACTACTCTCTTGACTTGGGTTACATGCGTGACACTGAGCATGGCACAAAAGGATCGTTGACTCGCTTCAGGCCCGAGATCATAATCGGGGGTTGTTAGTTCAATTTTTTTATCATGCTTAGACGGCCTGCCCTTTTTGACCTAATATTGCTTACACTCATGGTGTTTTTTTTTTTTTTTTTTTTTTTTTTTTTTTTTTTTTTTTTTTTTTTCCCTCTCCTTTTTTCCTTTCTCTTCGCCTTTGTCCCCCTTCCCTCTAGCTTCTAAACTTTCCGCGGTTTGCTTCAGTTTCTTTTTCCTATTTCCTTTTAACAGCATATTTACATAAGTTTTCTCCAATATTCTCTTGCTACTTATAGGTTGATTGGAAACATACTTATGAGCATCCGATTCAGTAAGGGGCAAGACCATGAATATGGGCGGGCGCATTTAGTTGAAGGTAATCCTAGCTTCTGAGCCTAGTGCTCTATTGTAGTAGAACAATATACTAATGTAGCTTTTGGAGTGGGGTGGGGGATGGAATGCTTCAAGAAATCTGCGTGGCACTTTTGTATGTGAGATGGAAGGAGAGGTAGGTCTAAGAAAATGCATTTTTGTATGGTTTGAAGCCAGAATTCTGTAAGCAATCAATAAATACAATGTGGCCTAAGGTACGGAGCACTGGGGGCCATTCCTTGCATTAAGAATTAAGAATTAAGAGACACTAACTTGTAGTTACCATTAGAGATACCTTGTATTAACTACCTATGTATCTATACAATAATGATGCCACCCCGATAATTTTGACAGTAGTTGAAGACGAGATATAAATCAAGCATTTAGGCGTCTGACATAACTATTCAATGAGCTGGAACTACTCCGTAAATCAGAAGAAAGTCATGGTCATCTGTACCTCGGTCGCGGCTTTATTGAATCAGGTGAACACGGGACGGATAGGTATACCTTGGTAGTTGTATGGAGTCCAGGTACCATAAGTAATACCTACAAACATAGATAAATAAACTTATAGCGATTAAAATACTGTTAGCAGAAATATGCATGAACCTCCTCTCTTAACATCTATGATACAACAATAGCATTTAGGTGATCATAGAGAAAATAAATCCCTTTTGAAACCTGTAAATAGCTGAGAGGGAACGTAAAAATCAGCCGAGGCACAGAATTTCGGCAAACGTCATTACAATCGCCTTCTACTAGTTAAAGCCGAATTATTCTCGCGCCCCAGACTTCCAATGACTACCTTAGAAGTGTTTGCCCCTTTTCCTACCTTCTCTTGAGTACCTAGTATTTCATTCCCTTCGTTGAACAGGTCCCAACCCAAGTTCACTTCCTTTGAAGCTGCATATTTTGTCCACATAAGTCCTTTGGTTTATTTTCCTTGTTGAGACCAACGCCGTTGAACAAGAAGCGCAGAGTTTCATCTCTAGATATTGACATTGCTCGCTGGTGTTTCGTAACTGCTATATTTATTTCCTCATGTCTCAAAACAAGATCGAAGCCCCAAAGAAGGTGGTTGTAGCCACAGCTGCGGCTCAACAAGGTGACAACATAGCACATGCATTGGCTGGCGCTGGTGGTGGTATCCTCTCGATGATTCTAACGTGCGGGCTCCAATACCCCCTTTCCACTACCAGCGAGAAGTTGTTGACATCCTCGAAAATATAGCTACCCTTTAATCACACTTTCAACTCGGGCACAGGTGGAATCGAAGCGTGCACATTCTACAACTGCTGATGCAATACGGCGTATTGTGCAGCGGGAGGGCTTTAGTGGACTCTATTCGGGTCTTGAGTCTGCCCTCTTTGGCATAAGCGTCACTAACTTTGTCTATTACTACTGGTATGAATGGACGCGTTCAGCCTTTGAGAAAGCAGCCATTAAAGCTGGTCGAGCTTCGAAGAAGCTTACAACAGTTGAATCCATGATCGCAGGAGCTATTGCTGGGAGTGCGACTGTGTTGATTACTAACCCTATCTGGGTAGTGAACACTCGCATGACAGCTCGCAAGTCTGACCAGGAGGACCCGACTTTGTCCAGTACTTCTGCCAAACGGGCGTCTACCATCAACACTTTGTTGGACTTGCTGCGAATAGAAGGCCCCAAAGCTCTTTTTGCCGGTGTATTTCCGGCCCTGGTCCTTGTTATTAACCCCATTCTGCAATACACTATTTTCGAGCAGTTGAAAAATGTAGTGGAACGTCGAAGGCGCATGACGCCGAAAGATGCATTTTACCTTGGTGCTCTGGGTAAAATATTGGCCACCTCTATCACTTACCCGTATATCACAGTCAAAAGCCGAATGCATGTTGCTAGTCAAGATGGTCCTAGAGAGAGCCTGAACGGAAGTCTGCGAAGAATTATCAGGGAGGAGGGCTACATGGGGCTGTATAAAGGCAAGTCGGGAAACTATACAGCAATAACAAAAAACCTGGGGCTTATACTGCTTTATAGGAATTGGACCCAAAGTGACCCAAAGTGCAATCACCGCAGCTTTCTTGTTTGCGTTCAAGGATGTTCTCTATGACATGATGATATCTGTTCGGAAGAGAGGCAAGATTTCTAGGTAGAAGCACCTACTCTAGTCATACGCAGCCTGCTGAAAGGGGGTAGCCGTCAGGCTGAATTTTACTACTGGGAAAATTCAGCGTTGATTTGCGGACTCAAGGGGGCATGTATATCTACTTTCTTCTATAGCTCTTTCCCGGGCGAGTCTTCCATTTATGTAGTATTCCTGAGTACTCTGTGTTTTAAAATAGTAGTCTCGAATTTTTTGGCTGTCATCAGAGACCGTTGTGAGAGAAGCACACTCAATAAGCTGCGCGAATGAGCAAGCCTATGTTACTACTATGTGTCGACTGCCAGTTATCTTAAAGGTAGGTAGTATATAGGACTAGTATAATACGTACCTATGACGATTAGTCAGGTTGAAGCTAAGCATTGCAAGCGGGTCCTTTTAACCGCCTACTTCTTTCGGATATAGTACACCGTTAAAGTTAGATGCGTGGGCACAACGCGGCAACGATTGACGCGTTGATTGCTAAGTAACTGGCTACTTTTGTCAAGTTCTACCCACCACCTCTATGATAGCTCAAAAGACCCTTCACTTGGTGATTGAAGAACCTGGCCTCGAAATTACTACCTGAAACTGATTGCCACGTGTCATGTGAGTTTTGTTGCCTGCCGTTCAGAATTTCAACCTAATAATGGTTAGAACCAGTTTACTAGGTCCGAGGTCTATTTTACTATACTGTTTGCCCCCCAAGTCTCTAGTGAATGCTAGGAGGACTTAGACCGTGTATTTGAGAGATACAGTCATAAAGATATACCTTTTCTAGATTTAACTCAGTGAGCCATACTTCCGTCACAGCTCCGTCAATTTAGATATGGATAAGACCCAGGATACTTTTAATCACTGTTGATATTATGATCTGCTATATGCGTTTTCTTGATGTGAGAACCATGTCCCTTGTCGATTTTGTCAGCAGACTGATTAAAGTTAAATGCCAGACCAAAGCACATCATTGTTCTTGAATACAAACTTTTGTCTTAAAGCCTGGTGAGTGTGTTTTTATTTCTCAACCCATACCCTACCTTGTTTGCTCAGTTCGCAAGATAACATATATCTAAACTATGCTGTATTCCCATCATGAAAGCAGTTTTCCTATATTGGTGTGAGCCACTGTTTTGAATGACAAGTCTCTAAACGTCATAGATATGCCCAAACAATTTTCAGATACGATACGCCGGGACTTTAGCTCTAGACCTGCATCGAATTACGGACATGCGGGATATGACGACCCTTCCATAATCGAAGAAGCAGAGAATTTACTCTCACAATTTATGAGACATCCGTCTCATAGAAGCCGGACATCTCAGGTAGAGAGGTGTAGTAGCTTACAAAGGCATATCAGCACGCCCAATACTCCAGTTCCTTTTAGTGGTGGTGATCTTGATTCAGTCAACAATTGGTCGCACACCGTCCCCGAGGATGCTACTCTTGAGATATCGCCAAAGAAGCATGACGCCCTGATTCAAAGATCAGCAACAAACCACCTACAAACACGCCATAACCATTGGTTTAAGAACCCCCAGGGTCCTGCCAATTCAGAATCATCTCGTGAGAAAGTGATGCGGAATCACGACTGTGCAGTTGCTATACCTACGAATGGCAAAAGAAAGTCGTATGGAAACGAATCCGTTGAATCGTCAGCAACAGGTCAAAATATGTCAAAGATGGCAGGGAGAAGACGTTCTGGACGCCCCAAATCTGGACCAGCCAATTACCATGTGCCAATACACCTCCATGGTGTGGACTCTGAGGAGGAATCAGAATGCAACACCGTTAAATCTTCAATGAACACTGAATCACCATCTCAACGTTGCAAACCAGATATACTGTCCCCTGACATGCAAAACTGCGTAATCTACTCTTCTCCAGAAGTACAAATAATAAAATCGCGCTTCAAAAAAGTGACTGATCTCAAGGGCCTGGAACATGCATCTTATTCCCCGGAACGAAATCCTGCATACTATGTTCCAAAAAAATTCGTCGAGAATGCTGAAATTATCCTCCATGTCGACTTCGATGAAGAAGAAATGCTATCTGTGATAAATTTGCTGTCACTTTGTGGATTACGGTGGACCCCATGTTCGGAAATTGCACTCAGTGATCAAATTATACAAGCAATCTCAAACTTCAATATTCCCGATGGATTCAGCATGACAATTTCGCGGATGCGTAAACTTTCTCGAACGCTTAAAAACGAAGGAGTCACGGACAAGAATGCATGGATTTTAAAACTTTTGACGACATATCCAGATCCAGATAAAAAGGAGCTTAGACATGCCAGGAGCCGTGTCATAAAAATTCTGGGACAACGGGAATGGATGTCCAACGGACAGCACGGTTATCAAATGGATGAAATCCATAGGTTGGGGGCCTGTTTGCCATATGCTTCTATACTGAGCCGACGCCATTCCAAAGACGTTGATGCATTTCTCAGGGACGCTAGAAGTGGCTGCCTACCGTCGGTTCCATGTATAGTCAAAGCTATATTTACCAATAGCAATTGCCTATCAACCGGCCGCAGGCTTTCCCAGAGCTCAACTCTCAACAGACTACTGCAATATCGGGAATTGGGATGCAGTGTTAACAAAGAAATCAGTTCTGGAGTTACAAATAACTTCAAATTATCGAAAACATGGAAAGGAGCCTCAAATGATGTGATGGCACTGGCTTGGTCACCCGATGGAACCAAGTTTGCTGCTGGTGCAACGGCTCAATGTGATCGGCATAACATGGAGTATAACAGGGGTAATAATTTGGTCCTTGGAGATCTTACTCAGAACTCTTTGGAAGAATTACCTGATCATTACATTAGTAGACCTGAAAGAAGAGGTGCAAGCGGTATAAGAAATAATGCTAGACTCTTTATGACCGTCACCGCTGTCCGATGGTTTGATGATGTCTTGCTCACGGGGAGTTATGACAGAACAGTTAAACTGTGGGAGTTCGCCAACGGCAGGGCTTCATGTTACAAAACACTTCATCATGATACAAAAGTCCTAGTCATGGCTCGTTCGAACTTTGAGCAGAATGTACTCGCGACTGGTACACGCTCCATTGGTCTGTGGAACATGAAGGAATCAGAATACACTCCTCTCGGAATAAACAAGCATCGCTCCAGGAAGGATATTAAATTGGTTCCAACTTCTTTAGCATGGGGTACAGTTCCATCTACAAAGGATATCTTGGTTGCTGGAATGTCTGAGAAAGATGACGGTGTCTCTCAGAATGGTCTTCTTGCAGCCTGGCAAGTCAGAGAAGGGGGGGGGCAACTCCTTTACAATTATCACCCAACTCTCAAAATATATTCGACATCAGGTGGCATCCAAGCTCGGAAGCCTTTGTCACAGGGAGTTCCACGGGGCAAAAAAAGAATGGATCTGTTGTTCGTCAGTATGAGCCACTGAAGTCGAAGACACGTATTTATGAATTTGATTGTCCCGCAATGGATATTAACGATGTTACGTTTTGTCCTATCAATTCCAACTATGTGACCGCTAACTGTACTGATGGCAATACATATGTCTGGGACTATCGCAAACATAACGACTTTATCCTCAAACTCCCACATGGTGATCCCCTCAATCAAACAGATGAGAGGTTAACAAGGGAGCAAGCAGATGTCGGGGTGACAGTGGCATTGTGGGGGGGAATGCGATTGACCAGTTCTATACTGGGGCATCTGACGGTATTCTTAAGAGGTGGAATATTCTCAGATCATCCGAGGATGCTTTGGTTGAGGATACGCACAGCTTCAAAGAGGAGATTGCGCGTGCTGCCTTCTCAGATGATAAATCCAACCTTTTGGTTGGAGATGCTGCCGGAGGCATCCATGTCCTGTCGCCAGGGCCATTTTCTAATACGGACGACCTGTCCTTTACGTTCAAACGTGCCCCTCAATTGCCTTTTGACCACCACGAGCCAGACTCAGAGTCCGGTGTTAAAGCTGCGCGGAAATTATTATCGTCTGGTCAGCTTGTTCAACACCCTGTATTTGGGGCTGGACAAGGGCCTCGCTATTCTGGACCTTTTGCAACCTGGGCTCGGCCTGAAGGTACACCTTTTGACCAGATTGCGAAAACCCAGCTTAAAAGGGAGCTGCAAATACGCCAACTTGATTGGATTCCTGTGCAATCTCGGGATGTGCTAGATGAACAATCTCGGAGAGAAGTTGAGGCTCAAATCCAACTCGCCCGGATCCGAAATCAACGCCAGAACGAATACAAAAGAAAAAGAGCAGAGCCGTCAAACACAAAAGCATTAGCTTCCTTTGACGACAACTTCATTGACTTGTGCAGTGATGAAGATGCTAAGCCTTGTCCTTCAGCAGTCTTTCACAGTGGGTTTAAACGGCGAGCAAAGACACAAAGTTGCGGATCTTTGGTTATAGACGTACAGCCAGAGATCATCGACCTTACTGGTGATACAGATACCGAGGAATTTGCAGATCCGTCGACCGATGCGCAGCTCCAAGGTGTTACTCGCTGTCCTGAACCTAATAAGGTCCCCTTACGTGGTGGTGATACTCTCCTTCAAGAACTGGAGGAAGAGCTAGATGAAGATTTTTGGTGGCCATCGAGTAGATATGTTGACCCGAATATCCAAGATGTCACTGTTTAGTGCAAGCACAGCTGGAGAGATGCTTCAGAATAATAATGATCAGTCCCGATGATTTTTTGATGATGATACCATGTTTGATTTTTGATCTGAACCGATGCACAATAGGCTTGTATACTTAATGGGCCATTGTATATATTATGACTGGCATGCACAGGTTTACACGAATACATACTCCTTTGTATGGGATTGGAGTACACTTGTAAATAGTGTAGTTAAGATGGAAGATGAATATATGGGCAATGTGGCTGTGCTCTCAAAAGATATATCACGTGGGAAAAGAGGGTCACTCCAGATTGTGGTTGACTAGTACGGAGTATTTAATCATTAGATATTTTAGTATATGAACCATGGTAGCCAAGTGACCTACCTACCTGCTAGGCATTAGCATTATTCATATCTCCCGCAGAATATATTTCACAATTCTTAAGACTTCAGGAGGTAGACAGCAAACCAAAGGACCTTTAATATACCAAGTTAGAACTGTCTTATACAAAGGACTGATGTCATTCGCCCCGCCCCCCGGACCTCCGCCGCCTTCCGTCCCCGATGGATGGAAAGCCCAGTTTGATAATAGATACAGAGAATGGTGAGAGCTTGATGGCATACAGATGCCATTCGTCTAAAATGCAAGCTCCTGCTAACACTCTTACACAGGTTCTTTGTGAATTTGCGCACTGGCAAGTCACAATGGGAACGTCCCGAAGTCACAACTACGGAAGAGCTACATGGACCCCCAAGCGATCGGCCGCCATCTTACGAGGACTCAGCGCATGCCAACTCACCTGTTGTTGCTGCCACCGCCGCAGGCGAGAAGAAGGCACTGGGATCGAATAACCCGTATAACATTGCAGATCCAGGGACCAGCACCCTAGACAGTGATGCTCGGCTGGCCGCTCAATTACAAGAAGAAGAAGCTTGGGCACACACCAAGAGCTCCAGAAGCCATGAACCTGGCACTGCGGCAGACTACTACACCGGAGCTGCTCAGGCGCAGTCGACAAGCTATGGATCGTCCTTAGTTCCCCCGCCTCAAAGCACTGGCCCAGAACAAAAGCAGCGCAGCAAAGGATTTTTAAACAAGTTGATGGGAAAATCCTCGAGTAGAACCGCTGTAGGTTATGGAAGGCCCCCTCCACTCCCGTCCCAACAGCAGCAACAGCAACCATACCCTTATCCACAGGGGGGATATTATGGTGGTTATCCTCCGCAACCGGTAGGGTACAGCTCTCCCGCATATCCAGCTCAAGGTGGGTTTTATTCCGCGGCAGCACCCCAACAGCGACGGCATGGCTTGGGAACAGCAGGAGCTGCGGCGTTGGGGGTCGGAGGAGGATTGCTTGGTGGTGCTTTGTTGGCAGAGGCTTTTGATGATCATCATGATTATGTCGAGTACAACGATTATGGCGATGGCGACTTTGGTGGGGGTGACTTTGGCGACTTCTAGCCGATATGCTTAATTTCGGATGATTCTGACTATGAGGCGGCGGACGACAATGGTGGATTGCTTTTTAATCCTGCTTGGTTTGGATTTGCAACACTAATGGTTTATCGCTGGAACGAAACTCGAGGGCTGTCATGAGTTTACGTTTGGGCTGAGGATTTGTGGGATAGCTTTCTGCTTCTTATATTGTGTGCTCTATTGTGTATGTTACAAGTTTGAAACCGTGGCCTAGACTTGTCTTCTTAGGACACCCTCTATTACCATGCAGAGGATATGTCACCCTAGATCAACTTGGATTTGTCATTCTAAGTATTCAGCGAACTACTATGATCATCGCCTTCGTATATGGTCTCCAGAGTCTCTGCCAGTGGAGGATCCTTGGCTAGCCGCAGTTCTTGGAGCTGCGCCAGCCATCCATCCAGCGAGGTCAAAGCCAGCCTGTGCACCACCACCGCTAGCCATAGCATTTCTCGTGGCACTGGAGATCGGGGAGCTTCGAGATTGTTTCTCAAATTCGGCACGCATTTCAGGATCCACTGAGAGGAGGTGGTTTTGACATCAGCAAGGAACAAAGTAGAGAGACGAATGTTGTCATTGAGGGGTGAGGCAATTTGTTTCCATGCACGCAAACGTACTATTTTCCATCAATTTTGGCATTCCAAATGTAAAACCCATGGCTACTAGTGCCATTAGGATCATGGGGTTCTTGAACAAGGCCAGAGGGGAGACTACAGGTCAAGCCAGCTCCGTCAGCATTTCCACTTGCAGATGCACTCATGACAAATAGCTTCCTTACACTTAGCCCTTTCCTCGTAAAAGCCTCTTCTTGCCAGCGGCTTTATTTCCACTGCCACATCGAGCACTTCGGTAGTTGTCTCTGAAGTAGCAGTAGTGACGGCGAACTTTTCGGCCCCGCGATTTTCCCACGGATTCCCACGAAATGTCTCCCAGATGCCGAGTACTTTACCATCCACAGAGACGTCGACGCGTAGGGGAGGAAAGACATATTCGGCAGAATGAATATCGAGCAAGTAGGACTCGGGCTTGGGAGATCGGAGGTCCCAAAAGATGAAAGTCCCGGAGCGGGTAAGCGGGGCAGTCAATGGGTGGAGGACAGCATTGTAATTCTCCTCTCCATGTCTGGATGTAGGGAGGGATGTCAGGGTTGCATGCGTTCCTGCCGGCAAGGAGTTGGGATTGGGGAGCTGGTTGGAGGGAGTGACGGTGATGGTGAGTGCCGAGAATACCCGCGTTGTGAAGGTGGCAAGGAACACGAGCAGAAGACGCAGAGTGGAAATGGACAGGTACATGGTTCCTTTAAAGCGAAGACAGGTAAAAAGGGGAGGGCAAAGGTGAGAATAAGGGGAAGCTACTAGTTCATCAATGCTAATTAGTTGTGAAGAGGATGATTATGGGAGATGACTAAGGTTGACAGACCGATTTGGGTTAGTCTAGTCTCTTTGGCGACCAACCCATAATTGAATTCTATGAATAGTTATCGTCTTGGTACTTGCACCAAACGACGGATGCATATAGAGACTACCAATCTTCCTACATCCTATGACGAGCCCCTGTCACGGAGTAAGCCTTGATATAGCATCGGCATTCTGGGACTGGAGTTCAGGCTGCCAGTTCCTTTTCCTCTCCTCAAAGATCGTCATTCATTGAAAACTGGATCACTGATACAACTGGCAACCGGCAACTGTCTACTAAATCAACATGCCATTTGGAAATGCGAAGAAATCTGTTCAGTGGTATTTACAGTCTCAGCATGTCCCCTTTAACGGAGACAAGGAAATCTAGGAAAATGTAGTACAGTAGCATAAACAGGGCCTTGTTTATAGCTTGGCCTTAGGAGTGGGAGATTCCGCTGCTGTAGCTTGGGTGTACAGGTCATCCAATAGTGCACGGTACTGTTTTGCAACTGGAGGACGCTTCAGCTTGAGACTAAGTGGTCGAAAGCAGTTAGTACAATACACTAGAAAAAGATGCAGGAGAAGATGGGCCATCACATACGTTGGCGTTAACAGATTGTTCTCAACGGTGAATGGTTCTACCATCAAGGCACAGTTCTTAACCCTTTCATACCCTGCAAGTTTGTGCTTCTTTGCAACTCGCTCAAGATCTTCCAACACCGTCTTCCGGATCTTCTCATTATCCAGGACCGATTTAATATCAGCCTCGCTGACGACTCGTCCCAGCACCTTACTGGCAAATGCGGAAAACAAATCTGGTTGGACACCAAATATACCCACCAAAAACGTCTGAATGCTTTCGCCGTGGACATATCCTTGGGCAAAATAACCCAATTCAGACAGGAAGATGCCCTCAAGTCGTTCCGGTGAGATGTACTCTCCCTGAGCCAGTTTCAGAACATTCTTTCGACGGTCAATGATAACGATGCGACCCTTTTCATCGATGGTGCATACATCGCCGGTCCGGAACCACCCATCTTCCGTGATCGCCTTGGCTGTCTCATCCGGGTTCTTGAAATATTCGCTGAAAACGTTGGGGCCTCGCAGAAGCAACTCGCCGCGAGGATGCGGTTTGTCATCAACCGAATATTCCATGTCGGGCAGGGAAGCCAAACAGGCCTCAGTGCAGGGAGCAAGGCGCCCACAGTTTCCAGACGTGAGGTCCTTGGGGGATTGGGCACAAGCCATGGCATACGTCTCAGTAAGGCCGTAGCCCTGCGAAAAGTCTACCCCCAGAGCGACTCGCAGAAAATCGTGCAGCGAAGGGTCAAGCGGTGCAGAGCCAGAAACCATTATATTAGCACGCTCCAAGCCAAGGGCGGCTGCAACTTTCTTCGCCCAGATTCGGTCATAGAAAGCGTGGTTTATGGTAGCCTTGGAGGGGTCAGGGTTCTTCAGATTTGCGGTCTTCGCTGCTACGACATGTCTCGACAGAGCACCCTTGAAGCCTGCCTGCTCGGTTGTTGAAGCGCGAATTGCACTTCCGAAGCGACTATACAGGCGAGGGACAGACATGAAACCTGTTGGTTTCAGAACTTTGAGGTCGTCGACCAACTCTATAATGTTTCCATGGAAGTACCCGATCCGAGCACCCGACCAGAAAGCCGCATGTTCCGCCAAACGAGCGTAAATATGGGCTAGTGGAAGATAAGAGGCCATTGTGTCGCCAAGAGATTGTTTGGTGATAACGAGGGCCGCCGAAGTTGCCGCCACAGCATTTTCGTGCGTCAAGACTACGCCCTTGGGAGGACCGGTGGTACCGGAAGTATAGTTGATGGTGACGATATCAGAAGGCAGGGGAGGGTTACAAGGCCGTTGCGCGGAGGCGCCCAACTCCTCAACCTGATCTATCGTATAGATCGAGACATCATGTCCAGAAGCTACTGACTCAAGGAGGGCTCGTTTCGAATGACCAGCTGGTTCGCCAGCGTCCAAAGGATCCAAACTGACAATAATCTTTAGCTTCGGCAAGAGAGGCTTCAGTTTGAGCAAAGTTGGGATGTGTGGCAACGAGGTGACCACGCAGTGAAGTTCTGCATGGTTGATAATGTATTCGGTGGCATCTGATGCAAGGACATCGTAGATAGAAACGGAATAGAGGCCTTGAGACATGCATGCAAGATCTGGAGCATTGTATTTAGTCCTATTCCATAGCAGTTGGGGTAAAAAAGAAATTGCATACCAGTAATCTGCCATTCCGGACGATTTTGACACCACAGCCCAATGCCATATTGGCCCGGGTGGTGGCAGTCATGTTTCAGATGCAATTCCACCAAACCAGCACCAAAGTCAGCCCGCCGTTTTTGAACAGTCTGATAATCTATCCATTGATATGGGCCGTAGGTCTTAGTTGCTGGGTTGTACGGGCGCCACCCAAGGCAATGATTTTTTGGAACACGATTTGCGGTCGACTCGAACGCATCATGTGAAGTAAGGACCTGGAGAAGAAAGGACTATTAGAGCGTATCTTCAAGAGACATCAGCTTCGGTCTTACACACCTTCGGATCAAGTGACTTCACAAGCTCCTTTTGAGTATTGTGGGCGCGGTAGACTTTACTCCGTCCCGGCTTTTCAGTACCAGGCAATGCGATAGCATAAGGAATGCCCTTAGGAGGTTCTTGTCTCAGCTCCTCCGCACGAGCGAGATGCACCGGTTGTTGGGAGAAGAACATCGTGGCCGTTGCAATCTATCACAGGTACAGTTAAGTCAGCCAGGGGCAGGAGAATTATATGAAATAGTCTAACCCACCAAACACAAGTTTGCGTAAGCAGACTCTTAGGACACGGTTAGATTTTTTGTTGATCTGGCGTTGAGTGCAAGAGACTGTCAAATCTATGACGGAGGAGGGAGAGGAGAGGGGGGGTTGAGTAAGTAAAATTATGAACAACAACAGCAGCGACAGGGGATAGGAGAAGAAGAGGATGGGGAAGTATGGCCTCCCGCAATATAGATATGCAGGCATGCGGGTACTGGAAGAATGCTGAGTGGGTGACAGTTCAAAGTTGGTTTGCCTCCTCCATGCGACGAAAAAACGGACCTCGGCATTTACCCGTCCAGGGCTCCTTTCCTTTCCCTTGCCCCTTTGGGCTAGGCGTCAGGTTTTCTTTATTTTTAACTTAGCTATACTTTTGACTATTTTATTTATTCTTTGGAACTCAATTGTGAAGCATGAATGGATGATGTCACTACGCTTGTTTATATGTATATCCAGACAGAAACAGAGCCGTACCTAGTGTTAAACCAAAACAGCGTTGATCTAATCAACTACCTAAGAAAACATTGACTGCTTTCTTGGAAGATGCCGAGGCCATGGAGGGGGCAGCTATTACTATAGTGTATTCCGGAGAACCGCGGAGGGACTTCCCTTTTTATGGGCTCCCTCCCAATCCTGCGTTGGGTGGGATTTCTCTTGGTTTTTTCTTTTTTTTATGGAGGATTTTCATGGCTGAGCTGGAAACTATGGTAATCAGCAAAACATCTTACATATGATAGAATCACTAATTATTGTGCTGATGGATCAACTTTCGGGCCTTATTCGAGGGTATCACATGGGAGAAACTGTTTAACTTAGGTAGTTACCAACGTAGCATGGAGTATTGTACAATACTCAAAGCAATACACGATCTACACGCATGTGCTTTAGGCCGAGAACCTAGCTAATTACTTCATACTTGAAGAAGGGCATTCATGTGAAGAACGCCCAAATTATGCCCTCCTAGTTAGTTAACTACTATCGGGCCTATTAAGTAAGCCCCTGGGTCCGGCCCCAGGTATTTTCCCCAGGTGTCCGTGGTTCGGGATTGGCTCGTCGTCTTGGCAAGTTTTTGGTGCGTATCCGACCTACGGGTAGAACTCTCTACCTATATGTTATAGCTCCACTAAGGTTTATATCTATAGACTAACTACTATCTTCATATAGATTTTATGTAAGGAGGACGGGCGCAGTTGTTAAAAAAAGACCAAGAGGTTTATTGAATGTTGAAATTGGAAAATAGCCCTAGTGGATCAACGCCAACTGTTTTTCCATTCCGACCCTGACTAAGCTGCCGTGTATTCCCCTTTTCCCGTTTTCCCTCGGGCCGTCATTGAACCAGACCACCACTGCATTCCTCCGGTGCTAAACTATGGATTTCTTATCAGTTGATTGATGAATAAAGCATACATCTAAGTACTAGGAACGCAGGGCAATATCTGCTGTGTTGTATGTAGTTGTTGGTTGCTTAATCTTTGAAACCTAGAGAAAATCGCACGGCTTTCTTGCTTTATTAGTAGGCATGTATCTGCTGTCTGCAAAGTATCACCCTCACATTGTTCTGGTCTAACCATTAGGTACTGCAACATTCCACTTCGTCCCATTTCCCTTGCCAACTTCTAAATCAAACTGCTTGATTATCTCCTGCAAGCGATTTGCACTACTCCTGTAGTCAGCTGATTGACCACTGAGTAGGGTAACCTGCTAGGCACCTGTGGCATTGAAAGCCTTGAAAGATTGTGTGAAATCGGCAATGATATCGTCAATGTGCTCAGTACCCACGGAAATCCGAATGGCATCCTCAGTGACGCCTGAGTCAAGGCGCTCCTGCTCGGCGAGTTGTTCGTGTGTTGTTGACCAAGGATGGATGGCCAGAGTTTTAGAATCTCCGACGCTTTTTGAGTTCGATCAGTTAAATATCTTACCACCGCACTAATAGAAAACTTACTTCGCAAGATTGGAAATCAGCTTGAAGCCGTCAACCACCTGGCTACCAGCAGCCGCACCCCCTTTGACGCCAAATGATAGAACACCACCAAAGCCACGCTTCAAATAGCGCCTAGCAATTCCATGACTAGGGTGATCTTCCAGGCCAGGGTAGGAGACCCAGCCCACATTCTCATTATTACGCAGCCAGTTAGCCAATGCCAGTGCGTTGTCTGCGTGTCTCTCGGCTCGCAAACTCAGAGTCTCCAACCCCAGCAAAAGCTGCTGTGCCGCGAAAGGGTTCAGTGCCGACCCAAGGTCGCGGAGAATCTCAACCCGAACACGTATAGCAAAGGCAAGAGATCCAAATGTCTCCCAGAACTTCAAACCGTGGTACCCTTCAGATGGCTCGACGAACTGAGGAAAGCGTGCCGCATGCTTTCCCCAATCGAATTTCCCGCTGTCAACAACAACACCACCAATGGTGGTACCGTGTCCGCCAATCCATTTGGTCGCACTGTGAACCACAATATCTGCTCCGTGCTCAATGGGACGACAGAAGTAACCGCCAGCACCAAAAGTGTTGTCAACCTAAACCTCGCCGAGCAGGGAAGGGAGGTAGGTCAGCGGTCATCAGTCCTGCTGGCAAGTAGAGTTCTTATTACTTACCACTAATGGTACGCCATTGTCGTGAGCAACCTTGGCAATCGCCTCAAAGTCAGGCACATTATACCGAGGATTTCCAATCGTTTCGACGTAAACGGCCTTTGTACGCTCATCGATCGCTGCGGCAATATCCGCTGAGTTGTCTCCTTGGACGAATTTGGTTGTGATACCCAGACGAGGGAAAAGAACCTTGAACTGATTATACGTGCCACCGTATAAATTGCTTGTTGACACAATGTTGTCACCAGCATGCGCGAGAGCGGAGATTGCCATAAATTGAGCTGCTTGTCCAGAAGAGGCCGCTACAGCGGCTATACCACCTTCAAGGGCAGCAATTCGCTTCTCGAAGACATCAACCGTCGGCTAAGGAATAAGTGTTAGGTAACTTGCTCGAATTTGAGGCTAGTTATATGTCTGGTAATTGCTTACGTTCATGATTCGGCTGTAAATGTTGCCGAACTCTTTCAAGCCAAAGAGTCTTGCGCCGTGTGCTGAATCATTAAATTGGTATGACTACAACCTATATGAGCGAGGAGCTCGATGGCCACAAGCCGGAAGAAGTAGGGCAATCTTACCGTTGTTGCATAGATAGGCACTGCACGGGAATTGGTTGCTGAGTCTGGTTCATGACTTGAAGATCGTCAGCTTTACTGCCAGCAAACGACCTAGTGTCGCCTTGCTTGGACCAGTGGATGTATTTACCCAGCATGAAGCTGCAAGGTCTCAAAATGAGGTTGCTGTGGGTTGGTCATTTTGCTCTTAGGGCAATCTTCCAGCCAAGTATGTTATATATGAGAGTCGTAGTCGTCGCCTTATGGTTGATAGAATCAAATGTCTGTAAATGGAGCTCCGCTCCCTTTGGTGTGTAATGCGCAAGAGATGCGAGAAGGAGTGAAAGGGGAGGCATATTGACACATACTCTTTAAAAAAGGCCAGAGTGTTGATGTTGTGGTTAGTATTAGGCGATGGCGTGATTGACGTGGTGGGGACAAGAGGGGCAGAGAGAGGGGTATCACTGACTTGTGCAGGAAAGGAGAGCAGAGTCCCTCGACCAAAGAAACGTATTTGGCCAATAGATACGAGCATTTTGGTACTTATATAAAACTATTGGGTTGGTATCCCTAAATAATGTTACTAATGCAACGCACATACATACTAGCACTAAAGGCACTACCAGTTTACGATGCGGACATGTCTACCCTGGCATTTCCCACGCATAGTATCTTAAGAGAAAAGGTGAATACATACCTCAAGTGGTTTGACACTAAATTATCAATTTTTACAGAGTACATAATTAATTGTGTAATGGAGGCAAGGATACTGTTAAACTCTGGTGCCAGATGTGTAGATTAGATAAAGCTCTCAAACTAGTTAAGCATCCACTAAGTAATTTGTGAAACAGGCCTCTAGTCTAGCAAGGTAGAAAGATGAACCCATAATACCATAGTTAATTTACCGCGGAGTAGTACTATTTGATGCCTAAAAGTAAGCTCACAGCGATATTAGTCTTTATTTTATTTTTAGCTGCAAAATAAGACCTCAGGGCACCTTAGCCCCTGTGTTTAAGCACATAGAGCCAAGCAAACTAAGCTAGAACATTGACACAGAGTAATAGAGGCTGTGATTTCTTACATAGTAGTAGATTATGTTGTATCTCTATATAATTCCATCACTCTTGGTAACAACACATCATGCTTTGGAGTTTTTTTCTTACGCAATTACAGCAACTGATCTTCAGCCGCGTACACCATATCATGACATCATCTTCATCCTAGCCTTTACCTTAGACCAATACCTTCTCGTATCCAGAATGGCGCCGAGGCGCTTATCGTCATCTGGCAGTTGTGTCCCTCGATCAAAGGCTTCCACCAAGTCTATATTTTGGGCAAGCATGGCAAGATCCGCTAATAATAAGGCAGGCTCTGCACAGGGAATAAAATCAACACGAACGCCTCTTCGGGTGAATATCGTATTTTTTGGGTTGCTCAGTCCCCTTATAATAGATCGAAGATAACCAGCGACCTGGGAAGGGTGCTTTTCTCTTTTGTAAATTCAGATTCCAAGAGACAACAAGAATCTACATCTTGCTCTCTTTGCTGAAAAGGGATACATCAGTTTAGTCTGTGATTTTTCAGAACCCACAACCGGTTTTTCAAATTAGCTATCCTCCTGCAGCCATAAGCTGATAGTGAAGAATCACGGCTCCTTTCCCTTGCTGCTAACGGCTTTTTTTCTTTTTTTTTTAAAAAAAAATTCTATCTCTCTCTACTTCACAAAAGAAAAAAAATACGACCTATAAACCCAATACTTGTCTCTTATTATGGCTTTGAGTTTCCCCTGGATTTATCCCGTTCGGGTTATCCAGGTTCTCTTCGCTATAATTGTTCTCGGGTTGACCGCATACTGTATGTTGAACTCCTATTCACCGTGTATTTGATTTTCCCATTGTTGACTGGTAACAGTCATCAGCCTACTGAATGGCAGTGATACTGTCAATTTCATGCTATTCAATAGTATATGGACGGCATTTTTTGCTACGCCCTACCTTGCCCTCGCCCCAATATTCTTTCCCGACCTTGCGCACCGTTTCGTAGTACCGACTGTGGAAGCGATCACGATGATCTTTTGGTTTTCGGGATTCATCGCTCTTGGTGCTTTGCTACCTTCTCCGGACCATTGCCACTGGAGCGCGTGTCATGCCGCGCAGGCAGCGACGGTGTTTGGAGCATTTGAATGGTATTCCACCCTCGCTTTCAGCGGATCTCGAACTACTTTAGTCTTCACGTTCCGATGTAGAATTTGGAGGGCTGGGGTTATTGCTAACCACTAGTATAGGGTATTGTTTGTGGCCTCGACTTTTCCTGCAGTTCTCGGCGCTCTGCGGTCCACCTCGAGTCCTGGTGTGAAGACTCCTCCTCAGTCTACTGCTCACGCTGGTGTCTAAACGACTTGATAGCAGCAGCTCCATCGAGTCTTTCTACGTGCGCCAAAGAACAATGGCGGTGTTCCAAGTGCTTTAATGCCTAGTTTCAAGAGGCCATTGCTGGCCTGCGGCTATAAACACATGCTTGGCTTGTGGAATCATCTGCGATGTGCTTACTATTGGCTTATATTTATGCTCTAATGCCTGCAGAAGAGGTATGTTTAATTGTGAGCTTTTATTAATATATATATCTTGGTGTATGGTTCCAGGATGCAATTCCTTTTTATACTTATACCCTCTTTACTTGTCGGCTATCTGTCGTGGAGTCGTACAGATATACGTCGCTGTGTATGTGATTGACGAATAACATTTCCCCATCCATAGGAAAGCTTCCTCTATTTTTTTAACTTGGACTGTTTTCTTTATATTCTGGTCAAAGAACTCTGTTACAGCTGTGCTTCACAGTTAATCAGAGGAAATAGGAAGGACAAGGAGTAGAAGTTTCACATGGGACATACCATATTGTGGTGTGACAAGACGGTCGGCTGGATATACTTCGTACCAGCATCACGTGATGAAACGGTTAGGTTAGTCCATCTAATTACGTTTCCGAAGAGATTCGCTTGTTCGACGTCCCGATCAGGTATCGCGGGCGGGGAATGGGAGTGCGAATTAGTACTCCATAATCTGTACTTATACTAACGTAGGAGAAATGACTGGTTATTGGCCGTAATCTCCGGCGGTCGGTGAAAGGAACCGTTCAGGCAGAAGCCCAAGAATGATAATTAAGAAAGTGCCCAAGAGAGCGGGACTTCTTTTCCCGCCACCGCATCAGCTTTTCAACCATGGTCAAGCAGCGAAATAGCTGCAAACTACATAATATTATTACTTGTACCTGTTTTGACTTACGAGAAAACTTTTCCTCTACCCCACCGAAGACCCCATATCAATGGCCCACTTCAGTATGAGAGGCGAGCCAACTGATTTGATTTCCCGTCGAAGTCTGTCGGGTGTGGACTCCCACAAATGGAGGATGAGGGATAGTAAATTTTTTCTTCCCTTTCTCTTTCCATTTTTTTTTTAGAGTGAGAGAAAAAAAAAAAGAGGGCTCTTCTTTCGGGCTTGCCTCCAAATCAAATCGATCGTTTTATCCTGACGTTGCATCCGTCTTGATAGAGAGGAGGAGGATTGAGCCGCTCAACTCAATCCATTCTTTTTACATAACATCTTATTTTACCTTGTACATAATTGCATTATCTCCGCATCACACCATTCGTCATTCGGTTTATCTTTGGTATATTGTCACTGAGGGGGGGCCTATCTACGGAGTGCTCCGTAGTTATCTACAGAGTACTTGCTCCCTCAAGCTGATCTTTTACTCCACAAGCCTTTTTTTTTTTTTTTTTTTTTTTTTTCCCACCCCTAAGACCTTGTGCCTCCACAGCAGTGTGACTCAAGTGCGTGTCAGTGGAGTCCGCAATACGTTTCCCGCATACTCTCTCCCACCTTGATTTCTGTGGTTCATTGATCGTGAACTCATAGCCTTCTTTTGTCGACAAACTTCACAACTGAGGGCCAAGCATGGCCTCTGAAAACGAGGTCGATACTGCGCCGAAGTTCGCCGGGGGCGAGAGCAAAATGCCCAACGAGGAAGCTATCCAGTTTGAGTCTACCAACCAATCTGTGAATCTTTATGATGTGGACTGTGAGAAGCATGGCGCAAGTCGCGAATCAAATCCGTTGCCGGATCTTAAGCGGAAGCTGAAGAGCAGGCATCTGCAGATGATTGCCATTGGTGAGTTTTATCTGTTTTGTGAAGGCATCTCGTAGTCCATGGAGGGCATTCCCATTCCGCTTGAAAGGTTTTTTCTTCCTCTGGGACGCAATATGCTGACCTCTGCATAGGTGGTACTATTGGAACAGGTCTTTTTATCGGCAGCGGCACCGCAATCGCCAAAGCAGGCCCAGTGGGTGCGCTTATTGCCTACCTCTTTGTCGGTTCGATCGTTTTCTCAGTAATGATCTCTCTGGGAGAGGTTGCAACATATATACCAATTCCTGGAGCATTCACATCTTACGCCGCCCGCTTGATTGACCCTAGCCTTGGATTTGCTATGGGATGGATCTATTGGTTTTCCTGGGCTAGCACATTTGCACTCGAGTTGACAGCAACGGGCTTGATCATACAATTCTGGGATAAGGACATCCACATTGCTATTTTTATTGCTATATTTTGGGTTGTGATTACCCTGCTGAACCTCCTACCAGTTAGCTTCTATGGCGAATTGGAGTTCTGGCTCTCCAGCGTCAAAATATTAACTGTGATTGGGTTTATGATATTTGCGATTTGTATTGATGCTGGTGCAGGTGGCAGGGAATATCTTGGGTTTCGCTACTGGGTTAACCCTGGCCCATTTGCGCCATATGCCGATGTGTCGCCTGAGTCTACGGCAAAGTTTGTTGGATTTTGGGCTGTGCTTATCCAAGCTGGTTTCTCGTATCAGGGAACAGAGCTGGTTGGCATTGCAGCGGGCGAGACCGAGAATCCTCGCAAAACAATTCCCTCAGCAATCCGGAAGACATTCTACCGCATCCTGTTCTTCTTTGTCTTGACGATCTTCTTTATCGGCTTGCTGGTGCCTTACACCAACGAGAACCTCCTCACAGATGGCAACGATGCCAATTCGTCGCCATTCGTTATTGCCGCGAGGCTGGCCGGAGTCAAGGCCTTGCCGGATATTATTAATGCAGTTTTATTGACTGTGGTGCTTTCCGCGGCAAACTCCAACGTATACAGTGGCAGCCGTATCCTCATTGGCTTGGCCCAGGAAGGGTTTGCTCCACGCTGGTTCAAGAAAACCAGCAAGAAAGGCGTGCCCTACTTCAGTGTTGCATTTACTTCAGCCTTTGGTTTGCTTGGCTTTATGAATGTGTCCACTGCCGGCAGTACGGTATTCAACTGGCTTCTCAATATTGCTGGTGTGGCCGGCTTCATAACGTGGTCGTCGCTGAATGCTTGCCACCTCTCTTTCATGCGAGCTTTGAAGGCTCGCGATGTTTCGCGCGACCTTCTTCCATATAAGGCTATATGGCAACCGTGGTATGCTTGGTATGGGCTTTTTTTCAATATCCTGATCACTGTGACCCAAGGCTTTACAGCTTGGATCCCAAAGTTCAGCGTGACCGACTTTTTTATCTCTTATCTCAGTTTGATTCTATTTGTGGTGTTGTACCTGGGCCATAAAATCATCTTCCGTACACGTTTTATCCATCCGCTCGAGGCAGACATTGATACAGGCCGTACCGCACTTGAAAATGAGACATGGGAAACCTCAGCTCCCTCCACCAAGTGGCACCACAAACTCCAGTTCTGGAAGGGATTTGATTGAACACTGCCGAGTTCAATAAGGGAATCTTTCATCGTCCTTTTTCTTCTCCGGTGTACATCATTAATATTATTGCACAGCATCAAGCATCCCACAGCGCCCGAGTTATAATGCTGAACGTGAGATTACACCTTGCCCTGAATTCAAAGCAATTTATTTTTCCTGAACCACTTTGTACAGTACAAGATTATATATAGTTTTCGGCATTGGCAAGGAGTTAGGTGAAATGGGTGTTTTAGGATTTTTCTTTTTCTTTACTTCTGTCTATATATGAATTGTATCATAACCTTATCATGGCTGCCTGTGAAGAAGTTTTTACTTTGGAAGGTGACCGATAGCAAGATAAAATCGACCTGCACTGAAGAGCTGGATTCATCGTTGGGACTAGATCAAATATACTACTAAACGTACGGAAACACACTCTCATGTTCATCAAAGATACCAAAGACCGCATAGAAATCGAGAACTGACACTGAAATAGAACATAGAAGATATGAGCAGCACATTAAGAAGGCACCGGGACAGAAAAAGGAATACAACAAATACCGGATAGTTTAAGTTTTAGAGAATGCAGCAAATAAATCCACACGAGGCCGCCCAAACAAACAATGAAGAGTAGTTAGTATCGTGTACAGGAATAGAGCAAGGTGCGATACCAGAGGAAGACGCCAAAAGGGAAAGAGGACACAAAAGAAAAGGGGGAAAAAACCCTATACTGATCACCCAGTACCTCTCACGTTTTGCAATCTTGGCTTGTACCCTTATATCCTGAACGCAAAAGCGCCACGAAATACAAACAGTAAGAGCAGCCAAGCAAATTGACACCCATCCATAGTGTTGGCTGAGGCTCAATGAACGTGGGCAATAGGTTCTTCAATAAATTAAGCTTCCCTCAAAAAAAAAGCATAGCCTCCTGAAGAGACTGCCTTGATGATCAAACGCCAACTTCCCAGATTGAAAGACCATTTACATAAGATGCAGAGGGAAGGGACGAGGGAAGGATAAGCGAAAACTAAAGTATAATAAAGACATGATACCAAGACAATAGTGGAGTCTGTATAGAAGGATTTGAAAGATTCTTATCTTAACGTGAGTAGCGTTCACCATAGGTATTGCATCCCAGTAAGGATCAGTTACCTCCCTGGCCAGGAGGAGGTGGCTGGGCTGAGCCACTGGAACCAGCCTGAGCTCCTCCCATCATGAAACCAGGAGGAAACATGGGCATTCCGGGGAACGAAAAGCCAAAGCCTGGTACTGCAGGAGGAACGCCAACATTGTTCGCACCGGCCACATCGTGGTCAGCCTGACCGGTAGTACTGCCCATACTCGCTGGGGGGTCACGGTCAGGGCGACGGCTACGTTCTTGCTGAGAACGGGTTGACACAGGGCCACGTTTCCCCCCAGTATCAGTTGCAATGCGTCTACTGATGGCTATAGAGGCAAATTAGCTTGAGCACCAGAAGAAACCTGAGGACCACTGGTACAAACCTTTTGACGAAACTCCGGCGCCGATCTCGATATCCGGCTCTTCCACAATCATGCCAGATTCTATCTGCCTACCACCAGTTCCACCATATTCAGCAGTAAGCATCCACTTTCTGTCTGCCTCTGTGAGCCTTTCGACCGGTATTATACTGATACCCGTCTGATAGTCGCTGCAATCACGTGGACCAAAACCCACGCCCCATCGAGTCTGCAGCTGGTCAGATCACTTGACTATATCACTTGACTAGGAAGTCGAATACTAAGACGATAGGACTTACCCTAAGCTGCATATCGCCGGATTTGTACGACTCCATTCCTTCACGAGCATTGATAGCATCCTGGCGGCTAATCATTTTTATGAACGCGTGGCGTTTGTCGATATTGACAATACAAGTTTGGACGATGCCATACTTGCCGAAGAGCGAGCGTAGATGGGCCTCAGAGGAGCTGTAGGTCCCATTAGAAGACAAAGCACACTCAAAGAACATTCTTAACGAGGAGGGACAAGACTTACGTGACGCCGCCAACGAAAAGGGTTCTACTCAAAACTGCGTGACAGTTAGCCGACGGGTTAATATCCACCTAATGGATTGATTCCTGCGCACCTTTAATGTTGCCTTGGCCAATAGAGTAATCCCACTCTATGAATTTGGGGCCCGGGGGAGGCAAGGCCGGGTCCTTGCGAGGGGAAGGAGAGCGGCGTCTGCGTCCGGGAGGGCTGCGTTGACGGTAGTCATTACCTCGACGACTACGCGGATCTCCGCCTCGGCGGCCTGGCGAGTCGCCATGGTACTCTTCATAGACCGGGCTATCGCGTCGGCGAGGGGGAGATGCGTCGCGACGACGGTCCCAGCCAGGGGAGCGAGAACGACGACGATACTGGCTCGGCGGGGAACGCAGGTATTCGCGGTCTCTTTCCCTGTCAAAATCACGTGATTGGTGGTCTGTACGTGCGCCCCAAGCGTTGACATTCTGACTCGGGAGATTAAAGCCCGGCGCCTGCCCGGCATTGACGTTGCCCATGTTGGTGGCATTAGACAAGCTAAGGATCTGCAGAGCCGTAGCCCACTGGTCCTGTGGTATTCCCTGCGCAGCTAACAGCTGCAACAGCTGGAGCTGTTGCTGCAGAGCGTCCGGTGCTGTTGGCTGAGCTGCAGTCGCCTGAGGCAGTAGCGCTGCCAATGGATTTTGGGCAGCAGTTAATGGATTGGGGGTCTGACTTTGGCTCTGCGGTTGAATCAGTGTTGGATTTTGAGAAACGCTACCCAGAGCCGCGAACGGCGTTGCCATAGCTCCAGTAGCATAAGGATTTACGCCAATTTGCCCACTGGCGGGCTGTGAAACGTGGTCTACGGATGACACTGGTGGAGCTGTACTCTGCTGACCTAAAGCATTAAGGGGGTTGGTCTGCGCTGCCACTGCCGGTGCTGCAGTGTTTTGTTTGGCCATATCCGCCAAGGCTTTCAGTATACTGGAGGTATCTGGCGTTGACTGAGAAGGGGTGGATGAAGCGGCGCCATTGGGCGCTTGCTGCTGGGGGCCTCCCAGCGGAATATAGTTTGGTGCTGGAGACCCTTCAGGTGTGGTAGATTCAACATCTATCAAGAATATATCAGATTATTGGCCTCGTTATTGTCCTGAGCATCTCAAGTCACACAGCTACTTGAATAATCCGACCAGAAACATATAAGGGAGCAAAAAAGGTATTTTGTCGAGTTAAGAGGGGACGGGGCTAGCTTACTGTGTGATGAGGGCGCATTTAGTTTTTCCTTGAATGATGCAAGCATGGGAGCAGGGAAAGTGTACCCACGCTCCCAAATATCAACCAGTTTCCTGATTTTTTCCTATATGAAAACAACATCCAATACGTAAGTTGCACTATTCGCCAAATAAGACGGGATAACGGCCTAAGACCGGCATAAATTCTATGCAGGCAATAAGTGGGAATATAGCGGGAGATACGTAAATCAAGTCTTATAAAGACCGTAACGGGATTTTGTGAAAAACCACCGCAGAGTCCTATGCATGCCCGCAAATGGTGTGGTAATTCGACAGTTGTTCGCATATAGCGTCTAGTGCGTACCTTTTGATCTTCAGGAGCATTGTTTATGATATCAGTCATCAAGACAGGTAATAATTCGGTCACTCTGTTAACACCGGCGGCAAAAGTCCCATCAGGAGCAGCGCTGCCAGGTGGCTGTCCTGCCTTGCGCGCTGCTTCTACCCACTGTCGAGTTACAGAGTCTACGACATAGAGTACGCCCAACTTGTGTGTCCCTGGTGCTTTTTTGAAGTGTGTATAGATCTTTTGGATGAGGACGGATTCGTTCTGCAACAGATGGTGAAAGTTAGCCTTTCAGTTTCTTTTTGAAATACGCCCGTTATTCAGGTAAAGGGGGCAATACCTGGACGTTTGCCGTGCAAAGTGAAGTGATACTGTTGATTTTAGAGCCCGAAACACCAGGAGGCTTAAGAGCAAGCATAGACTGGAGATAATTATCCAGTTCTGCTACAGCAGAAGACATGGCTTGTTGAGTATTATTGGGCTGGGAAACCCAGATCCAGTACGTGAGAAGGAGTAGATATGCCCAAGAGTGCTTGATTATCGCTTGAGATAAATGGTAAAGGCGACTGGAGATACCAGGGCCCAACGAGTCGTTTCTACTGGGAGATCCAGTACTGTAAAGAAAATATTGTGATGCTTAATAGTGTGATATCAGAGTTTCGGGTATCTTGACCTCTAAACGTATTGAGGATAATATCTTAAGCGGACTCCTGATCGTGTCACTACGGACTCGCGAGCGTACAGTGTCAACCAGGGAAAATTCCGCCTACAGCTAGAACACAGCCAAGCGATCGTGTCCAGAGCTTTGCGACTCGCGAACGAGCACGTGTACACGAATGTAAGACCTAAAATTGAAAAATTAAGGAAGGCAAGAAAAGAGACGGGGCCGACTGATGTAGATGGAAATAAAAGAAAAAAGGTGAAGGTGAATAGTTTACGATGCGGATGTGGAAGGTATATCTCCTTGAGACAAAGGTCGATGTTAAAGGATGGCTTAGAGGGAAAAGGAGGATCATAAAAAAGGAAGGAGTTTTGCAAGGAGGTCAGGTGAGGGAAAATTTCAAAGCCGACACTAGTCTGGAATTGGAAATCCATTATTTGAAGGTCTGAAATGGCTTTGTACAGAGAATGCACATGATCTCACGTGCATATTAATACTCTTACTCAGCATTCCCGGTGAATCAGAAAGGGAAGAGAACGGAGTACCATTATGGAATCAAGTTAAAAAAATAAGTTCTTTTTATGATAATCGCATCAAGCTACCAAGTTAGATTATGGTAGTGTATTAATCACATGGAGCAGCTTTACTGGGTAAAGTTAGTTTGAATTAAATACTATCTACCTATGTACAGAGTATACATGTGCAATATTTCTGTTTGGAATTCCTAATAGCAACTATGTATTATTGGTGCCAGCCGAGGCCAGATAACAAATTGCCTACGTCACTTTCTTTATCAGCACTAAGTATCTTTCTTACTTGTACTCCGTTTACGGGTGGTGAAAATATCATTAACACCGAGGTGTAAAAAAAAAAAAAATATATATATATATTTCAAGTACAAGGCCTTTGTACTATAACAATATTCCAGGCATTTAGCCATCTAAATTTAATGATTACTCTGTAGATCCCAGTAGGCTCTTGTGAGGGAAAAGTCAATGAAAAATAAGTAAAGAGAGAGAGAGCTTTATAGCTAACTTCCCTACTTAAGGTAAACTAGCTTATTAAACTTGTTGGTGAATATTTATGCAGTGTCAGATATTCCCTACACTTTGTTTTGCTGCACAGAACTATAGATAAGAATTAACTCTTTGTGTATTTAGATAGGTCTTGACAGTTAAAAGATAAGTGTATTATTATGATCATTCCTATCTTTAGCTATTGTTGTCGGTATAGCTGTAGGGTGACTGCCGAAAACTTGATTTGGGTGACCGGCCGACTTAGGATTAGCGTTACTGTACGGTACAGATTCATCATTGAGCTACCACTGCCTTGTTGCGTTGCCGTTGGAGCCGTACGATCCGCGTACCGGCTGTACTGTTACGGCCAGATGGAAAAAAAAGGGCCGCAGAAGAGCTTCTCCCGAATCTCTTTCACATATTTTCTTTCTTCTTCTTTCCATTTTGTCTTGCCTTGATATACCCCATCCTCCTCCGCTCCTCATCAATCCTTCAACCCAGCTGTACAAGGTTGTTTCCTTCATCATGGCCTCTACATTGAGAATCGGAACCTCTGCTCTTCGTTCCACTGCTCTTGCCGGCAAGCCGGTCTTCCAGTCCGTCGCCTTCAATGGTTTGCGCTGCTATTCTACCGGCAAGGCCAAGGTTCGTCCTCGGATTTTTCGGGAAGTGATGTTTATTCATCTGTCTTGCTAACGTTGTTTGAACTCGTCCAGTCTCTCAGGGAGACCTTCGCTGATAAGCTCCCCTCAGAGATCGAAAAGGTGAAAAAGCTCAGAAAGTACGCATCTATCCCGTCCTACGCATTAGCCAACACCGCAATCAATGCTAATCACGCTGATGTATACGTATAGGGAACATGGTCATAAGGTTATCGGCGAGGTCACCCTTGATCAGGCTTACGGTGGTGCCCGTGGTATCAAGGCCTTGGTGTGGGAGGTACGCTTCAATCAATCCCTTTGGGCCATTAAAGCCCTGAGGAAGCCATCTAACCCTCTTATTCAGGGCTCGGTTTTGGACTCCGAGGAAGGTATTCGTTTCCGTGGCCGAACTGTACGTATCTACAATGTTTCGTATCAATTCGTCGGTTCTAATGTTTGTTTAGATCCCGGAATGCCAGGAGCTTCTTCCCAAGGCCCCCGGTGGCGAGGAGCCTCTTCCCGAAGGTATTGAGGTCGAGTGGTTAAATGAAATAGATTCGTTGCTAATGGATCACAGGACTTTTCTGGCTCCTCTTGACCGGTGAAGTCCCCTCCGAGCAGCAGGTTCGCGACCTGTCTGCTGAATGGGCTGCTCGTTCTGACCTTCCCAAATTCATCGAGGAGCTCATCGACCGCTGCCCCAGCACTCTGCACCCCATGGCCCAGTTCTCTCTGGCTGTTACCGCCCTTGAACACGAGTCCGCCTTCGCCAAGGCCTATGCAAAGGGTATTAACAAGAAGGAGTATTGGACCTACACCTTCGAGGACTCCATGGATCTCATTGCTAAGCTGCCCACCATTGCTGCGAAAATCTATCGTAATGTCTTCAAGGATGGCAAGGTCGCTCCTATCCAGAAGGACAAGGATTACTCTTTCAACTTGGCCAACCAACTCGGCTTCGGCGGTAACAAGGATTTCGTTGAGCTGATGCGGTTGTACCTAACCATTCACTCCGACCATGAGGGTGGTAATGTGAGCGCCCACACGACCCACCTTGTCGGCAGTGCTCTGAGCTCTCCCATGCTCTCTTTGGCTGCTGGTCTGAATGGATTGGCTGGTCCTCTTCACGGATTGTAGGTTTTCAAACAAAGGAACCTCCTCGCCAGCTTAGCTAACATGTTTATTTCCTACAGGGCCAACCAGGAGGTGCTTAACTGGCTCACCAAGATGAAGGCCAGCATTGGCAACGACCTCAGCGACCAGGCCATCAAGGATTATCTGTGGTCTACCCTGAACGCTGGCCAAGTCGTTCCTGGCTATGGCCATGCAGTTCTCCGTAAGACGGATCCTCGTTACGTCTCCCAGCGCGAGTTTGCCCTTCGCAAGCTCCCTGATGACCCTATGTTCAAGCTGGTTAGCCAGGTCTACAAGATCGCTCCTGGTGTCTTGACCGAGCATGGCAAGACCAAGAACCCCTTCCCTAACGTTGACGCCGTAAGTTTTACCCTGATGACATATGCCAACCGGCAATTTGTGACGAATGCTTACTCCGGATCAGCACTCCGGTGTTCTCTTGCAGTACTATGGCCTGACTGAGGCCAACTACTACACCGTTCTGTTTGGTGTCTCCCGTGCTCTTGGTGTCCTGCCTCAGTTGATCATCGACCGTGCTCTGGGTGCCCCGATTGAGCGTCCCAAGAGTTTCAGCACCGAAGCCTACGCCAAGCTTGTCGGTGCTAAGCTGTGAATTTGTTGAATGAGATAAAAAAAGATGCAGAGGAGGTTTATCGAAGTTTGTAACGGTCCAACATCTTGTATTATTTTTCTTTTTTCCTTTTTTTCCTTTTCTTTTTTGGGTTCTATCTTCATTAGACCGGGCACGCGATGAGTGTTAGGGGGTTTCAGTTCAATTGATGTACGATAAAACTTGGTTTGATCGGGCCTTGTAACAGCCAGCATTAAATCCATGCCCACTATTACAGACTACTTCGGCGGTATTCGTATAAAAATTTTTTAGGGGGACCTATGTACGGAATACTACCTACATACAAGTCCGTAAATAATCGGGGCATTCAAGAATGGGAAATGCTAGCAGGGGAGAGATATATTACATATATGCTTTGTCCATTTGACCTTAAATTACATTCCCACTTGTTTTCTTTTTGATTCCTTTCTTCCCAGAAGTACATAGTACTGTAGTTCATACTCCGGAGGCTTGGTGTTCGTCCAGTCGGGTTCGGGAATAAACGAGTAACTAGAAATTTTGTTCCGTAGTACGGAGAGAGTGCCAACTATCTTCAGATATTGGTTATCTCTGTAACAGAGTACATCACTACCAAGTTCGGGGATCAGGGGCACACTGGACTAGAATCTACTCCGTAGATGACAGTCCGTCTCAGCTCCCTGTCGCTCTCAACCATTTCTCACGTTGGGAGCGCCCGGTTTAATCCGTACGCTCAACTGAAGCCCTCGGGCCAACCACACAGCCGGCCCGCAATCGGCCTAGTGCTCATAGGCTGATCATTGTCTACGGGCTTGATCAGGTTTAGCGCTGCCCCAATTGTTTCTCCTTTGTGTTCCTCTAAGGGAACAGACCGCGCCTCAGGCTGCGAGCCCAGCCGGAGCTATTATTACCCTTTTCCATAGTTGCTGCGACAGCGGACAGCGGCTATTGCTTGACCTGCGTACTCCGGACTACGGCTGCTGCTGCTTATTACTGCTACTGCTGCTAGTTAGTTATTATATGTCCCTTTCCATCCTTCTTGTTTCATTGTTCTTACATCTTTTCTGTATTTCCTGTTGTTCCTAACAGCTCCCCCCTATCTTCTCAACGGACATCAGCGTTCCTAGTACGAAGAGACTTGCTGTTCTTCTCATCCTCGACGCACTCATCGCACTCCCATATTTTCCTGTGATCCCTTAGGCGACGAAGCCCCCTACATCCCTTGGTCAGGGCCCCTTTCAGCGTTCCCCAAGGCTAGACATGTCTACCACTACTGTTGGACCGGCCTCAACTGGCCAGACGCTCGAGAAGAAACCTGTCAAGTTCAGCAACCTGTTGCGTACGTCGCCCCTTGCAAACTGATGGAATGGGTTGATTCTGACGGAATATATACAGTGGGTGCGGGATTGAACATGTTTGAGTAAGTGGTTTCTTTCGCAATAAGCGGCTCGTTACATACATCCCATGTCAGGTGCTGACGGCAACAATAGGGTCACCACTTTGGGACAGGTAAGAATCTGCGTCATTCCAAAATACGAGTTCATCGGGCCCTGTCTTTACTAACCTTTTTTTTTTTTTTTTTTTTAAAGCCGCTGGAAGTGATCAAGACGACCATGGCTGCAAACCGCGGCGACAGCTTCGCCGGCGCTATGGCTCGGATTTGGGGTCGTGGCGGGATCCTCGGCTGTATGTCACCCTTGTCCTCGTATTCCGACTACTGTGGAGTTCAACTGCTGACGTGTGATACCAGACTATCAAGGTCTCATTCCGTGGGCCTGGATTGAGGCCTCTACCAAAGGTGCTGTCCTTCTCTTCGTGGCGTCCGAGGCGGAGTTCCGTGCTAAGGTTCTCGGTGCCCCCGACTTCCTCGCTGGTATTACCGGAGGTATGGCCGGAGGTGTTGCTCAGGCATACGCAACAATGGGCTTCTGCACTTGCATGAAGACAGTCGAGATCACTAAGCACAAAATGGCTGCCCAGGGGGTAAAGCCCCCGAGTACTTTCGCGACCTTCATGGACATTTATCGTAAGGAGGGTATTCGTGGTATCAACCGTGGTGTCAATGCAGTCGCCATTCGCCAGACTACGAATTGGGGCTCCCGATTCGGTCTCTCCCGTTTGGCGGAATCGGCAATCCGGAAGGTCACTAACAAGGACGAAGGCGAAAAGCTCAATGCCTTAGAGAAGGTGGTGGCTTCGGGTCTTGGTGGTGGCCTCTCTGCTTGGAATCAGCCTATCGAGGTGATTCGGGTCGAGATGCAGAGCAAAACTGAAGATCCCAACCGGCCCAAAAATCTCACTGTGGGAAAGACCTTAAGGTATATCTACGATACGAACGGAATCAAGGGTCTTTACCGTGGCGTCACTCCTCGGGTGGGACTAGGCATTTGGCAGACTGTTTGCATGGTGGCTCTCGGTGACATGTGAGTTCACTGGCAACTTCATCTTGCCTTTTTAACCTTTTTTCTTTTGTTTTTGTCTCCCTTGTAACAATTCCTTCCCAAGCGAGCCGCATCTTTAGAATGATCCCCTTGGGGACAAAGATGTGCTCCTGCCCTGACTTGCACATGGTTACCGAGGGTCGGATTTTGCTAACTTGTGGGTCTTCGTTACATCGAACAGGGCCAAAGAAGCGGTCGAAAAACTGACAGGCGATGAAGTCACTGGGAAGCATTAGAGAAGGTTTGAAACACCCTTCTGTTGTGCGTGGTCTACTATGTGGTTTTCTGTACATGTCCTAACGGCAAGACACCAATCGTTTCAAACATACTCAACAGCCGGTCCGAACCATTTCATATAACACCTACGAATAGAGAGAAAAAGAGAGAGATCCATTTCCTTGCCCATAATGCATCTGTTAATAAATATTAGTCAGTAGGAGTACGGAGGAGTAATAGTAATATTATTATTACACCTGCGAATTGGTTCCGTCCTGCGAAGGGTTGCAGATGCGGTAGACTACTCCGTAAGTCCTCGGCAACTACGGAGTAAGGGTGTGCTGCATGTGAGATTCATGGTCGGTTTCCTATAGAGCTAGTACAGAGTAGTAGTCACGTTGATTCATGCATGCTTACACAGCTAATCCTGCTGCACAACACATCACAATAACCCGTGTCGATTGATAATACCCTGTAGTTGATTATCTTCTTTTCCTGCAGCTTCCTGCGTGATCTTAGCTTCATCGTACCAATCGTAGTCAGAGTATCTCCGAAAACAGGGATTTTCTCAGATCCCAACGGTGTAATATTATGCATGTACAGAGTTTCTATTTTGTTGCAACAAGAACGAATTTACTAATTGCGAGGTATATATCTTAGCCCCTAGCTCCAATCCGGCAGCAGAAGCAATGCTAAGGTGCGCAGCTACTCACAAGTCTGTCTACATGCCCACAGAATAGAGGGAGAACTACTTCGATGGCATTGGTTAGAACGAAGGCTACATTGTGTAAATGGCGGCAGATTCAATAAGATACAGTTGTATTACACAGTCGGGTAACAAGCTCCAGCCACATAACAACGAATATTTGCGAAGATGGATCTAGACACATAAGAAAAGGTAGGAGGCAACAATTTTTCCCAGGCCAGTCTAAGTATCTGAAGTATACATTTTAAACAGTCAGGCCTAGATCCTCGCCGTACGGAAGCTGGAAGAGGTCTCCAACTGCGGCGACAGACGCCTTGCCAGTGAGGAAAGTCTTGGCAGCCTGTGATAAGGTGGTTGGTTAGTGTCCATGATTGAATGAAAAGAGGTAAACAAAGGCCCCCACTCGAGAAGAAAATGAACAATGCAAAACTTACATCCTTAACTTGAGATTCGGTAACTCCATCGATACTCTGAGCGATCTCGCCAATCTGGTAAGGCTTGCTGCCACTGAGGAGAGCAGATCCAGTGGCCTCGAGTCCAGTCTCAAGGCTCTGGGCAGACTCAAGAGCACGGAACTTGGCCAGGGCAGTCGCCTTCTTGACGTCCTCACTGGCAATCTCACCAGCAGCTACCTTCTTGAGGAGGTCGACAGCATTCTTGCCAGCGGAAGCGACCTGGTCGGCCTTGCCGGAAAGTGTGATAGTGAAAAGACCGGCGTCAGAGTAGGTATGGGTCTGAGTCGAAGCACGGACCTGAGAAAAGCCCTGGGTGGCCTGGGCCAGGAGCGAGAAGCCAGGAGTCCATTTGATAGTAGACTCCCCACCAAGAAGGGCAGCAAGGACGGAGGCCTCAGGCTTGTAGCCAGAGGTGCCGAAAGCGCTGGAGCCCGGGAAAGCGATCACAATGGCATTGCCGGCTTTGGAAGAGATACGCTGCTCACCACCGTAGTACTTGGAGGCGGTGGAGGGCTGGAGCTTATACTGACTAGAGCTGCCAGTGCTGGGCAGCTCCTTGAAGAACTCGCCAACCCATTTAGACAAATCGGCGGAGTTCGGGCCACTACCGATGAGGGCAATATTGGATTTGGCATAGGCCTGCTGGGCGTATTCGGAGAGGGCCTCGGCAGAAAGATATTTCTCGAAGGGGACAGTGACAGAAGGAGTGATGCTCTCGCCCAGACCGCGGTGGAAAGCTAAGGCATGGGCAGCGTCAACAGCAAGCTGCTCCGGGTCGGCAGTGAGGGCTTGTTGTCTGTATTTGAGGAGTTTGAGGACGACCTCATCCAACTCGTGAGCTGTTCGAGATTAAAAAAGGTCGGGTTAGATACATCAACCGCCACTTCCTAAGAATCAATTCCGCCGCCTACTTACCAGCGAACTTGCTCTGAGAAGCGACCTCAGCCAACAGTTCCACGAAGTATGGAAGATCGCCCGAGAGGAACTTGGCCTTGAGGATAATGTTTTCACGCGAATGTGTCGAGGAAACTTCACTACCTAAAAGTTCAACCTCCCGAGTGATCCGCAATGCCGACCGTTTGAGAGTAGACTATCAATTGGTTGAAAGAGCCATCAGATTCCGCCGCTTATGGGGAGACACAGCTAGAGAGAGCTAGAATAGAGCTACTAAGACTCACCTTGAAGGCAAAGTATTCGAGTGCGTCGGAGAAGCCAGGGAAGGGCTGGTAACGGGGTCCTGCCTTTGCAACCAAGGCCAGAGTGCCTGTCGGCCCTGCACCGTCCCTGTTGGCGACCTTCACACCGGCAGACTCAGAAACATCATATTGTAGGCCGGGAGTCGCAGCAGAGGTCATGGCCCGACGGCTGCTAGCGGCACCAGCAGAGCACTGCCTCTGTAGCGCACGGGGCGCACTTCGACTAAAAGTAGACCGCGACAGCATCATCGCATGTGCGGGAGACAGAATTGAGGGACAGAAATACAGGTAGCCGGAAGGCTTAGCAATAATTAGAGGGGGTGGGGAGGCAGGGAGAGAGAATGGGGTGAGGGTTGCCGGTCGCTGGACTGGTTGGAAACGATGTCTGAAAAGCTTCAAGATGCCGGCGCCTTGATTACTCGATCCCTGATTGGCCCGAATGGCGAGAGCGGGCGTAACCGGCTTCTCTCATCAGGTGATGGCATGTGACCACTCACGTGATTCAGCGATAAGAAGAATGATTGGGTTAATCTCGAAAAAAAGACAGTAACAGCAGCAGCATTGCAACGGACTTGACTCCAGCCAGGACTGGGCCCAGTACTCCACGGCTCCCCCATGCCCTTTCACCGGTGACCACTGTTTCCCCCTTCTAGAGAATTGAAGTCGGTAGATTCTCTAGAAGAGCTTCCAACATGACCTCGCAAGTAAGTATGCGTGACTTCACTGGACGATTCTTCCTATTCATGTCCACCTCGGCTGTTAACAAAGAGGCGGAAATTGCTAGTATGCTGCAGAGCTATGCACCCTCCTAGTCGATGCTAATTTTGGGGAGCTTTTTTCGGTATGCTTGTGCCCCCAACTAATTCCGCACACACACACACACACACACACACAAGAGAGAGAGAGAGAGAGAGAGAGAAGGCAAAGGAAGAGTCGCCACGAAATGTCGTAGGCTGACCTGGTTTCCTTGCAGCGCATTTTTTCAACTCTCCTTCGCTACGACCGACTGTCCCTTCCTCGCCTGAAATCCTACTCCCGTCTTTCGGATCGCCAGCTTCAACATGGACTTGCCGCCATGATCCAACACCATCTCGTCTACCACTACACCTCTTACGATGAAGGGGTCACATACTACGAACCAAATATGCAGTCGGCATATTATCTTGTTCGGTTTGGGAAGATTGTAGAATTTATAGAAGACCGGTTGGGAAAGTATGCTGCCACCGTCATGTCGACCATCCTGTTTCTCGGACACGCTCAAGTGAGCTACCTCGAAACGCTTCCGGAACTGAGATCTGATAATTTCGGTGTGAATGGAATCAGCGAAGAGAAGGAAGAATATGACGACGATGATGGTCAACCAGCTGAGATCAATGGCGAGCATGCCACCTCTAAACAGCCAACCCCCCTTCATCCCACCTTGAAGGCCCTGGCAGGCCATGGATATATATCTCGAGTCAGGGAAGCCCAGTTTCAAAGCTACGCTGATAACGTGTTGGATGCCGAGCGAGCAATAAAATCGAGGCCAGACGTAAAGACTATGAAGGGTAAAAAACTGGAGGAGACTGTTTTTGATGGAACGCTTAGTATACTTAGTGGAAAGCTAGATGGGGATCTTACTCGTGGTTTGATGTTCAATGGGATTCCTTGTGGGGCTAAGCGAAAACATGACGCTGGGGTTTCCGATGCTTCCAATAAAAGGGCCCGGTTGGACTATGCTGCGGTTGATGAAGACGACAAAGAAGATGAGGAGAATGAATGGTCAGATGACGGCATGGGCGAAGACACAGTACCCATGGAGGTGAGATTTTAATTCAATGGGCGGATTTTGCTCTCCATAGAACTGATCAACTTGTCATTCTAGTCCGGAATCACTGTTCGGGTGAACTACGAAAAGCTTGACGTCGCTCTCCGCAATCGCCGTTTTCTTGACCTCGCAGAACAGGGCGTGTCATCCGTAACATCTCAAGTCTATGACTGTCTCCTTCGCCGCATTGAATATCAAACAAAAAAATGCCGGGAAAACACCGAGATACCACGGGAAGGAGAAGAGGGTGAGCATTACTCGGCTCCTGTTGCACTGAGTGCATTGTCGGAGGATGTCGACCCGTACTTGGACCTTGCAGCATCCATCGGCCCCATGGAAATCTCACAGCCGGTGAACAGGCGCGGAAAACGGCCACTGGATGACACTGTCAATGGTGCCGGTCATGGTATGCCAAACGGGTTGCCGTCGGGGGTTAACCGCACCTATGAAATTGATCAACACCTTTCCCTTCTTGCACAACCCCCGCATAACCTCACATCCAAGCGCATGGTCTCAGGGCTTATCACCTGGACTGTCGAGTTTCGCTACTTAGCACGCAAGCTCCGTCATCTCGAACTAGAACGTATGATTGAAGCGCGGTATGGCGATGTTGCGCTTCGGGTTATCCGCGTGCTTCATGCCAAGGGCAAGCTAGATGAAAAACGGCTTCAAGAGATTAGCCTTTTGCCTTTCAAAGACCTGCGCCAGGTCCTCGCTAGTATGCAAAGTGGCGGGTTCGTCGACCTACAGGAGGTACCACGCGATGCGCAGCGACAACCCTCGCGCACCATCTATCTTTGGTATTATGATCCGGACCGCATCCGCAGTAGTGTTTTGGAAGACACGTACAAGACAATGTCCCGGTGTCTGCAACGCTTGCGGTTCGAACGGAATCGATTGAAAGAGTTTCTGGAAAAGACGGAGCGTAGTGACGTCAAAGGCAATGAAGAGCGGTATCTCTCTGAAGCCGAGTTGACTCTACTGGAACAGTGGAAAGCCAAGGAGGCTCTTCTACTAGGTGAAGTGGCCCGACTGGATGAGATGGTTGCTGTGATGAGGGATTACTGAAGTAGATCGTGTAATGAGCGATGAAATGTTTAAAAAGTGTGCTTTTACTTCCATTCCAGCCGGCTCTCAATCAGTCAGACTGCGAGCTTGAGATAATCTAAAAGGTAGAGTATCTATCTGCTTTACATCTCGTGATAACGTTACTATTCAGAAGTGAGGCTATATCAAAAGAGATAAGTGGTTAAAATATCAAGTAGTCCTTGATCAAAGGGGAAAAAAAAAAAAAATACCCGTGCCACCTCAGACACAACGTCCAATATTAACAGTACTAACAATGGACATAACTTGAAAACCATGATTATGTTCTAGCAAGCACAAAAGCCACCCTGATATATCTGGAATAGTGGAAACCTATTCTCCGACTCTCCTTTCTTCATTGTTCCTCTACCAAGAACTTGGAAAGTTGACAAAAATCAGCCTACCCACTGGCATGTATACGTAGAAACCCATTCAACTCTTGTCTCCACATTTCCTCAGCTCTGGCGCCATAAAACATATATCGTATCATGCATCCATTCGAGGAAGTAAATCACTGATGAGTTCCTTCCTGTCTCCATATTCAGTCATAGTACTATACGGTACCGTTTTTCTCAGCAACCTGATCTCTTTCTGTTTGGGCGGATTCCCCCAAATCCTCACTCTCCGTGTTGATTACCTCACCGTCACGCCTCTTGGAGGTCTCCAGCCGGGCCTCTGCCGTTTTTAGTTTTCCTTTTGTTTCTTCAAGTTCCTGCTTGAGTGCTTTAATATAGTCAATAGCCATTTCCACCGTGCTAGCCTTGCTAATCTGTTGGGTTGCCGTTTTCTCCTTCTCCTTCTCGCCGCCCTTAGCATTGCAGATCGCATCTTCTTTCGCATTTTTGTGGTGGAAGAATTCCGGCGGAATCAGGGTTTCGATCTCCTTAAGTGCGTTGTTAATGCGGTTTCGTCGACCCTGCTCTGCGAGTTTGTGGTTTGTTCGTTTTGAGCTCAGGTTCTCAGCCAAGGTCTCGGGATAGGAGACCCCAGGAAGAAGCGTCCCGTCCAAAATATGCTGGTAGTTAGATTTTGAAGCTAGATACAGGGCGGATGTTTCGTTCGATAAGCCTGCAAACGGACATTCGTTAGCTTGCAACTGAGAAGCAAGAGACCATGTAATACTACTCACCATCACCACGGACCAAAGGTTGGATACTTGGGCTGATCTTAGGACGTAAATTGGGGCTGGCCTGGGTTGAGCTAAGACTCTGCCGCTTTCTATTCATGGGCCCAAGTTTGGGAGTGTCTGACTTCTTCCCTACGGGTCCATTGGGAGAAGGCATGGCAATGGAGCGCGGGCTGGGTGCAACGGAACTGGTGCTACGCTCCGTCGTTGAAGCCGACTTGAGTTCTAGAGCAGGGGTCACGCTAGCTGATGCTGTTGCGGACGATGCGTCTGTGCGGAAGGTGGTATCGATGCGGGTAACTTGTGGTCGAGAAGGGTACGCTGCAGGAGTCATAGCCTCTGGAAGTACGACATCCTCCATGACAGTGTCATGCGACTTTGATGACCCGGTTTCATTTTGGGTAGGATTTTCACTTGTAACTATAGCTGGACTATGTTGCGTCCGCTGGATACGCATCAACATGGCTGGAGTTGCTGGCTCACTGGTGTCCGACTGGTTTGCCTGAGGGCCGACTGCAGGTGACCTCCGAGCCGGGGGAAGGGCCGGCGGAGGCATCAAGGGCTCCGAAAGGGGCTCTGGAGAGACGGAGTCCGGCCCCGAGCTTTCATTGCTCCCATACCGGAGCCCGCTGCTACCCAAGGGCTTGGACCTCGGTCCTCCCTGGTCCGTAGTGAGTCCGTTCAAGACCTCATCCGAGTTGATGTTCAAAAGAGACTTCTTCCGCGATTGAGGGCGCGCGGAGGGCGACTGTTGTTTCTTAGCTCGGGAAGTAAATGTCTTGGTAGTTGACGTTCGTCGGCGATGCTTCTTAGCCAGTCCTGGAGAGGATGGGGCTGATGACGTGGGAATGGCATTGTCTGTGGACGATGGTACGAATCCCACGTCAGACATTTGGCCGGCAGGAAAAGGGTAGCTGTTGGAATTCGCATTTTGAGCATCGAGAGCGGGAGAGGTGAGAGGAGTGAAGTATTCTCCAGGGATGGTGTACTCCGGAAGCCGAAATTGGGCTTCCAACGGAGTCATGGCGGGGGAAACAAGGGGGGTGTAAAGTGCCTATGGAAAGACGGGTGCTTGCATTAGCCATACGCACGGAGTACCTAGGCTTGGGCGAACCTACCTGTTCCTCGTTGAAACGGGCATACCGATCGTACATCTCGTGGTTCTCTTCGACACGTTGTGGGTATGTGGCAGCATTACCTTGCAGCTCGACGCTATTGGGAGTTGGGGGGATCACTTGCTGCCCATGGGGTATATATGGCTGCGACGACGGCGGTGGACAGTGAGACTGGCGATGCGAGTGGTCCTGCGAAGGCTGTTGCGGGTGCGATTGCTGGAGGAATTGAGACTTTTGGGTAAGAAATGCCGGGGTCATAGGGGTATTCGAATAGGGCGAGATGGGAAGATGCGCATGGCCTTGGTTATCAACGGGGTAATCGCCCGTGACGCGATTATATGACGATGGCTGGGATGCGATGGTGTCGGTATCCATGCGAACGAGGTGCTCTTGGGCGGATTGGACCGCAGAAGTAGGGATGGAGATGACTGAACGTTGAGAATGATGATCGGTCGACCCATGCCCTTCAAGGTCGGGAAAGTGCATTCCAAACTCCAGGAAACTGGAGAAATCATCGTCGCCGGGGGCGGCGATGTCCGACCAGGCGAGCGGATGATCCTGCTCCATTGCGTAGATAAATTACTCTTTTCTCGTTCTAGAAGGGTATCTTCGCGGAAATATGAGAAAGCTTCTCCTCCAATCAGCAAAGAGTGACAATTGGGCCGAGGAATTTAAAAGCGCAGCAGAAGAATTCTAAGCGTGAGTGACGAAAAATGGACAGGTTGGAAGGCCCTCGTAAGGGAATGAAGAGGAATGGTGTAGTAAAGTTCGATACTACTCCCAACGAGACGGCTTGCCGGACATGGTGAGGGAGGGGCTTCAATTAAAGGTTAAAAGTGAAGCGGATGGGGGGGCATTATGATGTGGGATTGTACTTCTTCATTCGAACAATAAAAAGAGGGTGTTCGATCAAAAAGAACTATAATAAAAGACCGAAGAAAGGGAGAAAAGAAAAAGCAGAAGAGAGAGGAGATAGTGCGGGAGAAGTGAAGAGAAGAGGAAGCGAGAGTAGAAACCAAATCGGGAAAATGGAGTTCTTTTAGCATTCAACTGGTGGACTTGGTTGATAACTCTAAGATACGGAGTACGATATCTCGGTCCCTAGTACGTACCAGAAAGAAAGGAAGAAATGAAGAAAGAAAGAGAACTAAGCTCTTCTTCCGATCCCAAGAAAACGAATCGGAAGAATCTATCTACACTGCCTAGAGCCCAGGAGTATCTACATTTTTCGATAGGAATCAATTTGCATACGATTGGATCGGGCCCTAGAAGGAGGAAAAATACTCTTCCTCGTATCTTCGGAGGAACTACACTGAGTCCAGTCCTAGTCGTTAATTTCAAACCATGGATAGAGAGTCCTCAACCGGGTGGCAAAGGCAACCCGTCGGCCGCTTAGGGTTACATACTCCGTCGAGGAGACTACCATCCAACCCTGGTACTCCTACGGAGAACCTACCTAGCAAGTACGAGAAGTACTAGGTATTGGTGGATACAAGTCTGTTACCATACCTCCCAGACATGTATGGTATGGTATGGTATGGTATGGTATGGTAAGGGTTCCCATGCGGGGTGGTGACCAGCCCATAACATGACCTCTGGGACGGAAGGTCATCCCATCATAGCGATCATCGGCATCTCAATCGACTTCGTCAGCGATGCAGACCGCTGCGCGGTGAACACTGCTCGTCATTCATGTTTCTCTGAATACGCTCACGATGAGGCCGCCCGTCCCAGATCTCGCACCGCCGAGAACCCGCAAATCTTCCTCACCCGAACAGCACCACCAGCAGCCGCAGCAGTGGATCGATCCCCGCAGCGCTGTCCCCGCGACCTTCTTTCTCGCCCGCAGTCATCACGGCTGCGAGGATGTCCCGCCCGACGGCGCGGACCCGCCAAGAGATAGTATGTATGGCGTCCAGAGCCTCGATGAAACCGTCGATGAGGCCGATGTGGCCTGTTCCCACTGGAACTCCGATCTTCTCGCTGAAAGTACCGCTGGGGATCGCTTGTCTGATATCGTATCCCCGCGCCCTGGCGATAGTCATGATCGAGATGGACCACTAGCCTTAGCTCGCCGCAAATCACCTCTTACACCCTTCGACTCGATCAATCTTCTCAGCAACCCGGATGCGTCTGTTTCCTCTCCCGACCCTACTTCTCCTCGACCTTTGACCCCTTTGAAACCTGACCCCCATGGGGATCCTGCCTCTCTTCCTAGCAGCCCGAAGTCAATCTCCAATCAATCCATGAGACACCTTGATGAGATCTCGATCACCGACGATCTGAGTAGTCAAGCAGTCGCTTCGGGGGAAGAGGATGACGAGCCCCGCCTGCCATCCAAAACGGGTCCTGATAGTACCTCCCAGCTGATCATGCCAAGTATCAGGATGCCCAGTCGGAGACCATTTACTGACCAGGGAAAGACTATGGGTCGGTTGAAGGTGCTTATTGCAGGTTCTTCTGGTGAGTCTATACTGCCTACTATTGGACAATGGCCGCTCGGCAGTATTGGCGAAATATTGATTGAGAGACAACTAGGTTCCGGGAAAACATCTCTAATCAGGTCTATTGCTCAAACATGCGAAGATATCGTCCATGTTGATCCCTTCCCTCCCCCTCCCCCCTCGAAGCTATGCAGCTCCAACATAACCCAGAACATATCATCATTCGTTTCGGAGATATACGCGAGTACAAAGCCGTATCCTTCTTGGTGGTCGGATCTAGAGGATTCGCGCGTTCTGCGAAGGAGAAAGAGTACCGGAGATCTCGTTCTCGAGCGTAACATCTGCTTTGTCGACACTCTAGCTACCTCGATGAGTCGTACGAGACAGACCGATGCTATTATTCATTACATGCACCAGCAGCTTCTTCGAGCTAGTACGTCTCTTCACCACTCCAATCGCGATTTTCAGAACATGCTCGCGGGCAACGGTGGTGCCCAAGTGGATGCTGTTCTTTTTCTCATCTCGCAAGGTATGCTTTTCTTATTCGGACCGTGGGTCGAATTGTCAAAAGCTCACTCCTTTTCAGATACTCTTGTCGTAGATATTGAATGCATCCGGAAGCTCTGCGTTTGGACTAATGTAATCCCCGTAATATCGAAATCCGATCTTTTGGTACCCGGCCAACTTCGCACTCTCAAATCCACCTTCCACAAAAAAGCGCAAGAAGCTGCCATTAAACCTTTTCTCTTCGAAGATGCGTGTCCCAGAGGAACAGATGGGTTCAGTGCACAATTGCCCTTTGCCGTTTCATCCGCCCGTTCCAGTGACGACGACGACATGGATGCCAGTACGTTGATGAGCCCGGACTATGTCCAACCACTGGTTGCGTCTGAATTGGCTCTTTTGGTCCAGAAACTATTCGATCATGATAATATCGCCTGGATCCGGCATCTGGCCGCCAAAAAACTTGTTCAGCAGCAAAGTACAGCGCACAACGGCCCTCTCTCGGCCGTACATAGCGCCAGCCATCGTTCCCCTACTTATGCTATGGCGCGAATTTCGGACTATACCCGCTACGAGGAGAAACTGGCCCAAGTACAGCTGGCAAAATGGGCCTCTGATTTGCAGCAAAGCTTGCAGAACGAGAGGGAACAATATGCCGCCTTGGCACGGGGAGAACGTGCCGTTTGGCTTACGGAACGACTAAGTGAGTGCGTTGTGGATGGGTCGCTGGTACCGATTACCCAAACTCCGGGGTTTTGCGGCCTTCGTGCCCCCATAGACAAGGCCGGTGGCCTACTTATTCGGTCTCAGACCGGAAAGAACGTGGAATATCATATTACGCGGATAAGCCCCCAGGATCCGCTGGGTCTCGTCGGATGGTCGGAGGACTTGAGGCAACGCGGATGGACCATTGTCCAAATCGTGGGCAGTTTCGGGGTTGTAGGAGGGCTGGCCCTCTGGCTGGCCAAGTCTTGGGGGTTATCCTCTCGAGGTTTCTCTGAATGGCGATTTGACTGGTGTAGCCCTAGCGACTAGCTAGCTAGTTCTTGACTGCGAAATTAGCGATTCGACTTCTACAAGTATTTCTCAATAACAGAGGGGAGAAAGAGAGAAGCCCATACACTAGACCCCTACCACCAAGTCAGTAACTTTTTCTCTCCAGACTGTCATGGCATGATATGCACCCATAAGAAACTTATTGTTGGCATTTGGTTATTCATTTCTTCAGGGGTTTTTTTTTTTTTTTTGTATCACTCCGCTTGAAATCACATAGTGTGTCGTTTTGCTTGCACTGGCGTTTACTATGGTACTATAAGGTTACCCCTTTATTGACAGATAATTAACCATACATATTATCTAGGCATAATACGGAGTAGTTATTGTTTATTTTATGGATGGTATTTTTGTCTACCAGAGAGTGTGCTTCTCTGGGAATATATATAGTTGTGATGAAGTAGAGCACTTACTGCCGTGGAGGTTGAACTACTCATAGTGAATGTACTCTGGGTAAGTTCGGCTACCTACATTCTGATCTCCCATAGAACACCGCGTTGCATCCCACTTTCTAACCACATACCACACCACCAAACACTCCTCAATATGGATGATCGCGAGAGAGCTATTCAAGCAGCTATTGAAGATTTTAGATCTAAAAGAATTCCATCTCTAAGAGCCATTTCAATGCTATATAACCTACCCCTTACCACCCTTCATGGCCGGATGAAGGGCGCGCGCTTCAAAGACTATTGCTTATTAAGCTTCTCAGTGTTTGACTCTAGTTCAAGAGCGCTTTCTTGCTGACTGGGTTGTAAGCTAGGATAAGCACCATCACCCGTACACGTGAAATTGCCCTCCGAATCCTCTGCATTTATAGCGTCCGCACCGTTGGGGAAAGACTGGCCCTCCGGCTTTAAAAAACGGAATCCACGCATTCAGAGCTGATTCGGCCTAAGGATACCATAAAGCCGCGTACGGGGAACAAGACTGGCACAGATCCGTGCTTTTTATAAGCTTTTAGAGATAACCACCAAATACTGCATACAGCTAGATAATATATGGGATATGGATAAGCATGGGATTAATCTTCTTAGGATCTGTACAAACTTTATAGTAATAGCAGAGAGTGGAAAAGAAACACACTTATTTAAGGCCCGGAAAATAAAGAATGGGTATCAATTATTAAAAACTATTGATCCATTTGGTCGGTACATTCTGCCGTTGGTTATTTTTAACGGTCAATCTCTTTAAATAACCTGGTTTTAATTAAACACTGTACCAGATTGGCTATATACCACCTCGAGAATGGCTGGATACTTTAATTCTACTGCTCCTACATGGTTAAAATCTATCTTTTTACCTAAAACAGCTCCACCCGACGGTCAAACCAGATTACTACTATTAGATGGCTACGGAAGCCATGATTATATTAAAATTTTATGGCAATACCATATAAATAATGTCCAAGTCTTATTCCTTTCACCCTATACCAGCCACGTCCTTTAACCGTTTGATGTTGGTACATTTTCGAGTGTTAAAGCTCCCTATCAGGAGATAGTCACTCGCTTTTTTAGATAACACAGCCCTAATTAAGGAAGAGCGTTTTATCTAATGCTATTAAAAGACTCGCAGTACAGAGTTTAACAAATCTATACTGCAAAATAGCTGGGAAGAAGCTGGTTTACATCCTTTTGATGAAGACAAGGGGGGTAATAACTATTTTATCTGCTTTGATCCTCCCAGACCTTTAATTCCCCCCTCTACTTAGCTAGTTTCCAAGGCTGATTTACTTTATTCCACTTCTGGGAACGAATGCCAAGTCCATCAAGTTCTCTGACTGTTTGAAAAGACTCAAACACTACCCTAAGATGCCCGCATTTTCCTACAGAAAGAGAGGAAGCATATCTGCCAGCGAAATACGACCTAAGTCTTGCAGGAGGACCGTATTTCCCGCTTACAATTTCAAGTCAAGACCCTGGAGAAGCCAAAGGTCAAGAAGCGGGTTGAAAAGGACCCAAATACCAGGCTTAGCAATATAGAGCAGATTACGAAAGCTATACAGGAGGCGAAGGAAGAAACTGTGTGTATCAGGGCCAAAGAGCCCGAATTAATGGCTAAAAAGGCTGCAAATGAGGATTTGCAGGCAGGTTTGAATGCCTCATGGCTTGAATTGCAGGCTTATTAGATAGTGGTTATGAAATTCATGCATTTTCCTTCATATATTGATTCAATGCGGTGTTCGGAATCTAACGGGAGATCGGAATGTGGGTTGTCGATCTTACCGGTAGCAATAGCTGGGATCGTTTTGAAGGTCAAAAAGCGGTCCTCTTGGTATACCAGACCCCCAGTAGACACAGGCCATACCCAACTTTCTACTGCGTACCATTGTAGGAACGAAAGGAATTGACGAACAGGGTAAGCTTTTGATTTAAAAGATCTCTACCCGTCTGATGATACTCTTCAAAGCCCCCGTACAAGAGGCAAACTGAGGAGAAAAATTCAGACTTCAATTAACGAGTAAGAAACGCTCAAAACGCCAAAGGGAAAAAAGAAACCGTCTCCTACTATTCCGGTTCAGGAAGCAGCATCGTCCAGTGATAAGAGAAAACTCTGATGCAAATACCGCTGGAACAACTTATTTGAGGTCGTAAAAAAAAAAAAAAAAAGCAATTACATTTCGTTTCCATTCCGATTAAGACGCATCAATTCATTTAGTCAACCTCCTCCATGGAGCTCTCGCCAGCGGCGGCGGCAGCAGGAGCAGCCTCCTCAGCAGCCTTCTCCTCGGTGGTCTCGGTGTCCTCATCGATGTTCAAGCCGAGAGAGACCAGCTTGTGGATGCGCTCGGCAAAGCTGGCAGGCTCCTCGATGGTGAAACCGGAAACCAGGAGAGAGGTCTCGAAGAGCAACTGAGTAATAGACTTGACAGTGCGGTCACTCTCACCATCGGCCTCAACCTTCTTCTTAAGCTCCTTGATTATAGAGGACTTGGGGGAGATTTCGAAGGTCTTCTTGGAGGACATGTAGGAGCTCATGGACGTGTCACGAAGGGCCTGGGCCTTCATGATACGCTCCATGTTAGCAGACCAACCGAACTGACCAGTACGGATGGCGCAGGGAGAGCCAATAAGCTTGTGGGAGACAACAACCTTCTCGACCTTGTCGCCAAGGATGTTCTTGAGGCTCTTGGCAAGATCCTCAAACTCCTTCTCCTCCTTCTCACGCTCGGCCTTCTCCTCCTCGGTCTCCTCAAGCTCGAAGTCCTTGGTGATGTCGACAAGCTTCTTACCATCATACTCCTTCAGCTGGGTGAAAGCGTACTCGTCGATGGGATCGACCAGGAACAGAACCTCGAAGTTCTTCTGCTTGAGGCTGTCCAGGAAAGGAGACTTGGCAACAGCCTTGATCGACTCGCCAGTGATGTAGTAGATCTGCTTCTGGTGCTCCTGCATGCGAGTGATGTAGTCAGCGAGGGAGGTAGCCTCGTCGCCAGACTTGGTGGACTGGTAGCGGAGCAGCTTGGCGAGGGTCTGACGGTTCTGGGAGTCCTCGTGGATACCGAGCTTGATGTTCTTGCTGAAGGCGGAATAGAACTTGTCGAACTGCTCACGGTCCTCGGCAATTTCGGTGAAGAGCTCAAGGGTCTTCTTGACAATGTTCTTCTTGATGACCTTCATGATCTTGTTCTGCTGCAGGGTCTCACGAGAGAGGTTGAGAGGCAGATCCTCAGAGTCGACAACACCCTTGACGAAGCTGAGCCACTCGGGGATGAGATCGGTGGCATCGTCGGTGATGAAGACACGACGAACGTAGAGCTTGATGTTGTTCTTGGTCTTCTTGGTCTCGAAGAGGTCAAAGGGAGCACGCTTCGGAACATAGAGGATGGCGCGGAACTCCAACTGACCCTCAACGGAGAAGTGCTTGACAGCCAAGTGGTCCTCCCAGTCATTGGAGAGAGACTTGTAGAAGGAAGCATACTCCTCCTGGGTGATATCTGCGGGGTTGCGAGTCCAGATAGGCTTGGTCTTGTTGAGCTCCTCCTCCTCGATCTTGCTCTCCTTGATGGTCTTGGTCTTCTTTTCCTTCTTCTCTTCTTCTTCCTCATCCACCTCCTCAATCTTGGGCTTCTTCTCATCATCTTCTTCCTCCTTCGTCTCCTCCTGCTCCTCATCAGGGACCTCCTTCTCGGTCTCCTTCAGGACGTGGAGGAAGATAGGGTAAGAGATGAACTCGGAGTGCTTACGAACAACCTCCTTGATACGGCTTTCGTTGAGGTAGTCGGTCTGCTCATCCTTGAGATGGAGGATGATCTTGGTACCGCGACCAAGCGGTTCACCCTCGGTGTCCTGGGTGAGGGTGAAGGTACCACCAGCAGAAGACTCCCAAATGTACTGCTCGTCATCGTTGTGCTTGGAGATAACGGTGACACGGTCAGCGACCAGGTAGGCAGAGTAGAAACCAACACCGAACTGGCCGATCATGGAGATATCCGCACCGGCAGACAGAGCCTCCATGAACTGCTTGGTGCCGGAACGGGCAATGGTACCAAGGTTGTTGATTAAGTCCTATAGGAATGCTAGATCAGTAGCTGCTCGTAGCTGCATGCTTCGCTGAGCGGGAACGAGATACTTACGGCCTTGGTAAAACCAATACCAGTGTCCTGGATGGTCAGAGTCTTGGCCTCCTTGTTAGGGATGAGATCGATACGAAGGTCCTTGCCCGAATCGAGCTTGGTGGGATCCGACAGGGACTCATAACGGATCTTGTCAAGAGCATCGGAGGCGTTAGAGATAAGTTCTCGCAGGAAGATTTCCTTGTTGGAGTAAACGGTGTTGATGATCAGCGAGAGAAGCTGAGAAATCTCAGCCTGGAACTCGAAAGTTTCGGAAGACATTGTGAAAAGAGAAAGTGGAAATTCTTTGCAGTGGTTCGTTAGTTTGGTTATCGCTGAAGACAATACGAATATAAGGGCACAGTCATAGGATGAGGAAATCGATGCCCAATGTTTTGTGAGAGGTTGGTAGACATCCCGATGTAGCAGCAGCAGTTCAACAGCAGGAGCCCAGGCATTGCCTCAACAGCAACCAGGAGGAGATGAGGAGAGAGTGAGCTAAAAGTAGACTTACAGTGGGTGTGAAATAAAGAAGAATCAAGGGATGTAAAAGACCTGCTGTAAAAGCAGATTTGGTAAGATGGTAGTGAGATGGAAGATGAAGAAGATCAGAGGGGAGGAGAAGAGGAAAAATAAGATGGAGGTGAAGAAGGTAGGAGAAAAAAACTGGCGGGGCGGAGAACTTAATGTTCTGCTCTGGAGGGAAAGCAAATTTCGGTGCGGTCGGTTCTACGGCGATCCAGCAACTTCCACGCTCTCCGCCATAGTCTTCTAGGATGTTCTATACTGCACATCCCTTTGAAATACTTCGTACTCCTTGATTCTGACCAGCCTCATTCTATTTTTAAACAAATTTTCTTCCCTTTTACTTTTCTTCTCTTTCAATCCGTTCTTCTGTCCCCTTCGACCTTTTCCCCCGCGTCGATTCGGTTTCCATAACGCCACGGGCATTCTATCCTGGTGCCTGAGGCAGTCAATCTAGAACGTTCCGCTCCACCAGAGATGGAGGCGGGGCCAATCAGGAAGCATCATTGCACACCGCACCATAATATCGGGCAATGCAGGTACTTCTCAGCTCCATGACAGTCCGACTGAACGACTCATGACACTCCGCCTGGCTCTCCGCCAGAAGATTCCAGTCGGTGTACTAAAGTGGCCTATACTGTAAGATAATAAGTACCTTGGGCCCCAGCGTTCCTACTCCAGTGGTTCCAGGACATCCTGGCCCACTGGTTGCCTACCACTGCCGTCATCTATCGGACAGCGTTCTGGATGATCAGCCATACATACATAGTACTAGTATTTTCATCTCATCGCCGTTAACGATAAGAGTATCTCTCCTATTTTAAATTCTATTGGCCTGAAATACCACCAGTGACTCCTGTCAGTGCTGATTTTTGCAATGTGCTGGCCCCCCTTCCAACCCAGGCAAAGGTTGGTAAGCTTGATCAACCAACCACGTCACCTATGTACAATATGTATACGGATATACGCATAGACTCGTCCCCAAGACCAATACCCAACATGTCCACTTTGTCCTAGAAGGCTGTGCAGGCCCAGCTACAGCCTCAACCCCCAAAGGGGAAGACGTTGGAAGGGAAAGAAGCCATGTCGTCCATTGACATTCCCTAAAATCTGATAAAGTAGACCTGTGGGCAAGAGCAACACATGGGAGAGGCAAAAGGATAAGGAGAGGGAAAAGCAAAGTGCAAGACCGTAAACAGGGTAGGCCAACTAATAACAATACGGGCATTCAGCTCGCTATGCTAAATAGGAAAGTAGGTCATGTCAACAACACAGTGATAGAAGCACAAAACATCATGGAGTATAGGCCAATGACGAAACCCCAGATAGGAAATGTGAAAGGAAAACTTTTCCAACCGCTAATATGCACTGTGACAAAAAATAAAATAAATAAATAGGGTCACATAACACATGTCATTATCAGTAAGAAGGAGTAATACATGCCCTGGATCACGGTAAGCACCCAAACTAGTATGCCATTGTAAGCCAGGATGAAAGGCTAATAAAAATTGGAGGGTCAAAAAATCACTTGGATAGAGATATTGGGGGATGAGGGGTTCTTTTCATCACTTCGAATTTTTTTGGTTTTTTGGTTTTTTGGTTTCTTTTCTTCTTTTTTTTTTTTCTTTCTCCATTAATACGATTTCCCTTTTCATTCATTAGGCGACACAAACCCGTAACTTAAGCGGCCTGCGGTTGATTGCGACTTTTGGCGTTGGCATTTCCTCCTCGGCCACGAGAAGCAAAACCTCCACGACCGTCGCGCTGGAAGCCACCACGGCCCTGGCTACCAGTACGGTCTCCGCGGCCACGACCAGCACCGCCTCGGCCAGCAGCATAGTTGGCATTTCCACCATACGCGTTGGCACGAGCTCGACGTTCTTCGACGTAAATTTGCTCAGTTCCAATCTGATGCGGGTTAGCAGCCACAGCAGCAGCGTACCCAGCCGGCTCAGCAAACTCAGCAAAGGCACAGTTCTAAAAACACTAGTTAGTTTTCGAGTCTTTCATTTTTGTACTGGAGCCGTCAACTTTAAAGACTTACTTTCTGGCGGCTCACGTCGAAATGCTTAAGCTTTCCGAAGCGCAGCAGCGCCTGCTTCAGCAAGCCTTGGTCAACCTTTTCAGTGACGTTCTTAATGTAGGCGAGAACGGGCTGTTCTTCGCCCGCACGGGACTGGGTCTTCTTATGGTCGTGGCCAGCGGTCTGCCAGCCCGATCCATCATTCGAGGGCGTCTGACTAGGGGCGCTTTCGGGTGTGGAGGTTGTAGTGGCGGCTGTAGTGGCGGCTGTGACCGGCTGCGTGGAGCTAGCAACAGGGACAGGTTTAGCCGGAGCAACCGGAATAGCTGGCACAACAGGAACCGAAGCACCGGACTTGGAAGCGATGGTAGCCCAAGTCTTCGGGACAGCCTTGGCTGGGGCGACATTCTCTTTGGCGGGAGCGGAGACGTCCTTCTGTACAGACGGAGCTGGGGTAGGTTCTGGAGTTGCTGGTTTCTCGACTTCAGGAACCTCTGTCGTCACTGGGACCGAAGCCATCTGTTCAGTCACGGTGTCTTGAGCTTCCGTTCCATTTACCTGAGAATCAGCCTCCTTGGGTTGCGCTTCGTCACCATTCTTCTCCGCCTCCTCGAGTTTCTCCTCCACCTTTGATGCAGGGATTTCATTTTCCTGAACCGCAACTACTGATACGCTTTCAGCCTCGGGCTGCGCAGGCTCCTCAGCAGCTGGCTCATCAGCCGGAGCAATCTGCGCAGTGGCAGGAACAGTCTCTTCATTCACGACCTCCTCCTCATCAACCAAGTATCTGAAGATATCATTGAGAACATAATACCCATTGGGTTGCTCAGCGAGCACGAAAGTCTGCACAAATTTACGAGAGGGCTCTGACTTATTGGAGATCTCCCCAATAACAGTAATCAGGATGTTGTCGAAGGAACCCTGAGAATCAACATTCAGGACACGGACTTTACAGTCCTGGAAATCAAGTTGCTTTATTTTTTCATTGATCGCCTAAATGCAAGAACGATGACAATCAACATCAGCGCCTATAAAACGGAGATTTGCATGACCCCGGGGGGGAGCCCACCTTCTGGCCAACAGCAACCTGAACCGATTCCGCTTCAGTACCGAAGACAAGCTGCGACCGCCTAGAGTAGAACAGTTGCAATTTGTCCGGGTTACGGCTCATAGTAGTGTAGTACTGCTCAACAAAGTACCAACCGACTTCGTCCTTGGAGATTCCATTCTTCTGCTCAGGTACGGCATTTGTGGGAGTGGAGGACTGGACTGGCTGGAAGCTGGCAACATTGTTGGTAGTAACATGAGCGTGGTTGTAAGAGTCGTGATAGGTGTGTTGCGCAGGAAAATTGCCGTTTATAGGAGCCTGAGTAGTAGTGTCGGCCATTGTGTGGTGAAAATCTTAAGAGCTCGGGAGAGTATAAAGAAACGAAAAAGAAACGGAAAAAAAAATGTAAGTTCTAAAGAAGCTGGGAAGAAGATGATATGATATAAGAATGAAGAGCCTCTATGGCGATGAGATGATAAGGAGGAATCTAGCAAAAAAGAATACTTTTCCCGATTCGCTTGGACTATCAGAATTCATTTGTCAGTGATGCGAGCCAAGGTGTACACCTCGGTAAGAAACCGTCGGGTGGTAATGACTGGGAATACGGATACTCACAATGCTAGATGAAAAGGGCACAAGAAAAGGAAAGGAAAGAAAAGATCTGGATGGGGGAAAACAAAAGCTGGAATTGATGGCGGGCAAAGGAGTTGTTGAGTTTGTGGTTGTTACGGAGAAGGAAAGATTCTTGTGCGATTTCCAATCAGTTAAATTCGCGAAGGGAAAGCCCGGGGAAAAGGTGGGTGAAAAAGAAGCAGGTAAGACAGGGGAAGTGGGGAAGTTGGAGATTGCTAGAGAGAAAGTTGTGAAGTGGAAAAGTGTGATGGATTGAAGGAGCAAGCAAGAAGGTGTGCTGTGAACAAGACAGGGTTCAAGTTGCTTAGCCAGTGCAAAATAATTCAAATGGAGGTTCCCCCAACTACCAACTGGACGCTCTTGTTTGGCAGGCGCGGCAGAATCGATGCCAGTACCCACCGCCTGCCGAAGCCGGGACCGCGCTTGGAGTACCGCATGGATGCACTCCAGTCTCTCTAGTCGGAATGGGCGCAGAAAGCCTGTATTCCTTGAGAGCTAACAGCATTTTTTAACTGACCTGCTGCTGACTCTGTTCGACACAGATGGAAATGCATTTTTAGGTAACAGAACCATCCGACCCCAAACGGCATTGGGTTACTCAATCAACTAGTCAAGGTAAACAGAAGGAATCCTCGAGGTATTTCCTACCTTCACGTCGCCCAAGTCTTTGTTTGTTAGTGAAGAGCGGCATTAAATTACATGGGAAAATTAATTGGTCCAGACTATCTACTAATTACGTATTTAGAGTCTATTAATGATCTTTATTAGGCAAATACATTCACAAAATACCACGGATATATCCAACATAAGGAGAGGTAAATCGAGACGGAGGCAAAAAAAGAAAGAAAGAAAGAAAAAAGCGAATCAGTAAGTCAAGCGCAAAATTCTCATCAACTTAGAACATAAGACAACTGGCTATGAGAGAGAGGTATGGTGGGCATAGGAAGGCAGGCTTCTTGTAGAAAGGAGGTAGGTATCAAACTCATTCATAGGATTCGATTCACCAAGGGAAACCAATACGAAACTGGACAAAACATGCAAAAGCATCCCGAGAGAAAATCCAGAAAAGATTTGCCAGAACTGAATCTAGCATATAAACCAAAGCATTGAGGTATCACATCACGTAAGGCCAGCTTGGACGCTTGTACATGGGACATTAGATAGTTTTCGCTGGTACATTACGCAGAGGTAGCTTCGATGGCCGGTTTCTCGCTCAGCATGGGTTTTCGCATGATAGCATCCTGGCCTGTCATTCTCCGGTCAAGGGCGCGTTCTACCTTGGCACTAAGAGCTAGCTTGTTCAAATTATCGGTTTTCTCCGGTGTAGGGACGAAGCGTTGCTTTTGGAGCGGTTTGTTTTCCAGGCGCTCTAATCCATCACGCAAATTGTGGAATTCGGCCAGTCGAGGATCACCGCTTGGCAGGCTTCCTAGGGTACGCTCCGACGAAGCAGTAGAGGGGCTTCCACTGACAGTCGAGAACCTCTTCGATCCCCGATTCTAGATGGAGTCAGAGGATATTGCGGAGAGTAAATGAGGACGAAAAAAGCCTGGTTCAACTTACCGAGTGAGTCATGATTGGTCTTTCGGAATCCAAAGAAGTATGTCTGGCCATAACTGATGATGATGTGGTTGTTGGATGTAATGTCGCGGTGTGGAGTGAGGGCGTTATATTCAGTCAAGAGACAAGTTCACTTTAGGTGGAAGTGTAAGGTCGAGCGCTGTTCTTAGATCAAAGCGGTTAGCACAACTTAAGGATCAGTCGAAAAAGAGAAAGTAAAAGAACAAAGAGTAAACCCCCACGTTTCAAAGAAAAACAAAAGAGAAAAAAAGTTGAGAGGGGGAAAGAGACATGAATGTAATGTAGACATGCACCCCCAGGACCTCCAAAGAAAATTTCCTATGGCTTTGACAGGTGCCTCTAGGGTATGCAGAGCAACGTACGTGTATTGTCCTTCCCAGAAAGTCCAGGATATAATATAGACAAATAGTAAGAGATCGATAGAGAAAGACGTAAACAAGATGCAGGTTCAAGGAGCGACCGGGTTGATTTTCTATTTCTCTTTCGAGCGAAGGAATCACAGTGATTGAGTGGACGAGCGCGCCCAAGTCGTGGCAGCTAAATATATGCAAGACCATTAATTCAGGAGAGCCGGGGACTGAAGGGAACGGATGACACAGTGGGTCACGGAGGCACTGCGACAACCCACACAGAGCTGATAAACTCGGCCACGCGAAACCAGGGGAATTGACGGGATGGTTGGTTGGGCTACGTCGTACGAAGTATTGCCCAGGTACCAGCGAAAGTTTACCTAGGTAGGCAATATGAAAGGTTGTTTACTGGGCAGTATGTACTATACGAGGGAACGAGTCAATGATGACATATCTACCAGATACATTTCTACAGTAATTATCTTTAGTGAGTCAAAAATTCTTGGTGCTGTCTAAGAATCAGCGATCAGTGATGAGGTTTACGTGATCGCTCGGTACATTACATAAGGGAGATAATAGGGTCACTTACTGCATATTTGGGCACGATGATCGTCGGCCAAGGTACAAAGTACACTAGATTGGTCTGAGACCTTGTGATGCTTACGAAGTAGGTAAGACTGGGTGCATCATACCATCCTCCTTTCTATGGCGCTTAGACTTGAGCGTCTAATTATTAGTTTACCACATGAAGAATGAATGAAACGGAAAAGACAGTCCAAAAAAGGACACACACACACACACAGAGAGAGAGATAGAGAGAGAGGGAGGGAGAGAGAAAGAGTCGAAATTTTAGCAAAGAGAGATTCTGAAACATAGAAGCAATTCCTATACATCCAACCAGCAAGACGATCAACTCCGTTCTGTACTCTCTACCTTTCGTAGACTACTACCCCATTATTGCCACGTGCCGAGAGTAATCCCATCCCAGGAATTGCTTAGCGTGCGGCCGATCGATCCCTTTGGCTATCCTGTACCGCACTTTCTCCTCTTGTGGCAAATTGATGACAGTGACAAGTCAACACTCACACCATTGTCATGGATCCGTCCCCGACCTTGGCGAGACCAAAGGGGCAAGCATTGCCACAATCCTCTCCGAGTCGATTTCGACAACTAGGTACGGAGGATTCGATCCGTCATCTGCAGATAAAATCAATTAGGTTACATTACAATGCCAGAAGATCAATTGCTCCCCATGCAGGTCAAGTCACTCTGAAACTGCTGGCTTTGTTTCGCTGAAACACTAATACTACTAGACCTATCATTGAGACGATCGGGCGGTGGGTAGGGCGGTCTATAACCTTCGGCACTATTATATAGGGCCCCTCGTCGCGAAAAAAATACAGAAACGTCATGTCTTTTTTATATGTTTTTGATTATATATACGGGACTCAATTTGAGTTGGCAAATCACGCAGTTACAGCACGCCATTTATTTCCAATATTGATATCTCCAAGGACTTAGTATTTTGGGCTACTTCATAACATCCTTGGATGTTGCTTGATAGAGTATCCCCCAGGTCAAAATGCCGAAACCGAAATCCCTTTTGAAGGAGTTAAACGTCAAGAAGAAGACGGGGGCACGGCAGGTAGGTACCTAAGTCCATCTTTTCTCAACCCGGTCGGCGTCACATGTGCATACTAACTCCCAACAGGCTCCAGTAACAGCAGATGAGTTCTTAGCTGGTAAAGCCCTCTCTAGCATGCATCCACGAATCCTCATCACTACTACTACTTTCATGATATCATCGTACATTAATACTGATTAAATTCCTATCTAGTCGGGGTTGAGCAAGAAGAGGCTGGGGAGAAATGGCGCGCGGGAGATGCAGCCAAATCCATGCGCTTTTTCATGCGTGCCATTGCAACGTATGATGAAGGCCTGAAAAAGCATCCCCATGCTTTCGATCTCGCTTACAACAAGTAAGTAGCTAACAGCCCCATCTCGACAAAATAGACGGTTAGAAACATAGGCTGATGGCAATCAGAGCAAGAGTCCAATATGAAATCACTCAGCACCCTAAATTGGCTTCTCAGTTAACCGCTCCACTGGCAGACGTCTTGCAAACAACCCTGCAGTCCCACAGAGAGGCTCTTACTCTGGACCAGGACAATGCGGACATCCTGTTCAACACGGCCCAGGTACTTACGAGCCTTGCGGAGGCAATCACCGACATCAAGCGTCCCGCGGATGAACAACTGAACCAAGCTGTGAAATTCCTCCAAGAGGCCCTTGAACTCTTCCAGCGCTGCCTTCTCCTCCAAGAAATGAGGTACACCGAAATGCAGGAGCAGATAAGACGAATTGAAGCTGGCGAGATGGATACACAGGAATTTCAAAGCACGCAAGAGCAGACGGATGAGGCAGTCGACTCAAAGGATCCGGAACAGCTAGAGCAATGGGCTGCCGTCGTTGAGCCCGTGACAAAGAATACACTCGTCGACACAGCCGTGGCACAGTTGGAAGCGCTCACTACCCTTTGCAATCTGCTCACATTCGATCCTGGAGTTGGACTTGCTTGGGTCGAGGAATATTCTTCCGATCTACTCCAGGAAAAGATCACCTTATATGTCGATGGTTCAGATAGATGCTACGATGCATCGTTGGCCCGTGCAAAATTTGTCTGTGCTCTGAGTGAGGTGCTGTACCGAGGCGGACGCATAGATATTGAAACATATCACGGAGAGATTGCACGTGCATTCGGGCCCGATTTAGACATCTCCGCAGATCCTGACGGCCTCTGCAGCAAAGCAGACGCTTTGATGTCGTTCAACACAGCAGTCACGGATCTACCTCCTTCTCACGACCCCGAAATGCTTGCGAAATCGTTGACACTGCGATGGCAATTACTGTCCGCTGCTTTAGATGCCCTTACCCAGGCTTCCAAACTCCCAGAGCCGCAAAACCAGCCCAAGATCCACCTGGCAAGGGGTGATGTAGAGATGAACAGATGGAGACTTGGTATGCCTCCCTGGGAGTTTACCGTGGCCCAGCAGAATGCCGCCATGCTGCTTCGAAATGCTCAAACATACTATCGGGGCGCGGCGGCTTTGGCAAGAAGGGATGGGGGCGTGGAAGAAGAACGAGATGGAACTTGTAAAGAGGCTCTGACGGCTGCCCTGGAAGGCCAAAAAGAGAAGCTGGAGCAACTGAAACACAGCGCCCCCAAAGAGTTGATGGCAGTCGCTGAAGATATGGTGGAGGGCGGCTGGGTGAGTGCGGCGGATATGGAAACTTTACTATCGTAGTGGGATAGCTTTTCCACCAATAAAAGCAGGCGGTCGACTCATATAAAGGTCCGCAGTTTGCGTGACGCTGATCAGATGTCCGAGTTGTCCTTTACTTCTTCGTCCATTTGAATAGCCTCTTTACGGAGATCATGGTCCTGGCAAAATTGGGTCGCTGCAGCTGCGGCCCCTTCTAGGTCCGCCACCACAGAGTCAAAACTAGATAGTAGGTTCTCGATTTCCATCCTCTGCGTCTGAACCCGCTGCGCAAGTTCAGCGTTTTCGTTCTGAGTAGACTCAATTTTAGAATTCAAAGTTTCCTGAGCCTCCTGTAGGTACGGTGTAAGATGAGCACGGTACAGTTCATCTGGCGTTAGAGTATGGGCGCTGATGATCGTAGATTTCAATAGTCAGTCAAGGGGCCTCCCGAGGAAAAGAACCAAAACCAGAACCCCAGGGGCAGGGCTGGGACACATACGCAACATCACCATCTCCCTGGCCGTTGTCCCTTCTATATACTGCCTCCCCAACGAGCCTATCTAGCTCGTTTAATTGATGCACTGCGTCCCTCTCGCGAATGATATCTTCGAATTCCGCTCGAGCGCTCTCTTCCAATTTCGCATTCAGCTGTCGCCACACCGACTCCAAACTTGACGGGACATATTTCGCCGGCGTAGGGAAACAACCCGAGAAATTGGCGTACGAGTTCGCCCGAAGCGTGCGTGCAAGCGCCTGGTCGAAAACTTTCTGCAGAACGGCTGCGCGAGGCCCTGGCGTAAGGGGAACCGAGGCAGGGGGAGGTGGAGAGGGTGAAGCGGCTGATCTTGACGGATCGGGCTGGGAAGTGCCATGCTCTTCTGCCATTGTCTTTGTTTTTACGGATTCGTCGCTGTCTCGTGGTTCAGAAAGGGTTTGGTGGGGTTGGTTAAGTGGGATTGCGCTGTCTGTTTGAGTGGATGTGAAACAATCAGTTGCGGAAGGGAGGCGCTGGATCACGTGCCTGTATAGATTGATCATCCACCTTGGAGAATGTAACCGGATGCAGTGTTCAACTTGATACTATTGAAGATTCTTATAGGATTTATCTCCAGTGTACTACTATCCCACAGTTTGTCTTGTCATTAACCCCTCTTCAGTCTACATCTGAATGTGGTTCTAACGAAGGGAGTATCAAAGCATCGAGTATCCAGGGGTTGCATATATGATCACATTTGTCTATGCTTCTATATGTAGAAAATGAGACAAATAAAGAACACGATAGCTTTAAGGTCTTAGCTCGTCAACCTTTCAGTACTGTCGTTTGTGCAAGAGGGACAAGGCGGCCTGTCGCCATTCCCCATTTCGGCAGTAGTGTGACTGCCGAGACTCGTCCCAAGCAATTTGCCTTGATGAAACTTCTTAAATGTAGATTTGAAGGCAGGCCAGGAGACGGACATATATATAATACTATTCCAGAAGCCCTGTAGGGGAAGAACAAAACTTGATAGATAATTCAAGACAAAGCTGAATTTCTGTGGATATGCGAGCGCATATACCCGATTAATTGTCGACGGAACCTAGCATAAACATCTATTAGATATGCGTGTTGCATGCCATGAAAAAGCCTCTCAAGAAAGATTGCCTTGCACTTACCCAGGTGATAATTAAGGCAACAAAGAACAGCATTGCATATTTGGTGTAGGCCCAAGCCGCCGAGTTTGCCTCTGCCGCCATTATACGACGCTGCAAGTGTGGATTTGGAGGGTCGTTTTTCACTGTCTTTAGGGCAATGGCGCCGCTAGGCCCTCCTTCAATCGTCACTGAGTATGGGTTAATGAATAAGTGAGGATGGTTCGAAGTTATTGGGCTAAAAATTTGACCAGTTGGTCGGTAGCATTCGTTTGGGCTTGATACCTCGCTCGTGATGCTAACCTCCGTCGTCTTTGAGAAGCTGGGCTTCAGATTCTCAGAACCAAGACTCCCGGCCCGACGAAGCTGTCGTCGTTTCTGGTAGATCACACCCCCTGTGCGTGCATATATGGCAAAAGTCAGGAAGATGACGAACCAGACCGGGCCGTAGAACACTGCAATTCGCAGAAAGTCCCAAGAGGGGGCAACCCAGCACCAGATCTACAGACAACATTAGCGTATAGGCCAAACAACCCAAAGGAAGCTATGCACTTACTAGGGCGGAACCGTAGACCCTCCCTCGGGCCTTGGTTCGGATAAAAAAATACGTGAAGGCTGGGACGAACGGCAACCCATAGCAGAAAAGTAAGTATTTCCACTCTAGTCGTCGCAGTTGTTCCGAGTCATACTTTCGGAAGAATGTCAGGTAGACGTTGCATGCCATAGCAAGCGTCCATAGAGCGTCAGCTGGCATAAACCTAATGGATACTGAGTCAGTGCCATTGACCGGTTTAGAAAACATCAATCAAACCGACCATTGCATCAAAAATGCCTGGAATTGGCACAGGGGGCTGTCTAGTCCTGCACGGATTCCAGATTGGGAGATAACGGTCGCCAGATTGGCCATTATGTTACCCCAGGAAGCATAGAATACCAGCCGGTTGATGGGCTTGCGAAATGCACTCGAGCAGATGAACGAAACGACAACTATAGCAGTTGCCGCCAGAGAGATAGCCGAACATACTCGTTCCGTTGTGGAAATGGCGAATAACTGGTTTTCTGACGGCGACATGGCGTCAAGATCATAGTGTGCAGGATGTTTGTAAAAAGGAAAAGCTTCAGTTCACGGACGCCAATTCTCCTTCTTCATTCGCCACCAAAGAGAGTGTATGACGTAGAAACCAAAACCAGTGAGTTTAATAAACCATGGGAAGAGGGTCTCCGTCGTAGTATAAAATTGCTCATTCAGAGACTCAAAGCTTGTTTTATTAACGAAGTTCATAGCAAAGACACCTCAAATCTGAATAATAGCTTGTAGTGAGACAAAAAGAAAAGAACCAAAACCATTCTCAGCGTGCTGGTCAATGTCTCCGGGCATTCCACAATGCATGGGACAAGTGTTTGCGGGGAGAATACGAGCGAACGGAACCAAGGCTTCATCCGATCTCGACTAAGGCTGGGCCGCCTGTTTCAGGGATCAACGTGGATTCGCATTGACCTCTTTCTTTCCTTTCCCCAAATTAGGTTCACCAAGAGGACCGTGTCAGACCCTGTCCGACTATCCCTTTGACTACTGCAGACATGAAACAGCAGATATCTACGACTAAACCGGGCACCCCTCGCAAGTGTGGATAGAAGAGCAAGTTAAGAGGCTTAACTGGCCATCCATCGCCCAAGAAATGAGTTGCTTGGCATATGTACGCCATCTGCAGTATGTTCATTCTTCGAGAGTAAATGCCACCATTCACAACGAGATCGTATTGGGTAAATGCCTCCACCCATGTGAAGTCTGCGGCTGGACGAAGAAATTCAGCGAGGCCCGAGTCCGATGAAACTAGCTTCAAAGGGGAAAACAAAGCAGATGGGCCCATCTGGAGATCCTTTACCAGAAGTTAACTAGTGTCGTTGGACCCGAAGTAGCCTCGTGCTTATACGATATCCAAACTGGAAGGAATGTGGATGCATATCTGTCAGCTCATCTGTGTTTGGGCGCATCCCAAAATCCCAGTAATTCCTTTTGTAGGCCTTTCTTTCATTCTTTTGTTCCTTCTGGGTCCCCAGAATTGTTGAATAATTTTGGCTCGTATCGGCACCTGCAGCAAGGCTACGGTTTTCTAGTGTCAGGGTTTGAATTGATTGTGCTTAAATTACGCTATGTCGCTCTCATCACATGCCGACTACCTAACTATCACCTATGCACAAGCCAAGCCAATAGTAATTATAAGGACCTCATTTATGTAATAGTAAACATGCATGCAGCCAGAGAAAATGATCGTCTTTGATATGCTTGTCTCGGTCAAAACGCCACGCTCTCTCCATTCTAATCCCGTCATCCCGTCATGCCGTTCAATACCTGATGGCATAAGATTTTTTTTTTTGAAAAAAAAAAAAAAAAAAAAAAAAAAAAAAAAAAAAAAAAAAGGAAGAAAGAAATAAAGAAATAAATCAACCGGGGAGGCTATGAACTACTAATATGCCTGTTGTGGTGCGGTCATCCCCCCATATGTTCCAGCCACCTGTTGTTGTTGTTGTTGTTGTTGCTGCTGCTGCTGCTGCTGCTGTAACTGCGCTTGCAGTTGAGGAAGGTCATGGAACCACGGATGCTGCAGGGCATCATGGGCACTGATACGCATCTCTGGTCGGAGTTGAAGCATCCGATTAAGCAGATCTAGGCCCAAGGGGTCGATCTGGGGCAAAATAATGCCAAGGTCTTGCGTCGCGTAGACATGGAAGTTCGGTTTGTATTCTGGGAGCTGGGAGATACCTGGCCACGAGCGTTCTGAAGGCGTTCCCATCAGACGGAAGATCTTCTGTAGCTGGTCCTCGTTCGTCGTTCCGGGGAACAAAGGACGACTGGTGTACAACTCAGCCATGATGCATCCGGCAGACCAGATATCAATGCTCGTGTTATATGTCCGGCTGCCCAAGAGGACATCTGGGGCACGGTACCATAAAGTCACCACTTCATTGGAGAAGGTATTCACGGGGATGCCGAACGCTCGGGCCAGTCCGAAATCCCCCAACTTGAGTTGGCCCTTTTTGTTGATCAAGAGATTTTGAGGCTTCAAATCGCGATGGAGAACCCGGTTCTCATGGCAGAAAGCGATTCCTTTGAGCAGCTGATGCATGAAGGACTTAATCGTAGCCTGGTCCATGTTACCGCGATCGCTACGGGTGTCCATATATTTCTTCAGATCCTTATCCATGTACTCAAAAACGAGCATCAGCTTGTTCTCTGTGTGGATCACATCGTAGAGTGAAACGATGCTTTCATGTTTGAGCTCCTTCATCAACGAAATCTCTCGGATGGCCGTTGACGGCGTCCCCTCTTCGGAGTCAAGATGGATTTCTTTCAGGGCAACTAACTCGCCCGTTTGGCGATTCCGACCTTTGAAGACCTATCGCGAAAACATCCTTTAGTTATGTGCTTGTCAAGGGGAATGAATGACCCTGGTGGGACAGGTGTCAGCAGAAAGCGTCATCATACAGTGGCATAAGTTCCTTCGCCGAGCTAGACAGAAGCCCACAAGTAGCAGTCAGTAACTTGACTCCCCATTCTCAAAATCAGGCTCAGAAACAGCGCACCTTCTCCAGTTGTTGGAACGAGCTGGGTTGCTGGGCCTTATCCATCGTGGGCGATGTGGTGCCTCCGTGCGAGGCAGGATTGTGTGTCGGGGAGGGTTGCAAGCGTTGGTGGTTGTAGAGAAATGATTTGGGCGAAACTAGAGTCGAGACAATGTTATGATAGGCTGAAGGGGTGGGAGGGTCCTCTGCGGTTCTTAACTTGCTGCAATTGTCCATGTCAAACCGGCGCTGGTCCAACTGAGTTCCAACCCGACTCTGTCAGGTATTGGCCTCACAGTACAGTACGTTACCGACCTGCCGTTGCATGGAGCTGGTTTGATCGCCCGCATGCTGTATCCATATGTATAATACAGAGAGGCTCCTACAGTACTGGTACCCCCACGCACGTGCCTAAAGTCCACCAATCCAGTGGTTCCTTTGCGCCACGGCGTCTAGATGCATATCCTTCTTAGGTACTAGTATGTACTCTTAAGCATGTACATACACCAAAGAATACTACCAGAAGGGTGCTACTATAATTAGTATGCATGGCGAACATGTGATCTGGCTGGATGATAATGCTTAGGTTCTTGATTCTAGGTACTCTATACTCATATGTACTCAGATCCACCCAAATATATATAGTAACATCTAGGCGCCTCCAAGAGAACTCTGCGAAGAGGAGTGCCTCATTCCTCACTCCCTCGAGGTTGACAATGCCAATCGGCATGCCTCTTCAATAAGCTCTTTCCACCAATCTCCATGTCGAATAGGTCGAGAGGACACCACAAAGCACGAGTAGCTTTCCGGCATCGTCGATGGCCTCTTCTGCTGCCACCTTCACCGCGGGTTCGATATTCTCCCCAAACATGATGACTGCGGGCTTTAGGATCCCGGCGGTCGAGGTGGGTAGCCAAGCCACCGTCGCTTTCAACATCTACTCTGGCCGGAGTATCGTTGGCGAGCAGAGGAGGTTTCTCTAAGCAAGTTGGGCAGGAAGGATACCTGAATGTGGAATAGGGACCCTCGGCCAAGTCTACGTCGCCGTCTGGATTGAGCTTAAAGCCTTTTCATCGCTGCTCCTCGGGGTTATTGGTATCAAGAGCTCCTATATCGACAATCTTCGCCAAGAACTCCGCCCAGGCTAGATTCAGTTTCTTCAACGACTGTTGGAATTGGGCGCGTGAGAACTGGTTCCGACAGCTGGTGTAGACTTCTGACCTTAGGTAGCCATGAAGCACCAGGACAGAGGCCTGCGGATGAGCAATGGAGTGAAAAGAATCGACAGTCTGCGTCACGATGGAGTTGATGTATGCCCTTGACGCTGAGATCTCGAATGGCCCAGTGTGTAATGTTGGGCTTTGCTTTCACGAGTCCCGGCCAACCAACAAAGCTTCGGGCCCAGTACCTCTTACGGGATTCATGACGGGTCAGGAACTCATGAAAATAGTCGGTCAATACGTTCGATTGATGACCTAGGTGCCATTCTCACCCCGATGATCGGAGAGGCCAGATGCTACTAAGATCTCCGCACCAGTCAAAAGTACCGTCTGGGAGTATCTTCCAACATCGATGCCACGTAGATACGGTGACGGAGGCGCTGTAAAAAGGATAGAAGAGCGTCAACGGCTCCCGAGACCGTGCGTGCGGACGGAGGGACTATAATTGGCAGAGGCAGCGGGCCAGTGAAAGAGATGGGAATCGAGGGCGTCTTCACTGAAGACGCATATTTGACAATGGCTGATAAGAAAAGTCGCGACCGTACCAATGGGAACAATGCTTGGATGCGAGTCAGATAGTTGATGTCGTTGATACTGTCGACATGACTAAGCACAGTATATCACATGATGATGGCTGACAATGGATTTGCGCTCATGAGATGGACGCATTGCTCTGCATGCATGGGAGATCTTGCTGGCATCAGCACAGCTTGCCCCATGTGTGAAATATGATTCTATGTACTGTCCGTCCGTCCGCTGGTTTCCCCGGCGGAACCACGTGACTGGAACCGGCTGTCGAACGTCATCGGCTTGGTCTAAGTTTTGGCAGATCCTTCTTCTGTCTCCTACCACTCCGTGGACTAGACTGTTGAATTGGTGATCATGCCAATTCGCCAAACTGCCCGCACTCTGACCATGTTTCCCTCCCCAGCCGGTAACCTCGACTTAGACGCTTTGAGCGGAATCTGTGGGTAGGTCCTCGAGCACACAGACTAGTGTTAACATCTCGCTGACATTTTCTGAAGCTCAATATCAATTGCCTGCTGGGTCGTCGTTTTCTCTCCCCAGATCATCGAAAACTTTCGTCGAGGTTCTGCAGATGGCCTCTCACTCCTCTTTCTCGTCGTCTGGCTGGCTGGCGATGTATTCAACATCCTAGGGGCCGTGATGCAAGGGGTTTTGCCCACCATGGTCATACTTGCTGTTTACTATACGCTTGCGGATATCTTGCTGCTAGGGCAGTGTTTCTATTACCGAGGCTTCAGCCTTCGAGACAAGCTGTCTAGCTCTGACTCCGATGCGCAGGAGAGACTTACAAGTGACACCGAGGCTCCCTCAGAACGGACCACTCTGCTGCCCTCAAAATTGAATGGCTCATTGGATCAGCCGCGTGCCGTCCAAGACCAGCATAGCAGTGGCTACGCACAGGCTACTTCATCGTCTTCCACCCATCATCCCGTATCCCAACTGGACCACAGGAGACACTCGGCAACATCTTCTACCTTCCATGATATACTCCATCCCTCAGTCGATGGAACTCATCTATCTCCGGCAACCCCATTTGTCGATCCTTCGCCTAAGGAAACAAAACCTGTTCGCAGCATCTCCACCCTCCAGGCCCTTGTTTTCAACGTGACTGTAATTCTTTTAGTTTGTGCCGCTGGCATAGTGGGCTGGTATGTCAGCCCGGGCTCGTCAAAAAATAATGGAGGAAAACAAGTACCATCCGATAGTACCGATTCCCTTTCGTTTGACCCCTTGGGGCAAGTCTTTGGATATCTGTGCGCCGTGCTGTATCTCGGCTCGCGTCTGCCCCAGATCCTCTTAAATTACAGGCGCAAATCCACCGAAGGCGTGTCCTTGCTATTTTTCCTATTCGCCTGTATCGGTAACTTGACTTACGTCCTCTCCATTTTCGCCTACTCCCCCGTCTGCCGCGGAAATTCGCCGGAGGAGCCCGGCCGTTGCCGTTCTGGGGAAGCCTTCGGCTTATATGGCCGATATATCCTTGTGAACTTGTCGTGGCTGATTGGAAGTCTGGGGACTCTCTTCCTGGATATGTGTATTTTTGTCCAGTTTTTCCTATATCAGGGGATTTCAGCAATGGAGTAAGTCTGTATTGGCTAAAAAAGGTAGGCGCTCAAGGAGTCAGGATATGGTTTATCTGGATGGGAGGTTATTCTTTAATTTGGGCAATGATTCTACGTTTTACCCGCTATATGTGACGTTCCCCTTTATTGTTATAGATATGTTTATGCCATTGTGCATCAAAAAGAAGTGAAACAGAAGAAATGAAAACCTAGTTACTTATGCATTAATCAAAGACTATTAAATGCAACCGATCACATAACACCCGCTAAAAAGCAATAATGACCTGGTAAACTCCATGGACATCGACTGCATAGTGAGAGAAGCCTGTCTGGAACCCAAAGTAGCCACGCTTCCAGTCACTCTAGTCACTAGGTGGTCGGGCCTCCACCTTCCCTTGGCTCACTTCATTCCAGTTCGTACTGAGAGAAGTGCCCTGGCTTTCCACATAGCTCTTAACCATGGCTCGACGGGTATCCGGATCTGCGCCAGCGTACAGTTTCTTGAAGAAAGCATCAACGGGGTCACCACCTCCGTAGTCCGAGTCAGCCGACTCTGCACCATCCGATTCCTCTCCAGCATCTTCACCCTTGGAATCACCCGTTTCCTCGCCTCTGGCTTTTGCCTTGCCCTTATCTCCGGATTTAGCCTTTTTCGCCGTCAGATTCGATGCCAGCTTGTCCCAGTCCTTTGGCCCGTGGCGTGATGACGAAGGGTAAACTGGTGCTGGCTTGTCTGATGGGGCAGAGCTGACGACGGTTTGTCGGTCTGCCAGCTTAACGTCTGTCGAAGCGGCTTCTAAGGAACTCCACTTCTGTCCCGGAACCTTTTTCCACAACGACATCTCGATCTTTGTTGCCATCACCGAGACCTTGGATGCAGATGGGTCGACCGATGCAAACAGAGGATCAAGAGTGAAATCATACTCGGCGCCCGACGGGAGAGGGAATCCAACCGTAGCCTGTAGTTTACGTTAGTTTTACAATTAGAGAGGTATATCGCCATAAGAATGGCCAAGAAGCGAAATGAAGGGTCATACGGAGTCACTTGTGATTTGGACACTCGCTTTGTCTTTAGGCACCCCCTTCACATACAAGGTCACGACGACGGAGTTGTGAGATTGATACCATTCATGCCGCACTTTGTCAGCAGAAGGGGCAGCCGGGGTACTGGGAACGTTATGTTGGCTTTCCGAGCTCTCGGCGGTAGAAATTACTGCGTTGGCTGGGTTCTGCGGCCTGGTGTTATCGTCGTCCTTATTCGACGCTCCAGCATCACTATCTTCAATCTTCCCCGATTTGAAAGACTCCAGCTGCTTTTTGAGTTCCTTCTCACTGGGAGCGTGGATGCCAGTGGGGAATTCGGTGACGGTCACTGCAGCCTTTTCGTCCCCTTCTGCCAGCTTGTTAAGTTTGCCTTTCACCTTGAGCGTCCAGATGGGGAGCTCTTGCTGGTAGCCATTCTTGGAACTAGAGCCAGTGGCGGCCATCGCATTTTTCACCTTCTCCGATTTATCCTCATATCCGACATCCGCAACGGCCTTCTCCTGAATAATTCCAAAAACAAATGCTGCATCACCGTATTTCTCCAGCTGGTATAGGGTCACGCCCCGTCTCATCTGGGCGGACAGAATGAGTTCCCGTTTCCCACGCTCCCGGGCAAGAGACAGGGCGATCTCCGCATCATGCAACGCAGCCTGGTGGTTGGGACCGCCGTCCGTGGGTTTGAGTCGTGAGAATGCGGTGGATCGTTTGATATAGTAGGGGGGAGCGCGGGGAAGTTCGATCAGCGCCTGAGTATAGTGTAAGATTGCCTTTGGAAAATCAGAGCTGGCGAGCGCCTTGTCGCCCAGGGACGCAGCGTTCATCTTGTCAAGTTGACTAGCTCCCTCTCCGCACGGAGCTCAATCTATGAACGATCTGAATAGTGATATTAATTGGGGCGAAGGAAAGATATCGAAAGAATCAGAGGGGAGACAGTACGTGCAGAAAAAAGGAAAAAGGTAAACAGGGGAAGAAAAACAGGAGATTCTCAGGTGAAGATGGAAAGGTCAGTGTTGATTCCATCGCTTTCTCTCTGGAAATTGCGGGGAGATTGTTGGCGCTTATGTCAGCCATGCGTCATCTCATGTTAGACGTAATTTAACCAGGAAACCGACGGGCCAACTCTGTATTGCATTTAAAATGGCACTCTTTACAAATCTTAATATCTTAACAATGACATATTAATAGGGCCTAGCGTCATATTTAGGCTGATATAATGGCATGTAAACCTATATTATACCTGGAATCTTATAAGTAGTTCTTTATGTTATAAAGAACTGTCTTTAAATACAGCTGTATTTGAAATAACATTGTATTATAGGCTGGAAAAATCTTTAAATCCAAATAAAGGAACATTCTACAGTGTGTACTTAATTAATAGGAATCAACTTTCAGTACATTTAGTATATTGGTTGAGATATTGGGATCGCAAAACGTGCTATTTAATATGCAATACAGAGGTGGCCCCCTGGCTTTCTGGCGCGCTCGTTTACTGATTGCAGTTAATAACTAGTTTATGAAAGCAATGAATGACTGGTCTATGTCTACATGCATTGGAACGAAGCCGATTATTACGTTTCATTATAGATAAATGTACATACAATGGTTGAACTATCCCTCTACAGGCACATCTCTTGCGATTCAGGACAGTAGGCCACTCACAAGAGCTCTTCGTTGCCGAACTTCCGACTATAAAGGCCCAAGGCTCGAATAGGCCAGTAGAGCTTGTAGTTGGGGTACGAAATCATGCTGTACTCTGGTCAGTTTCGGGTTCATCGACCAGTTCAAGGGCAAGCATCGGACTCACCAAGATTGGTTGAAGACTCCTTCGATCGCTTCCTGCAGCCATTCCCCATTCGGCTGCTGGCGAGACATTAGCAGCTTCATGGCTCTTTGGAGTGGTTCTTTGTGCGGATAGCCCGCTTCCATCAATGCCATACAGGCCCAGGCAGTCTGGGTGACCTGGGACTTTTCATGGTGGGTATAGACATGGGTCGCGCTGCTAAGGTAAGATTCCCCCCATCCTCCATCCTCCATCTGCTTGGACAGAAGGAACTCACACCCGCGGCGTGAGTAGTCACTGGTTTCATAAGTCTCACCAATGCTCGCTAGACTCTCCAGAGCAAACATGGCAGCATATGTGAAGCAGATACCCCAGGATCCATACCAGCTTCCATCTGGTCTTTGAACGCGCTTGATGTATTGAACCGCCTTTTCTTTTGCCGCCTTGATCTCGTCCGCGCGGTAATCCGGGTAAAACTTGCTGAACAGAGAAAGAGCCGTAACGGAGGCGGTAGTGCACTCGGGGTGGTCGTAACTAATCATGATGCCACCAAACACCTCGGCAGCATTAAGCCATTCCACCTTGGGGGACGCGCGTGTGATTTCATACTCGGAAAAACCACCGGTAGGATTCTGCATTAATAGTAAACAATCGACACTATCCTTCAACCGTTGCACGGAAATGAGTTTCGGGAAGTTGTGCATCTCCTGAAGCTGGATGGTTGATCGTAAGCCCTCAGCGGTGCAGTCGCTCACGTTGTACCCTTGGGTCTTATTGCTGAATGGCCACGCACCTTTGCGGTGTTGGCGATAGCACTTTTCTTGATCGGGAACATTCTCTTGCAGTTGGTGGTCTTCAAGGAATTCCAAGGCTTTGGTGAGCAACGGGCGCCACTTGGGATCATCTGCAAAGCCGGCAACGACGACAGCCTGAGTAATGAAGGCAGTGTCCCATACTTGGACGCCGTTGGTGCCATTCGATAGCATGCCTTCGTCCTTCACCCACATATAATCATGGAGGCGCTCTCGGTGGCGACGGACCGAGTAGCTATCAGGGCCGTCGTGAACATAACAAGCAATCATATTCATTGGGTTATTCACGGGGCCCAATCCTGCATAATCTGTGTTCTCGTCCTCCATACGAATAAGCTCCCAGGTCCAGTCCTCCGCGCGGCGTACTATCGCGGGCAACCGAAGATAGGGGTTCCAGAGATTTACAAGGAAGAAATTGGCTGTGTTCAGAAGCCATGTCTTAGGGTAATAATTGTCAGCTGGGTGAATGGAGTTCCTGTGGCTTCTGAAGTCAATAGAGTCATACGGCTGTGTGTACAACTCTTGCCGCAGCTGGTTGGTAAGCCGATCTAAAGGATGGCTGAATTTCTTGGACCACAAGTACGACATTGGTAAGAAGACTTGACGCATATGAATCCACCACCGCCAGGGTGCGAATGGAACCCAGTCAGGAAGGAGCCTAGTAGTATCGTTCACATGAGTAACAAACCAGACAGGGCAAGGTCAAGGGAAAGAAGTGATAAACAAACCAGATCTCTGGGGGAACAGGATTGACACAGTCCCATTCCATGACCCCAAGGATACTGAGCCAAAATTTCGACCAATGCGGCCCATAGAGCGCGCCACCAAACTTATGGAGTAGGCCGCGGGCCTTAATCATTCGAGGATCGTCCTCACAGGTGCCGATGAGGCGCAGAGTGACATAATTCATACAGGTGCCGAAGCAAGAGCTATGACCTTCAATGTGGAGGCCCCAGCCACCATCTTCCGGATCCTGGCGCGCAAAGAGATACCTTTTAATCTCCGTTGCATACTCCGGGGGAATCAGGGTGTTGGTCACATAGTAGGTGATGATGATTCCGGGAAGTAGAAACATCGGTCCACCGTACTCACAGGCCCAATTACCCGGCGGAAGTTGTAACTTAGAGAAGAATTCCAGGCCATTTTCGGCACACTGGAGTGGCGTCTTTGGCTTTGGCAATGCAGGAAGATCCTAAACATGGAGTCAGATGGTCGGGACGGCCAGGAATTTAAGGGCGAACAGAGATTCGTACCAAAGGAAGACCCAAGAAGTATTTATCAGCGATCGATTGAGGCCATTTCTCATTCTCTTCATCCGATTCGAGGTAATGCCAGGTTTGGCGACCTCGGTCATCCCGGAGACGCCATCTCGAATAGTCTGTTTTGGGGTCCCCATTGGCATCGGCGCGAAGATGGCCTTCAGCGGCCGTTTTCCAAGGAGCGATGTGGTCGGCGGCCATCTCTGGGGATCGAAGACACCAAACAGTCTTTGGGAGACAACCAGAGCAGATAACAGGACAGCCTAAGAGACTTCCCAGGGATGGAGGAATGATATGCGTGAGAGGAATGGAGTACTTGAAACCCGGGGGAAGATCTAAGCTGCTTAGTCATCAAAAGACTGGCCGAACTGAAATGGAAAACCAACAGGCAGGAACACGAGCTATAGTATACTGGTCTGAGAAGGTGGGTTTCGGTGTTCAGAGCCTGGAGAAACTCGGAAGAAAACTGCTGTTGTGGATCGAGCCCAGAAAGTGAGAAGACAATCACGTCCGCCTGGAAGGAATAAGGATTCTGTAGGATGCTCTCCTCGAGCACATGACGATTGCCTGTTTGGTCTGGCGTGATCTTCGGCCATCTGCATTTCTTTCGGTCGTCGCTCTATGCTATTCAATTTGATTGCCTTGCTCGATGGCGCACAACCGCGCGGAACTCATCCCTAGGGATCGCGTCGATGTGTACATTACCACCACCCTCTCAGCAGCAATTGAGGAGCTTTCGTCGCCTGATGGTCGCCCTACTATCGCCATGAGCCGGAGGCCCCCAAGGACCTCCTGCTATATCGATCCTGCTACTGGAGCCTTGAAGGCGAATGAAGCGGACTCTCGTGTTACCTACTATACTTGGCCAGGAAAAGATGCCTACGAGGCGTGGAAGTTCAGTAAGAGTTCTCTTTGAGACGGAAGTACACTGTGATGCTAAGCGCACACCTGATAGCCATTATATTTCGCATCCTTGCGGTTATCACGGAAGCAATTCACACGGGATTGGTAATCTCCAAAAGGTGTGTACTTCACATGTTCAGGAGACACTTGCTCTCCGATACAGTAGCCGATGCATTGTAGAGACATATATTATAGCGATCCAGCGTGCTTCGGTTCTCAGAGAATTGTTGATACAGTCATCGACGACCTGGCCCACACCATTGGAGTTGACCGAGCGTCGTTGAATGTGGTACATACTCTCTCCAATGTAGATAGATATTGTGCTGAAGTAACTAATTTATGACCAAAGGAGGCCGCTGCAAAAGGGCTTGTCACGGGCCATTATCGGCTACTCTCCAGGACACATGATATACTAGATGGTGGTTCTTCAGAGAAGGTCAGTTAAATGCACCATGATCATCGCAACACAGGTTCGTTCATTACATCAGGATACTTTGATGCCGAGGATACATGACATCGATACAATCGATATTCCGGACGTCAAGTGGATTTTGATCCTTGAAAAGGAGGTACAGAACCCCGGAGAGCCATACTGCGTGAACCTGGTACTTAAGGCATCTAGGCTGTGTATCGTCGACTAGCTAGGAATGGATATCATACCAAGGCAGCAGCTGGAAAGGGGATTCTGATCACGGTAAGTTCTCGTGAGCTGAACCCAGAACAGTAATCAATCTCGACCCAGGGAAAAGGTTATCCGGATCTGTGCACTCGTGAGTTCATCCGCAAAGTGTCTGAAAGTAGCCGACCGTCCGACAAGTCCCCACATATCTACGCTCTGGTTGATAGTGACCCTGACGGCATGGCGATCATGTCAACGTACAAGTACGGCTCCATGGCGCATACGAGCGACAATGCGAGGCTGAACATTCCCGGGTTGCGGTGGCTGGGACTTCGCACATCGGATGTTGTGACGGATGCCAGTCCACTAGGAGACGATGCCCTCCTTCGATTGACCGGTAGGGATAGGAAGAAGGTCATCGCTATGCTGTCAAACAATCCCGTGTGGGCAGCTGACGGGCCCGAGCCGGGATGGCGTGCGGAGCTACAGCAAATGCTCATGTTGAATCTAAAAGCTGAGCTTGAAATTCTGTATGACCGGGATGGTGGCATCGAGGGTTGGATCGACCAGAAGATGGCCACTGTGGAGTGACGGATCTGTTCAGAGTGACCCGGAGGGGATATCCTGAAGACTGTAATTATATTGCATTCACATCAGTGGCCTACAGCACAGACATTGTTAGATACGGATCAAGTTGTAGGAAAGCCTTCGCAAATTCTATCATCGCTTGACCTACTTATGACATGGAAGAAGAATATAAGGCCAACTGAATGTTCAGAAGACATAAGAACGCACCACAAACGCCAGTGCCACGTTAACAAAGAGACAATGCGTGCAACCAGACCATGCTATGCAACGCGCTGGGTGACCAAAGCATATATGGACCCGGCAACCTATATACTGACAACAGCCTCTTCCCTTTACAATCCTAGACCCTTGCGGACTTCATCCCGAACCTTACGCACGTATTCACTCCTCCGTTCCCGCCACATCTTCGCAGCCTCGACATTGGCAGGACTCTCGTCATTCGGCTCGGCCAGCATACTCATGACGGAGATCAGGATCTTCTCCACGCTCTGGATAGGTGACCATCGCTCCGAAGCATGCTCGTAGTGATTGGGGTCATCACCGGGAGGGTGAAGGATCGAGATACAAACTGTTCCATTTGGGTACACTGGTGGACGGTCAGTTAGACACAGGGAAAAAAAAGAAAAAAAAAAAAGAGAGAGCGAGAGAGAGCGAGAGAGAGGCACTCACCATTGGGATGCCAGACCCCACCGCTCACGAATTTCATTGTCGGTGGACTTAGTGGATAATCTTTGGGGAACTTCAACTCGGCCGCAAAGACGCCACCTTCGAACGGGGTGCCCTCCGGACCCTGGATAAGCGCCTCCCAGTGAAACATGTCATCCTCGGTGACCGGACCAGCCGTGATTCCATCGGGAGGATTCGTCGAGAGATTCTTGTATTCATGGAATAGACGTTTTTGCGCAACAGACGACATGATAAGAGACAAATTTCGGCAGGGCGGATCGACAGAATGCGGGGAAGAGATGTTCTCAGATCAACGAATCAGTCGGCTGGTTGGTTGGCCTCGGCAAATGTATGGACTGGAATCGGAGACCAATCGAAGGACGAAGAGAGAGGAAGAGAGAGTGATGGTAGGATCGCAAGACTCGAGGTGCAAGAAGCCTTTGGGGGTTGAAGGGGGAGAGGGAAAAGAAGGAGGGAAGAGGACTCGCGCGGGCAAAAGCGCTTTCGTTGCCACCGCTAAAAAAAGGCGGAGGTCATTCGAGGTTTATCAGTTGCCGCCAACACTGCAGGAGTGCTCTCCCACGCATTCACGAATACATCATCATTATTATTACAGGAGAATAGTAAGATCTATATACAGAGCCAATTGCTAATTTATCATTTGCCAAGTGTTCATCAACTGTTGTTAGAACCAATCCATGTCGTCCCCTTCGCCGTCTCCATCGGCTGGATCTTCTGCAGTCCAGGGATCGTCCTGGTCCTGATCCTGGGACCAAGGGTCCTCCCAGACATCTCCATATGGTCCTGTCTGCCCGGGTGACGACGCTTGTTGGTCGACTGGCGGTGTCTGATCGGGCGGAGCGGACGAGGACGTGCTTTCTCCTGGCCTGCTCCGAGACATGGCTTCATATCCAGCCATGGCCCCCGCACCGGCAGCACCGGCAGCAGCACCATCTGCCATGCCACCGGCTGCTCCCGCTCGACCAAGAGTCCCTGCGGCAGCTCCGCCAACAGCGCCCGCTTCGCCAGCAGCGGCGCCGGCGGCAGACTCTCCTCCAAACCCGGGGATCCATAGAGGCATGAATCCGAATCCGCCAGAATCACTATGATGGCTAAAGTAGTCGAAGTCGATGCCCACAGCAGTAGCTAGCATTATCGCACGCTGGTCGAGGGTCATGCCGTCACCGGCATTCTCTGGGGTGGCCCCTTGTTCAGCACCGAGCGCCGCCGAATCCATTCGTAGAGCGTAGACACCGGTATCCGTGAAAATCTCGCGCGCAAACCCAGCAAAGTTACGATTGACGGACCCAATCAACCGACTGTCCGCCGAGCGAAGGCTAAAGTCCCAGGACAGGAAAGGCTCGTCCACGTAGGCAAATTGGTTATACTCACCCAGACTCTGTGCGCCCTTTGTCGTTTGAGACCACTGTATCTGCTGTGCGTCAGACAGACCCGATTGCCGCAGCGGTATTCTCTCCGTTCGCATGTGTGTTGTCGGGTTTGGTGAATGGTGATAGGTGAAAAGATTGTATTTCCGACGCAGTGGAGCCCATTGCTGCTGGGCTTCTCCCACGATGCGCATATCTTCGAATGCCAGTGGCGAGATTCGAGCATTAGAGGTGCCCGTGGCCTGCGCAAGCGAACCCAGCGGAACGGGTTGGAGAGTCGTGGAAGGTGAATAAGCGCTCTTCGCACTATCGAGAGGGTCGTAGACTCGGATCCGAGAGTTGATCCATGAGAATGGACGGTGAAACTGGGACAGTCAGAATCAAAGACGGACCTCTCTTTTGTGGTCGTAGACAGACATACTCGAAGCACTTCGTTCTCATGTCTATCAAACACATGCGTCACGAAACTCCGATGCGTTCGGAACCACTGCCGGGCCATCATATTGGCCATACCTTTCTCCTGCTCTGCCATATACCCAATATGATTCCCATTTGCATCCATAACCACGTACTTGTTGGCTTGTTCAAATCCACTATCACAGGACACCACCGTCAGTCAGCCTGGGTCCTCGACTGGATTGCAATGAGCCAAACGATACTCACATCATAACATTCATCATCTCTAACTGCCGCTGGACCACCAGCCCAGAGTTGGCCAATATAGCCGTTGCCGGATGTGTCTCTTTCAGCACGGCATGCGGATCTTCTGGAATATGGACGGGAGCGAGCAGCGTGTTCTGGGAAGGGCTATAGTTGGTATTCGGGGAACTTGAGTTATCCGTCTCTGGAATAGGGGATATCCGTTCCTTTCGAATAGGATCTGGTCTCCGTATCGAATTCCGAGGACCACGAGGATTAATACGCCCTCTGGCGAATGAACTTGAGAGCGCTCGACCTGGCGCTTGAATCCACCGCAATGGCGGCTGGCAGAGTGTTGTACTCCACATTGCTCGAACAAGTGCAGTAGATGGTATAAGACAGTGCGCAGCGAGGAGGGATATTAGTTCGTCGGGAGAGAGTAGGGAACGAGGCTGTAGACGAACAGGAAGAGGAATGCGATGCGTGGTGGGCAGAAATTATGACAAAGAGCGAGGCGGAGTTTAGCGGAGATAAAGATAGTGGCAGAAGTAACCAGAAGCATACCAGAACAGTAACGTGGACGGTGAGCAAGAGTTTGGCTAAAGTCAGTTCAGTTTCATTATTCTAGAATGTACAGGTCTTTATTCGGGTGGTATTAGCCTTATTTCGCTGGCTGGTCTGTCGTACTGACGAAAGCTATGTCAATACTTCCACGTGAGTAATGCTCGTTCATAGACACAACTGCTACGAAGGCGAATCGCCATCATACTTCGATGGATGCAATTCGTTATTTGAACTGAGTTGGAAATCTTATCCAAGGCTTTGAGATACTTCAACACGCCGCCCTTTTGCTATCTACGAATCTGGATGTAACAATCCCCCCACAGAAGAGAACCTTGAATGTCTAAAGAAATCACAAAAGCCCCTTCCGAGCCAACTCAATCTTTCGCGATGCTTCCCCAGCTTGATATCCGCCCCTCGAAACACAAACTGCACTCCCTTCACCCAGTTCGACCTTCTCCTCTACGTCCGGGTGAGGGCATGGACAATGATGGGGAAAATGAACGCATGCGAGGGTTCCAGGGCAGAGGTATTTATCGCAATGTGCTGTTGTGATGATACCACATGTCAGTCAACGGTCAACCAGGCCGATACTCAGAGGGTTCGGATGGCCATTTACCTGATTCCCATTGACTCTGATACCGTGAACTGTCACTAGGTACGTTCTGAGGGGCTTGTTGTTGGCGTTCCTGGTGACCACCGCCACCTCCAAACATGTGCTCGAAGAACTGGAATTGGGCGTGTGCCACAGAGGCCAACAGGACCCAAGCGACGAGGGTCTTAATCCACGCTGGCAACATCGTAGGAGGGAAATATGGGACAGAGTAGAACACAACAATTAAATTCCCCAATTCCCATATAGGAAGAAAACCCAACTGTCAAAGAACTAGGAGACAGACGGGGAATCGCGTAGTCTCAGTGCCTGCGTTCATCAATAAAGTCATCGTGGTCTCTATACCAAAACAGCCAAAGCCACCCACACGTGACCTTGCCAAGACCATCTGCACCGAGAAAAAAGTCGCTCCAACTCAGCGCAACCACCTCGAACAGTGTCCTCCATTCGCCCCAAATCTACAAGCAATGCTACAGCCGAGACTACTGGCGCCTATACGGGCACTGGAGAGGGCAATTGTCCCCTCTCTCCGTTTGTCTCAGCCGATCTCTCGCCCCTCGCCATCAATGCTCTCACGAACCACCGTCGCGCCGACTACATTCTCGAACTTCCTCCTCCCTCTTTCCCATGTCCGTCATGCCTCTCACGCCACCCAGGGTACGGCAAATAGACATTCCCGTGATCCGGCTGGAAAACGTCTTGGTGCAAAGCGAACCGGTGGTGAATACGTTGTTCCCGGATGTATCATCTTTCGTCAACGCGGAACGAAATGGTTTGCTGGGGAGAACTGCGCCATAGGTCGAGACCATACCATCTATGCCACCGAGGCCGGTTATGTGCGCTACTACCTTGACCCCGAGCGACATCCGGATCGGAAGTACATTGGAGTTTGCTTCGAGAAGGATGGTAAACTACCGACACCGCGAAATGCCCCGTCTAGACGGAAACTGAATCGGGTTGCTGTTTCCCGCATGTCCGATGCCCCCGTCGAGCCTCAGTCGAATTCGGTGGCGGCGGGAGAAACGGATTCTGTGGTTGGGAATGTGGAAGTCGTGGAAACTGAGACGGGCGCTCGGCTACGTCCTGGTTATATGTATCGCGAAGCCAATTGGCAGATTGGTCGCGCTGCGGAGAAAGCTGGTATTACAGCTAAGCCGTATGATCGCAACAACCGCTGGATGGCCTGGAGAAAGAGACAGGCTAGAGCCAACCGTGCTGCCCAGATGAAGAGCCTGAAGAACAAGAAGAAGTCGTCGAAGAAGGGCAAAGGAGGCCGATAAATGATGCGTGTCTGATTATTCCCTCCTACCATCCTTCTAATATGCGTACATGCTTTGATTGTGTCACACAATAACGGGATCTATAGGTGTTTTTGTTTTGTATTATAGGAAGATATTCGCAATTACTAAGTCATTACTCAATGTACAATGAATGTATGTCAAGTGTCTCCCGAAATTGTAGGGGTAGGACTTCGTATAGGAGGCATTAAATATAAATCATTCAGATAGCCTGACACGCAAATTGAAGAAGGATGGGGTATATACGCTAGCATTCATGCCTTAGATCCTCGAATATTGTAAGAGAGAATTCCCGCACATATACGTACTTGACTTTCTAGAGAGCTTGATGTCTTTCCCTTTCCATTTTTGTGCTCACACTCACTGATTTTTGCTCACTGAGCAGAGGGGTTACGTATCTCAGCTATGTTTTAGTTATAAGCATAATGATCTTTATATCTTGCGCACGCCGCTGCCCGAGTATGTTCCGCTTAGACCCATTAAACCAAAGGCCGCCACATTCACAGACTTCGAATCTGCTGTCATGCCTGTGTTTGCTTTTGAAAGGTCTATAGCACTGCAAGAGGTTATTTAGCTTAATAGAAACAGGTTCCACTGTACTCTGCTTTATGCTTGACCGACTACAGGGTGCAAGGCTTGACACTTAAATCTGCAATTATCAACCTAAAAGACAGCCCTAAAGCGCGAGGTCAAGATCATTACAAAATATACTAATCGACATACGTCTAGCTGTCAAGGCTTCAGTCGCTAAGTGGACTTCGTCTCCTGTAAAAAATCAAGATGAAAGATTTGCAGTCTAAACTAATTTCTTACCTGTTAAACGAGATGCGGCGACTGCACGATCTAGAAAAAGAAACCATACATAGATAGAATACAATTGTATTACTCTAATCCGACCACTCACTACGAGTCCTGTTGTATAATAGATATCTGTCTAGTATATACACACTACAATGCACGCCTGAACTTCCAGGTTTGCCCTGTTGCATACCTCGTCGCCCATCGCCCTGTCGTCCATTCCCAAGCACCTGTCAGTCGTCCCAAGGACATTCGCGAGTTGAGCGTCTTAGTCTTCTGGCTTGAAAACTCAGTGTTTCCGAATAGGCCAGAGTACAGAACCTGTTTAGTGATCAACCCGCTCATTAGCAGACTGCTCAATGACGTCTTACTTCCTGGTGCGCCATACACAAATGACAACTACTACGGAGGATGAAGAGACTGATAGGGATCATACCACTGCTGTAGCGCAGGATAGCAGGCTATCGAAGGATACAGCGGTAGCTCATGTCAACAATGTTCCAGAATCTCAACCATCTCAAATAGTGGCTCCTCCACCACAGAGCCTGAAGACAGGGCTCAATGCGCTTAACTGCGAGAGAATTAACGCTAGGTTCTTACAAGACCTTTCTGAATTTCTATCTTGTGAGATTGCCTAAACTGGCTGGATGGAAGTTCTTGGGGTAGCCATCCCTTAGTAGAGGGCTGGCCCTTATTTTCTCAGAAGTGGTCAGCCGTACCAGGTGTGAAAGAAAAACATCAGTCAAAAGCCTCAAATTCCAGAACACACCTGTATTGCTTGCACTATTAGAAGCCATACATCGCTCTATCCCATGGCTCTTGAAAGCGGTCTATGTGTGAGAATATCAATTTCCTGTCTTGATACTCTTGTACTGGGGTCAATGAAGGGACTTCCACTGAGGTTCTATAATACTAAGCTTGTCTCTGTGAGTCGTGGCTTCTCCCCATGGCTCACTCATCTCATTCGAGCCCACTTGCCACGGGCCAACTGCTATATGTATCTAAGCTAGACCAATATCAACTTCTTCTCGGATCTCCTGGGCAATTCGCCCAGCTTGTTTCCTGCTCTTCACACTCCTTACCAAGAACAACCCAATCCGCTCGCGCAGAACCTAACTTGTTCTCCATCCTCATACCTATTTTGGCTATTTATATACGTGCCCAAAACCCTCACTGATTAGTATTTAATTTTCTAGAATGCTCTAGTTATTCAGGAATTCAACCCTCAGGAATTGATATCTTTGGCCATGGAATTACTACTGTATTCCGAATACCATAGACATTGACATAAAGCTTTTGACTGGAGCCAAAACGCGTGAGGTGGCCAGCTCACTTACGGGATACAATACATGCAGCCTTAGGCTGCGCACAGCCGGAGGAATGAATAAATGAATACTCATATACCAAGGTATATGGCTTTGGCATATAACCAAATGGATATATAAGGACACTCATTTCTCATGTATTTAGGATTTTCCTGATCAATCATCATTGTTACTTGAGACCTATCTTTAGTACTAAATTAACCAGTATCGACTCATTCGCACTCTCTGAACTGTCTGGTATACGTACTGGATAGGTCTGGCCTTTTGCACTTGAGCTTTTTATAGTTTAGTTACAGCACCCTTGGACCTTCCAGGTCACCCTCACGGCACATCAGCATAGAGGCTCTGTAAATTCTGACACTCAGGTTTTACCCTCGCCTACGCAAGATAGCTAACTGGGTTCGCAGAACTCCTGTACGAATCCCCGGGCGTAACATATTTAGTAGCTCTCACTCTCGCTTACTGGCATTAAAAGCAAAAGTTATCTAAAATAGTCCCGTGCAAGCCCTACTGCCAAACCCGAACGACTCAACAGAATAGAAAAAGCCCTATATTGCTGTTACTACACTAACATATACTGAAATATGTACTGGTAAGAGACATGAATGCGACTTGGGACACTATCAATTTATCTTTCGTTTGTCTAATCCCCACCTCTTCTTTATCACATCTGCCGGTACATAGTTCGCTATGTCTTGAACAATTTCCTTAAGAGGCAACCATTTGATATCGTAATCCACCCCATCAAGCCCCAAAGCATCAACCTGGTGACACCTGCTACTCTTCTTGGAGGAGGTGGGTTGTTTAACATTGCTATTCTTGTCCATGTTCGCGTCCTAGCTGACGAAACCTCTGTTAGCTGATTAACCAAAATTTTGGGGGTGGGGGGTATGGCCACCTTTTTTAGCTTGAGAATATAAGGGGATTCAATGCGGTTTAGAACGAGGGACGGACTGAGGCAGACTCATTTATATGAGCCTCGACTCCCGTGACTACTACTAGTACGGTCAGATGAGTTGTTGCTTAATTTCTAATAGGCGATATACTTGGCTTGATTTACCCTAAATTTGTACTGCTCTGACTGGGCGCACCTAGCATAAAGAGCTTGCAAGGCATGAAGTACATACATTGACCAAGTCAAACAATGAAAACTACCAAAATTCAAAAAAGTAAGAAAAGATAATACATTACATGCTGAGCCAAATCAGGCCTGTTGAGTCGAAGTTGGCCCATCAGGTCTGCATTCATAACGGGCCTCATCCGGGAGTGTTGATAAACACACGGCATCACACTAGTGCTGTGCGCCTGATCGGAATGGGTGTGCCAAAGCTCTATAGTGGTCCCAGTCATTCATGGCCACCATCATTTGGATAGCTTGGTAATCAACCCCGTACGCGAGCCTGGTCGACATCACCGACGCATGGCCTGGCGCACGGTCATTGATTTCTAATAGGAACACGTCGGACTCCGTTGGTGACCTGTCTTCGGATGGGAATAAGTCTTAAAACTCTATCTTCTTAGGCATAATGCTCGGCAGAATGGCGCAACTTCCCTTCGACACGGAAGAGCCCCGTGCACAAATTCAAGACAAGGTCTATCGTTGAACGTCTTGAACGTCTTGAGCGTAATGCACGATCATGACGTTATTATCTGACTTTCTGAATGGGTCCGTCATTTTTTTGTTCATAACTCGCCCTGAAGCTTCGGGAAGATGACTCCAAAGTCTGAGTTTCTGTGCAATCCTGGAATCATCAACGAGACAGTTGTCTGTAAACGTGGTAACTCCAATCAAATCATGGGTTTGACTCTCGATAGCTTCTTTAATCCTAGTTTTGGAGACTGGCATCGGGGTCAGATCTACTGGGAGACATGCCTCCATCAGATTTGCGTCGTACTCGAGAGGAAGCCACGTATCTGCAAGACCCAGTACAATAACTGAGATACCAAGATCCCGCGCCACGTTGAGAATATGCTTCATGGCTTTTGGAAGACGAACTCCCATCATGACGAGCCGGTTCTGAAGTAAAGGCGTGGGTAGAATCCACCGAATCGACAACCTTTCCGCAATATCATGCGCCAGGAGTTTCATGGTCTCTTCAAGATCGGCCAGACTTGTGGATACTCTCCAAGCTCCAACCGAGCTTCTGAAAAGTTTGTTCAAGGACAGATGTGAAGGGTCAGAAGACAGGGTATCCACCTGACAGCGCGCAGACGCAAATGTATCGCAATCCAGAACACGAGAACAACCGAAGATTCGTATGTTGAGATAATTAGTCGGATCGCAATAAGAAGCCACTCTCGACGGAGAGCAATATTTTCACCACGCACGCTGGAGCATTGCTCCCTGCGAACAGAAGTGCCGTAAGTGTAATGTATTCTAGAGCTTTATAGATTTGCTGAGGGTGACCGTAGACGCCCACGCCTTCCACAGCGTCATCAGTTTGCTCGATCTTTTTCGGAGCAAAGCTTCAACTGACACCGCATCTGGAAGCTCGAGTCTTTGACGAAGATCAAATCACTTGACTGTAGAATGCAGCTCTGCCCACTATCGCCAAGAGCAAGTCATTGAACTCGGGCCGAACCCAGATAGGAGATGGGATATCTGTGTGTAGAATAGGTGAGTCTAATGCACCCAGGCCATTCTCTATGGGCAGACTGATTCTTACTCGAAGCCATTTCTGTAGTCAGATTCGTTTGAATATGAATCTGGAGAGCCTGCCTGTGTTTGGTTACTTGAAAATTCTCTGTTAAATAAACATTTTTGCTATCTCTGACCTATTATGATGCATGATCACTATATGACATTTGGTAGAGGGGGCTAAGTGACAATGCATTTTTTTAATTTCCCAAATAGTGAGTATGTGATCCTTGCCCCCTCAAGATGGATATTCCGACCGGAATTGATCGATAATCAAGAACAGAGACTGTACATATCTGGCAAGCTGCAGGTTGAGTGGAAAGCACATTCAGGGGAAATGATTCCAACGATCGTCGTAAAACAATTCAGGGTTACATCAAATGCTGTTGTAGTTTGTTAATACCGGAAACAGAGGTGAACTACGGGATGATATCCATACTTAGTTAGGGTGGTTATGCATGAAGGTAAAATACATAGATCGATCCTTTTACATTGACACGGATGGTTGATGGAGCATTAACAACTGCCAACACCGAGGTTGTAGAATAAGCTGAAGTTCAAGTAGCTAGGACCAAATATGTATGATATCGGTTCCAGGGAGGCGGGGGCTAGGTATGAACGGAGTTGCTGTAACCGAAAAGATCACTATCATCCTCTAGTAGATATGATGATTCAAAGGGTAGCAAGAACGTTCTGACCAACGGAGAAAGTAGCAATAGTCGGTGTTAGATAGAAGTCATATCGCAGTAGAAATAAATAGATATAACCATACCATTCCTCATCCGGTCTCCTGTAGGATCTGAGGAGAATGGACTCTTTCTCGACAATATTCTATAAGCCCGTTAGTCCGAGCGGCTATACAGGAGCGAACTGCATACTTTAACAATCAAATCAGGACGACCATGTATGTTCAGAGTCATCTCCCACCCGCGGGTATTAAAGGAAAGTAGGCACTCGGGCGAACTCTCCCAGCTCTGGCCCTGTTCTTGTTTAGAGTGAAATTCATGCTTCATCTCGCACTCGAGAATGCCATGCCTCTGCAAACTGGACCTGCCCGACAAGAGTCATTGTCTCCAATTCGGTATATATTGCGCGCCACACGCAGCTGTACAAAGTATATTTAGAATTAGAGACAGCGCAGTGCGACAGTCGTCGGCCAATTTATCCTGTGGTGTGTTGTCCACGGGTGGGATTATATACAAGTTCTCCAAATCACAGTCGAATTGTGCTCTGGGTATTGGGTATTACAGGTCTCGTTCGAAGAGCTATTGGCCCGACAGTGTGGCGGCCGCATAGGTTAGGTGAAAGGAGGTGAGATTCGGCCAGTACAGCTGATTATTATTGTTCTGCGGCCAGAACAGTTCCGGTCCGACCGTGATGTTTTCCAGATATATAATTTTGAGCTGCTGACTTAGTTGTGCTATGCAGAAGGCAGATATCTGCATCTGGTTTGGAGAGCATGAATGGAGGAAAGCCTGCGTCTTCTGGGGCACCGCCGGAATAGTTAAGGACCAGACGTTCCGGCGATAAAAGCCATTGGGAAAGACTGCCGGCGAATTCTATGTCAAAGTTATAACTAAGAAGGAACAAGCAGAATGTGAAAATAAAAAATTGGGTTTGTGGAGATACCATTTCTTAACCTATCCTGAGGTCTTTCATCCTTCTTGTTATCGGACAGCTCCGCCATCAACTGACTGAGTTTAGATAATCAAGACAGAGCTTTGACACCATAGTCGGCGTAATATTTCTCTTGACCCCTCTATCAGCAATAATATGAGAAATCACACGGAAGAGAGGGGTTCTTCTGCCAGTTTGAGTAACTCCACGTAAGACGCCATGTATCGTCAGTGAAGAATGGCCGTGCCCGGCAGTTTCATACCACGTAAGCGTCTAATACTGGGCTTTGGATCCTCGGTGAAGTTGCTTGGCGAGAAATTGCGAATGGTTAGAAGGACATCAGATTTATATTCGCCATTTGTAGGCCATGAGCTCAAGATGTCAAAGAGGGTGCAGATTGTCTCTGTGAGTACTTGATTTGATTGTTACGGTCGCAGTCTTCGTCGCTCTCGACTTGAATTTTTCGCTTGGCGACACTATATTCTGCCAGCGTGACCTTTAAATCTATTTTGCAAACAAGAGAGTATCGCTGTGGGGATACGATGCGTCGGAGATTGGAGAGCCGGGCGCAGGTGAGGTTGAGGGCGAAGGTCAGTTTTTCGACGATCTCCTACCATTGGGTGCTGATACTGGCGTAAGGGACGAGCAGCAACTCGGGGGCAAAATTGGAATGAACCTGGACGATAATTTCCGGTGGAAGAAAAGGAGCAACCATAATTATGTTAGCCGTTGCAAGGAGTGTGGTGAGCGGATGAGGGGCCAATAAATAAACAGGTATCGAAGGACGACGATCCTTGACAGTGTTTCAGCCCGATGTTGTTCTCGAAGCCGTTGTAGTCGTAGAGGCTGAGACTGTGGTTGAAATTGCAATACTCATCGAGCTACCAGTGAATGGTGGTCGGATTGAGGTAGCAGTGGCTCTAGAAATCAAGTCCGTAGAGCTACATACATACACGGTTGATCACATCCACGGAGTCACGCGATCAAAGAAGAAAAGAGACGAACAGAAAAACCGGAGCACCTAGCTGAGAACAGCCAGGCTTAGGATATGACCAAATATTATTGATCGAAAAGCTTCCCCAGAATTAAGCTCTGACAGACAAACTCATTGCCCACGATCCGGACATGGGTGCCCAGGCCGAGATCACTATCACTGATCGACTCAGTTAGCTCAGATCTTTTGCGTTTCTTGGATTTCTGGGAAGATTGGGCCTTGTGGGAACGGGCCATAGTGGACCCGAGGATCGTCGCAATCGCAGACGCCTTTTCATCATTGTCGACGTAGATCCAATCCCATTCGCACTTGTTTGAAGCTTCTCCTTGCTGATCAAGAACGGCCCGAGCAGATTTGAGATCAGGTATACGTTCAACCCTGGACGCGCCCAGGGCATAGGTCAGGAAGAGGTACGCTCGTCTTCGTTCCTCGTCAGCTTTACTGCGGCCCATAACAATAAGAACTGACTGCCCATCCAGCAGGTTCGGCCGCGCAGCTATCGTGTCGGGGAACCGAGCCATCAAGGCAGGGTAAGATGTAAGCGTTCTTGACTTTGTAGCTCCATTAAGGTAGGACGATTCGCCTGCTGGAAGCAGGTACATATCCCAGTCGACAACCTTACCCTGAGCCACGCAATCCTCTATCCAGCGGTCTGAAAGACATGGAAGGTTGAGAGCAAGAGCTTGCATATACTTTGGACGGCGAGAATGCCTATCGGCTATTAGGCATGCAAATCCGATGTCTTCGGCACCCCTCGTAAGACGCAAAAGGCTCTGGCGCTCGTTCACGATTGGTGCTGGGGATTTGGAGGTGGTGGCAAGAGGAGCGTTTGAGGGTAGATCGAACAGTTCGTTGAAGCCATCATTCAAAATGTGTCCACCATTGTCCAAGATCATCCGCATTATGCGTGATTTGGTACCGTTATTATCGCCATAAGATACTGCAAATACCATCCCAGAAAAGACACCATTTGAGTAGCGAATGCTGCGGGACAGCCGCGTGCTTGGTGACATCGGTGTTAGGTGTCTGTCCGAAGGTGTCTGGAGCCGACTCTCTGTGTGACCTAGCCCAGAGCTGTAGGTATATGTTCTGTCTTTCAGTTGGTTCCACAAAATAGTGTCCAGATAAACCCGAGAGATGGGAACCCTGACAACACTCTCAGGACCTGTTAGTGTCCCACTCGGAAGACTCTTGCGCTGTTTTGGTCCCAAGATGACGGTTGCATGTCCATAAATATCTATCATTCGCATAGTTCCGCTAGAGACTTCCCTTGACAGGTCATCCGCGCTGAGTTTGTCGGAAAATCCCCGGATGATGTGCGTAACCTTTGGGACATTAGGCACATCCACCTTGACAGCATCGCCAATCCTCAATTCTAGTCTTTTTACAGCGCTCATAGGCACCTCAATAGGAGCAGCGTCTTCGAATTTAACAAGGTACCTAGTATTCGAGGTTCCGAATGGCTTTCCAAAACAAGTCGCCGGATAATACGCCCGTTTCGCTCCACTCCAGGGGGCAAAAACCTGATTGACAGCAATTGGAACGTTTTCAACAGATGGGGTGCTTATCCTGTCTGACTCTTTTGGGACGTTATCACCTGATTTTCCATGGGCGTCTTCATTTGGTTGCTCCACGGGATCAGAGGTAGCTCTTTGGTGATCATGGCCAACCTCAGGCTGTACATCCGAACTATTCATTGGTGGTTGGGAGTTTTCAGGCTTCTTCCCTATAGAACGAGAGCGATTGAGAAGTCCCAACCTTTCTTTTCGTGGTATATAGACCTGAGGAGACTCGTCCACTTCCCAAAATGTGTCAATTCGCCGGGAAGGGTTCGATCGCTTCTCGAAAACACACTCTGGCGCCGCCATAGATTCAGACGACTGCGTTTCTTCTACATCGGCTCTTTCATTTTGCTGAAAACGGGAAAGATAGGAAATCGGGCGAGGCGTAATTGGCAACACGGGATCCGATGCACATATATTTTGTCCATCATTCCCCCGTCGTTTCTTTCTTGGTGGTATTGGAGACATTGCAACCGCGGACCTGAATTCCTGATCATCGGCTGTAAGAACGTTAATGTCCATGTCAAACGAGCCGAGTCCAACTTGAGGTGAAGCATCAGAAGCAATCTCAGTGAGTGCCCTGCGCTGCCTGCCGCTTGGGCTTGATAATATTTTAGAAGTACGGAAGGGTTTCACAGGAGTTGAGATGTTTGAATTAACTGGCTGAGAATGAGAGGCTCGTTCATGTACGATTTGGTGAAGGGGAGGCAAGTCATCATCTTCTTGGTCCATTAATTCATTCTGGAATCGGTTGGGACTTGTCTCAGGTATACTTGTTACTGGAAGCTCATCCGCGACGATTCTTGGTCTTTGAACGGGTGTTTCAGCGACAAGAGAAGGCATCGATGATGATTTCGCTCGAGGGTCGGACTTTGCTGTCTTGTCATATCCCTCCGCACAATTCGAGTCGATTAGGTGGCTGTGCTGCGTTATGCTGCCATCCGGAACCGAAGAGTTCCTCGTAAGATGATCCGAAGAGCTGTGAGAACTGCTTGAGTTTGATCTTCCTCGAGCCGCGCGATCACCAAGATGGAACGAAACTCGGCTGCGTTGAGATGCCGATGGAGGAGACGATTGAATTCGTATTTGTTTAGTAGGCGAGGATGTTATATTTGTTAGATCAAAAGGGGGTCGTATTTGCGAGTTGGAACGACGTGCATGATGCTGGGCCCATTGTTCTGGATTATTATACTCGATGTTTTGATCATGATTGCCACTGGGAGATCGCTGGGAATCTTTGACAATCAATATCTGCGATGACCCACCAATCCCATCTGCTTGCTCGTCCCGACTTTGGCCGCGTGGTTGCGGCTGGGAGTCATCCAAAGAAAGGACCTGAGAAAGACGACCATGTGCATTAGTCGCAGCCACAAGAGGGGTTGATGGATCACTGCAATTTTCCTTATCCTCCTCGGTCGGGGGCTTCAGCTCCTGAGACCGCGGTGCAGGGGAATAGTATTCTTGCTCTTGTTCCGTCTCTTCCTCACTAGTACCTTCAGTTTGCAGTGCGGAGGTATGCTCCTGCTGGGCATCTTTTTTAACATCAACTCTAGATTGCTCAACGATACTCCGGCATTCCAACTTTTTGTCTGCCAATCTTCCCCGACGCTTTGGAGATCTCGCAGGGGCAGTTAAACCAGCAAACTGCGCCATAGCCTCGTCGTCGATCATTCGTCGACGAGCCATACGCTCTACAAAGCTAGGCTCCTTGTCGAACTCGCCATCGCTATGATCTTCAGAGTATACATGCTCTGCAGAACGCGTCAGCCTCTCACGTAGTATCCTGTCACGTTCTGCCTGAGATTCTTTCATCGTGACATAGTTCAACTGCGGCTCCGAAGAGTCCTGCGGGAAAGTTGCTGCAAGATGGTTCAACGGGGATGAGACAGCCGTGGCAAGTGGACGATTCTGGACCGGAATATTGGGGGAAGGCCGATCCGACATTGGGTCGGAGTGCTGGTCACGGACCAGTGGTGAGGATGGGGCCTGAGTCGCTTTGAATACCTGACTTAAAGCCATGATACCACCACTAGATCCAAGGTCGGAAGCAAGTGGATTCCGGGAGATAGAAGGGGTCCCTGTGCCAGGGTCTTCGACATGGCCTTGCTTCAGGACTGTGGCAGGAGTTTTGACGATAAAGCGCTGAGATTCAGGAAATAGATTTGGCTGATAGTTCACGGGGGACGATTCACCCAACTTGAAGCTGCTCTGGTCCTCAGTATCATCAACGTTGTTCGAATTAATGTTTGTGCTATCAAACCCAGCGAGCAGATCTATATGACCACTATCGCCCTCATAGAGTGTTGCGAGCGTTGCCCGATCCGCCAGGTTATTGTCTATCTCATTATTGGCAGCCTCTTTATTCCGTCTGATAATATCGTCGTAAACCGATTGGGAAATAACTTGGGTGTCCGAAGGCACCATCTCCGCGGAGCTCATTTCCATCGGTCGTTGCAAGAGTACACGGGTCGGATCTTCTTGTTCAAGGGACCGTCGATTATCAATTGTCAATGATGTAGCATGCTGCAGCTCTTGGGGGGACGACCGGTGGAATCTCTCCGATCGATGCGACGGAGATTTGTGAAGCGCAGGCTGCCGGTTAGCCAACGACACAGGGTCGTTCAAATTTCGTGGAGATCCAAGTTCACGGTAGTCAGGGAGAGAGTGCTGGACCAGATCGGACGTCTTCGAAGAAGGTTGGGAATGTGCCGAGTCCTGGACGAATTATGATTGGCATTAGCTCGATCAAGATCAGAACGCCACCAAATAAGCCGGGATGGCACTCACTAGTCCCAGCGCGACGCGTTGCAGTTTTACGATATCGATACTATCCTGGGTCTCCATGGCCTCTTCAGCTCAGTAATACTAACTCACAGACAGGAATGAACTTCATGGCTCGAAGGCCTTTATCGCTGCCACTGAGAAACTTCAAGGTTCATCATCAAGAGCACTCGTCGTCCTTAAGCTAGAAAACGCGAAACGCGTCATGCACGTGACTATGTAATATTACCGATTCCGGCTTAGGATCCCATTGGGCGGGAGTTTCATGTGTGATATACCTACGTAGGATGTACTACTTTGTGCACCGGCATTTGGAGAACTTGGGAGAGTTGAATTGTTACATATTGTTACAATGATACTAGCAGCAACAGCTGCCGCCGCCGTCTCCCAATCTGCGTATGTATGTACATGCACAGTATGAATATCACCAAGCATCTAATCACGGGTTCGATTCGGCACCCATCGCCTGACAGTCATTTCTCGCACTCGGTAGCGGGCAAGGATGGCCCCAATGTCAACCTCTGAGGATGCTTTCGGATCATGAGGAGACGGGGGAGGGACTTCGACATAACACACCACCAAGGTTTTTCGTACCTGCGCCTGGACCCGATTGACGCAATGGAACCACCACCAGCTGCGTGCTTGTTTATTGGCACAGTGCACTCTCCGCTCTTCAGTTTCGGACCAGTAGGGGTCATCGAAGGATGGGATGACCACAACGGCATACTCAGCATGCGAGAAAACGGGCCCACGGTTGTAAAGGATATAGTCTACTCCGAATTTCACTCCGGAGCGTACAACCCATTTAAGAGAACGAAAATGGTGGTACACAACATATGATATCAAAAAAGGGTTGTCCGGATTCAAATCTGTGGACAAAACTCGTGGGGGGAAGTATGCATGCTGACAAAACATCGAGAGTAAAGTGGTTGGGGACAATGTAGTCTTCTGGTCCCTGTCAAAGATCTGGAGGACACCAAGCCCATACGCCAGGAAAAATGCCTCCTCGTTGGACAGTTGCAAGTGTTCCTCGTTAACCAACACAGGCTCCTCACCAGACTCCTGCTTGTCCGTCATGGAACCCGGTAGGTGCAGGATAGTTGAGTCCGAGGCAAATTCCTTGGCCTCAACTACTGGAGAAAACCGCACGGTCTTGCCACCGTTCGGTGATTTTTGGTCGGGAGACTCACCCTCCCAGTTCTGTGCTACCGGGCATTGTGACCCCAGTAGTTTAGTTTCCCTGGCTTTCCGCAAGGAAAATTTTTCGGCAGTAGAAACAGCACTGCTAGTAACACCATCCACGGTAGCTGGCATGGACGATTGATCGGTTAGCGTTGTAACGGTCCCGTTCGCGGTGGCCTCCGCCTTCAGCCTATCATCAATAGCCATCCTCTCCATCCTGGCTCTCTCCAGTTTCAACTCTCGGCGCTCTGATCTTCGTTGGCGAGTAACCTCTTCACTGGTAACCCCTCCGAGTAACCCCCTCCTCTTCTTTTCTCGTTCTAGCCAGCTGGGTTCACTTCGACTCAGATTACCCTTGCCGAAGAACCCCATTTCCCACAATGCCCGGATAGTCTTCTCATCAGTGACATGGACAGAAGAAGTGTCCGAGTCGAAGTAGGCAGGATAGACTTCATGATGAGGGGGAGAGATGAAGTACGTCAGGTACGAGAGTAGCACACTGACAATAGACAAGGGGTTATGCGGGATCAAAGGAGGAAGCGGATGAACACTGAGGGGCAGTGGGAAACGGTGTATATGTCTGTAATTGGGTCTTGAGGATCGAGGAAGAGCGGACAGTTTGTGATTTTGTGTAGTCCCCAACTTGCTAGCTGCAGCTTCAGCTTTGGGCGTGGGACTGGAATTGGACTGAGACGCCATAGGAATTAATGGATCATAATTGAATTAATGAAGTAATCTACTTTAGAGCGAAGAATCAGCCATGGAACGGAACTCTTCGTTACAAAATCACCGAAGTAAAAGAAGTGGCTTGTTTCATTCTCCTCAGATACCGTTGTAGTCAAATAACACCATCATCGGCAACAGCTAGAAATCAAGGTGCCATTGCCTAGGTATAAGGTAAATTGGTGTCATCACCGGAGAACAAATACAAGCACACTTCCAAGGCATGAAGTCGCCGATGCTTACCAGAAAATCTCTTTCTGGAGGTATCCAACAGGTCTTTACCGGAAGTGGTAGGTGCTAAATACAGTAGGTAAACCACAATAAAGATCCTAGCAAGCTCATGTTGAAATCCAGGAAGGAATGTTCATCATTATCATCCCAATCCTCGTGATTGCTCTAGAAATAATCGTGGTGTTAGAAGAAGGAAAAAAGAAAATCTCGCTTGGGCATTGAAGTCGCCTAATAAATGTCCGGGTGACTGACTAAGCGAGAGCTGAAGAATGGCCGGTGCGGATCCACCCCCTCGAAAAAAAAACCCAAACTATCGGCGATTGACATTGGGGCACAATTCACAGACAGTTGTTACTCCCCGACAGCTTTGAATTCCTTGTTAATTCCTCGCAAGTTAGCACCGTGAGTTCACATTTCATAGGACAACACGGCGGTAGCGTTTAGCGATAAATCTGACTTCTTTCGACGGACACCCGAAGGTCATCTGAAGCAGCTGCTATATTCAAGTAGGCACATCCCTAGCAGTAATGCTGTGGAAATATCATTCTAACATCCGATTCTTTTAAATAGGATGCATCTTATGTGTACGTCAGCACCGTTATCCCACCCATATAACGCTCAAACCATGCAGACGCTAAACGCTCACTTGACGATAGACTCCCTGAACGCCGAAGGAAAGAGGGTCTACACTCTTAAGAAGGTCGACACAGAGGGACGGGTTACGAAGTCAGCTCATCCTGCTCGGTTTTCCCCTGACGATAAATACTCTCGGTTCGTCGACCTCTGTTATCCGACGAAGGTTACAAGCATGGCTAGCTAACCTGACTGGAATTCAATATAGGCACCGTGTCACTCTGAAGAAGAGGTATGGTCTGCTGATGACCCAGCAGCCCGGTATGTCGTCTTCCAGCCCTGATCATTGAATTCTGCGCTAAACTAATGTTTCGGTTACAGACAAGGAGGTTGCGCAGCTGTAATGTACTCAGTGATGGGATAATACAAATCGGCAAAGAAGAGGGTGTTGTTTAAAATCAATTTTATGGCGAATGGTGTTATGTCTGGACTAAGCGAACAGGATCTTTCTGGGGCCTCTTGATGGTGTGATATACTAGTCGGGATATCCACCACAGCCTATACTTTAGAGAGAACTTGCTTTTGATCTATATCCTTATATGTGCCTATGTGCTCTATAAATCCATTGAAATCGATTCCTTGTCGTAAAGCCATCATGTATCAATCAAGGCATAGGAACTTTTTTGGCCAAACTCCGATCCAGCATGAATGCAAAACAGAGAGTGAGTAACAAAAGGGAAAGGTCATGGTGTCTCATCGTTTTCTCGAATTCACGTTCCTACCGGCGCCCACTTTGATGCGGCCTCCCTGCTTGTTTCGTTCTCCAGTCAAAATAGCCGGAAGATAATCCTCATCCATAAGATCTCGTTCTTTACGGAGCCTCCGCTTCTCCTCCGCGGCGGCCCGACTGTATTCTTTCTGGTCCTCTGTGAGGATAAGCTCCGTCCCCCAGCCACCTTTACCTCCACCTCCTTTCCACTTTCCATTAGCGCTTCCATGGACGGGCTTGGGAACGCTATATCGGTTGCCCCGGTTGTTCCATTGCATGTTCTTTTTTAGGTGCATAGTGAATTGCCCGTTGGCATTGGTGGTGCAGGAGACACGGGTGAGGGTGTCTTTTCCGCAACGGGGACAGAATTGCTTGGTCATATCCTTGGTTGTCAGGAAACAAGCATGGCAACGCTTGATGAACGACTTGAGATGCCGGATTCTTTGTAGAGTTGTAGTCGAAAGCAAATTCAAGTTCATCTGCAGCAGGACGTTTTGACACTGTGAGCGGATGTTAGTCTATGTTCTCCGAATAAAATCCAGTACTACTGACCGCGAAATCCGTTGTCATGGTTGCGACCTGCATCACCTTCGGCTCTGGCGTCGTCGAAGAGAGTCCTTCGTCGCGGGCCTGCCGCTTCTTAAAATTCGAAGGCGTGATCCATTCTCCACCATCCGACTCAGCAGCCTCGTCCTCACCCTCACCCTCAGGTTTTTCCTCCGAGGACTCAACTTGAGCATTATGCTCCGTTACCTCCGGAGCAGAGGGGTCGGGCTGTGTCTCCTCGTTACCACCGTCCAACGAAGTATTCTTCAGATTTTCCGTGACTAAGTCCACCCCTGCGCTCTCCGTGTTACTGTCGGTCTGTGTAGGCTCGATTTCCGTTGTCTCTTCTCCCTCCTTGGCGGGAGGCTTGCCATTCACCTGTTTCTGACCGGGAACACTCCGTAATCTCCAGTCTCCCCCGTTTCTCTCACACTCCAGTTCATAGGCCAGCGCTAGGACCTCGATATCAGTTCTACTCAGCACGGCTCTGTCGCCAGTCTTCCGGGAGAATTCGCTTAGCACCGCCATACTCTTTGGAGTCGGGGTTCGCTGTTTCAAGAACGGCAGGTAGAGAGTTTCCACTCTTGCCCGGGCATCTGGATCACGAATTTCGGCGACCACGGACGGGGTGATAAGGAGTTCCTCGCATTGTGCGAGCAAGGTGGAGAGCGGCGGGGTATTTTTGAGGATGGGACCGGCGTCGAGCACAATGGTGTGCACAGACTTGGGCGGCGTGGTCGAGTCCGCCATGGTTTCTGATGGTACTCTCGTTACTTGGCTGGATCAGACCAGGGAAGCAAGAAAAAGCACGCGAGGGAGAAGGCGTGGTGTTGAATTTGTTCGGCGGGGAATTTTCGGCTGGATTTTCAGCTGGTCTGTGCGTTATCCTTATCTTAGCGGCTTATCAGTCTGGAATCCATCTTCCGCTACAGAGTACAGAGGCAGAGAGAGAACACATCCCATCGTTGCATGGTCAGAATCGGGAAATACGATGCACAGGTCAATTTCTTGGATCTTATCTGTCACGGCATGATAGTAGGATTATGCCGCGCTTCCGCCCGTCTGCCTCCACGCGGGCTTGTTCTATCGAGTCTCGCATAGGCGCACAAGGTATGGAGTACAGGGTCACTTCCTGGCAGTCTACAAAGCCGAATCCTCAGGGTCCAAGAAAGTCGAGTCTGCCGATGCGATATGGTAATCCATGCCGAGTTGACCGGTCAAGCGTACAGTCGCAGTGAACACATGAGTACAGAAGTGACTAATTATCCATCACAAAGAGGATAGACAGCGAGGGGATAGTGGGATTTCAACCTGGTCGAGTTTATGCAGGAGATGCTGGACTATTACACAGTGGGAAAAGCAAATACGCTACCCTTCATGTTTGTTGAAGTTGAGGACGATACGGAGCAAACAACAGCTGTGCTTACTCCGTCAACATACCATGACTGCAGCTCCTCCACACCTGAAAACAGGCAGCTGGAATGCTATGACAGTACTGGGTGGCTAACGCGCTTATGCGTCCATGTCTGGAAGGATCATGATTCATCCTACTCTGCATAGCTACTCTGGGAAACCAGTTTGTATGACGCTGTGATAGTCTTTACAGCGATTAATCACCTATATTATCTTCAGCAGCTAAAGCCAGATGAAGATACTTTACACTTTCAATCTACTGCACTGATTAGGTTGAGACTGTTTCATCGTCGTACCCGATAGACAAGATATGGACTATTAAGAAGCCGTTGCGCGAAATCCTCTCCGCTGCTAGAGAAGTACATACATTTCTTCATTCTCAAGTCATATTTGTCATCAATGCATTATCTCCATTGTCTTCGGGGCTCTATTTCTCTATTGCGTCAGTCCAAAGCAAGGAAAATCTAGAGAATCAATGGAATAGATCGTACAAGATCCATCGGTACCGTCAAACGATCTCGAACATCCATGTATTCCATCCCCGCAATTATAGTACTCTTCTTTCTTGTGGGGAATTTTACATTGTCAATTGACTCATTCGATCCGAGGACGGTTGCCTCTTGGTGAGGCAACCAGATGGACGCCTCCTGAAGCGATAGGCCATGAGCGATATACTGGACGGACATGGACACGGAGTCCCAAGTCGAATGGATATACTTAAGTATTTACTACCTGGCTCCTTAAGCAGCATGGCATCACTAGCAGGTGATTAGACCCTTATCCCGTGCATGTCCATGAGCAAACGAAGATTCAACAACACGAGATGCAACTAGTTCCAGGCAGAGTTACACAACAATCCCCATACAGCTCGCCCATCATGCCAGATCTACCGTGAGTATGGAATACGAAGTACTTCGTATGGTTCACCACAAACCTAATCCATCATGGCATTGGGTTGGACACTATTTACACGGTGGCGGGCTGGTGACACCCTCGAGGCACAAAGAGACCGCAAGTTGCAAGGGTGCTATAATTGCTCCCACATATTGTCGATAAATTAAAATTATTGGCATATCCGGTGTGGCCATTGGGTTCATTGTGAACAATAATTCTTTTTATTTAATCCAATGTGATCAGCTCAGCCTGTTGTGGAATACACGGATGTGATCTATCATCTGGCCCACTCTAACGGACGTTTTCCCCCTCTTAGGGCCAGAATAGCAACAATACTGACGCATTCTGGGGAACAGTACAGGAGGAATCTTCCTTCCGGCTGTACGGTACTTTGAATCCCCTGCAGTCCGTTATTCAATGTGGCTTTCTCTGTCATCTCGAAAAAGAAAATTGACACATCGCATCCCCTCTTGCGTAACTCATATGAGATGACCCGTGGAAGGATCCGAATGGTAGTAATAATAGTAATTATTACTACTATAAAGCAAAAATAAACCTCCTTGAATCCCTTCCTACCTAGAGAGGAGAAGGAAACAAAATAAGGTCTATCCTGTATCCCTTGCTCTGAGACTCCCATGAAGGGTGAAGTCAGGCGATTGAGCTTCGTTCAATTCTACAACCGAACCCCTTTCCAGTACGAAAACAGAACTATCACGGTCGATAAGGAGAAAATGACACTTCTCCCCTCGAGGGAGACATGCGTCAGCTTGGAAAGAATCCCTGTTGCAGTAGACCTGCAGCCCTTCACTCAGTCACTGACAGCTCACTTGACTAGGGCTACAGGGGTCTCCACGATCTGTCGGTCTGCCTCCTAACGAGGGAGGAAAAAAAAAAAAAAAAGGGAGCTTTCAGCCCTCATCGTACTTTACGATGCTCCATGAGTCCCCCGGACATGCAAACCAAGGCCGACGCACATGTAGGCCATCGTACTTCTTTCTGCATAGCTCACCCCCCGACTGCGGGAGAGTTTGGATACGTCGCCGATCCATCAATCATTCTCCACTGTTGTTTCCTCTTAGGCTGTTACTCGGCCCGGATGATTTCCTTGGACTAGTGGACAGGTAGGAGTCGATCATTGACGTTGTCGCCAACTTTAGCGACACCAGAGGGCTGGATATTCGATGTCTGATCATCCGACGCTGTCCTGCAGGGAGTCTAATGTCAGCTCCACAACTAGAAGAATCAAAAAAAAAAAAAAAAAAAAAAAAAAAAAAAAAAAAAAGGGAGATGACAGAGAAAAGTGGCTTCCCGCACAGGCTCTATCCTTTCCACCCTCTTGAGCTTGTGCCAAAATGTGACAGTGGCTTCTTGCCGTGGGTTGCTTATTTGTCTTCTCCCTTGCTTGCTTTTTCTATTCTATTTTATTTTTATGATTTTTTCTTTCCTCTTCTCGTTCTCTTCCTTGTCTCCTTTCCCTGTTTCCTTTCCCTGTTCGGTCCCTGTCTGAGCGTTAGGCCACCAATCCGGAGAAGCCATGAAATATTGAGTGAGGATATTCACGGGCAAGGTGCTATTATCTCCATCCCTCATCAGCCCTGGCCGCTTCTGGGTCCAGGATAGAAACGTTTATAATTAAATCCCCTCCTCAGATGTTCGTGCCTCTTCCCTCTTCGCAATGCCATCCAGGATTCTAATACTCACCAGGGCCATCGCATACATACATGCCTAACTTTACTTGAGACCTCCACTCTAACTTCTTCCAATAGCTGGTTGGTTTCATTCAAACCTTGCCCAGGGCTGTCTCTATTTTTCGGTCATATCAATTTGACCAAGTCCGGCTGGAGTCCTCATTTCCCCTTTCTTTTGCGTGCAGCAATGTCGAACCCTCAGCTGCACACCCTCCACCCTCGGGGCCATGGGGGAAATCCCTATCTTTCCTCCGGGGGAGTTAAGGGTTTATCTATCAGTGTTGTTTTCACCACATTAGCCACATGTTTCGTGCTTGCCCGTCTGTACACGAGGGCCAGACTGATGAACCGCATGGAGGGGAATGACTGGATGATTGTGATCGCCTTGGTAAGAGGTTCTGCTCAGTTTGCATGCTTCACATGGCATGCCACGTTCAGACAACTAATGAGCGAAACAAGACGTTTTCGTACGTCTTCATGGCCTTGTTTATAGTGGAAGCCCTAAATGGGGTCGGTATGCATGGTGCGGACATTCCACCTCATATCCTCATAAAGCAGATGAAGGTGAGTTGAGGAGCCTATTCTGCAAGTCACCAAGAACAGGAACTGAAAAATTCGCCCTTTGTAGGCCTTTTGGGTCACGATTCCCTTCTATAACGCCGCCTTACTCTGCGCCAAAGCTTCCATCCTCATGCAATATTTCCGCGTCTTTCCGATCCAACGCATGCGCCGTATCTCGTGGGTCATGATCGGTATCCTAGCCACTTACGGGACTTGGGCGGTCCTAAGTGCCTTTCTCAATTGCATTCCCGTGGCCAAATTCTGGGACCCAACGATCCCAGGGTACTGTCTGAGCATGAAGGGGCTCTGGTTCTCGAATGCCTCCATGCATATCGCCACCGATCTAGCCATCCTGATCATCCCCATTCCGGCATTGGCAGCTCTTGATCTTCCCAAGAGACAGAAGATCGCCCTGATATCCATCTTTGCGCTGGGTGGATTGTAAGCCAACCTTCGGAAGCGGGCTCTTTTCTAAGGCTAACTTGTGTATTTCTTCCAGTGTGTGTGTCACCAGCGTTTGCCGTCTCGTTGCCTTGAAAAAGATTGCAGATTCGGACGACCCCACCTGTACGCCCCATTCTATTCCTATTCCTCTTATTCTCAAACTATATGAACTAACCAAAGTACTTCATGGAATGAAGACGACAACGTTGACGCAGCCACCTGGTCCGCCATCGAATGCAACACGGGAATCATCTGCGCCTGTCTACCAACCCTACGGCCTCTGATCTCTCACATTCTACCTCATCTGCTCTCAACTCTGAGTCACGGCGGTCCAGCGTACGTCAATCGCCCTCCATCTCGAGCACAGCCCCCCACCTACTGGCACGGCACCTGCACTGTATCCACGACCATCACGGCCATGGAAGAAGACCTGGAACCCGGCCGTTGTATCTCCCCCTCTGCTCCTGCGGATCGCATCTTAACACTGGCCCCTGGGATGGACGCCAGCGGGAAGGAGAAACTCATGGTGAAAGACGCCAAGGGAGTCGAGGAGCTCAAGGAGGTCGCTGTCACTATTGAATCTCGGACGGAGTCTTCTTCGTCGTCACCGTCACGGTGATATACAGAAGATGTTTCCTTTGTTTGGTAAAGAATCGAGAAAGACGGGGTGGGAGGAAACAAGAAGGAAAAGAAAAGAAAAAAGAGAGATATCCACTACTTGCTTGCCATTCGTCTTGATCTTCTTTCTGAGCTCGTCATTTGCAACAGAACTGATTCCCTTCTCTTCGATTTATATATATACACATATATCATTTTATATTAGATTTCATTAATTCAATACGAAGTGAGTAAATAATCGGTTACCCGAGTACGAAGTACTCCGTACTATATTAGATTAATCATTTTCAAAAGATCTACCCTAGAATGGAGTACATGTTACAACCACTAGCGACTTAGAAGTCGGCAAATTCCTTATCAACTTCCTCGAAATGGTCAAAGAAACCCTTGAATAGCTTCACCCCCAAGCCGGGGTCCAAGCTACCGGTTGTAGCGCGGATGCTGTGCATGCTCAGCTGGGGGATCCCTACATCAATGGCTCGCATGCCAATGCGAGCGCTGGTCATCGGTCCAATCGTCCCCCCGCTACGGGAATCATTCCGGATCTGGAAGACCTGCAAGATTGAATCGCAGCGGTCGGCAATGCGCTTCATAAAGCTGTAGCTCACACTGTCCGTCGTCATGTGGCCGTTTGAATCGGCGGAGACGGCCGCGCCGACGTTCAGACGAGGCGCGTGGTCTTCCAAATAGACGTTGGCAAAGTTCGGGTTCACAGCGTGGATGACATCCGAGGAGACGAAGAAGCTATTGGCGACGGTCTGTGATAATACATTGGGTCCATACGTCGGCGCGAAGGCCTCCGTGATGCGCTCAATCACGCTGCTCATGAAGTTGGATCGTGCTCCTTGGCGAAGCAAGCTGCCGATCTCTTCGTCATCGAACATGCCTACCATCTTGACGGACCCGGTTGACGTATCGTCAGCGGAAGCTATGAGAGCCTCCTGAGCAGCATAGCAGCAGAGCTTGTCATCGATCCGACCGGCAAAGATGAAATCCTTCTCGAGGCCACCGACTCGCGCTGGTTGACTGTCGTAGAGCTCAAGCTCCCAGCTCAGGATCGTGCTGTAGTCCGTGATACCTAGCTCGGCCGAGATCACCTTGACCAACTTCTCTGGCTGCGTGGCCGCAAATGTGCCCGGCTCGATCCCGCTGGCAGCAGCAGATGCGGACTGGATCTGCTGGTGGAAAAGATCGGAGTTATCAATGCCGATGATGGGGACCATTTGGGTCTCCTTGTTGAAGGGTGGCTGCGCGGGAGCTCCAAAATGGGGAGCAAGGGTTGGGATCCGGGCAATTGGCCAGTCCAATTTGACGAGTTTGGACTCGACCTTGCCGCTGGATGGGTTGCACACCAGGACACGACCTCCAATACAAAGGTCGCGATCCCACCAGGTATCGCTCAGCGCGCCGGCGTACGGGGCTACCCCGAGCTGGAGGAAGCCCGTCTTCGTGGGGAGCTTGGAGACGGGCTTCAATTTGGCGGTGAGGGCATCTATGTGGCCGGCGATAATAGCCATGCCATTGCCACTTTGGTAGTCCTTGCCAATGGAGAAGGAAATAAATGCGCTGGAATTCCGCGTGCAGTAGTATTTACCCCCTCGTTCTAGTCTGGAGGTCCAGGGCTCCCGTTCTGGTAGGCGTTGATAACCGTGCCTCTCCAGTTGTCGCGTAAAACTGTCGACCGCATGGAAAATAGTGGGATTGGCAGTCATAAAATCACAGTATGGTTTGGTATAGTCTTCTGGGGAGACAGTGCTCTTTCCAGGGGAAGCTGAAGCAGCTGGACTGTAACTGTACGACTCCTCGAGGCGCCGAGCAGACAGACGATAAGCCATGGCAGGGTCCCGGAGATCAAGAACACTTTTCTTGGTCATGATGGGGCTATATAGTTTTCCTGGAGAATTTCTGTATTGGAGCAGCAATCAAGATCTAATCGAAGGAGAGAGAAAGGAGCGAGAGGAATGAGGGTGAGAGTGAGAGAGTGAGAGTGAGGCTGGGAGAGTCACAGGAATGTATTCTTAGTCAGCATGATCTATGTGCACCGTATTTCCTATTTAGGAAGTTATGCACAATTCAAAAGATTCAGCAGCAGTCTTAATCAGCTATATCAAAGGCAGAGGATCATATAGTTATTAATTTATTATAGATATTGATGGCATATTTGTCTAATGTGGAAGTAGTTTTGCGGTTATAAATAGACCTACCCTTTTAGGAAATCACTGTGCTATCCACTCGAATCCCAAATATATACATTCCTGAAATCCAACATCAAAGAATAGAAGAGCAGTGAATTGGAGGGGTGGTAATTTCTCGCTCTGTGATGCCGCCATGCTCCAGGAGGCAACTGCTGTTAAGCATAAGGAGTTTCCCTGTTTTCTTCCTCTTCCCTCCCTGATTTCTGATTCCTATGACATCTGCAGCATGCCTCAAACCCATCTCTGCGATGAAGTATATCCCATGGGTACAATCGGTAATACCCACTTGTCAAGTGAAACTGTAGCATTTGCACTGCTCTCATTCGAATAAAGGATATAGAATTATGGGTCCTCTGAAGCTAAACAGACTGAAGTCATGACGTTCTATACTCAATTTATAACTTAGTTCAAGATGTTTAGTCAGCCATCACAGGCACATTATAAGGAATATAAAAATATCGCAAGTATACGCAGGTTGAAAGAACAGTTATCACGGCTAAGTCTCAAATAGTCTTGCCATTATATCATTTGGATGATCAATTGGAGAAGTGCAATCGTATACTACCCCCAGACTCCACGGACTGGCATCTCAAGTACATCCATTTATTGACCACTTCGTCACTCAAAATGGCACCGGAAAAGAACCGATTTAGCGAAAATGTTTATCGGTACTCCATTCCGGTTTCTCCTGATCTTTATGCTCACAACCCGGACTACTTCTCGACTTTCAAGCCGCGAATCCATAAGAACTCCCGGGAATCTGCGGACGCTGTGATCCAATGCCAGATCGATCTCTTCGGGAAAGAGGGAATTGGCAAAGTCATGGGTGGTCTGGACACATTCACTGGCGACTGGACAGCACTTACGTTTTCCTTCTGTTGTCCTGACCGACTGGCCCTGGCTTCGTATTTGGTAGACTTTGCCTTTGTCCACGACGGTATGCACATGAACCCCCAAAACATGGTACTCTAGGCTAAAGTCTAGATACACTCTGTAGATGTGGATTACAAGGAGACTATCCAGACGGTACGTCTGACCCTTGACCTAATGTGTGTGGTCTCCAGCGCTAACAATGGAAGAAAAAATATACGTCGGAAAGCGACGCTCGAGACGAGGCTCTCAGAACTGGCAGCTATGCCCCAGAATGGCTGAACGAGGGACGCAACGAACAGGTAATTGCCAAGACCATGTATAAATTGGTAGAAATCGACGGCACGCTTGGTCCCAAGTTCATCCAGCAGTGGGAGAACTGGAAGCGTTCTGAGAAAGAATTTGTGGAGGTGGAGGCCCAGCAATGCGACAGCCTGCAGAGATTCCTTAGTCTCTGCTACTACATACGGGGTTGCCAGTAAGAGATACAGTTCATCTTCCCCTCAAGATGCTTCCATGGCTAAAGCAGATATCAGATGGGCATTCGCGATGGCTCGTTTCGCATACAAGCTTGACCTAACTGAAGAAGAGGACGAACTGGTATTGCCGCTGACGCAACTTATCATGGAGGTTTTAACGCTTCATAATGACTATTACTCGTGGGAAAAAGAAGACGCCTTCTACCACTCCTCGGAGGATAAGTTGCCTATGGCGAATGCTGTTACTCTCTACATGAAGTGGTATTCTCTATCCCTGGAGGACGCAAAGGCGGCTATTAAAGCGAAAGCCATCGAAAAGGAGGAGAAATACTTGCTGGCCAAAGAGGAGTTTTTAAGCAGAGATCCCCCGCCAGCGACCACGCGATGGCTGGAAATCATGGAGCACATGGTTGCTGGGAATTTGATCTGGAGCCTGACTTGTCCACGCTACCACAAAAAGTCTAGCAATCAATATGTTGACTACTACATGATGAGGTATGGGCAAGGATATGCCTTCCCCGATGATTGCACGAGACTCGAGACTTTTGTTGGGTTTCAGGTCAGAAAGGAAGTAGAAGATACTGGGATGAACGGCCATCTCCAACCCAACGGGGTCAACAAGGACGATACATATATCGGACATACTGGCAGGAAAGCAAGTATGTGTGCTTGGGTGCTTTTTAGTGATCTTTAAACAGTCTAATTATAGGCCTACCTTACAGATACGTGCCCCGAGGACTTGACGGTCTACAGTGACGAAAGTCTGGCGCCATTGGATGAAAAGGTAGGCATATCGACGATCAAATTACAAAAAACAAAAATAAAATCAACATCTCACTATCTCTAACAGGTGATCAAAAATCCATCCAACTATATCATGTCATTGCCTTCAAAACGTCTGAGAGAGAAGTTGATTCGGTCATTGAATCAGTGGTATCAGGCATCAGAGAAAACCGTGCAAACCATTGAAAGTGCCGTGGGACTCCTCCACAGTTCCTCTCTCATGTAAGGGTGAAATTGCCTAGTCTAACTCCTCCGACAGGCAAGACTAACATTCGCCAGGTTGGACGACATCCAGGACCAATCTCAGTTACGACGGGGCATGCCAGCCACCCATGTCATATACGGGTCAGCACAAACGATGAACTCGGCATATTTTCTCTGCATGGATGCACTTCAAAAGATCTACTCTCTGTCCCCCGAGGCGGTCCCTATTTACATCGGTGGGTTTGTACACCCAGATGTTCTATGCAAGCTAACGGGATTGAAGAGGAGCTCCAGAGGTTGCATCTGGGCCAGGCTCAGGAGCTCTATTGGACTTACCACACCATTGTCCCCTCCGAGGTGGATCATATAAGGATGATTGATGGGAGTTCGTATCACTTGATTAAAGTTCGACTCGGTCTAACGTATGCTTCAGAAACAACCGGTCTATTCCGAATGGCTGCTCGGCTTCTGCAGTCTGAAGCAACGACACATAGGTGTGGACATGTTCTCCATCCCATCTTCTTCTTCTTCGTTTTTGAACATTATATACTAATTTAGTTCTAGGACCTTGGACATCTCCAAATTCATTACCTTACTAGGCAGGCATTTTCAATTGAGAGATGACTACCAAAACCTAGTAGCCCCCGAGGTACTCTCCATTCCGTGAACCAAATCTCCAACTAGGCTGACAAACACATGGAGCAGTACACTAATAACAAAGGTTTCTGTGATGACTTCGACGAGGGCAAGATTTCATTCTCCGTCATTCATGCTCTGCAGGAAGGGGACCCTGAGCTCGAAAGCATCTTTGAACAGCGCAAGCGCAGCGGCCATTTTACTTACGAGGTTAAGCAATGGATTTTGGATAAACTGCGTCAGAAGGGGAGTTTGGAGTATACTTTGAGTGTTGTGCGGGAGCTATATGGTGCTCTTTGGAGGGAGTTGGAAGACCTGGAAGGAGTCACGGGGCGAAAGAATTGGATGTTGAGGATGCTGTTGCAACGACTGAAGGTTTGAGACATTTCGGTTATTTATAAGTTTATTCTATCTTGTTTAATCTATCTTAATAATTCTAATTTGATCTTTTGGCTCCATTTAGTCTCTCGTTTCTCAACCAATCGGTTAACTTAGTACTAGTAAATAGTAAGATACACGACTTGTTGGGAAACACCCAGAGGAATAATTCACACTATTTACAGTCAAGTCACATTCTCTCGCATCAGTTGTATTCGTTACCGTGGTGTAAAGCAGTATAATCGATAAATGGCCAGTGTCCACACTAAGACACCTACAGCAAACTTAGACGTGAATGATACACACCACGCTGCACCGGTACTGTTCAGCTTTGGGAGAATCAAACGAACCAGCATTCAGCTGACGCGAGATCAGATATCCGTCGAGAGCACCTACGAAGCTTAGGATGCAGGCCTTTCTCGAAGCTGGGCGGTCATTCTAGCTGCCACGCTGACCGGTATCACGTTCGTAGGCAGCATGAGCGGTGGTCTGTTGACGACCAGTCTGCTTAGATTGCGATGGGATCTCCATCTTCCAGACAATTTATTTCTCTTGTGAGAGCAATCTGATCGGTGGACACGAACCGATTATCCTGACATGTTTATTTACTGGATCTTACGCCGGCCTCGTTTTACCCGTGAGTCCTTTTGACCCTGCCTCATTGAGGACCAACTAAGTCATTCTAATTCTAGTCTTGCCAATGGATGCTGCTTGCTATTGGTAGGTTTTTGACTGATTTTATTGGAAACTGAATGGTCAACCTCGTCGGCTCTCTGCTGCTAGGAGTATCGATCCTGGCCTGCAGCGTGGCTCAGACCGGTATCCAGCTGATTCTATTTCGTACCTTTCAAGGCATGGCAACTTCCATGTGTCTGCGCACTGCGTTCCGTATCTTAACTGACTCGATGCCAGTGGCAAACGGCGAATATTGGATTTGCCTGTCTGGGACTCGGTCAGCCCTTTGGATTCTCGGTTGACTTTGTGTTTGGAGGGCTATGCCAAGAATTTCCTCTGGGATGGAGATTTGGATACTACCTGTGTGCGGGCATCACAGTGGTCGTGAACTTCTCCAAGCTGCCAAAGGACAAGCCACGCGAACCGGTCACGATTCGCAGACTCCAGACGGAGACTGACTGGATTGAAATCCTTCTCTCTAGCTCTTGCTTGGGGATTATCTCCTATGGGTTTGCGTAAGTGCCTTCCTACTGTCAAGAACCATTATATGTTAAACAAAAGGCAGAGTCATCACCGATAATCCATCTAGGATTCAACATGCCCAAAACATTGTCTTGCTCTGCGCTGCCGCTGCGGTGATCCCTTCATTTCTGGGCTGGACGCGCTGGCGACAGAAAGCAGGCAAGTCCGCATTGATTCCCAACTCCTTGTGGAAGAAGACGGGGTTCGCTACGATCTGTGTGGTGATTCTCCTTTCCTGGGCTGTTTTGAACGGCGCCGAGACCATCCTGAGTCTCGTGAGTCTACTCAGGCCAGTATGGACGTCGTCATCGTTGACAAAAACATAGTTTCTAAAACATTCAACATCTCTCTGCCATCCAGGCAGCCATTCGATTCCTACCCAGTGTCCTCATTGGCATGGTCCTCAATCTTGCGACGGGACTCATGATCCATCGCTTTCATGCCAACCATCTCATCTTAGTCACCACGGCTCTGAGCGCGGTATCCCCGTTGTCGATGGCAATTATCAATCTGAAATGGCCGTGGTGGCATTGTGCCTTTTGGGCCATGTTATTAGGGCCCCTTTCGGCAGATGGTATCGCTATTTTTCCCACTTGACTGTAAATAACCTATCTGCTAATATTGTTCTATAGTGATTTTTACCGTCGCCAACTTGATCATTGCCGACTCATTCACCACCATGATGCAAGGTCTCGCGGGGGCTGTGTTCAACACCGTCACGCAGTTCGGTGCCTTTGTTAGACTCACCATTTCGCCATCATCTCGAGCACCTTGACGCAGGGGTCTTCGTACCAGAACAAAAGTTCTTCCGAAGCTCTGATGGTCGGCTATCGGGCTGTATTTTGGGCTTGTTTTGGACTGATGGTGGCTGCGTCTGGGGTCGGGGCTTGGGGATTGTGTAAGGTTGGGAAGGTTGGTCCGAAGAGGGAGTAATTTATTCTAAGGATAGATATAGTGTCTCCTTTAAGATTTATAACTGGTGACTATTCAACAGTGATGCTTGTTAGAGTATTATAAAATTCTTCTAGTATCTTTATAAATTATACTCGGAGTGTTTAGTAAATGCCATGCGGGTTAGTCCTGGCTTGAACCCACTACAGCATTCCAATCGACTATACCACCAACACACTCCGTAATCGGAGGCCCATGTACTGTTACGACATCCTGGCTATCCCGCTTGATACCGAACTGGACCGGACCAGTCTGTCCATAGAACGGCACTGAGAAGTGATGAATACCCGGGGAGTTCGCACAAAAGAACGTCGGCGATCCAGCTCCGATCCGGACGTAGACTTCGCTGGACTGCGTAACCAGCGCGCTGAAAAACACCCGATCCTGGGATACTTGTCCCGGATCCAGGATCTTCTGTCCCATGGCCTGGTTATTGCCCGTCGTGCCGTCGGCACTCCCGGAGGAACTGGGATTCAATCGATACCAGTAGACGATCTTGTCGACGAAGGAGATGGGATACCGTGGATTGTGGAAACCCGCAGGCGCGGACCGGTATTGACTGTGACTGTGCGGGTTCATCAGATTCCGCCGGTAGGAGTCAATGTAATGAGGCAGGAGTTCTCGCCACGCATCGTGCGGATGATTCTGAACGTATCGCGCCGCTCCGTCGGGGATCCCGGCCTCATATATCGGTCCGATGTAGTGCGTTTCGCCGTAGTCGTTCCAACTGAGGATCTAAGCCAGAGATTAGAGTCCTCGAAAGGGTACGGGTACGGATATGAGGTATACGGCGTCATCGTACCTGGACCAGAGGGGCTGCAGCTCAGTAACCTGCTGCCATCGATAGTGCCACATGTCGTCACCACGCCAGAGCCAGTTCTTCTTCCACTGAGGAAGATTCGTATAGAACCAGGGTGCGACAGGCATCATATACGGCTTTCCTGCCAGGGCATCCATCCACGCCAGGTCACTGGAGGTAGATTTATCCTCCGCTCCAACGGGCCATGCATCCCAGCTGAACGCGCCGTCAATATCGTCCAGAACACTCCGAATTCCATCTGGACCCATACTGGTCCAGTTGGGGATGAAGGTACAAGCCGTTTCGCTCTTGATTCTCGGCCAGTCGCCGACATTCCCGGCGCCTTCAAAGGTCGACACCAAGGGCTTCCCGTGGTAGTGGAATTGCGCCTTGCGATTTTTGTAGACATTGATGAGGGCAATCACTCTCTCTGCAGGCCACGGGCCCCCGGATCCATAGTCGAACGAAATGAACAAGGAAAAGTCGCCTATTCTTTCCGCTGCGTCGTACGCCGTCTGGAGGACTCGGTCGGTGTAGTCGTCCTGAGGGGCCACGTTCAGCGCAAACCCGTCGATGTGCGCTTTTTGCGCCTCAATGATATCCGTCTCCCAGTGCTGGGGAGTCATCGAGTATGCGTTGCCGACCTAGGTTGTTAGGATGCAGCTGGCTGACTGGGTCATTTTTCTTACGAGGAAGTGAGCGAAGACTCTCTGTGGTTCAGACTGTACTGATGCATTCGGTGATTCATGTTGACCTGTGCTTGGAACTGCGAACAAGAAAAGAGACAGGTGTCTGATGAGCATTTTGGGAAACATTTATAGGACTACATAAAAGGGCAAGTCCGATAAGCCAGAAGACGTCTGGAATTCGGCAGATCGACGTAACATATCGCTGGGATAGCAAGGGATGGCTCACTCACCCGGGGTAGATCCATGCTGCTGCTGTTCTTGGGAATGGTGTGTCCCTTGATTAGTCTCACCATTGGCGGTACAATTCTGACAATGTTGATAGTGGTGATGATGTTGCTCTTTAGGCAAGACGTGGTTCAGGAAACGATCCAGATATTTGTGTTTCATGGTCTCTGTTCGCGGGAAGCCACGAGGATCACTGTCGACAGATGAGGAGGAATGACGGGTTTCTTCAGATATGCTGTGGAATTGCAGGGCTTAAAAGGAACGGCACCCTTGGCAGATCAGTCTACTGTCGAACAGTTGGCCTGGGAGACTAAAGTGATCGATCATATTCTGCGGTGGTGTTGAGTTTGACTTGACCGACAGTTCTGCTACTCACAGAACTGCAGTGCACAGGAGACTCGCTACGTCATGACTCATTCTCTCTAGAGTGGACATCTCACTGGTCCATGGGCATCTGGACGGGCTGGAATGCATGCATGGCCAGCTACGACGCCGTGGTGAAACCTAACTGGCTCGATAATAGGCCTATGTAGGTAAATTAAGGAGGCTATAGATTCATGCTGAATATCACTAGCACTACGCAGACAGATCAACTGACACTCTACCTAACTACTCTGCTCCAATGACTAATGAGATCCCTCGACTTGTAGGTTTAACCCGACTCTTTTTCTAGCATTACCCGGCTGCCGTATCAAAAGTCGGTCAGTCCGCATTTCGCCTATTAATTCCGCTCACCGGCAATGGCCTAGCTCAACTCCATCGAAGAAATTAGTCAGAGAAAGCAGAGTTTTCTGCTCTGGATGGGATGGACCTCCGAAAGAGGAAAAGGTGGGATCAGATAAGATCAGGTGGAGAGAATTCTACTTTTCTAGTACATTTCATGTTCAAATCATGTAGGACTCAACTTCCACTGTTCCACAACTATTTGTAGGTAAAACGCGGCCAACGCGGCAGAGACAATTACGGTACCCACATACCAAATTTTCTATCCCGTGGGTACTGAGCGTAGCCACGTTCAGTCATCATCAGCAGCTGGTCTTCCCTGAATCCCTTCTATTGTTAGACATATATATGCATGTATATATGTAGCTGGAGTAGGATTGGTAGTAGCTCACCCAGCCCTATATACCCTGTCACCAGTGTCAAATTCAGTAGAACCTATAGGGTTAACCCCAAGCCCTAAACTTGTAACTGATTGATAACCCGCAGCCACTGTGGGTTGACGAATGAGAGCCGCCGGCGGACGCAGCCCACCCCACTTTCCTCCGAAGTCGGGAGCGCACGATAATCTAATCTGATCATCTCTCCCTCCCTCTTATTTTCTCTCTATTTTATTTTATGTTTTCCCCCTCTCTGCTCTCCTCGGCTTCCGTTTTCCTTCTCCCTATCAACCAGTCCACCATCCTACCTCTTCTTTTCCCACGCTTCCATCTCTTTCAGCTCCTATTAAGCTTCCCATAGATGTCCAATTGCACTCGAGCAGCATTCTTTCCTTAGTTGACTGATTAATTCGTTAATTGGATCTGCGTGATCCCTCGCTTACCTGAGCGAGCGCACATCCGCTCTTCCGAAAGGATCAAGTGACACCACCTCTTGGTCCGTCCTCCGTTGACTCTTCTTCTGTCTCTTCTACCACCACCACATCTGACATGACATGACCGCTGATCACACCACAGACCTCCTCTCCGAACGAGAGGATCTCGCGCATTGATTTAGTTCTTTATAATGGCCTCTCAGCCCACTCCTTCGATAGCACCTGCGCTACCTCCCTCGGTCGCCCCGTTGGCTCCCGCATTGGCCGCCAAGCCTGCCATTTCACCCTCTCCCGGACCAGGCACCCCCGGATCAGTCACCTCCAAAGAATGGGTGATCCCACCGCGTCCCAAGCCCGGTCGCAAGCCGGCAACCGATACGCCGCCGACGAAGCGAAAAGCGCAGAATCGAGCCGCACAGAGAGCCTTTCGCGAACGACGGGCGGCTCGCGTCAACGAGCTCGAGGAACAGATGAAACAGATCGAAGACGAGCATGAGATCCAGGTGCTGGCCCTGAAAGAGCAGATTTCCAACCTGTCACGCGAGGTCGAGCAATGTCGCCATGAGATCTCCTGGTGGCGAACTCGCTGCCATGCCCTCGAGAAGGAGGTTGCGGTCGAGAGGGGTGCCAAGGAGGCGCTGGTACGGGAGTTCCGGTCCTCGACGTCGGACAAGAATGCATCGAACGACAAGGCTCGTCCGGCCGCTCGTGTGTCCTCGGCCGACCGTGACGCAAATGAGAGAGCCGCGTCGAACAACGGCGGCGACCACGCCAACGGGGAGCGGGAGGAAGTGCCCCTGGGATGCAGCAACTGCTCCTCGACTCACTGCCAGTGCATCGAGGACGCGTTTGCCATGCCTGGGATCGAGACCCAGAATTCGAAGCGACCGAGTACATCAAGACAAAATCGCGCAGAGCCCGAGATTAAGCCGGATCCGGAGGAAATGGAGATCGATTTCACGACCCGGTTTGCCGCTCCCCAGGCCCCCGCAGACACGACCACCAACGTTTCATCCCCCGCGGTCGACCCCTGCGGGTTCTGTCAGGACGGCACGCCATGTATCTGTGCCGAGATGGCGGCCCAGGAGGAGCAGCGGGGACGACGAAACTCGTTTGAAAACAACAGACTCGCCCCCATCCAGAACCTGTCACAGTTCACGCCGCCCCCATCGGACGGCGATGTGCGCTCGGAGATGATCCTCCCTCCGATCAGCCAGGCCACCAATCCCTGTGCCAACGGACCCGGCACCTGCGCGCAATGTCAGGCCGACCCGAGGAGTACGCTTTTTTGCAAAACGCTGGCGGCGTCCCGCTCCGCCAGCGCCGCCTCCTCAGGATGTTGCGGCGGTAAAGGTGCCGATGGAGGCTGCTGCCAGTCCCGGAACCCGAATCCTCCCCGGACCGGCTCCACGGGCAATCCCAATTCCAATTCCAACTCCAACACTGCTACTTCGTCCAAGACGCCATCACTGACTCTGTCGTGTGCTGATGCGTTCACAACATTGTCCCGACACCCGAACTTCTCGCGTGCCAGTGATGAAATTTCAGCGTGGCTGCCCAAACTCCATACGTTACCGAATCCCCAAGAGGTTGCCCCGGCCAATGCGCGCGCTGCGCTGGAAGTCGAGGCGGCCAGCGTCATGGGGGTGTTGCGGTACTTTGACCGGCGTTTCGCCGACAAATAAAAGGTGGTATTGATGTCTTGAGCGATGTTGATTTTCTTATGTTTTTTACGATGATACCCAAACCTGACTCAAAGTCTGAGTTTGTATTATATTCCTTGGATTGGATCAAGGACTCACTTTTTTATATCTCTCCTTAGGAGCGTCTGTTTATTCGTCTAGGATCTTTTGATTCCATCCGATCGTCGGGGAGAAACAATAATAAAATAAAAATAGCAGAAGTGGAGATGAAAGACGTGGATCCTATCCCTTTACATAGACGGGTACGACAGGCGTTCCTGCATGACTTTTACTGCTTTGAATGATCCGTATGATCTCTCTCTCTTCTCTTTTACTCTCTTTAACAGTCGTTCTTATTATTACGATGCGAAAAGCTACCGGTAGATCAATCTCTCTACGCTGAGTACAAAGTGCCGGATATGGATCATGATGGATAGACAGGCTGGAGGTTCTTTTTGCTTTCTTAAACTGGCGATTCGATCATGGACTGATGTACGTTTGATCTACTTATCTATATACGGGATGTGACTTCGGGAATGGAAACTTTTTATTTCATTTCATTCCGGATGTCATACATGGACAAGAAATAATGATGAACGAAACTAGAAGTAGAACTGAAAATGATATCGATTGAGATAAAAGAAAGGAGATTCGCTAACTGTTCGGGGAATATAATATGTACAGACAAGATAACTCCAACGCCATGCCATCACTCCACTGCTCCAAAGGATGATCACGATCATAGATCACCGTGCTAACGTAAATAATAGATAGATGATATTAAGATACACAAAAGAGGGGAGGGGGGTGGAAAGAACATGTGCAAACCATCAAAATGGTTCATCAGAATGATCCAGGTCGAGGTGGAGATAGAGGTAGAAGAGACTATTCGAAAAGATGGCAGATTAAAATCTCCTCACCGTCATCATCTCTTCGTCCCCATTACCTGCATTTCCCAGGAGACTGGCCCCCCAGATCCCCGCGATCCCCCACATGCCGATTCTCCAGCCACGATAGAGACCTTGGATGCCCTGGCCATGTCGTTTGCGCAGCGCCAGGGGTTTCTTGAGCACCTCCTGTGCTCGTTCCGCCTCCGATGGTACCAGTGAGCCTTCCTCGTAAACAATTCCCCACATGGTGCCTACGATGCCGCGGTAGGTCCGCGGGGTCGGGACGATGGTCTCGACCTCGGAAGGAGGCGTCAGGGAGGAGGCACGCGGTGTGCCGGCACATTGCTGTCGGATGCTGGGGGAGGTGAAGGTGGCGATCTGGGCACGGCGCAAGACGGTCTCCAGCGGGAACCGAACGGCCAGCTCGAGACCGGAGCCCAGGAAGGTGAACAGACTCCACATGGACGGGTTCAGGACTGGATCGAGCGACAGGTACGATTTCAGGACCAGCGGGGTAGTCGTGGTGATGAAATTCGGCAGACTCGAGTGGAGGATGGTGATGGGGACCAGGTGAGGAGGGACTGTGCAGTTGGGGGTCGGGATCTGTCGAATGGCCCGCAGCAGCGAGCGGGGCCCGTGGGTGACGGGTGTGAGGATGAGGAATGTACGCGCGGTATCAATGGGCGATAGCAGAATCGCCGACAGGGAGGTCGAGATGAAGGACAGAAGCAGTGTGGCGAGCGGGGATGTCGACATGAGGATGTCGGTCGCCATGGAGGACGAGATATCCTCCTCGGGCAATCCCACAATGGCGGACAGAAGACTCCGGATGAAGGTGTTCAGGGTGGGAAGCAGCAGAGAGTAGATAAAGGTCGCATTGGTGGCCTTCCATGGCGAGGTCGCTCCGCTGGTCGTCCACAGCTGGGACAGCACGTCCATCAAGGAGGACGGGTTCTTGATCGTCAAGGCGTGTCGGGGTGAGGGCGTCGACGATGGGATATAGCCGCTGCGGTCGGTGATATGGCGTCGAGGCCTTCGAGACCGTGAATTCAATGGTGAAGATTCCGCCGGCGCAGCGGATGTGAAATAACTGCTCTCATCGTCCGAGAGAGACTCCTGTCAATCGATGGTGCGACACGGTTAGCTAGCTGCTTGCTTCTTTTTTTTTTTTTCCCCCTTCCCGCAGACTCCAGTGTGTTCACATACATCGTCCTCGCTGTCCTCCCCGTCACCACTGCTATCATACGGATTCCCCCGGGCACTGGCCCCTGATCTCCGTCGCTCATCCTTCGGCCAATGACCCTCCGAGGCATCGGGGACAACGTAGGTCTGCAGGATGGTCTTAGCGACGTCGAAAGGCTGCGCAGACAAGACGCTGGTGTAGCGCCAGATGGACCGGTCCAAGGCATCCCTCAGCCAGCTAGAGATGGACGGCGAATTGTCCAAATAATCCGAGTAATCCAGATCCGGCAGCAGATCGCGCGCCGAACTGCCAAACACCTGGGCCGATGACGCATCTGGAGGGGACGTGGCGTGGGTGACCTCCAGTCCCATGGCTGGCGGGATATAGTACGGGCGCAGGGGATTGGGCCCTTGTGAGGACATGGTGAAGGTGTGTGTGTCTGTCTGTCTGTGTTTCTGCTTGTCTTTCGTTTCTTTCGATCTCCGGTGTTGTTGCGAAGAGTCGGGGGTAGCAGAAGAAAGAAAGTAGAGGAGAAAAAAAGTGTTGGTTTAATTGTCCGGGTTTGCCGCCTTTGGGCTTTTCTCCGATCCTCTCCCTCTCTCTTTTTTTCTCTCTCTACCTCGCTGCCCTCTCTGCCTCTCGCTTTCCGTCTTATCCTATCGTCTCTCATTCTGGTTAGTTTTCTTTTTTACTTTTTTCGTTCTGGGCATGATGTCGTTGTGGAGGGAAGCGTGTTGGAATCTGCGGCATTCCATACCCCGGACTGTCCCCGGAGATCGCTTCTCTCATACACCATCGATGCGGTTTCTCAGCTCCTCCTCCCGGACTCTGCGCGATCGAAATAGCCCTTCGTGGGCCGTGAGAGCACGATGGTCATTCCAGGGGTTGAGAGCGACACGACGAAGCTTTTCCGCAACGGCGGGAGTTCGTCACGGTCATATCACTCCTCCCAAGCCCGGTGAAGAGTGAGTCATTCAATCGTTCAATACGAGGAAATAGCATAGGGAATTGGCGTGAACTCCACTGATCACAACCAGGATTAATGTCTCGTTTATTGACAAGGACGGCGAAAAGGTCGACTTGCAAGTCTCCGAGGGGGACAATTTGTTGGACATTGCGCAGGCTAATGATCTAGAGATGGAAGGTTTGAAACGCCTACAGACAATCAGACGCGATCGAGGATGTGATTACTGACGGCTACTTTCTGAGTCAGGAGCCTGTGGCGGTTCATGCGCCTGTTCGACGTGTCACGTCATCGTGGAAGACCCCGACATGTTCGACAAGATGGAAGAACCGTCGGATGATGAGAACGACATGCTGGATTTGGCTTTCGGACTAACGGAGACCTCTCGCCTGGGGTGTCAGGTGGTGATGAACAAGGACCTCAATGGGTTGGTGGTTCGGCTGCCTTCGATGACTCGGAACCTGCAGGCGAGCGACTTTGAGCAGAAATAGATGGGATTGGGACATGTATGATAGGGGATATAGGGGAACGACTATGTATTGGGTATTCTCATCTCCATTCTATTCGGCAGAACTTGTAAATAGCGACTATTGATCCACATGTACAGGTTGTAAAAGAAAAGAAAAAAGAGTTAAAAAAAAGAAATCCCATAACGCCATATCAATGCCTAGCCATGTAGCGATTCGACCTCATGCCTCTTCGATATTCAGCGGCTTCCCCTTCTTCCCATTGATAAGTTCTAAGAAGCCCTGCTTGCTGACCTCGTTCACGGCCCTCTCGCGCTCCCCGATGCCGATGGTTCCCTTCTGTCGTTCCTCCCTCACAGCCGCTTCTCCACGCACCTGCGCTGCTCGAACGGCGTTGAACAGCTTCACCACACCCCTCTGGGCAGTCTTGCGCAGACGCTTCTCTTCCTCAGCGACGGCACCCGTCTGGCCTCGTTCAATCCCCAGGACGTCGCGGACTCGACCGCGATCCAACTCCTCCTTCTTTTCGGCCCGGAGTTGCGCCCGTGCCTGTCGATCGAGCTTCTCTTCGGCAATCTCGGTGCTAGACTGCTGAGCTGATTTACTGCGCGACAGCACGGGGTCTGCTCGAGCGGCGGTGGGAAGTTTCGTGGCGAGAATCTTCGAGATCGAGGTCGAAAAGGCGGCGGGATCGTTTCGCTTGGGGACGGTTCTGCGGCCGGCCGACATGGAGATATCGGAGTCGGCATCGTCGTCCGACTCGTTGGATGCTCCTGAGGCATCATCCTCACTCTCGCCCTCGTCCTCGCTGGGAACGGAGCTTTCATCGCTGGCTTCCTTTTTCGGCCCGTTCGAGCCTATCGACTTGGACTTGGTGGGCTTCTGCTTCTTCGGGACCGTCGCCGTCGCCGCCGCATCGTCGGAATCCGAATCGGCCAGATTGACGGCCTGGAAATCGGCATCACCCTCGGCCTCGTCGGAGCTGCTGTGATAGTCGCGCTGCTTCTTGAACTTCTTGGAGTGGCCAGGTTTGAGGCCATCCAACACCTTGCGCTTTTTGGACACGGAGGGGGGCATTCTGACGCTGCCTTAAAATGTGATGTAGCTGAACTTTATAAAAATCTGATGTTGAAGTTGTTTTGTTCCTTGCCTTTCTTGATATTTTCTAGAGTTTTTTCTTTTTTATTATTGAATTCTTTCTGCCGAAGGCGGAAACACCATATCCGCCGCTGATTGGCCAGTGTCTCTCCGCATATCCAATCTGGCTTTGAGTGTCTCTCGCCTCTTCTCAACTGTTCTTCCTCGTCTCCCTCGTCTCATCAGCTCCAAGACGACTCTTTCTCCTGTGCGTCCTTATTATATCCTAGTCCATCATGGTCCTCCAGGATCTAGGGCGACGCATCAATGCCGCCGTCAATGATTTGACCCGGTCCAGTAATCTGGACGAGAAGGTGGTTTCTGACTATCCCTTCTCGACTTTATGCTGACACTGACATCTGCCCAGGCGTTCGATGATATGTTAAAGGAAATCTGCGCGGCGCTTCTCTCGGCCGACGTCAACGTCCGCCTGGTGCAGTCGCTGCGGAAATCCATCAAGTCCAGCGTCAATTTCTCGTCGTTGCCATCCGCCGTCAATAAGAAACGTCTGATCCAGAAGACCGTCTTCGATGAACTCGTCGCCCTCGTCAACCCGCATGCGGAGCCGTTCCGGCCCAAGAAGGGTCGGTCCAATGTCATCATGTTCGTGGGCTTGCAGGGTGCCGGTAAAACCACCACGTGTACCAAGCTGGCGCGGCATTATCAGATGCGGGGGTTCAAGACGGCGCTGGTGTGCGCCGATACCTTCCGCGCCGGTGCCTTCGACCAGTTGAAGCAGAACGCGACCAAGGCCAAGATCCCATACTACGGCAGTCTGACGCAGACCGACCCGGCCGTCGTGGCGGCGGAGGGTGTCACCAAGTTCAAGAAGGAGCGGTTCGAGGTGATCATCGTGGACACCAGCGGTCGCCACAAGCAAGAGGCAGAGCTATTCACGGAGATGACGCAGATCCAGACTGCCGTCACGCCGGACCAGACCATCCTGGTCCTCGACAGCACGATCGGCCAAGCCGCCGAGGCGCAGTCGTCGGCGTTCAAGGCGACGGCGGACTTCGGGGCGATCATCATCACCAAGACGGACGGGCATGCGGCGGGCGGCGGGGCGATCTCGGCTGTGGCTGCCACACACACCCCCATCATCTTCCTGGGCACGGGTGAACACATGATGGACCTCGAGCGGTTCGAGCCCAAGGCGTTCATCCAGAAGTTGCTGGGCATGGGCGATATGGCGGGACTGGTGGAGCACGTCCAAGCGGTGACCAAGGACTCGGCGTCGGCCAAGGAGACGTACAAGCACATCGCGGAGGGCATCTACACGCTGCGGGATTTCCGTGAGAACATCACGTCGATCATGAAGATGGGCCCGCTGTCGAAGCTGTCGGGGATGATCCCGGGCCTGTCGAACCTGACGGCGGGGCTGGACGACGAAGACGGGTCGCTCAAGCTGCGCCGCATGATCTACATCTTCGACAGCATGACGGCCAAGGAGCTGGACGGCGACGGAAAGGTATTCGTCGAGCAGCCGCGCCGCATGGTGCGCATCGCCTGCGGCAGCGGCACAACGGTGCGCGAGGTAGAGGATCTTCTGTCGCAACATCGGATGATGGCGGGGATGGCGAAGCGCGTGGGCGGCCAGAAGAAGCAGATGCAGCGGGCCCAGAACATGCTCAAGGGCGGGAACAAGGAGCAGCAGCTGGCGGCCATGCAGAAACGCATGGCCGCCATGGGCGGTGCCAGTGGTGCTGGCGGCATGCCGGGCATGGGGGATATGGCCAAGATGATGCAGATGCTGCAGGGACAAGGCGGAAACGGCGGATTGCCGGGACTGGGAGGGATGGATCTTCAGGGGATGATGAGCCAGATGAGTGGACTGATGGGGGGACGACGATGATGCATTTGATTGGTATCGTTGATTTTGAACGGTCTAGCATTGATGGCGTTGGTTTTTTCTTCCTTTCATTTTCCTTGGCCTATTTTACTCTACGTTGCTATGAATGCCAATTAGTTTCAATGTACAGTCTACTCGAACTTTTCTATGGCTCCGTCTAACTGATAGATAAGTACATACATCAATCAGGATACAGTCTAGTACTCATACAGATCAATCAAGGTCTTGAATTCCAAGCAGAATAAGTCCGCATGAACCGCCGACGCAACCGTCCCGCCATCTCCTCCATCCTTCCCAACATCGTTTGAAGAGAACTCCACGTCGAGGAGGAAGAATCCAAGAGGACCTGTCCCGGTGGGAGCGTCGACCCGGACAACGGCACCGTCAGACAGTATTGCCAGACGAGGGCATCATTGATGTACAGCGAGTAGGTGAGGACGGAAGCGTCGTCGTGGCGGTCAATGTCGATGACTCCGTACTTGACATTGCCGTCTGCGAGGTATTTGATGGCGACATCCTCCTCGTCGGTCTGGCGGTAGGTGCGGATGGGAAGGTAGAACATGCTCAGGGGGCCGACGCTGAATTCGTGGAGGCCATTTCCTTCTCTTCCTACGTCTTCTGCCTTCTGGTCTAGACTGTCAACCCCACGAGATGCTGGATCCGGAAATCGGGTGGCGCCGAATTCATGCCGATCACCGCTGAGCAGGACGACGCGCACGCCCAGGTCCCGCTCGGCGCGCCACATGGCGTCGAAGATGATCTGGCGTTCGTTCAGGAAGCCGCCCCAGGTGTCGGAGGTGCCAACGTGCCAGTTCTTCGTGAAGGGCACGCTGGAGGCGACGAACTTCCAGTGCACGCCGTGGGGCTCGGGACGCGCCAGGTAGGCCAGCAGCGACTGGCGCTGGGCGGCGCCGAGGATGGAGGAGTTGGACTTGCCGGGCGTCGAGCGGTAGGTGCGCGTGTCCAACAGGAAGAACGAGGCGGGACCGCGTACGAAGGAGAAGTAGGTGACGTTCTCCGAGGCGGCGAAGGCATCCTGAGCCCGCGGCGGGTTGACACTGACGTGGTAGTGACGGTAGGGGTCGGCGGCGGCGGGATACGGTGCGGTGAGGTTGCCCCGGGACCAGTCGTTGGCGATCTCGTGGTCGTCCAGGGTATGGATCCAGGGCAGGTCGAGAGCCGGCTGGTTATCCGCGCCGAGGGTGGCCCACGAGGGCGACGCGTAGACGCGACGGTACTCGCTGCGGTAGTGCGAGACGGAGGAGCCGAAGCGCTGCGGCACGTCGATGTAGATGAAGTCGCCCAGGAACAGCATGAAGGCAGGCCGGGCGGCCGCGGGCAGCTGGGCCAGGGTGGTGGTCATGGTCTCCAAGCCGGGAATGCGCAGCGGATGGGACCGGGGCGAGTAGGGGAAGTTGGCCTTCATGCAGCTGGAAGTGACAAAGGCCAGACTGGAGGAGCCCGACGGCGGCGCGGTGACGAAGGAGCCGGAGCGATTGTTAGACAGCGCATAGCGATATGCCGTGGCGGGCATCAGGTCGTGCAGAGTGACGGCGGCCGTGAAGTCGGTAGACTCGTTCAGGGCGCCGATGACGCTGGCTTGCCGCCAGTCCCCCTTCTGCTCCTCACGGTAGGAAATGACCAGAGGCAGCTGGGTAGCATCCGGTTCGCGGATGAGCAGATGAGCGGAGGTGGGTTCGACATAACCGATGCGCGAGAAGGCGAGGTCGGTGGAGGGATAGAGGATCAGGCCATGCAGGAGGAAGTCGAGGGTGAAGAGGCCGAGGACCAGGTTGATCAAGACGGTCAATCGAGTGGCAGCGGGAGACGATGGTATGCCGGTGAAGAGGGTGTAAAGAGCTGATCGAGAGCGTCGCGGGGGTTGTTCTGTAGATGTTAGATAGATGGCAGATGCAGGATGGTAAATGCAGAGAGATATACTCGAGAGTAACGAGGTGATATAGACCGCCAGCGCTGTGAAGATGAGCGGAGGAAACGGATGGCCGGGGATCTATATAGTATTAGCATCTTATAGCTATACAGAGAATAAATCGATGATACCCAGCGCAGAAAGATGAAGGTGCCGATTCGCACGATGGCCGAACTGGCCGCGGTGACGAGCTGGAGCATTATGCTACGGAGATAGAATTGCCCACTAATTAGCTATCAGTGTGCTTGCATTGGATAGTTCATATCTCTTGTTCTCCATATATATCTGTATCAAGAGGGATAATCGACGAATTGATGAATCCCGATTGATCGCTTGATGCATTTGATGACGTCTTTTAGCAAGAATCAAGGGTATTCTGCTCTGTTTCACCGCTTTCCTTTTGTCTGAATTTGATCATGTGATCTGCTATCCTCTTTGGGAAATCACCCTGCTTTTGCCTCAGGCATCATTGTACAAATATAAAGATCTATTGCTATCAATTTAAAAGAAACATATACTCATAGAATTAATTGTCTGGTGCATTCACCTGCTAGTATGCCATACATACATCATCTATTAATTCGGATCCTCTCTGACAAACCCACGAGAACCTCTCGTAATTGCATGCTCAGCATCATCATCGCCGCCCACTGCCAGGGTTTCGAGCGACCCCCCGGCTGCGCATTGAAGTATTCCCAGCCCATGACTCCCCCAAAGGTCGGAAACTGCACAACCAGGTGGCCCAGCATCGGTCCCAGCATCTCCACCGGTATGTAGCCCTGCGAGCCATTGCCCGGGTTCGTCAACAATCCCAGCACCACGCGCGACGGCGACCATCCTTGCGCCACAATGGCCACATACAGTCGCGGATCCCCCCATCCGTTGTAGAACTGCGCATTGTACCAGGCGATCTTGCCCGCCCGCTGCTGCTCCAGCGCACGGTAGTCGAACCCGGACAGATTGCCCAGGCCCAGCAACGCCGCGGCCACCGGCGCCAGCGTGATGAGGAACCCGTCACCCAGATCGGCCTGCAGTCGGTCAATCAGCCGGATGATGCCCTCCAGTGACATCTCCTCCTCCACGTCCAGGTCCAGCCCGTCCAGCCCGTGTCGTCGCACCGTCGCCAGCAACGGTCGGTAGTAGCGCTCAAAGGTCTCCAGGGATCCGTCTAGACGGCGGAATGAGCCCGGCGCCGCGCCTCCCAGCATCCCGAGGACACGAACACCCTGAGCTTGCAACTGTGGCACCTCGGTCCACAGTGTGTCGTACATGCGATGGTCGGGCGGATCGTCGTTCAGTGTCAGCCGGTCCGGGTCGTCGTTCAGGTGGAAGGCGGCGAGGATGACGTGTGTGACCCCCGTGGGGCGTTGCACCAACGGCAGCATCGAGACATATTCGCCAGAGGGGAGAATGGTTTGATGGTAACAGACGACGCGGGGGGAGGAGGAGGACGAGGAGGGAATTGGGGGCATGATGATTGTTAGTTGTATCTACCTGTAACTATTGCATCTATGTTTGTCTATGCTGTATGTAGTAAGGATGGTATCGGGTATTGTATTGTATTATATGTACCAGATGGTATGGTACAATACTCAATACCTATGGATCCATCCATATTCCAGTAGATCGATCTATCCCGTGTAAACATCTTCATCATGAATACCACCACGCACGATTCTGTCGGCCCCGCCATGTCCTCTCCATCTATTGACGCTCGTTTGGACGACTACTCTATCGACTTCAGTCAATTTCCTCCCGATGATGATCTTCCCCATCCTCCATCCCCCCAGCCGTTGTCCGACGTCGGTGGTCCGGACGACTTCACCGCGAACTTGGAGCGCTATCTCCTGGGCGAGGACGATTCCGAGGCCTTTGAGAAAGAGATCATCCCGGACGCGCAGAAACAACCGCCTCCTACTATCGAAGATGTGCCTGAAGACAGCGAATTCGGTCCCCCAATCGATATCTCCACCCCTTCCCATTTGTTGCGTCGACCCCGGTCCAAGGACGTGAGCCATCTCGAAAATGTCGACGAAGAGGAGGAAAAAGAGGGGGAGGAAAAAGAAGAAGAGGAGGGGGAGAAAGGGGAAGAAACACCGTCTGTCCGCAGACTAAGCACCGCGTCGATCCAGGGAGACCTCCGTCGTCAGATCTCCGATTTGCAGCAGACCGTGCGAGATCGCGACGAACAGCTGCAGCGCAACCATCGGCGCGTCCTGGAGGCTGCCTCTGCCGCTGAACAGATCAAGCATCTACAGGCGGAGCTGCAGCGGAAGTCTACCATGCTAGATGAATGGCAGGCCCAGCGTAGCGACGAGAAGCTACTACGCGATCAGATCCACCGGCTACAGAAACAGAACGAGGAGAAGGATACATTGCTGCAGCGCTCCTCCCTGGGAGCGTCCGAGCTCACGGCCCTGCAGAACCAGATCAGCGACATGCACCAGGAGCTGCAGAGTCGTCAGTCGACCTCCGACCGCGAGCAACGTGAGACCGTGGCCCATCTACGCCAACAGCTTTCACGATCACAGGACCAACTGAAAGAGCGCGAGACTGCGCTGGACGAGGCCCGCGAGAAACTGCAGACTGTGGCTGCCACCCATGCTCGCGAGATCGAGAAACTCGAGTCCGATCTACACCAGGCGCACCAGGAATACCAGACGCTGCAGGATCGCTTCGTCGCGCTGGAGAAGAACAGCACGCTGGCCGCCGACCTGACCCGTGCACAATCCCAGGTCACCGCCCACGAACAGGCCCTCAAGGCCATGGCCGCCGACCGGTCACTCGAGACCGGCGGCAACACCTACTCCGAGATCCTGGAGCTGATCAAGGATCTGGGCCAGCCCGCCCATGCCGCCCGTGCCGCCCGCGCCGCCGACGATGCTGCCAAACCCCCGGCGTCCGGCGACCTGGACCCGCTTCACGACGAATTGGCCCAGGCGCAGGCCGAGCTGCGCGACGCCACGTCCGCCCGCAAGGCCCTGGAGCTGCAGCTGACACGGTCGCAGGAGCAGACCACCGAGGCACACACGCTCATCAACTCCATCGAGGGTGAAAATACGCGTCTAGCCCGACGCGCCGACGACCTCCAGTCGCAGCTCAACCAGACCCAGCACGAGCTCCGCAAGGCCCGCGAGACCGAGCGTCTCCAGCCGCCACCGGAGAGGATCTCCGCCCTCGAGAGCTCCCACCGACAACTGCACGACCGCCTAGCGTCAGCTGAGAGACGGGAATCGGAGCTGCAGACGGAGCTGCAGGCGCTGCGCGCGTCGCAAGCCACCCACGCAGGTGAACGACAGACACTGCGGGCCGAGATCGAGCGGCTCGAATCGGCCATCGCGGTCAAGAACGAGACAGTAGCGGCGGTGGACCGACGCGTTGCGCAGTCGGTAGAGAAACGCGAGCAGGAGTGGCGACGACGGGTAGACCTGCTGCTCAAGGAGCGCGAACGCATGAGTCGGGCTCTGATGTGGTCGTGGGGGGAGAAGGAAGTTCCGGAGGATATTGTTGAAGGACGACGGAAACAGGGGTATCGGTATAAGTATGTGAATAAATGATTCTTCTTTTTCTTTCTTTACTGGATCTGGAGCTAGATGGATGGCGTTGACTGGTGATATCATTATGGAGGACAATTGAATAATACATGACTTCTTTCTCTTCTTTTTTATAGTTTTATATTGTCTGCCCGCAGACAAAGAAACCTAACACCAAACCCCCCTGGCTTCGTCCACCGACGTTCCCGATTCCCGAATGCAATCCAGATATCCCATCCCTGCACCGTAAGTACTGCTTCGCGATCGTCGCGTCCGCGTGCGCGGATGTTGATGCTGATACTGATAGAGCAGACCATCTTGATCGATCCGACGCTGCGACCACATCCGTCGAGGATACAGCTCTTGTTCTCCTCGACCACGAAGGCCCCATCGCGCCGTACTCGGGATATGCTGGCTGCGACTGCGGGTATATCGCGGATACGCAGGGTGAGACTGAGAAGACGAGGAAAAATAAGGGACGATTGGCCCTCGATCGCCGTGGATGCTTTGACGACGGGGGAGACCTAACGGTCGATTGGATTTGGATTCATCTTCCACGGAGCCTCGATGGCTTGGTTCTCGGTTCAATGGGTGTTGCATTAGTGGGTGGTGGTATACAGTCTGGATGGGAGTACGGATGGGAGTCTGAATAGGAGTCTGGATAGGAGCCGTGCACGTGTTGGATGGCTGAGGAATGACTTCCGGTGCGTCGGCGGAATTCGTCGTAATGGATCGCGGAAGACGACGACATTGTTCTGCTCGATCTGGCTCTTCGACATTATTAGTGTTAGTATTTGATGGGTGTAGGTTTCTCGATTCCAGAGCTTGTTTCCCAACGTCGCGAAGAGGATTGGATAGTGCGCGGATCTGCGGATCAGCCGATAGAGGCAGCGACAGAGGGAATGATTTTGGGAAAAAACGACGCAGAGACGAAGACGACGACGACGACGATGACTTCGACCTCTGTCTTGTATGAGTCGACGGGGGATCCCGATCATCCGGCAGCTCGATCGGAGTCGTTTGGGTCGGCCACTGCAGATAGGGATCATAGATTCGCGCGTCGGTGAGCGGGCGAGACAGCGAGATGGAGGCAATTTCCATCTCATGGCTGGTTCTCCCTGGGGATCTTCGACTCAGCGTGCCATTGGGAGAGATGGTTGAACCGGAGAGGATGTCGTCGTCGTGCGTTGGATCGCTGTCCAGCGATCTGGATAGATGTGGGCGTGGGTGGATGGGCGTGGGTTGGATAGGCCATGCTTTCTCCTCATTGACACGACCGAAGAAGAGATCACTCTTCCGGGTGTCGCTGAGCGTCGAACTCGATCGAATAGTGCTCCCCTTTCTCCCTTCGTGATAGCCACAGATATAGAATCCCCACAGGGACACGTCGTACGGACGTGGACTGAGTTCCCGCGAACAGAAGTACAGACACACCGTGACGAAGGCGAGAACGGAGACGATGACGACCGCACGATGAAGAGCGCAACTGACGCCGACTTTCCAGAAACTGTTGTTGTTGTTGATATCGGTGGTATCCGGGAGACAGGAGACTTTCTGCGAGACCACCACGAGACCGGCAACACTGGCAGCCAGCCAGACGATAATGGTCAATCGTAGCAGATACGTACATGCAGTGTTCAGAATGGCTTTTTGGCTTCCAAATCCGCAGACACGATTGTACTGCCAGGCTAGAATGCTATGGAGTACCACCAGAGGTACGGTGAGAAACGACTATAATACAGTCAGCATCTATGGCATATATAGATGTATACTCTAGAGAATACCGCAATCAGAGCCAGAATCAAACTCGGAGTCATCTTCGAGTCCACCTGTCGGTGACCATACAGATAGAGGATCAAAGCCCATTCGATGAGCGACTCTAAGAGCGAGACGTACAAGGAGATGAACAGGACGACCTTGGTCCACGAGCCTCCTTTTCTTGCCATGTTTACGTCAATCTTGGATCCAGTGCTGTGTAGAATCGAATATAGTGCATGAAATCATCTACCAGGAACTATTTAGTCTAAGAATCATATAAGAGACCGATCCAGGGCTACGAGATACATCGCGTCAACGCGAGATCGGAATGTATCGACAGGTCCAGGGCTGGAGATCGAGGGACACATATTTGACTCAAAGGGAGTATTGACCCTTTAAACTACTATTGATCGAGAGATCTGCACCCCTTGATTGATGATCGCGTGGCGTGACAGTCGAACGACAGCGTCATGGAATGCGATGCACAGGGATAAGATCAAGGAGACGATGGACATCATCGGAGTATCAAGGAGACTGCAAGGAGTATTTACAGCTATGGATTCTCTAAGACGCGTCGAGCATTCTACCACCCTACATGTCTGTTATACAAGGATAGTAAGACATCAAGGAACGCCGCAATGCTAGATCAGAGTATCAGACCGCGGCGATACATTCGATTTCCACGTCAGTGTTCAATGGCAACGTCTTGACGGCCACACATCTACTCTCGTCAGTATCGTCTCATCTCGTCTCCATAAGAAAGAAGAAAGAACATACGTCCGACAGGGTTTCACGTCCCCCCAGTACTGCATATATACCGAGTTCATGTCGGCAAAGTTGTCCATGTCCGAGAGGAACACGTTCACTTTGAGCACTTTGGTGATATCACTGCCGGCTGCTTCGAGGACGTGCGAGAGATTCTTAATACATTGGTGCTATACTCTGTCAGCGGGATTCTTGTTCTCGTGGATGGGGAGAGTACCGTATGCGCCTTGATATCGCCGTCGACAATCTTGCCCGTCTCTGGGTCCATTGCCACGGCCCCTGAACAGTACACGACGCCGTTGGAGACGATGGCTTGGGAATAGATGCCGGGGAGAGGTTTGGGGGCTTTATCAGTGAGGATGGCAGTTTTCATATTGAGAAGATAACGGTGAAGAACTGAAGAAGAAAGAAAGAAAAGAGCGGGAGAACAAAAGAGAAATATTGCGGGGAATCCCCGCGATCACCCCCACGTCGTCATGAAAGCTGACGGCGCTAATGAATTAATTGCCTCTCTCTCTCTCTTTCTTGTGTATATTCTCTCTCTTATTCTTACTCTCCCAAGATCCCCCACTCTATACAACCCCCACGCTCTGAATGTAACCGGAGATCGGACAAAAGGATTATTCCTCTCTCTTATACCCCTGGTTATCCTCTATATTCTCCCTCCATACCACAGCCAGTCCTCTACACTACACAATGTCTCCTCCCTATCCCCTTCATCCCTCCGTCAAAGACCTCCTACATCCCGAATACGTCGATTTCTACAATCAACATGTCATCAATCTCGAGCAGGTCCATCGACAACCCGTCGAGGCCTCGCGAACAGACGTCCTGATCCTTGGCGGTGGTCCGCCTCTCGACGTCGGAAAGACCGAGGACATTGTCATTCCACGCCGTCAAACCGACGGTCCAGCCGTTCCCCTGCGCTGTTTTACTCCCCGCGGAGAGAAACCCGCGTCCGGGTGGCCCGTGATGCTCTATTTTCACGGAGGTGGCTGGGTCCTGGGCAACATCAACACCGAGAACCCCGTGTGTACGAATCTCTGCGTGAGGGGGAACTGCGTCGTCGTCACGGTGGACTACCGGTGGGCCATTCCACTTCCTCATATCCTATATAGAGACATTAGAACTGACCCTCTAGACTGGCACCCGAAAACCGTTGGCCCGCCGCCGTCCATGACTGCTGGGAGGCTCTCCTCTGGCTGATCTCTGAAGGTCCAGCCAGACTCTCCATCGATCCATCCAAGATGGCCACAGGGGGCTCCTCGGCCGGGGGTAACCTCGCTGCCATCATCACCCACAGGGCCCTCACCCTCTCACCCCCCGTGCACTTCCTCGCCCAGCTACTCTCCGTCCCCGTCACTGATAACACAGCCACGGTAGACAACAACGAGTCCTACCGGCGATATGAGCACACGCCCGCCCTACCGGCCCCCAAGATGCTCTGGTATCGCAACCATTATCTACCCAACGAGGCGGACCGCACCCACCCCGAGGCCAGTCCGTTGTTCTACCAGGGGGACTGGTCCCAGCTGCCGAGAGCCCTGGTCATGGTGGGGGAGCTGGACGTCCTGCGCACCGAGGGCGAGCAGTATGCGGAGAAGTTGAAGAATACCGGCGTGCCCGTGGATCTGCAGGTGATGAAGGGGATGCCGCATCCCTTCCTGGCCATGGATGGCGTGTTGGAGGAGGGAAAGCGGTCGATTACGCTGATGTGCGATCTCTTGAAGGAGGTGTTTTGGTCCTGATCTGCTATGTCCAAGATAGGCCTTCTCCATAGAATCCATTCCTACATCTCTCCATCTACCCGCCGAATTCGTACTTGGGCTGCCCCTTCGCCGTCAACGGCTTATACAGGAACATATGTCCCCCGTCGTCCCCTGGATCCGGATGTTCCCCGCGATCCATGCCGCTTGCCACGTAGATCATATCATGCGCTCGGCCGCCCCAGGTCGTACAGGCGACGTTCTTCGCGGAGAACTCCACATTCTGGAGATGCTCTCCCGTGGGACTGAAGACCATGACCCGGTGGGAGGCGTAGACGGCAATCCACAGATTGCCTTGGGTGCTGCGGTATGGTAAGCAGACCAGCCTTATGACAAAGAGAGTGTGGTCGACCTACTCGACTACCATCCCGTCGGGTTCCCCGAAGGAATCCCGTCGATCGACGAGTATACGTTGATTCGAGAGACCTCCCGTCGCAAGGTCGAAGTCGAACGCATACACTTGCATGGCCACCGAGTCGTTCAAATACACTGGCGGATCAATCAGACCAGATATCTCTCAGCTAGGATAGATAGGATAGGTAGCATAGCTAGGAGATACTTGTTTTATTATCTGGACTCCACGCAAGTCCATTCCCACACACGATTCCCCCATCGATCATCAGATGCAGACTCCCGTCGGGGTCGTATCTCCACAACCGACCCTTGGGTCTTCCATAGGATGGGGGCAATCGATTAGCTCCATACCCCATGGCGCGTTTGTCAATCTCCGCCAGCCAGAACCGGCCCTTAGCATCGACTCCGCCATCGTTGAATCGTCGCTCGTCGCGCTCCGACGCGGGGATGATCTCCCGAACGACCTCGATAGACCCGGTGCGTTCGTCCAGAAAACAGACCCCCTGGTAGTACGCCGCGATGTAGCTGCCGGGTTTGTCCCGGCGGAAACATCCCACCGTGACGCTATCGGCTAGCGGCACCACGCGCACCTCGCCTAGGGGTTCACCAGTGTCGGCGTCCACGCACAGAATATACAGTTCCGGCGGGGTCGAGAGACAGTCGAACCAATGTAGGGTGGAATCTGAAGAACGGTAGATCGGTCCTTCACCTAGGACCATCGGGCCTTTAGGGCATTGGAACCAGGTCTTAACTTGCATTGCTGTATCTGAGAGTGAGTGAGAGAGAGAGGGGGGGTGGAAGTTGGTGAGAAGTTGTCATACATTCGGACTAGAACGTAAACAGTACCGTAATTTAACTGGTTTACCAGGTGTCAATGTAACCTTGACTTGCTTCCCATATAAATTGCATGTGCATGGGTTGTATTCCAATTTCTATGCCGGAGCACGCTGTATTATGAACGGCCACCATATTAGTCAGATAATACTATCAAGTTGCTAGATTTCTCCATTAATTTAGAATACTTGACTGAAAGTCGAACCTCGTGCCGTTTCTTTTACCACTGACTTGAGAACGTCGTACCACTAGCCAACATAATTCGTCTGCATCCAGTCCATTGTGATCGTGCTAGAAAGGCGACCGGCATCTTTATATCCATCAGTACAAGTATCTCATTCGATTCCGTGTGTAGCAGATCATAATGGGCTGATTCTTCTGTTCCTCTAGATATAAACCACTAGGCTCCACGTAGACATCATGATTGCAACTGTTTCCGCGAGACGGGAGTTGTGCTGCCTTTCCTGTATCACCCCGGGTTAATCCATCTTTCGGTCGTTATTTTTCTGGTTTTTTCCAGGATATAGAAGTAGTGGATGGCAGTGAGTTCTATGGCCAAGGCGATGAGTCACGAAATGTAAGTAGATGTAACCCTATGCAGAGACTATGCCTATTATGATACCTGTTAGCTCGGAAAATTTCCACATAATAGATAGCTGGAACTCTATATGCTTTATCTTCAAGGAACAATAATGAGCCTGACTCCCACTAGGCCATGGCTTATCTCCAGAAGTGGAGTCGAAGACGCTAAGACCTTTCCCTGTCATTAGTATCGTACATGATTTGTAGCCAGTGGGCCCCCGTCGTCTCTTTCTCTGTCTCTGTCCAGGCAGAGACTGCGGTCATCTTCAGTCATCTTGGAGTATTACACGGAGCCTCGTAGTAGATAGTATATTGATGTCGTCCAGGCCTGGTGCTACCTGACGCGACGAAACAGTATCGGATTGGAGTATGACATGGAGAGGATTCACACAGCCCTGCGGATCTGGATGATCCGGTCGTCCATCCGAGAGATCCCAACGTTGTCCTTCTTGAGCTGCCGTTGTGCGCGATGGGTCGGGAATACTGTGTGAGTTCCTGATCAGGTCTAGCGTGACAGCTGACTTTTTCCGTCCATACTCTGTCACCTGATTGGTGTTCCTGACTGCCAACCATTGGAACTCATTTTAGCCCAACCACGACACTAAAGTATACTAACGCATACTATGGCATACGTACCATAGTAGTCCTCTACCTAGGGACTTAGGTTAATGTGGTACTACTACCAGGGACTGTTGTGTCATTCCCTATGTCAACAATTCATCCTGACACCTCGTCGATCACCTACAGGGCTGTTCCTTCAAGCTCGTTAGTCCCCATATGATATGCACCAGCATTCCTTACCTGAGGCTAGTACTCCATATATGACCTCTGAGAGTCAATGCCTACTGCCTATTTCTCCCATAGACTGGTCTAGTAAGCAGCTAGTGCGAATGCCCCTCTTTCTCTAAGCCTAGTCACTAACAGTTAGCGTAGAACTATAGACCCTCTCTTGCGGCTCTTCACCAGGGTATACCAGTAGTCTGCCCGAATCAACGTCGCCTCCACAATGGTCCCCTTGATAGTGGTAATCTCCGAATGCCTCGGACGACTTCGGTGGCGCATGTCTCTGGGAACGCTAAGCTCAAGCGCCCTATAGTTCCTGAGGTTTGCTACGATGGCAACATTGATTCCCTGTCTAGGCTCTAGAGCGGGGAATCACACTTTACTTTGTGGTCGCACCAGTTTAGGACCGGTGAGACTTGGGAGACCCAGCAGCAGACAAATTTCCCCCTGGATGTCCGCATATATAGCCCGCTCCAGTGTCTAGATATCCCGACTTTCTTTTCTTCGACCGTTCACTGTATTCCTGTCTCTGGGGACTATCCAAGCAGACGATTGTCTGCGTCCTTTCGTTGCATTATCTGAACATTCATTTGCCCGTTATTTCCTCCGTTGGCCTCTGGCCACACGCCATTCATTATATAAACGATGGTTCCCAGAAGAACCCTCGCCGCCATCGCGGCGGCCTTGTCCCTGACTACATCTGCGTCGGGCTTCGACGCTAAAGGGAAATCCAACGTTGCCGTTTACTATGTATGCCACCTTTTTTATTAGACTGTACAGCATGCGTTAACTTTCTATAGGGCCAGGGGGAGAACCAACCACGCCTCAGTCACTTCTGCCAGGATACTTCGTTGGATATTATCAACATTGGATTCGTCAACACTTTCCCTGGCCAAGGCGCCGCTGGGTGGCCCGGGAGTAACTTTGGCAATCAGTGTGATGGCAACACTTATGAAATTGGTGGGGTCAAGACACAGCTGCTCTCGGGTTGCCATCAATTGATGGAGGACATCCCAATCTGTCAGGCGGCGGGTAAGAAAATCCTGCTGTCGCTCGGAGGGGGCACCCCAGACAACCAAAAACTCTTGTCTGACACTGACGCCGTTGAATTTGCCGACTTCCTCTGGGGGGCTTTCGGCCCCGTAGATGATAGGTGGACGGCCGCCGGTGGTCCCCGTCCGTTTGGTGATGTTGTCGTCGATGGGTTTGACTTCGACATAGAGCATAATGGCGGTTTCGGTAGGTTCTTTTTCATCCTGTGTATGTACTAATGGGAATATGTCTCTGACCGCTGCAGGCTATGCGATCATGGTCAATCGATTCCGTGAACACTTTAATCGGGTACCTGACCGTCGTTTCTATATCTCGGGCGCGCCCCAGTGTCCAATCCCGGACCAACAGCTAAGCCTCGCCATCGCGAACTCCGTCTTTGACTTTGTCTGGGTTCAGTTCTACAACACCGAAGGCTGTTCTGCTCGCAAGTACTTCAGTGGCAGCGGCGGCCGTATCAATGAGCGGTTCAACTACGATTCATGGGTAAACTTCATCCAGAACGGGGGCAACCCCGCTACAAAGCTTTATATCGGGCTTCCGGCAAGTGAGAAGGCTGCCAATCCAGGATACTACCTCAGTCCTAGAGAAGTTGACAGGATGGTGGCATATTATATGGATCGATACCCGGATGCATTTGGCGGTATTATGCTCTGGGAGGCAACCGCGTCAGAGCGAAACAGGATCGATGGAATCAACTATGCGGGCCATATGAAGAACATTTTGGTCCAACGCGATCCAGCTCATCCTACCCCTACGACTCCTACCCCTACCAGCATCCCTGTTACCTCGAGCACGTCCACTGCTCCCACCGGAACGCATTCACACTCTGAGACCCCCATTCACTCCAGCACGTCGATCCCCTCGTCCACCCGTGAAACAACGCATACAACCTTCCATTCTAGCCCTTCTGCGTCAACTGGGACGTTGACGTTACCCTCTCCTAGCGTATCGTCGAGCTCGCGAGTGTCTTCCAGCTCGTCTGCTAGTTCCAGAAGCCAAAGCTCATCGAGCTCGCAAGTTACGTCTAGGATATCTTCTTCGTCCGTTATCAGGACGCCGACATTCTCTTCCACCCCCGTCCATTCCAGCAGCACATATTCGTTTACAACCCCAACGTCGGCCCACTCAAGCCCGTCGAGGACTGCCACTACTTCTCGCAGTCGAGTTCCTTCCAGATCATCGTCCCTGTCTGTGAGACCAACCCCGTCGAGTACCGGCATTACTTCGCGCAGTCGCATTCCTTCCAGCTCGCCCTTCAGTTCTATAAGACCAGACCCGTCGACTTCATCAGTCATTTCTGTGACCTCTTCCAGTAAACCTCCGGTGTCGCCACCACTTTCGTCTACATCGGCCTCTTCTAGCACGTCTGTTTCATCTGGCACAACTACCTCAAGCCCTCCAGGGAACCCTAGCTCGAGTGCGACAAACCAGTCAAGCTCTACTAAATCGCGTACTGATACCGTTTCCTCATCGGACAAGACGGGCAGCCCAACTGCGTCGCCACCAATCCATACCGCGTCTAACCCTGGAAGCGAAACCACGGCCATCATCACTAGTGCAACATCTACAGTCGAGACAACGGCATCAGCCACCCCTCCTGGTTCCCACTCAGGGGCGTCCAGCACTACGACTGTCATTGTTACCTCGTACACCAATATCTGTCCGACGGGGTTCACCACGATCACCACGACGTACACAAGCACCTACGGTACTGGGGCGACGGCGACAATTCCTCCGGTTGGACCAGGAGCGGACACTACCGCACTCCCCCCGCCTGAAGGATGGACGGCCACCATCACTGTCTGCACCCACTGCGCACCCACGCCGACCACTGTGACTCTCACCCTGCCGGTGACCACCGCGACCGAGGTTGCCCCTGTGCCCCATCCCTCCGCTGGCAGTGGCTCTGCAGGCAATACTGGCATTGCATCCGGTCCCAACGTCACACCGACCCCTTCCCATTCCACTAGCGCCTCCAGTTCTCCGGTCGGGGTGACTGGTACTGTGCATCCTTCATGGACCATGCACATCCGGCCCCCGCCTAGCATATCGCGGGAGACACTGGGGCCGAGTGGCACGGCGGAGCATACGACGCCCGTATTCCGTGGTGCAGCAATCCGGCTGACAGGGCAGGGCTATGGAGCCGGGGTCCTTGCTATTATTCTGGCTGCTCTTATGATCTGAGGATATTTCACATTTTCTTCCTTCATCCTTTCATCCTTCTTTTTCTTCTTCCTCCTCTTCTTTTTCTTCCATTCTCTTCTGATGTTTACTATTCTTTATTGTGATATGATTGCAGGACTATGCAGGGTAGACGTATATTAGGGGATAATGCAGACAATACCTGATGATTCGTAAAGTCAGAAACGCAGCCTTTGACAAGCTTCGGGCCAAGACGGAACGAGCCGACGGAACCAGGGAACTCAACGGTCAGCGTGAGTATCCAAAGAAAAACAAGTACGTGAGAAACAGACCTAAGAAAATGTAGAGAAATATAAAGAAATGCAGTGGATGAGGGGGTGCGATTGCGGCAAATAGACGGCCCAGTTAGGCACCAACAGGACGTCTAGACCGTGTGGGATGACTATTTAATTAATTTATTTCTTTCTTTCCCTTTTTCCCCTCTTTCCTCTCCTCCTCTTCTCCTCTTCTTCTCCTCCATTACTCACTCCTTTTCATCGATCAGTCCTCCATCATGGATTTCGTGAACAAGTTGATTGGTAAAGCCATGGAGAGGAGCGGTGAAGGCAGCAGCGGGGCTCAACAACCTCCACCACCATCAGCAGGATACGGATATCCCCCTCAACAGCCACCGCCAGGAGCATACGGATATCCTCCACAGCAGCCGCCTGTCTACGGATACGGTTCCACTCCTCCTCCTCCTCCTCCTCCCCCTGGTCCCCAGGGGCCTCCAGGTCCTCCACCTGGTCCTTCTCCTCCTCCCGGTCCTCCACCAGAACTTCCATACCCATGGATCGCCCGGTGGGATGACCAGACTCGACGCTCCTACTACGTGAACCAGCAGACCGGCGAGAGCACCTGGTATCGTCCGGGCGGTGCACCACCACCACAGCAACAACAACAATCGTATGGACAGCGTTCCATCGACGGTGGTCCCTACGGTCCACCTCCACCTCAACCCCAACCCGCGTACGGCCAACCGTCGTATGGAGGTCAGCCTCCCTATGGACAGGGACCACCCTACGGCCAGCCGGCATATGGATACGAGGGATCCCGCCAGGGAGAGTATTACCCTCCTCCGGCGCAACAGCCGGAGAAGAAGGACCGACGTATGTTGTATGGAGCTGCGGGTGCGGCCGCCGGGGTGGCCGGTGGTGCTCTTCTGATGCATGAGTGGGACGAACATACAGAGGGCATCAAAGATGGGGTGGAAGAGTTCCCGGAGGACGCTGCCAGGTGGACGGGTGAAAAGGTATGTGGAATCGGTCTCTGCATCTTGTTGTGTTTATGACGACGGTTCCTAACTACTATGGCAGGTCGGTGAGGTCCAACAGGGCTGGGATAATACCGTCGACGCCGTGGAGGATTTCCCTGAGAATGCGGCCGAGTGGACCGGGGAGAAGGTTGGGGCTGTGGAACACTTCGGGGATGAGATTAGGGATGAATACGATGCGGGAGAGGCCGAGGGTCGGGGCGATTGGTGATGGACATAGGGACCATAGATAGATACTCCAGATTACCTTGTGCAATCGATAGAAACCTATCAACATATGTACTCGAACATCACTACAATCTACCATCCATGACTAAGCGCCCCCGCACAAGGGACGGACCTCGGCAGGAGACGCCGCAGAAGCAAAAGATATATACCTCGACACGATGTCGACTCCATCAATGGACTGACTCATATCCATTGACAAGATACGATCAGCATGTCCGCATCAGCCCCTCCTCTCTCAGGGACCCGCGTGGTGGAACTGGCGGGACTGGCACCCGGTTTGTCCTGTCCTAACTAACAGATAGAATGTAACTATATTCTGTACTATTCATACTAACCGATAACCAGGTCCATTTGCAGGACTTCTACTGGCCGACTACGGCGCGTCAGTCCTGCGGATTGATCGACCCAATGCCATAAGCACCGACCAACTGACCCGACGCAAAACGTCCATCACGTTGGATCTCCGCGATGTGGCGTCGCGACGGGTTCTCTTCGCGGCTCTCTCCTCGGCCGACGTCCTGATCGACCCCTACCGTCCGGGCGTCCTGGAACGTCTTGGACTGTCACCCTCGGAGGTGCTCTTGAAGCACAACCCTCGTCTGATCGTCGCCCGTATGACAGGGTTCCGCCGGGACGGGAAGTACAAGGACATGGCAGGCCATGACATCAACTATATTGCCGTGTCGGGGGTTCTGTCCATGCTTGGTCGCTCGGACGCGTCACCCTACGCACCGGGGAATATCATCGGCGACTTCGCCGGCGGCGGAGCCATGTGTTTCTTGGGGATTCTGCTGGCATTGCTGACTCGCTCGCGGACGGGACGCGGCCAAGTCGTGGAGGCCAACATGGTGGATGGGTCTGCATATCTCGCCACGATGCCGCGGTTGAACCGCCAGTCGGTGACGTGGGATCAGCCACGTGGGGAGAATCTGCTGGACGGCGGGTCTCCGTTCTACGACACCTACGAGACTAAAGATACGGGCAAATACTTCGCGGTGGGAGCGTTGGAGCCCCAGTTCTACGCGGCACTGCTGAAGGGGCTCGGGTTCGGTCCCGACGAGTTGCCGGCGCAGATGGATCGGGAGAACTGGCCGGTCCTGCGAGCGGCTTTTGCCCAGAGGTTCCGCGAGAAGACGCGCGCCGAGTGGGAGGCCATCTTCGACGGCACCGATGCCTGCGCGACTCCCGTGTTGGAACAGGGTGAACTGGAACAGAGTGGGTATGAGCAGCGCCCGGCCGTGCATCTGGTTGAGACCCCGGGTTTACCCATTGCGGCAGACGACGGAGGCTGGACGGGAGGCGGTATCGTGCCGGGAACCGGGGGACAGGAGACCCTACAGGCCTGGTTGGGATGGGAGAAGGGACGAGACTACCAAGTACGATCCGATGGGACACTGCTGCAGATTGCAGCCGAAAGCAAGGCGAAACTGTGAGATTTGTCTTAGGGCTGGATAACGCTCCAAGTGATGATGAAATTCGGCCTGTGCATGCATACATATCCGGATTATGAACGTGTAGATAATGCATAGAATTATGAATTTTTTGAGATGAAGAATCCCGCGATAGCGTAACCCATCTCGTTGCATAGGGATGGGAGCCTGTTTCAAGATTCAGTGGTGAAACGTGGCTTCCTGGATCCTGTCAGACTTTAGATTCAGAGCTAGATAGATGAGGTCTTATCACTGCCTCTTGACAACGACCATGGAGACTGATCGACGTTACCAACGCGATGCGCAAGTTTCCAAGGACTTACCCTGTAGAGGCCCCTCATCGACTCCAACGCCACCCATCTAAAGGAGGTAAGGAGTGACTCCCTGCAAACATACATACAGGTCGACAGACATACGATATGCGCCATTTTTTGAAAATCTGATGTTCCTTGTCGATCTATCCCCGTCTGGGGCCACCTCGTGTATGGAGTTCATCCATCCACACATGTGTAGACAGGGTGAATGAGGGAGACATCAAAACAAAAACAAAGCAATCAACGCCTCAAAAATGAAGCCGAGCAATCCACCAGTCATGTGGCGGTTGAGAATCCGGGGAACAGGAAAACACCCCCATTAGCCAAAAGCAATTTCCACCGTGTGCGGGGTAAACTACCCTTGTTTGTTCATCAGCAGCATGTTTTCGTTCATCAATATGCTAGCGACATAAAACGTCGAAGTGAGGGATAAACAGAGCTCTGTGAATACCAGATAAATTGCCAATCCAAGGACTACCAGTGTCCTATAATCTATTACGGAGTATGAAATGGTTTGGAATGGAATATTCCATCCGCCAATCTCCTTGATAGACCCCAGGCCTTTAAAGGAGCCTACGGATGTACTTGGGAGTAGGAACTCTGTCTGGGTCTGTAGAAATCCCCCCTCATCAGCAAGAGCACTGTTATGGAATGGCATGGAAACGTATGGAACGCCACGAATCCCTTGTCAGCTGTCAACTTGCAAGTATGGGATGGCTGGAGCTTTTGAGGATCGCGTGATACCCCTATTCAGAATGTCAACTGATGGCAGAATACAAGATGGCAGAATACAAATTGTTGTATTCTGCCATCACGGTAACTTCAATTCCAGTAGAGAAGTATCCATATTGTTGTATTCTGTTTTCCTATGTATCTATCAATATCTATCGTACCGTCTGCACGAAAACAATATCCCTCTTGCTGCCCTTTTTTTTTTCTCTCTTTTTCTCACCCTGTTTTAAAAAAAGTAGGCTGCAAGGTCAAACCTTGTCGCCACACCCCGGGAGGCGGTCAAGCTACGGCTAATCATCCCGCTGTACAACGGGCTTCACCGCCAACCCCCCGGTACCTGGGTGACCATACATACATGCCTGTATGTTAGGCAGGTACCTTGGGCTACCACCAACGGACACTGGCGACCTACCTAGTTGGGCTACCTGCTTGCCAACATGCATTCCGGAGACATACCAGCCTTCCAGTCTGTCTGAACGTGAAACACCAAAGCGTCAACAGCAGCAACCTCATTGATCTCATTTATGGGCCTCTTCAGACGGAGTACGGAGTACATGTTTGCGTCTCAGGTTCCCTCCAACTGATCAATGGGGTTAACCGCCCTGGATGTATCCAGAATAGATGATCTGATCGGTGATCCTGAGACTTCCCCCGCAATCTTCGATGTTGATCATACAGGTTGTGTAACATAAGGGCGTTGTTGATTCCCATGGTTTCCCTGGGGAATCGACCATGAGAATGTCCCGATTAAACTTTGCAAGAATCTGTTGACGTGCTCAAAATGTGGACCAACTGATGATTATTCATCCGGCCACTCAACCCAGCCGGTACCAATTGTACGGAGGAATCATCATCAGGTATGCATGACGATTGATAATCATAAAACCCTGTCTTATACAAATTGTCAGCGTCATCGTTGTCGTCGTAACATTAATGCAATCATAACTCATCTTCCCCATACGCCCTAAATTCATTAATCTTTATGATGATCCTGGCTCCGCCCCAGAATCTTTATTTTTAATTCCCAGCGAATGGAGCAATTATTGGCCACAATGACTCCATTGAGGTGCTGGCGTCATGCAGCCTGGAAATAGTACCAACTCGTCATCCCCTGATTGGTTCTTGGGGCCTTAGTGCAAGCACACTGTGCCGGAAATGGAGTAGCACTGCCGCCACCCAGTCCTCCACCATCAACCAGGAGAGATTAGCGCAAATGAAAGTGGAAGTATGGTGGATGGGAGCATCACCTCACAGGCTCCCTCGGACTCCACAGGGTGGGGTCCATCAAGATGGATGCAGTTTAGCGTATCCCAGGCGGTTGATTCTCGACTGTGCATTATTCTCCTGCCGCTGACCCTAACGTATGAATGGATTCTGATGATGGGTGTTGAAACCCTGTTGGGACCTGCAGTAACTTTCCCGCAATAGGACCAGTTATGTTCCACCACGATGCTGCCTGGGTGCCTGGGTGCCCGGGTTCCCTGCCCTATACAGAGTATCTACACAGTAGTAGTCTGTACTCCGTACTCCGTAGGTACGGAGTACTCTGCAAATGGCTATGGCATCAACTCTATCAGGTATTACTAGAAGAGTATTAGCTTTTGTCTATCATGTTCACTACGAACTCCCCAAAAGTCTAACTAGTGGCCGACTATCAAAGCATGGAGTGTAAACCTACTCCGTGGGAGCTGTGGACAGATACCGCCCCAAGTAACTATCTGATACTAAACTTTGTTGTTGGAGGGCCTGAACCTTTCAACCTGCACATGATCCCGTCGAGTCTCTGCTATGACGGGTAGTTTCATCCCTCGGGGAATTGTTTGCTCTGCGCAATCAGATTCCAGGCCATGAGAAAATAACCATTACTAGGTAGCACTTAGCAATTCATGGGGTAATTGATTCTAGATTCGAGATTCCAGCCACGGCATGAGACGGACAGCTGACCACTCAACGGTGGACTGATGAATGCTTGGGAAGATGGAAGAGCGCGCATACGGTGCTCTGTAGTAATACTGGAAACCGGTAAATATGTATGTACTGAAACATTAACGTGGCGGAAGTGGGTGACTTCTCCAAGCAACCATACTTTAGCATTATGTAATTTGCCCATCGACCAACCATTAATCCAATAAGCAGAAGGGAATGTAAACCTTCACTGGGGCACTACTAAGATACCTACGGACTATCTACCGTTGTAGGCAGCTAACTGTACTTGATAATTTCCATGCAGAAAAGCCATGACGAAGTCGGAACTGCTGAGTTATCATCTGCTGCGGTGCTGGCAACAACAAAAGAGATGATTCATTCAGGGGGTGTGGGGCCCATCCGAAAACGGCCTAGGGACCCTTCGACCTGCATCCATTGACTGAGTTGGTGGGCCGACCAGGAGATCGCACGTATCATAACCACGAGGAAATGGCCAAGGGGTCATTGATAGGCTTCTCAGGGTGCAGGACGACGTATCGGTACGGTAATGAACTGTCGTCATTGGCTGGTGGGGCACCACTCCATGGAAAGGTAACCTAACAGTTGATTCTCGCTCGTTCGCCCACCTTCTCGCCATCGCTGCAGTGAGTGGGTTTGTTCCCTCCCTCCAAGTTCCGAGTGCCGTCTGCCCTTTCATTCGACGGTTTCGCCCCTCAACCTGTTCCATCATTGCCTATCAGCGACTACCTGCTATCATCCGGTCCTCCTTATCCCTATCGCCTGCCAACCCGTCTGTCCATTCCATCCATCCATCCCCATCCTTCCCTTTCTATTTCCTTCCCCTTCACCATCATCATCATCATCATCAACCTCTTCCCCCTATCATCCACTTCATCTTCACCGACTTCATCACTCCTACCTAATCTCTTTCTCGCCCGTTGCTCCTTCCTCCTTCGCCCTCCCCTGTCGACCCCCCATCTACTTGCCCCAGTGCTACACTCCCCGACCTTTCCTGTGATACTCAACTCCTCTTGCGTCCATACGGCAAGATAGTGCTCTTCCAAAAGCCTTGAATAGTACAGCTGCAGTTCGTTGTCTGCTCTATTGTCAAACAAAGTGCACTTCTCTTGTCCGTGGCAATATCCTCGTCCGCTGCCTTCTTCCTAAGCTTTCGAACACCGTCCGTGACTCATCTCAAGCCAATTACGTCTATAAGTCACTGCAGACCCACGGCCCTCATCTCTCTCGGTTCCATCCTCCGACGCTGTGCTACGTTTCAATCGCCCATTGACACTACGTGTGAGGATCTTGATTTGCTCTGAGGTCGATTTCTGCTTAGCTGTCCATCACTTCGCTACCTGGGCTGGGTGCTGGTATTCGGATCTTCAACCTGCCCAGAAGGAGGGCTGAAGACGTCTGGTACCAGCTTTCCAGAGCCTCAGCATCGTTTATATACTGTCCTCTTTTCAGCTCAGGATATCTTCGTCGTCTCAGGCTACCTATATGACTTAATAGCGTCATACATCACCTCGATCTCCTGAGTCACGATAATCTTGGCCCTTCAACCTGGTGTTCGAAGGCCGTTCTATAACCTTTTCACGAAACTTGTTTATAAATCTGGCATAACATTACGATATTACGCAGCGTTTTTCGTCTCTTCATTCGTCCTCTTCCGTGTCCACTTACCGGGCATAGTCTTTCTCTTCGACACGTTCTTTTACTTTTCATACTTGTCACCATTTGGCTTTCGCCCTTTCCATTGCGAAACGATATACAGATGAACCTATAACAGTCCTTCCAATTTCCTACTTGTCCATCAACCCCGGCGGGTATCTAAATTGCGCCTCGCGCTCTACTCATTACTTGGATTTTCTTTTGTTATCATATCCTCACTCTCCATATTTATATGAGTCTTTGAGCCAACAGATCGGTGTTTGTTTTTATTCTTTTCTGTTCTACCGTTGATTTTTTATCCTCTTTATCTTGGCTCCTTTCGGAGGGTCATCATCTCGTTGGAATCGCAGGCCGGCACTCCTTGCCCTTTTTTTCTGTCGTGTCCATCGTCTTGGTTGTCTGATCGACCGCGCTAATTCCGACTTTTACACTTATTTTTGCCGCGGCGAGTCCGAATAACTCGACGAAATGGAGTGCCTTAAGAATAGCTTTGTCGAAGGGCAGCTTTTGGATGGGCGATTTCGCACCGTGTCTCCCTTGAACCATGGATCGTTTGGCATGGTCTTCCTTGCGAATGATCTCAAGACCGGCCAAGATGTCGCCATCAAGTGCCTGGTCAAGAACTCGGGTGATGGTTCGATTCAGTCTTCCACCGATGCTCGTTTTGAAGAGCTAAACTTCCATCGTCGCCTCGCTTATCATCCCAACATCGTCAACCTCATTCATTACTTCGAGACCGATGCACACATGTACCTCGTCTTGGAGTACTGTGCGAATGGTGATCTATACGAGGCGATTAGACTGAACCGTGGTCCCCTTGAGACCGAGCACGTGCGGGACTTTATGCTGCAACTCGTGAGTGCTGTGGAATTTATGCACGACAATGGCCTGTACCACCGCGATATTAAGCCAGAGAACATCTTCTTGACCCAGGATGGAATCATGAAGCTTGGGGACTTGGGCTTGGTTACCCGTGAGGCGTGGTCCTATGAGGCCTGTGTGGGGAGCGATCGCTACATGGCCCCAGAGCAATATGATCCTGCTAACACCGGGTATTCCCCGGCCAAGGCTGATATCTGGGCGATCGGAATCTGCCTGCTTAATGTTCTTTTTGCACGAAACCCTTTCGCAACGCCGACCGAATCTGATGTCTTGTTCGCCGATTACGTTCGGGATCGACAGTCTCTGTTCGACATTTTCACCAACATGTCCCAGGATACCTTCGAGATACTCAGAATTGCGTTGGCTATCGACCCCGAAAGACGTTCGCTCTCTGCTGTTCGTGAGGCCATCCTGCGCTCGGTTTCGTTCACCACGGACGACGAGGAGTTGGATGAGTTCTGCACCGATGACCGCGAAGTGGTGCCGGCAAGTGCCAACCGTGAACCCCTCCGGACGCCTTCTATCCAGAGTCCGCATATCAACCAGGGTGATTCTTTCCCATGGGCCAAGGCACTTCAGTCCAGCCCACCTCAGAATATTCGACAGTTGTCTGCTATCCCCGACGACGAGAGCTATTCGGAGGATCTGTTCCCTCCTTCCGAGACTGCGGGTACTTCGTGGTTCTCTGTTCACCAAGGCACTCCATCAATGGCATCTGTTCTCGAATCTGCTCTTGGCGACTCTTTTCGGTCATCCGCCTTTCGGAAGCCCGAGGCCCGGTTCCCCCCTCCATCAGACCCTGTCCCAATTACTGGGTCTCTTCCGAGTCTTGTGACCAAGCCTCTCCCCTCCTTGTCCATGGTCTTCGGCCGGAACAAAGAATCCCAAATTTCCAAAAGCTGGAGTGACCTCTGGGACGAGGAGGAAGAGTCCGAAGGTGAGGACTGTGCGTTGCAGGAACGACGTGAGCAGAACTCCCGTAGCTGGAGCCATGAAAGCAACAACCCGGATTTCTCCCGCCCTCTGTCTGATCTCGGCGATGGCCATCAGTCTCCAATCCTGAATATTGGCGTGGAGAACGCTGCCGCTCCTGCAATTGAATCGGACGAAACAATTGAGAAGTCGGTAGATGCTAGACCTGAAGCTACTGCCTTGGCGACGCCTCCCCGTTCTCCCAACGGTTCTCCGAAGAAGTCCAACCTTGACAAGTGGGCCGCCTTGGGTGATAAACGACGAAACTACAAGTCTCCTGCGGTCCCCTTTGGACAGAAGACCACCAAGAACAGCATGGCCTGGCGGAAAGATTGGGGTCTTGGATCCTCCGGCTTCGACTACGGTTTGTGGGCTAAGAAGGATGCTACGCCTACCCAAGGTCGCCGTCGCCGCCCATTCCTGGAGAAAGGCTGGCGTCGAGACGCCGTGGAGTCACCGAAGCCCATCAATTCCAGCCCTCTTGGCAGTTACGATGGCAGCGTCGACGAGGATCTCGACCTCGTCGGTGGCTGGCATGACCTGCACCTCTAATTTCACGCCGCGTCATCACACCCTCGTCAGCGTGTCCAAGTCGTTCTCATTTCATTGTTCCATATAATAATCACTAGGGAAGGAGAGCAGAGAAAAACAGAATATTTTACTTTTTTCTTGTGCCTTTTTTTTCCTTTCGTTTTCTTTGGAGCCTCCCCCTTCCACTCGACTGATTTGTGCACGAATCAGGGTTCAACAACATATTTTTTTCCCCTCTCATGTGATAGATTCTTTGTATGCAGCCTCCTCCGACGTTGTGTTCTTGTTTTTCTTCCCACTCCTGTATAATATACTAGCTCTCTTCGAACAAAACGTGGTGGCAACGATCAGTTCAAAAGCGACTCATCAACTGGCGGCTGGAAAGGAGATGGTGTCCGGGGCGGTTGACAGTTTTGATTTTGAAAATGTTCGTTTATTATTTCTGAGAGGAGAAAACGGTGCAACGAGACGAGCGGGACACGGGCGCAATGGACGACGGGGCGAAGACGGACGACCCGTGGTGTTGGGTTTGTCAGCTACTATTCAAACATCTCAGCTATCATCAACAGCAATACCAGTACAACAGCCAGCTGGCAAAAAAAAAAAAGAAAAAAAAAAGTTACGCGAATAGTGTTCTTTTCTCCCTTTCGTATGAGTATAGTAGCAATATGTAACTAATCAGTGTCCAAATCCCCCGTAGATGCAGTGAGCGGCAGGCGGTGAAGACTGGCGGTGAGTCCACGTGCGGAGAAGCCAGCCACACCGTACAAGTTCAAGATCGAGAGGAGAGACAAAGATTTATTCTGGTGCGTGATTGTCCCTCTATCTCATGTGCTCTTGACTAGACGACGTTGGAATATATATTGACTGACGACTGTCATTGCCATAGCCCTACAGAAGACGATGTGCGCACGACGACTGGCCTAGTCAATCGTCGCCTCTACGATCCATTCGTTCCCCCTTATCGGTCATTTGGATCTTGGGCTGACCGATACGAGACGTGTTTGTTTCACCATGCCTGTTCCCTGTTGGATGAACAGCTTCGCCACCGTGGTCGTGCTGGTGTCGACCTGGGTCCAAGCCGCTGGGGGGGAGAGGTCGCCGACCCAATGTCTGGCGAGGGACTTGAGGGATGGCGAGGCCATGTATATTCGGTGGCCCGTCTGTGTTGAGACCCGGTGGGAGCGGACATCTACAGCTTCCGAGGAGTTGTCCAAGGACAAGACCGCCACTGTAACGGTGCCGGTGCCGACCCCAGAGGATGGGCAGGGCCAGGAACTGGAACTGGACACTGAATCCCCGCTCGACAACGCCAAGTTCTTGTCTTTCGAAGACTGGAAAAAACAGAACCTTGCCAAGGCCGGGCAGTCGGCGGAAAATGTGGGAGGTGGTAGACCGGCTAGAGCAGTGGGGAAGGAAGATCGACGTAGGCCGACTGGCATCAACAACGCATTGGATTCACTGGGAGACGACACCGAGATCGAGCTTGACTTTGGTGGCTTCGGGGCTAATACGCCTGAGGCGGCGACACCGGCGTCATGGGAGTCTCCAACGCGGGAGATGGATGAAGGGGATGCACAGGAGAATACGGGTCATTTGCAGACCGATTCCCATGCGGACGGCGTGCCTCGGGCGGGAGTCTCGCGGCGAAAGGATGCCGGAATCACCTGCAAGGAACGGTTTAATTATGCGTCCTTCGATTGTGCGGCTACGGTGCTCAAGACGAATTCCGAATGTAAGGGCTCATCCTCGGTCCTGATTGAGAACAAGGATAGCTACATGCTCAACGAGTGCCGGGCCAAAAACAAGTTCTTGATCCTGGAGCTGTGCGATGACATCCTGGTTGACACGGTGGTCCTGGCCAACTATGAGTTCTTCAGCTCAATCTTCCACACATTCCGGGTGAGCGTCTCGGATCGGTATCCTGCCAAGCCCGACCAATGGAGGGAGTTGGGGGTCTACGAGGCTCGAAACACGCGCGAGGTTCAGGCCTTCCCGGTGGAGAACCCGCTTATCTGGGCTCGCTATCTCAGGATTGAGTTCCTCACCCACTACGGTCACGAATTCTACTGTCCTCTTAGTTTGATCCGGGTGCACGGTACGACAATGATGGAGGAATACAAGCACGATGGCGACGCCAGTCGAGCGGAAGATGAAGTGACCGGTGAAACTCTGGAACCGGGTCCCCTTGGGGCAGATGACCTGAAGCCACAGGAAAGCTCTGGTTCCCTTGTTGCGGAGGGAGCCGTAGGTGACTCGACTCTGGCGTTGGAATGGGGAAGCCCGGGCCAGACTACCTGTCTGAACTCCCCAACCGAGGTCGAGAGCTGGTTACTGCAGGCGGTTTGCACCACCACCGATAAGTGCAGTTTACGAAGCCCCTCAACCGAGGCAACTGGTTCGCACGCAGATGTCCCTGCAGCCCCCAGCCGCTCGCAGGCGAGTGAGACGTCGACTTCTGGAACAGATGTCTCTACGCCCGTTGTCCCTGTGCGTAATGCCATCTTCACGGAGACAGCGGTTGAGTCCAAGACGATTGGGCCGGTTGAGGCGAACGGCGTACCTTCCCCTGCGTCCTCGCAACCGCTGCCGACTCCTGACCCTGTCACCCAGAATGCTACCGAATCCGTCCCACGGTCGGCGGGCACAGTGATCAAGGAGGAGCAGAGAGGGGGGTCCGACGGAATGCGTTCAACGGCGACGCAACCTCCATCGCCGAACCCGACAACGCAGGAGTCCTTCTTCAAGTCTGTGCACAAACGGCTGCAGATGCTGGAGTCGAACTCCACCCTGTCCCTGCAGTACATTGAAGAGCAGTCGCGGATTTTGCGGGATGCCTTCAACAAGGTGGAGAAACGGCAGCTGGGAAAGACGTCGACGTTCCTGGAGAATCTGAACGTGACGGTGCTGAACGAGCTCCAGCAGTTGCGCGAGCAGTACGATCAGGTCTGGAAGAGCGTGGCGTTGGAATTTGAGCATCAACGCATCCAGTACCACCAAGAGATCAGCTCGATCAGCGCGCAGCTGGGCGTGGTGGCGGAGGAGCTGGTGTTCCAGAAGCGCGTGTTGGTGATCCAAAGCATTATGGTCCTCTTTTGCTTCGCACTCGTACTGTTCTCGCGCGGCACTGTCAGCAACTACATGGAGTTCCCTAGCGTTCAGAGCATGGTGTCGCGATCCTATAGCCTGCGATCCTCATCGCCTATCTTCGGCACGCCGTCGGGGAGTCCTAGCTCGACGCGACCGACCTCGTCATATCGTGGGCCAGGGGGCCATCAACGCCATCCATCGGACGACTCGCAGGACGGTCTGCACAGTCCGACCACGGCGTACGCGCCGCCTACGCCTCCCTCGGAGTCGTCCAGCTCCGAGGCAGAGGAGACGCTAGGGAAGAGTGTGGAGGTGGCCCCGCTGATGCGAGCACACAGCAGCCCGCCCATGTTGCCGGGCGACGACGAGGGGGACGACGAGGGGGACGACGAGGGCGTCGAAGCGTGTGACTCAGGGACGGGATGAGACAGCCAGAAGAATGTGTGGTGTGGACGGAAGTGACGTTGTGGACGAGAGATGCGTTGCCATGCCAACAATCAGGTGGGCCGCACTTTCTTTGCTGCCCCGTTCTTCTCCCTCTCTTCCCGTCTCGTTCTTCCAGCACCACCTGTTTTCAAACCAAGATCCACCACGAGGATATTACTTTTTTCCCTCTACCGACCGATCAAGTAACATTTTCATCTTATCCGACCACAATGGATTCCCCCTCGCACCCGTTGACTGATCGCTCGACCAACACGCATCTGCCGGTCCAGTCCGACAAGGCCCACGATCTCAAGACGGGACCGGCCAACGTGAATTCGATGGAATATCACCGTCAGGTGCTGCAGGGTAAGCTGGAGAGCGGCGAGAAGTGAGTGAAGAGGAGAGGATTCTGCGCGGCGAGGTGCTGACGACTCTCTAGACAACCGGCCAACTACGTGTCACCCTCGGACGACATCATGAGTCCATGCTCCAAGAAACTGAGCGACCTGAAGGGCAAGCGATTCAAAAAGTAGGTGTCTTTCTGTTTCTCGTATTGATCGTTCCGTGTCTTTCGAACCGAAGCTGACGTCGAGATCCATGTTCAGTGCCGGGAAACCCCAGTCGCTCTTTGCCAAGTTGGGCAAGAAGAACTTTGAACAGTCAACCGCGGAACAGGGCCCTCCAACCTCGAACAGCAAGGATGTGGCGCAGTCGTGAAAATGAAATGATGGGGGATGATGAAGGACCGAATGAGGCCGATGATGGCGCCGAGGGCCGATGTGGTGACCGGGTGCTCGTCCGGCCTTGTCCTGTTGATGAACTGGTATCGGGATTGTTGTTCTTGCTGGGCTTTTTGGGATGGACCTGGTGTTTTTGGGAGGCTTCTTTTTTTTTTTTTGATTGATGCTTTTATGATGGATTTCTTTCTATTGTACTGGTTGGGCCGGTGTGCATAGAAGGCTTGGGATTACTTGGGAAGTGCCATATGGAACTCAATGGACTGTCAACGTGCATTCTGCTCTTTTCTGCCCGTCATTCTTTTCTCGACCCTTGATTCTAGAATTCTTTCTAAATTCTGGACGACAATTAGTTTTTTGCCGTATTATCTGATCCTCAGCCGAAAACGACCTCGGCTGCTCCACTTCTCCGCATCCTTTATAATCCTCTCTCTCTCGCCATCCTTCCTATCTCTATATCTTCTCTCCCCCTTCTATAGTTTTAAATTATCAGTTCTCTCATCATGTCCGCCTCCACCCGAATCCCCTCCATCGCCCAGCCACACGTGAGTGATCGCGCCAAAAAGACACTCGACCTGGTATGACGTTTCCCTCTCCCCCCGAGTTCCACCTCTTCTCTTCTCTTCTCACCAATTCTTACTGCACAGGTCGAAGAATTCGTCGAGAGAGAATGTATCCCCGCCGAACCCCTCTTCCAGGCCCAATTGGGGGAGGGAAAACAGCGATGGACCACCAATCCCGCCATCATGGAGACCCTCAAGACCAAAGCCCGCCAGCAGGGTCTGTGGAACATGTTCCTGCCCAAGAACCATTTCTCCCAGGGGGCAGGCTTTAGCAATCTCGAATATGGTCTGATGGCCGAATGTCTGGGCAAGAGCAAGCTGGCGTCCGAGGTCTGTTCTTTGTCATCCAGTAGTCTCCGCCTGGGCTGACATTAGCTAGGCGACCAACAACGCGGCCCCCGACACGGGCAACATGGAGGTGTTAGCAAAATATGGTAACGAGGCGCAGAAGCAACGATGGCTGGCTCCGTTGCTGGATGGGAAGATTCGCTCTGCTTTTCTCATGACCGAGCCCGAGGTGGCCTCCAGCGATGCTACCAACATCGAGCTAAATATGCGCCGTGAAGGCAATGAATACGTTCTGAATGGCTCGGTTCGTCTACTTCTTCCTCTTTTGGCCCACTCTACTCTAACTCACCCGGTGCAACAATAGAAATGGTGGTCCTCCGGTGCTGGCGACCCGCGATGCCAGATCTATCTGGTTATGGGCAAATCCGACCCAACCAACCGTGATCCCTACCGCCAGCAGTCGGTGATCTTGGTGCCCGCTGATACCCCCGGCATCACGGTGCACCGCATGCTATCGGTATACGGCTACGATGACGCCCCGCACGGCCACGGCCACATCACCTTCACCAACGTGCGAGTACCAGTGGCCAACATGGTTCTGGGCGAGGGACGCGGCTTCGAGATCATCCAGGGCCGTCTTGGGCCCGGCCGCATCCACCACGCGATGCGCACGCTCGGCGCGGCCGAGAAGGCACTGGAATGGTTGATTGCGCGCATCAACGATGACCGCAAGAAGACCTTCGGAAAGCCTCTGTCATCGCACGGCGTCATCCTCGAGTGGGTGGCGCGCTCGCGCATCGAGATCGACGCCGCCCGTCTCATCGTCCTCAACGCCGCCATCAAGATCGATCAGGGCGATGCCAAGGCCGCCCTCAAGGAGATTGCCCAGGCCAAGGTCCTCGTGCCCCAGACCGCGCTGACCGTCATCGATCGCGCTGTGCAGGCCTACGGCGCTGCCGGTGTCTGTCAGGATACTCCCCTGGCGTACCTGTGGTCTTTGATCCGTACCCTGCGGATCGCGGATGGTCCCGACGAGGTCCATCTGCAGCAGCTGGGTCGTCGTGAGAACCGCGCTCGTCGGGATGCCATCATCGAGCGCTTGGACTGGCAGCGGAAAGAGGGAGAGCGGTTGTTGGCTGAAAATGGCCTCACCAATCCTGCTCTGAAGAGTCATCTATAGGGAGTTTTGTCTATGAACAAAGAAACAATTTGAAACAAGAAAAACAACATAGTTCCACGAGCTTGTATTACGCAGACTACTTGGCTAGCCATGTGTTGAGAAATATACAGGAGATTCCTCCAATTCTATTTATCTATTTATTCTAGTCGGTTGAATAAGATTGAGACTGAAAGAAGTGTAGGATCGTCATTGATTCATCTTCATCTGAGCGCATTAGACATAATTCAAAAATAGGTATTTCATAGTCAAGGAAGAGACATATACGATCCCCCTGTCTATAAACATAGGAACCAAAAAAAAAAAAAAAAAAGGATTATAATCAACGAAACTAGATAGATGCTTTTAATTGTATGTATGTACCCTCCCTTCCGTCGAACAAAACCCAGGCAATCCCATCATGCTCACTCGCCCGCGAGTCCAAGAAAAGTGTCAATCGAATCGAATCTAGTAATCATCATCGGTGGCCTTCTTTCGCTGGCTCTTGGCGCGTTTCTTGTTGGCTTTAAAATGTTTCTTCGAGTTGCCAGTTCGCACCTCCGAGACATCCACTCCGCGCTCCAGGGCCACCATCAACCGCTCCTTGCGGCCCGTCAGCTGCTTGCGTATCTGCTGGCCCTGTTCCGTGTACTGGTGGTTGAACGGCAAGGTAAGACGTCCCCCCGACATCGAGGAGTCAGGCCCGAAGAAGCCCGAGTCGAGGTTGCGGGTGCGGGTCCCTTCCACGGCTCGAGAGGGAGCTGAGGCGGAGGATAGAGACGGCATGTCCGAGTCGAGATCGTCGGTCGCCTCGCTCTGGACCATTTTGGCCAGCATCGCCTGCCGTCGGGCAGGGAGGTGGGCTGCGTCATAGAGGTCTTCGTTAAACTGCTGCGGGTCGATGGCCTCCTGACCCTCGGGCACTGGCGGCGGGTGACAGAAGAGCAGCTTGCCGTTGACGTAGTCCTTCAGCACGTATCGCGCCGCGCGAGATTCGTCGGGCTGCCCTTGACCAGTCGTGCAGAACCCACGGGCTCGGGCGTAGGCGCGCAGCAGCTCGTGGCCCGTGGGTACGCCTGTGCCGCCTTCCTCCAACGGTCGCATGAGGATTTTGACTCCGTAGACATTCTCAAGGAAGTGCTGGGGAATACGCTGCGCGACGAGCGCCGCGGGGCCGGTGAATTCGCGCTGCTGGTCGATGGGGAGCACGCCGTTGACGACCAGCTCTGCCTTGGTGGTCGCGAAGTTGGGGAACACCAGACCAGGGCAATCGCAGAGCATAATCTCCGGCGAGAGGTACAGGGTCTGGAAATGCTTCGTCTTTCCGGGCGTGGCGGAGACCGACACCTTCTTGGCGCCCAGGAGGGCGTTGATGGTGCTGGATTTTCCGACGTTGGGATAACCCACCAGACCGATGACGGTCTTCCGTCTGGTCTGGGCCTCCGGGTTGTCGCTGTCCAGGTGCGTATCGAGAGTGTTGGACAGGAACAGCTCTTCCAGCTCGTCCACGTTCAGAATCTCTGTCTTCCGTGCCTTGGTGGAACCGGGCAATGTCAGTCCCCCGTCATGTTCCTCTTGAGCGCCCTCGGTCTGCTCCTGGATCTTCATCGATTCGGTGGCGCCCGCGAGCTCAGTCTCCTCCGTGTCCTCCTTGTCGCTCTCACTGTCCGAATGATCTTCCTGCGAGAGGCGCGCTTCATTCTGCTCCTTGGCCAGGTGGGCCGAGAAAAACCGGAAGCTGATGTTGTTCTCTTCAAAGTAGTCCGCCCACACTTGCCGTTGCTTCTCCGTAAGCATATCAGCCTTGTTGACAAGCAGGAGATTCTGTTTCTTGGGATCGAGTTCCTTGACGTAGTGTTCTAAATCTTCCGAACGGAAGAGCAGGGGGTTTCGGGCGTCAACAATCTGCACCACCAGATCCGACCGTTCAATCACTCGCCACAGCTGTCGCCAGACCTCCAAATTCCGCTCGAACGGGGTCATCAACAGATCCTGGTTGTCCTGGAGTTCTGCCAGCCCTCTGCGCCAGTCCAAGAAGTTTTCCTTCTCCATGCTCTCCAGTTGCTGGCGTGTTGTCGTCTTATCCCATTTCGGCCGTCTCGGAACGGTCAGTCGACCTTTGTTCTTCTGGTGCTTCTTCACAGCCGACCGCTCCTCTGAGGCGGACAGCAGGTACGGGTTCTTCTGGTCAGTGTGGACAATCTTGACGTTGCTCATTTTCTCCGCCGTGAAATCGGTGCCGGCCAGCTCGGCCGTACTCAGGAACTCATCCAGAGCCGCCTGCTCCGTAATACTGCGCATCTTCACCCAGGCAGCCTCCTCGGGTGCGTTTGTGATGTATGTCTCTCCGTTGACATCCTTGCGGGCAATGGCTGCATTGTGCGAGACCTTCTTCTGGTTGGAAGCCTTTCCCTTGCCGAACCGATCTTTCATGAGGCTGTTTCCCAGCCCCACGGAGTTTTTGGATTTGGCGAGCACCATGATGGCAGAGGGATGAGAGTTCCGTCGATCCGAGACTTTTATCCGTCCACTGCAAAAAACAAGGTCCTTCCCAGACGATGGGTGGAAGACAAGGAGACGAAGGGAAGGGGAAGGAGGCGACGGAAGAAAAGCGAAGGACCGAATTAGTAATTTTGAAGGGTTTGGTGATATGCCCGATCGGGGGGCTTGTAGCTCGGCGTGGTCTAAAAAAACCTCGGCGTGGGCTAAAATTCTGCCCCGAGACTCACCGCTCTTTTTAGACCACGCTGAGCTTATGCCAAGAATAAACTCATCATGGCCTAAATGATTAGTCAGTATTCTTAGGCCACGATGAGATTTTCAAAAGATTTTTAGACCACGCTGAGCATATGCACTAGGGCTTAATTACTATAATTGGTAAGGTGTAGCCCTAAGAATATTTTATACTACACAATACAGGGTATCCACTCTGCATATACTCTGTATAGGTTGACCAAACCACAACAATGGCTGGTACCGAAGTTCGGGAAAGAGTGGTAGAATGGATCAACAATATCCCAATCCAGGTATGTGTATATATGTTTATTATATACTGGGTATATACAAACCCTATACTAATATACCCAATTATCAGAACGAGGTGCAGGAATCTCATAGAGATGATTCTAGTAGTATAATCAGTACTAGGTCTACTCCGTCAGATCCAGGAGATGATATACAGGAACAAGAATCTTTTACACAATATAATGGCCTACAGCGGGTTAGTGTATATCTAATATATATAATATATACTAAGTCTATGTTAGGAAGCAGCTACTTAGATGTGTTGTCGTTGCGCGAAATGCCAGTCATAAGATTAAGGTTAAAGAGATTCAAGAACATCTTTTAATACCTGAATATCCAGCAACAGCAGCAGAAGGTATTCTTCATTTTATTCATGACTGCAATCCATTTCCATCCTCAAGGAATCCAAATGATTTCTCTGAGGAAGAAATAAATAATATTTTTACACGGCTTATGTCAAAGGTATGTAGAGTATATATCTGTTCTATACTATACTAATACTTTAAATAGATTCAGTTTGCAAAAAAACCATACAGGGGCTGCAAAGCTCGTCAAAATGGATCTTCTAAACAAGCTTGATGATAACGGACAACACAAGGCTTGGCATAGATCTTATATATATGGTTCGGTAAAGGCCTGTGAGCGGGTCTATGATCATATGCTAAGTATATCACGGGCATATAACCAGGTTAATCTTGATTTACTTAATAAACAGCGCTTACGTTACGCCGAACCCTTTTATCCTCAAGCAATTGATCAACTAATCAAAAAGAAACTGAAGATGTCTTCTATGCTTTTATGAAATGTTGGTGGCAGGATGGAGGTCCTTGTGAATATCAAGGTATCAAGACATGTGGTGAAACACCACCGGTAATGTTTTATCAAAATCAGGTATGCTTTAGGTACATCTACTACATATATTTAGTATATACTAATTAACCCAGAATCATTTTCTTGGTTGCCCCAAGAATTCAGATATTGAACCTTGGCATTATGCTCATCCAGTTCGACGATTTGCTCAGATTGATAAGACTTATCTTCAAGTTCTTATGGAACATGGAACAGGCCCAAAAATAGAAGAATGTGATTTTATTGCTCAGCCAACATCCCGAAGAAGATGGTGTAGTAAGTATATTTCTAGTTTATATTTATATGCTAAGTATAGGATTAATCAGCTCGAGCACATACTCACCATACCGGCAGGCTTTACATTCCAAAGTGTAAGGTTAAATTTGACTTGTACATTCCAACATCCTGGCAACGGTTTCCTTTCTTAATTTTGATTTGTCGATTAAATCATATTCATTTTCCACCACCTCCAACACGATTACCTAAAGATATTGCAGATGAGGTGGTCCAAATGATCTCCCAGCATAATATCCTTGACCTAACTGCAAGTAAGTATATTTACTCTATATATACAGCATATACTAAGTATCTACTCTATTTAGGACGGTTCATGATCTCTCCACAGTTCACTGATATATATGATCGATTTGGTCCCTCAACACTACGTGTATTACATCAAAGTCTTAATATTCAAGATAGAGTTCAAGCTTTGATCCGAAAACAGAGACTCTTAACTTATCCTGAAGGAACTGATATTGCTGGTATGACAATAGCTACTGCTTTTAGGTATATGCTCAGCTGATACTAGGGGTATTACGTGAATACGCCTTCGACCAATTAAAAGAGGACGACCAGCAATGGATATATGATGTCCATTTCTTTGATCCACGGCATTTTCTTATTATATGCTGTACATATGCTCAGGCGAAGGCGTTTATTAATATCAAGTATATTGAGATGGACCTCTCATTCAAAATAGTTAATGGCAAGACAAATGTCTTCTCAATTTCTGGGTGGAATCCATATGTGCGAAGTATGTATCTAGTATATTTTTTAATATTGCTCACTAACTTGCAAGTTACTAGGAATCAATACCTTTGCATATGCTTTTCTTAATCTCGAAACACGCGATGCATATGCTGTAATGTTCTCAAAGCTATTTAAGATACTTGGAAATGTGGCTCGCTCACCTATACGGTTTCCCCATATTCAACATGGTGAGAATGAGATCTGGACTATAACTATCGATATGTGTAAGAAGCAAGCACCAGGTATGTAATAAACAGAATATATGCCCGGTATTTGCACCCTGTTAAGTATATTAGGTCTTGGAGATTATTTGCATACGCTAGACACATCCCGAGAGTGGTCTGAGCACCTTCCCTATGTAATCATATTCTGCCAAACTCACTTAAAGCGTAATTTTCGCTTAAAGTATAAGGACCACCCTGCAGAGCACCTACTTAACAGCCTTTTAGAAGCACCGTCCAAACCTGATTTGCTTGAGCGTATGGACTACATATGCAATACATATCCTGAGACTAAATCCTGGCTAGAGGGAAAGAAACGGCCGTGGATCTTAAGTGCACTGACCCGGAACAATCAAAGATACAGATTGAACACTGGACATATGCTCGGAAACATACCGGAATTAGTGAAAGTAGTCATTTTCAAGATAATCAAGGTGTTGGCCGGAAACAGTCACTCCTGGCAGCTGTTTTAAAGTAAAGTATATCCAAGGTAGATGCGGAGCATAGTTAATAATATACTAACTATATACTTAGATTGCGAAGGTTTACATTTGAGGCCTTTACTCAGAATAAGATACAGATTAAGGAGGGTATTCCACCTTCATGGAAAATCCAAACGAACGTTCAAAGGCGCACTAAGATTATTCGAAAGCAAAGTATGTTAAACTAAAGGGCTGGAGCCTGTTTAATTTCTCTAGCTAATTACTATATTATCCCTATTGCCCTTATTGTCCCTACTGTCCCTATTGTCCCTATTGTCCCTATTGTCCCTATTGTCCCTATTGTCCCTATTGTCCCTATTGTCCCTATTGTCCCTATTGTCCCTATTGTCCCTATTGTCCCTATTGTCCCTATTGTCCCTATTGTCCCTATTGTCCCTATTGTCCCTATTGTCCCTATTGCCCCTATGGTTCAACATGAACAGTGTATATGCTGTTTACATACCAGGCTAATACTATGCATAGATTAACAGCAAAAAGGCAGCGAACCGCCGGCAGAAGAAGCCACACTTGCCATGGAATCCAGGGAATCCATATGATACACCTCTTCAAAATACAGACGGAGTGGCCATGCAGGACACTGATTCCCTATCAGTATCTAGCCTTAACACATGCTCGTCTTATGCCGGGCATGTACCTGCAAGTCAACGAACACACCCACTTAGCACTGTACAGAGTGTTGGTAAAGATAGCGTTATCGAGACCCCTGTTAGATCACCCGCTGTGTATATGCCAAACATAGACCCTTTAGAAGAGCGTTTAAAGGAGCTTGAGGGACTTAAGCGACGAAGAGATATGGTTGAGCGAATTGAGGAGCTTGAGGAAGAGGTAGAGGGGAAAGAAAAAGAAAAAGGGAAACCCCTGCAAGTGCAGAGCATACACCTAGTAGATGTATAGTATGTTAAAAAAGCCATTTCAATTCCCTAAACAATGGCTAGACTAGTATTTGCTCTACTTATTCCTAGACTCCATAATTTATCTCTAAAACCAACCGTGCATATGCCCTACGCAGTCTCCGGCACCGACTCGGCAGCATCCTTCTTGGCGCGCGCCGGCTGCTTCCGGCTACCGGTGGCTACAAGTTCTCAGCAGATGCTTAGTATAAGGGGGATGTGCTATACTTACCCTTGTGACCCTTCTTCGGTGGAGCACGCTTGCGCTTGGGGCAGACGGTGGGGTAGGTGGCTCAGAGGGTAGTGGGGAGATTTGCGCTGCATATACTCAGTATATTATAAAGAGCTTAGTTTCCAGGGGCACATGCCTTGTGACCAGAGACCTTACCCAGCCTCTAGGAAATATTAGCATACGCAGGGAATACGTAGAGTAAATACCCGGATCACATACAGGACGATGGAACTCAGTCCCAAACTGCTAAGCAAAGTCGTCATCTTCCTGGCTAGTGGTTCTTAGTTATATACTATGCATATAATACAGATATGCTCTACTCACGCCAGCTGCTCAAAGGAAGTTACAGTAATCCTGAATAATACCGTACATAGGACCCTCACTAGCATACGTTAGCCCTACGCCCAACGTACACATATATATATGCGGAGGGGAGCACATACCCAGGCTCCTTCACGTAACGGGCAGTTCTCCATCCTCTGCTAAGGATCCATCGCTTTAAAGCGCTGTCAATTATTAGCATATGCTCAAGAGAAGCTACGTATCCACTAACTTTTCACCCGCAATGCGCTCAGCCTGGGGAATGTTGGTGCGGAAGGGATTAAGAGCTATGAATCCTTAGCATCTGCTAGACCTATACAAGGAATAGACAACTCACTGGCACCGGGATGGGCGTTCCGGATGTGGCGGCGAAGCTATGGAATAGGTAGCATATACCAACGATGTGCTAAAACGAGTACAGCAATCTAAGAACGGACGGGCTGGCCACACATTTGGTTGCCATTGACTGCGATGTCGCATCTGCGAGGTTGTCAGCCCATGCTTAGCATGTGCCAGGCATGTTAATTACTTACACCATGCTATTAATACCTGACAGTCTTGAACCAGGAGTTGGGGCATCTGTAAATAATTAGCATATGCTGCACTCTGGGGGCCATACTCTGTTGTCGCGGTGGTCACAGGTGTGCGGGGGTCCGGGTGTGGGCGCCAAGTGGGGTTTGGGTTCGGGATGGGACCTGCATATGTTAAGCACATGTTGTGAATATATTAAGTAGATACTCACCGTGGAAGTAACCGTAGTCGGGTGGGGGTTCACCGCCCCAGCGACCTCTGGATTGTCAAAGTCTTCACGCGAAAGCTGCATTCTCTGCATATTATGGTATATGCTGAGAACAAGGCCCCTAAAGAACTAAAATCATCAGTGTATTCGCATGCAAAAAAAGAGAAATTGGGTCACAGATTGGTAGTATATGCACTGGGTATGCAGAAAAGAAAGGGTCATATAAATGGTTGTAATTATATACTCTGGGCATACAGAAAGGAAAGGGGAGAAGGAGAGGTTTCAAGTCTTCCGGTCAAGGTATATACGCGGTATATGCCAAGAAGGGACATGGATACTACTAAGAAGGGGAGTTTAAAGAGAGAAGAAGAGAGAAAGAATGAAGAGAAAAAAAATTAGGTCTTCTAGTTCCAAAATAAATGCAAACGCGGCCAACATTTTTATTACCCAATTTGGGTGTAGGATCATTCACAGTGTGTTGCAAAATCTGCCTCTATTGTTTGATATAGTGAATATGTTGATTATATATATTGATGATGCAATGAATAATCTCACGCAGTTTAATGTTTTGAGCATATGCTCAGTATATGCACCGACCGGGGACTGACGCTAGGCCAAAAAGGTCAGCGTGGTCAAGCTACGCTGAAGGGATTACAACATGGTCTAAAAAGTACGGAAAATTTAATTTTAGACCACGCGAGCCCATGCCAAGAAAAGGCTCACCGTGGTCTAAAAAGGCGGTGGCGGAGGTGGCAGAATTTTAGCCCACGCCGAGGTTTTTTTAGACCACGGCGAGCTGGCACCCGCCGATCGGGATAACCCCGCGGATAAGATAACGCTGACTCAGCATTCCTTTTCTGGATAGGAATGCAATGGAATACCTGGAACCAGTAGTACGGAGCAGGTTGTATTAATTCGATGGAGTGTATGATGCATACAATAGATAGACATCGAGACCTACACATTTCATTTGACGCTGTCCAGAAATCCTCAAGAATTCCTCGTTGGGCCGATAAGAAACCACGTGACCACATCGTCATCCCACTTTTTTTTTTTTGGCGCTTCGTTTGGGAGATCATATTTGCCAATTACACCCCTCCTGTGGCAAAAAAAAAAAAAAAAAAGAAGAAGAAGAAGAAGACAAGAAGCCTCGTGGACGAGTCAGCGGCGCAGCCGGATTTATTTTAAAAATGCCGCCTCGAAAGCAGTGGATGTAGGTTATCCCTTCGACTGGTCAACACCAGCAGGAACTGATGCCCATATGACTAGTGATAAGAAGAAGGCAACTACATATCAGCTCTTCCACCGATCCCAGAATGACCCGTTGATCCATGACCCAGAGGCCGATGACCGTGTACTGCATGCGGTCTACGGACCGCCTCCCAGCAGTGGCCAGTCCTCAAGCCGGGGGAAAAACCTGACCGATCTGGCCGATGAATTCAGGTCCACCTCGATCCGGAAAAACGAAGGTGAAGCCGCCAATTATGGCGTTTTCTTCGACGATACCAAGTATGATTACATGCAGCATTTACGCGAGCTTGGGACGGGCGCTGGGGATGCGTATTTTGTGGAGGCCAAGACCAAGGACAAGGGAAAGGGGAAAATGAAGCTCGAGGATGCGCTGAGAGGCATGTCGATGGATGACACAAGGAGTGAGCTCGGCGGTGTGAGTATCTACGGATCCGATATTCGTTCAACCGCCTCGTCCTATGTTCGCCAGCGAACGTATCAGGACCAGCAGGATGTCCCCGATGCGATTGCGGGATTCCAGCCGAACATGGACCCGCGGCTCCGCGAAACACTGGAGGCACTCGAGGACGAGGCCTTTGTCGATGAAGAGGACGGGGACGATCTGTTCGGCCAGTTGACTGCCAATGCGGAAGAAATGCACCCCGGTGACTGGGAGGATACGCTTTTTGACGACGATGACGAGGGCTGGGAGTCGGATGCCACCGAGAAAGCCCCCGTGCAGCCAAGTCAATCCGATACCCTTTGTAAAGATCAGGATGTAGAGTCACACACGGCCCCAGCACCGGGGGAGTTGCCCCTACATGATGCGCCGGCGCCGGATATGCACCCTGAGGATCAGAGCTGGATGCGTGAGTTTGCTAGGTTCAAGAAGGACGCCAAAACCAGAGCCGACCCGGCTGCTCCGCCGAGCATTGTGCCTTCGGAGCAGCGCAGCACACTGGCCTCCACAGTTTTCACGGCTGGGGGCACTCCCATCCGCCGCAAGAAGCGCAAGGGCGCCTTGACTAATCCGTCGGCTTATTCGATGACCTCCTCCTCGCTCGCTCGTACAGAGGGACACCGGCTGCTGGACGACCGGTTCGAGCGGGTGGAGGCGCTCTACGCGTTGGACGAGGAAGACGAGTTCGACGATAGCATGTCCATGGTTAGCGGGATGACAGGCATGACGGGCATGACGGGCATGTCGGGGATTTCGACTGCTTCATCGCAAGCTCCCAGTTTGGTGGACGCCAATGGAGCCGCCGTGGCCCCTCGGCATGGGTTCAATGATATCATGGACGACTTCCTCGCCGGTTGGGATAACAACACCAGCGCCCAGGCGAAACGGAAGGGCGCCAAAGCGAAGCGAGGCAAGAACGGCAACGAAGCCATTGGCATAAAGATGCTGGACGAGGTTCGTCAGGGCTTGGGCCCGGCTCGGGTACCGGGAAGAGTTCCTGGCCGAGCATAAAGCATGCATCATCGAATTGCAACGATACCTCTTGATTTATTTCTTTTTCTTTTTTAAACTTATTTCACGAAAATGTGGTTAAAGGCGTCACGGCTAGGTCCCAATCATGATCCATGTTTTATGCAATAGATGCTATTCGGTTTCTGCACCATGTCAAAAATCTCAGTCTCACGTCCTGTATGGAAGTTGGTCCTGTCGATGTAGATAGAAGATAGTCTGTCCAGCTTTCTTAGCCATGATTATTCTATTTCGAGGCACACTCATGTACGACCGTTACTGTCGGCATGCGACATCTATATATATATCACTGTACAGTTCTTGTAGAATACAGGGGTATACGGCTTCTATCGAAAAACACGCCACACGAAAGCAACAGGCTCGCTGGGACTATAGAGCGCCTCCAACCTTTTCTACAATCCACATTGCCAGACGGACGTTCCATCCGACTCGCCGTTCTATTCGTCTCAGGTCATCTCGGGAAATGGTCTGCGAGTGTTCTTGCACCCATTCCGTCTCCGCGCCCAGCTTCTTCTTCAATTCCTGGTCTCCGGTGACGACCAGCGCACCGACCTCGAGATCAAGGCTGTAGCTGCGTTTGGTGTAGTTGCTACTTCCCAGAAAGGTCAGACTGGGATGTTCTTCCTTGGGAAGTGTGATCCACATCCCCTTGGCATGGTAGGTCCAGCCACCGGGTGTGCCGACTGTGCCGCGCCGCCATTCTTTAAGCTGAATAGAATTCGTCCTCTGCGCCTCGGCCACCCGATCAAGAAACCGGGCGGAGAGGTGGGTGTACGCGGCGGGGAGCATACCGGAGATACCGGAAGAGCCGTAAAAGCCGTTGGCCCACGGAGAGGCTGTGAGCACGGTGCCGCGAGTGGTAGATGCGGCCTCGGAAGTGGAAGTGCTTGCGATCAAGAGGGAGGACAGAACGGGGTGGATGTTGAAATAGCCTGCCGTAAAGAGCCACCGCGCCCCTGTAAAAGCGGAAGAGGTCGACAGCAATCGCAATATAGCAGTGACGACAGGAAATTCCGTTGAGGTGTCTGGCCTCATCAGCGACGTAAACTGCGCCACAGGATAGACAAACGTCTGATCTGACGTCTTCTCCCGGAGTGAAGGTTTGCTTTGTGAAGGCTGGATGAGCGAATACAGAACCTTTGACGAGTAGGTGATAAAGTCGTCCGGGTTATCCAAAGGTGAGGGCGCGCCATTAGCAGTGGGCCATTCCAAAAAATATCTAGATGCATTGTGCGGATCAGGCAAGACATTGAAACTAAGGCTACAGACGGCGTGGTGGATATGCGCGTAGAAATCCGTGAGTTCCTTGGAACTAAAGACGTGATATCGATCTACACGGTTCGTGAAGTAATCATTGGACAGATTTGCCCTAAAGTATGGGTATCAGTAAGCTGATCTTTCCACACACACTAGGATGGATCCGTACCCTGAGAGAATAATTTCATCGTCGATGCCGTACAGCTTCATATGCTGGAGACCCCAACCTTCGTTGATTCTACGAGGGATCCACTTCTTCTTTAACCCTGTGAGGTTGGGTGTATGAAACATCCGGATTTCCACCCGGTCCGAGCCATGTTCAGTGACTAGCGAAGATAAAAGCGAGGCGCATGACGGGTTGGGGGTCTCGCGGGTTCCTCGCAACGCATCTGTCAGGATGGATACTTTGAGGTCAGGATTATCCCGCAGGGCCTGGCTTAGAGTCTCAATAAGTTCATATTCCGTTTTCCCTATATACAACGTAGAAAGGTAGATGCGTTTCCGGGCTTTTCGTATTTTGTCCTTAGAGCGTTCCAGTTAGCTTGGAGCTGGAGTCTGGGACGCACAGGAGATCTACCTTGAGGGTCTTGTAGAAGGATGCTGGGGAGTCCAAGATCGTTATCCGGGAAGCGGGCACCTCAAAGCACGGTGCAATCCGATCTAGCTCCGCGGTGATACTTGCCAAGGGCGAAGCTGTCGAGGAACCTGTGGTGCTGGCGCCGGTGCTCGTAGTATAGGCCGAGAATTTGCGCTCGCAGAGTTTCCTTCGCAGAACGGGTCTGCGCACGGCGCATCGAAAAGCCTGGCCGCTAATGCGCCCAAACATCTTGTCAACCCCGACTAAGCCACGGGATGTCAATATCCAGGCCAATTGCAGGTTGAAAAACAGGGCCATCATGACGACTAAAGCGACAAGCGTCGACGAAGAACGGGGCTGCAAACACTGCAAACAAGTCACCGGCGCTAGACCGGATAGGGGAACCCCTTCAACCTCGACTTGTGCGGATTTCCGCTTCATGCCAGAGGACTTGCTACAGCTCCTTGCTATACGTCGCCCAAGATGTCGACCATCATTCGGACTTTGCGGAACCTGAGAAGGATTGGATTCAAGGTGGGTTTTCTGAACTCCCATGGACTTCAGACGTCACTAACCTTCCGCAGGAATACGGCCACCAAATGCAGGTACGCACCACTCGGCATTGAGGCGAATTGGAGTCGTCAATGGGCCCGTTTGTTGTTATTTTTTGTTCGGAAGCTGGATACTTACTTCTAATGCTACGTGCTTTGCGATGAATAGTATATTGGTATGGTGTCCGAGTGTAAGGTCTGGTGCTGCGGGTGACTGACGCAATCTCAATTGCAGGCGATACCAAAGCTGGAACCCTGATTGGCACCGATCGCTACGGCAACAAATACTTCGAGAATATGGAGGAGGAACTTCCTCGTGAGTGGTATGGAATGGTGCTCAATGAGCTTTGCTAACCGAGAGGTAGTCCGGACACGTTGGGTGGACTACAAGGAGCAGGAATATGATCCCTCGCAGATTGAGCCTGGCTGGTGAGAAATATCTGAATTGTGCTGGATACTGGTGCTCTAGTTGCTAACTGCGTTCTCTCCGTTTCAGGCATGCCTGGATATCGTACAAAGTGGATGCGCCCCCTACTGCCGATAAGCTCATGCAGCCTGGCCTTCGTGCCTGGGAGCTGCCGGAACACAGGCCCAACATGACTCTGAGCCGCGGTGCTTTCAAGACCTACTCCACGTGAGCCTTCTATCTCTCCAAGCTACACGGTGGTGACTACTAACGACAGTGATGCAGTGTCCGACCCAAGTATTCGGCTTGGGAACCTGTTGCGGCTCCCCGGTAATTCTACTCCAGCCTGAAGGACTTACCGTGTCTTGCCCTGAGCTCTGTCCTTGACTTCGTATGGAATGCCCCCTAGTAATGTCCTATTGCGGGAGCGTGTGTAAATAAAGATGTCTATTGCTAGTGTTGATTTTATCAAGGACGTTCACTGAAAGATAAATTGGTTTTTGTTACAAGATTTTCTCTATAGACAAGACTTGCTCCTCAAGGTATCATGTTGGTTGAAGATCAGAATAGCGAAATATGACTCGTACCAAAGGCCAAGATAGAGAGGAAAATCGGGCGACACTTTCACAGAACATATACACCAGAGCCAATATTAGACCAGTGCCGGATCGGGCGGCTATCTTCCAGCTCAATACACCACCACAGCACCTCTTTCAACTTTTCAATATGGCCCTGCGCCTCATATGCCCTGGAAAGGGCATACCAAGCTTCATTGTTATCCCACGAACTGCCCCGCTTGGTCAAGGCCGAGAGTAAGCCGTACGCCTTTTCTCGGGCAGCAATACGGTTCAGTAGCCTCGGCTCGTCGTCTTGGGTGCCAGAAGGCGCTTCATCTGCCCGGGAATTCATGGATTCTGTAGTTGACTGTCTGCTTGTCCGGTTCTTTGACGTTGAACTTGGTCGCTGTGTAGGAGCCAAGGACAACAGGGATACATTTGCTTCGAGATCCGATTCTGGGGGCTCGAGGGCCAACTTTTGGTCCCAAATGTCGAGAAGAAAGTTGGCCAAGCCAATCGTAGCCTTGGGGTGGTCGGGGTCGCGCAACAATGCCGTCTCGAAAAGTTCCATTGCTTCATGGGGGTGGGACTGGGCTTTCAACAAGAGCCCTTGTTCCGTCAAGAGATCTGCCCAGAGCTCCTCGGAGCTCTTAGGTGAGCCCCATGCACGCTCGGTGAAAGACCTAGCCGACGGGCCTTGTGTTGCCGAAAGAGCCTCGACTCTCGTGACATGCTTGGCCGCTTCATCACATGCTTCGCGTGCATCGTCGAATAAGGATGCCCGTCGATAAAGTCCTGCGATGAGAAGCCATATTTTGACGAGGATACAAAGGGCATGTTTCTGAGCCAGAATAAGCGGGAGCTTAGTGATTGCCCTAGTAGGTGAGTCGAACCCGTACGATGTTGGCAATCGAACATCCTGTTCGGGAGGTTGCTTTGCATGGCCTACTGGAGGAGGATACTTGGTGTGCTTGATGTTGTGAGAAATAGGCTTTAATGGTTGTTTTGCACTTTGCTCCTTGTCCGTACTAGAGACCGCAAGCCCAACCATGTCCGGAGATACACCCCCTTCCTCATGTGGCTGTTGTGTTCCTGTGAAATTAGTGTTCCCTTGCGGATCGGTGTTGGTCCTATCCCCATTCGTCTGGCTCATTTGTTGGTCCGGAGTCATGTCTGATTTCTTGAGGGTGCTGCTGCGCTTTCGGAGTTTCCGCGAGTCGGACCTTGCTATACCATCATGGCTCACCTTTTTGTCTTCATCCGTCACATGTATCGATGGTGCTGCATCCATGTTGACAGACGATTCGTTGTGGACTACCGAAGCATTCACGCTAGCCGTCTGGTTGTCGCTCATGGTGTCCGTCCTGTGATCTGCAATTCGAGAACCCCTGTTTCGCCCAAAAATGCTCCCGCGGAAGCTTTTCACCGTACCTGCAGAGCTCTTCGGAGGGGTGAGATGTTCAGTGTGTTCAGTCTTCTGGTCGTCAACCTCGAGGTTCAAGTTGCCAAAAAGCGTTGCAAAGAGCCCAAGGAGTTGTTCGCTGTGATTCACGGCAGCTTCAGGACCCTCAAGGAGTTCGACAAACGCCAGTTGGGTCATCCGGGTCTCAACAATGCGCTCCTTTTCTCTCCCTCGCAGCTGACCAATCATGGTGTGATCTAGACCGGGCGAACCTGACTGGTCCCTAGCATGGTGATGCTGTTTTTGTGGTCGCCGATCACGGTGCGCAAGTGATGTGACAGCAGATGGAAATTGTTCGAACGCAGCTTCACAAGAGCGCTCAGCGATATCGAAATCATGCTTTGCGCTCAGTAGCAACGCAAGTAGATGCCATAACGGCACGAGGTCTCGTTCCCGGGCAAAGTGTCCTTCATTAGCTCCGGGATGTGCAGTGGTCGTCAGAGCAGATTTGACATATTCAATCGCACCGTCTAGGTCGCGATCTTCTGCCAGCAGAAGGGCAAGGGTGTAGAGAGACGAATAGTTAGCCTCATCCTTCAGCTCCGGGTCAATGCTCCTTTCCAGATAATCAATTGCCTCGGCTCGTATATCATTCCGATCCTCGTTTATAGGGGTCCAATTGGACCAGTTTGCCAGCCCTATGCCGATGCCTCTGTAAGCCATAGCAATGTCAGAAGGAGACACAGCTTGAGAGCTAGTTGAGCTCGATTCTGGCAGGAGATTAGTTCTTCCATCCTCTAGATCATTGTCACTGTCTTGTACGTGTTTTTCGATAAATTCCTTCAAAAGGGAGGTTAAATCCTTTGCTTTTTCAGCCTCCTTGTCGGAGCCAAAGCAGCACAGCATAGTGATACCCTCAGAGACTGTCCTGAGTAAAGTCCCATCATTCTCCAATTTACCATACTGGGCACCAGCAGCCTTCTCTGCTCTCTCCTTGGCGCCTGTGACGATTTCTATGTAAGAGTCCAGGGCTTTGAGGGCGAGATCAAAATCAGCCAGAGCTGAATGGACATGGAATAGACGTCGAAGAATCAAATGCGAGTGGTATGTCTTGGTAGCAGCGCGGTAAAGGATCTACCATGTCGATATTAGTAAAACTGTCACTCTGTCCATGCAGGTACATACGTCAAGAACATTTCTTCCAACTGCATTCTGGCCTCCTTCACCGAGATCATCGTCGGTCCATCTTGGGCCACAAAGTACCTCCCAGTTCTGGATTACTTGCTCGACCCAATCTTCCACCTGAGTGTTTTGAGAATCGGCCGTAGGAAACTTAACCTCGCGGAGGAGATTGCTTTCACAAAGACCCTCCACATGCCGTAGCTCGCTCGAGAACTGAGGGCGTTCTGGTCCATGGGCCGGAGGGGAATACGGCAGGTCATATTTCAGAACAGCGGATAGGAAGTTGTAGTAAGATTTCCAGATTAGAGACTTTGAAACAGACTCGGAGCCGCTATCGATTTGCTGGTCACGGTGTGCAATCCCCTGCTTCACGTAGGGATGAGAAGACCATAGCCTAAATAGCCTTAAGGCAGTATTCACTAGTTCCCCATCAACAGCGGGCACTTGGTTGTTCGCTTCCTCGCTAGCTAGCAGAGCACCTTCAGCTAACAGTTTTTCAGACCAGTAGAGAAACTGAGGGTTATTTGAACATGCTTCGCCATGGTTGGTTATCCAAGGGACAAGGGAATTGAACGTCTTGGTGGCTTCAATGGAGCCCGAAACCATGCGTTGTGCGGCACCTATTAATATCGACCCGTTAGAACTGCCGTTTCCCCTAAAAGGAAGGTGATTTACCTTTAAGATAGCAACCCTTAACAATGCACACTTGAGTCCATGGAGAAATGGCTTCCTCCGTTGAGAGGCCGTTGCTCGTTTCACCAAAGTCTTTCGGCAAACGAGCCACCGCTAATCCTGGTTCATTGAGCGTCCAATGTACCCATCCCAAACAGACCTGTGCCTGGAATACTTCTTGCTGTGGCCCGCTTCCGTTCTCAACTGTTGATAGGAGTGACGGGATTAGTTCGGGCAAGCTGGACGCGGAGTCCGAAGAAGGTCGAGCGGCTGAGGGTTTTTTTTGACAGTATGTAGCAACTTGATATTCAGCCGAGGCTACCTCCAATAGACCTGAGCGAGGAACCAGTCTTAGCTTTATCCATATGTGGTCAAATACCCTAAATGAGGGAGACGGGGCTCACAGGACTTCTGAGGCGCATGCTTGGTCACCTTCCGAATGAGCTCGGGGAGCTCATCCCACTTATTCTGGCAGCGCGCAGTGTCCAGGGCAGCGACATAACGGTGCCCCTTATCGGAGTCTCGACCCTAACGCGAGACGTTAATGGAAAAGCTGGATACTCCAGGGGAGAGGGGAGACGGGCAGGCAGCCATGCGTTGGTTGCTGGGATGGGCGGGGATGGTTGGGGGCAGTGAGAGATCTAGAACTCACAGTCATGATTGAGAGAGGTCAGAGGTGGGAAAAAGGTAATTGAAACTGGGGGAGGGCAGCCGAAAAAGTGCCCATCACTCATGCCCACCCCGAGGCTCCGGCAACTCTAAGTAATGGACAACGCTGAACGTGAACATTGCCTGAAATGATGGCGGTGATCTTCCGGGTGCCAAGGGGAGTCCAGCCATACTGGTTGTTACCAGGTCCAGTATGGTACCGTACCGGGGTTACCGTACCGAGGCTTCACGTGGTCCGAGCGTCCGCTTCTTTCTGCCGGTAAAAAAAAAAAAAAGTTTACCCCAGTGCCAATATTGGCTTTCTTTCTTGGTGTCGAGTCTCATTATTGACAAGATGGCTTCCTTGTCCATGTCGCTGCATGCAGTCAACTACCGATTGACAAATATCCCCGTCAAGCAGTTGCCTCCAATTGCATCATGTCTGGCGACATCATTGAGCAATTGCGGGGAGCTTCTCTCTTCTCAGCACCAAAAATCGAGCAAATCCGATTCAGAAGATGCAGTGCAAGTGCATAAACTGATGACCAGGTTGACGAGCTTGTTGCAAGACCGGACCCCCGAAGGTCGATGGACTGCTGTGGTGCTCGTGAAAGCCATTGTGGAGGCTGGTCAGTGGGAAGTCTTGCGAGGGTGTGAGCCGTTTGTTCGCGGTCTCATGGCAATTCTGGCAGTATGTACTCGTCGGAGATCAATGGTGCCGGTTGCAGCTCGATAGTAGGGATTGACGAATTTTATTTCTGAACAGAAACCGGATCCAACTTCTACGAAGAAAATGTCCATAATCACATTGACGAGAATCTTCCACCTTACTTACCAGTACCCTACACTCGTCCGCGAGATCACTACGCCTTCGCTACCGGGATTCATTACCTCCGCCCTGAATTTGATCTCGGTCAAGCCGTCCTCGGAGCCGATAAGAACGCTGAAACTAAATGCGACTCCTTTCTTGGAAACCGTTCTGTATGCGTTTGGAGAGCTGATTGCACGACACCCTACCATTTTTCGCCCATTCTCAGCGCAAATACATAGCCTTCTCCAGGCAATCATTGGATCTACTTCGCCTACATTTTCGAAACCTGTGGTGGAGCTAGCTGGGCGATTATTCGTCTTGCTCCACAACTGTGCCCCCAAGAACACTTCAGGGGAAGAATGGAAGACTGGGTGCCAGATGACAATTGCTTCCCTCCATGGGACTGCGCATTACGTACTGCGGGCTGTAGTCGAGCAATGGGAATCCAGTGACCCGTCCTTACAGAAATTTGCGAAGCCGCAAGATTACAGCCAGGAGATGCGTGATTCCGGACCAGACCCGTTGGGGCTCCCTAGCTGGCAGGGCATTGCTTCTGGTGTGGATAGACTCATTGTGGTACTGCGAATGTTGTCATCCTTTTTACGTACCCCAACAGCTTCGACAGTGGTAGTACCTGTTGGTTTGATCCTGGATTTGACTTCACGACTTACTTCGGTGATGGTTCCGTCCGATGGAATCGACGTCCAGTACAACCCCCAGATTGGCCGCGCAGAAAGAGAGAGCCTGTTTGCCGAACTGCCTCGTATCCACACTGCGTGCTTGGAAGTTCTTTTCAATCTTGTGGAGACGTTGGAATCTGGCTCTGTTCCAGTTGCACAAACAATATTGGAACAGGCCCTCTGGGTTTTCCGTGCGGAGGGATCCAGCCGAGAGGTCCGGACTTCCATATATGACCTGATTCACGCTTTGATTACGTACATAGGGCCATCGTTGACCAAACAAGCCGTTTTATCTCTGACCAAGCTGCTCCAAACCGCCTGCCACGATCTCTTCCCCCAACCGGGCGATGATAGTGCATCAGTAAAACGATCATCGGACTCAAAAGGCAAATCCAAGCCGAACCAGGCCACCACCAATGCCGACGCCTTCTTGAATCCTGGACTAAAGCAGAGTCGTCATTTGGAGGCATCTTCATCGTTGTCTGGGCTGAAGCAAGCTGCCTCGGAACTTATTTCCGTAATGCTAACGCATGCTCCAACTGAATTCCTCGCTCCATCGCTGCGAGCCGAAATCGACCGGACGATCATCATGACCTCCGACAAGAATGCCATGCTTGCCAGTGTCCTAAACCCCCTCCCACCCAAGAAGGGTCGTGGAGCCGGGGCCAGTATTATTCCATTCTTGACTCGAAGCTACGCAGCAGAGTTGGAAGTCGAGGGACTTATCAGACCCAGAATGCCTGTGCTTATGAATGCATCGCCTGGCTTCGCTGCGTACGACAATATCGACGAGGACGAAGAGGATGAAGCAGCCGTGTCCGTGGCTCACACCACTCCTGCTAATACCGGATTCCTGAAACCATCTACCACACCAATCCTTCAGGCCAATCTCATGGATACTGATCTTTCTCCACAACCTGTTTCAGCCAGCAGCAAGCGGAGCCACCAGGAAGCTCTCCACAAACCACCGTTGGCCCCCTCTGGCTCTAACCAGGCAGAAGGAGCGAGTTTACAGAGCAAGAGGCAGCGGGTAGAAACCAGCGACATCGCTACCCCAAGCCAGCCTTCCCTGAAACAGGCGTCGCCCGGTGCATTCACAGGCACTGCAGCTCTTTCTATTCCTACCTCGTCAGTCCCCTCGACCGAAGCACCGCGTGCTCGGACTGCTAGCGTCAATACACCATCCACTGACAACGTGGGAGGTCTGCTATCGGACACACTCATCCCGCAGTCCACAGTCTCCTCTACGGAGATAGGGGCAGCCGCGCAGGAGGCAGGTGAGAACGAGAGCGACGATGAGATACCGGCGTTGAACCTTGACCCGGACACGGACGACGAGGACGAGGACGAGGAGGACGTCGCGATGGGTGAGTCATAGACTATACATATAGTGGAAATTGATTCAATGTAACAATGTAGGAGGAACTGCTCCACGGTCCATTGTAATATATACCTACACTCTATGAATCTATATAATATAGACACCTACCAGTACGCTCTATTCAGCTGTCTAAATCAAGTCTCCTGTAGAATTAATAGTAACAAGCTCACACCACCCGCAGCCCGCTGGCCCAAAAACTCCCGCCATCCCACCACTGGAACCAGGGTTCATTCCAACACCACCATCGCTCGCCCTCGACGCCCAGTCCCAGTCCTCGCAACGGACTCACAGGCAACGGCTCTACCAGCCAGACTCCGCCCGCGGCGAAATCATCCGCAATATAGCTCCCCGAGAAAAGGAGCCACACGACTACAAACGTGACGTTCGTTGTGCGGCGAAGCCAGTGTGGGAGACACCGTGAAGGGAACAGACACGACAGGGCCGTAGTAGCGAGGCTCTGAACCGCCACCCCGACGCCCTGGAGGAAGAAAAACATGAAAGTACGGGACAGCGGCCGAGTCGTGCCGAGCTGGGTATAGCTGCCGCAGGCGTGGATAAGCCCACTCATGCTGAATACCGTCATGGCCAGGACGAGCCGGCGAAGACCGGGATGGTAGACTAGTGGAGTCGGGAGGAAGGATAGGAACCACTGGGCCGTGGATAAGAAGCCAAACCGGAACAACTGGTGCCACCATCGGCCCCAGCAGCCGGCGAGACCGTGGTCCAGAACGGAGGTCACGAACGGACCGAACGTCTCCGGGTAGAGCCAAGGGGCATCCAACGGGGTGGTGGTAACGGAGCGTGAGGCGTTGGGGAATGCGAGTGACAGACCTAGGAAGATGAGTGGGTTCAAGGCCGTCACAAAGCTGAGGGCTGTGAAAATCGCTAGACCCGAAAGCGCAAGGCGATATACACGGAACACGCTGGGAATGGCGGGGAGGATGTAGCTGATCGGGGTTGGTGGTGGAGGCGGCGGCGACACGACGCCCCAGAAATACGGATCGCGTATCATCAGCACCTTCATCATGTCGATTAGGATATAGCTCCGGAGAAATACCCAGGCCGTCGCGCGGAGGAGGCCGCGACCATTGCGGCATGCCGGGAATGCCTGACACTCACCCAGCAGACGCGACGGTCGACGTGCAGAATCGAGCTGGACAGTTACTGAGGAGGGCAATGGACCGATGGATGAAATGCGCCAATTCCACTCGGGGCCTCGCATGCTGAAGAGAAGACTCAACACCCAACCCAGACGATGCGACCAGGAACGGGGGTATGGCTGCCACACAAGGGATTCCTGGCATTCGCTGACCAAGCGCTGAAGGGGTTCGCGCCAACTTTCGTTGGATACAACGACGAAATCTCCATCAGGGTCGTCTCGCGTTTCGTTTTTCGCACATAAACGACGCTCAATGCGTAGAAAGTCCCGCTCTACGTCATGGGTGACCAAGAGCGTTGCCGTCCAAATGCACCACCATGCGACCGCCACCCCCAGGATGTATCCATTGGCTCCCAACGAGGCTCGTCGATGCTGGATGGCCTCAACCGCGAGACCGAGAGTCAGGACGAGGGCGAGGGATCGCAGATAAGGGGTGCATTGCCGACGAGGAATCAGGAGGACTAATGCCAGTGGAGTGAAGAACAGGACCAGATGCCAGAGAAGTACTGGCTTTGCGTGCCCTTGTTGAATGAGCGAGTCGATCTGAAGACGACGATCGCGGAGGCGGATGTATGAAGGAGGTAAAGAATTGGTCATGAGGCCAGAAGCTAGTTAGGAGGCATAATATTTAATTAGCTGCGATCTCTATTGATACGAAAGAAAAGAGAAAGAAGATCGGGGCTCGTCGTCGTCGGAAAAGCAAGAAAAAACAAACATCCGCCACGCATGAACTTATCTGTGGCTTCGATTCGATCTCTACTCAGCAAACAAACTCATCATACTCATGCAGGTTGATTCCAATGGATTGGAAGACCCATTCTGCTGTGGAACACAACAGTCCTGCCATGAATCTCCATAACGTGGTTCACTGTGGAGATCCCCGTGGGCCAACGATGCCGAAATTCGGAGTCACTAACCACGATTCAGTTACTAGGACTTAGAAGGGACTATCCTCCACTAATAATAATAATCATCGTCATCGTCATCACCAACAGGGATCTCCTCTCCAATTCACTCTGATTGGATCCGTCCCATGCTTGCCTTCGCCTGAAATTATGCTGTGAAGGCTTGTACCAAAAATGGAGGCATATCTCGCTCTTCCCATATCTCCGTTCTTACTTGGTTGGCCAGTTAATGCCGACCAGACCATGCCATCACACTGCATGGCTCTGGAGGATCTGTTCAGTTTAATCCTGGGAATGCATCAACGCCAGAATGGAGCTCCGAATTCCCGAATGTCTCTCCATTCACTCTCTTGCCTGCCACTCGCTTTCTCACGGCCTCTGCGTTCATTAATACCCAGCTATTCCCAGCTTCCTAGGCTCTCAGCTTTTCTTCGTCCTTTCTCGATTGATATATGGTGTGAACAGCTGCCACAATAAAATCGAAAAAAATATAAAAATAAAAATAAAAATGACCTCAGCGGCTGCGGCTGCGGCTGAGGCTGTCCAGCCCACTCGACTCCCGCACTGGCGCCTCATCATCGACCAAGGTATACTCACTCCAGAGATCCTCGACTATCCATACCTTGGCTCGGGAACCGAAGATGACCCATACATTGTCACCTGGATCCCGGATGATCCCCGAAACCCAATGAACACTCCGACAAAAACCAAATGGTTCTATACAATATCCATGGCCTGGGCAACCTTGGCAGTATCCATGGAGTCGTCCGCTTTCACTGGGGGAATAGAACAGATCATGGAAGCCTTTGAGGTCGGCACGACGGTGGCCACGCTGGGGGTCTCTCTGTTCGTTGTTGGGTTTGCCATCGGACCTCTGCTCTGGGCCCCCATGAGTGAGCTCTGGGGCCGACAGTACCTCTTTGCCATCAGCTACTGTGGGCTGACCGTGTTTAACGCCGCCGCTACTGGGTCCAAGAATATCCAGTCCCTGATCATCTTCCGCTTCCTGGCCGGTGCGTTTGGCTCGTCCCCTCTCACCAATGCCGGCGGGGTGATCGCGGACCTCTTCCCCGCAACCCAGCGGGGCCTGGCCATGAGTATTTTCGCCTGTGCCCCGTTTCTGGGGCCAGTGTTGGGGCCGATCAGCGGCGGGTTCCTCGGGATGAATGCGGGATGGCAGTGGGTGATGGGTTTCCTGGCCATCTTCTCGGGCACTCTCTGGGTCTTCTGTTGTTTGAGTGTCCCCGAAACATACGCTCCGGTTCTTCTGCGACAGCGAGCCGTAAAGCTTTCCCAGGTCACCGGCCAGATCTACAAAAGCAAGCTGGACGCGGAGCAAGGCAAGCAGACGGTCACGCAGGCATTCAAGATCGCCCTCTCGCGCCCCTGGATTCTTCTCTTTCGTGAACCTATTGTTTTTTTGCTTTCGATCTACATGGTTCAGTATTCCCGCAGGTTGTACCTCTCTGGGATGCAGAGCTAATCTGGATTTAGGCTATTATCTACGGGACTCTCTTCATGATGTTCGCGGCATTCCCCATCGTGTACCGACAGCAGCGCCAATGGAACCAAGGTGTGTCGGGCCTGGCGTTTCTAGGAATTATGGTGGGGATGGTCATTGCCTTGATGTACACCATCTACGACAACAAGCGCTATCTCCGGACAGCGGCGGCTCACAATGGATTTGCACCCCCCGAAACACGCCTCATACCATGCATGCTGGCGGCCATTGCTATTCCAACTGGTCTCTTTTGGTTTGCATGGACAAATGGGCCATCAGTGCATTGGATGGCTAGTATTGCCGGCTGTGCTCCATTTGGCTTTGGCATGGTCTTGGTCTTCCTAGGGCTGATGAACTATCTGATTGACGCGTACACCATTTTTGCGGCCTCGGTGTTGGCGGCCAGTGCTGTTTTGCGCTCTATATTCGGTGCCGCTTTCCCTCTATTTACCCCATACATGTACAAGAACCTGGGGGTCCACTGGGCCTCGAGCATTCCGGCGTTCCTGGCTGCCGCCTGCATGCCATTCCCGTTCCTGTTTTACAAGTACGGGCCAGCCATCCGGAAACGGTGCAAGTTTTCCGCACAATCCGACGCCTTCATGAAAAAACTGATGGAAGTGGCTACCAAGCCCCCCCGCCCGATCGACAATCCCGAGGAAGAGGTAGTCACTTCCACTACTGGAAATGAGACGCCGTCGAGCCAAACTTCAGTGTCTCCCCAGTCAGCGCTGGATGTAAGCGCAGACAATGGGGCCTCCTTGCGGGCTAGCATGGACCGGAGACGCTCGAGAGATTCAGAACAGTTCCGGCGGGCTGAATCTGCCAACGCTCAGCCCACTGAGGACAGTCACTAGAGAAGTCCGAGGAAAGTCTATGAAAATTGAACATTGACTCCCTGGTACAGGATTCCATTGGCGCTGGAATGGTTAATACGACAGCTGTATATAATATGGTAGTACATACATAGAAGATAGATAGTATTTCCATGTTAAAACTTGATAGATCAAATTGGCATCCGAAATTCCCAATCCGGAATAGTCTCCGCACAAATCACGAGTGGATCACGTGGGGCCGCGAAGAAGCGCGTTGCACTAGTCCTGATCAGGACTATCGCGTCTGCCATGTTTCTAATTCCCTCCAACGTGTATCCTCTCGTATCCATCTTCGGACAGCGTCATCATGGGCCGGCTTCTGGATAAGCGTAACATAGATCAAGTTGATCTCACTCTCAGCGATGACGAACATGTTGATCCAGGACGAACTCCCAAGTACCCGCGTGCCAGCAGCCATGGGCGGCGATTGGGTGAGAGCACCGTTTTTGTGCCTCTTAGTCAATCCTCGCAAGCCTACACTGCAGATGATGAAGATGATGCGCAAGCTGCAGATCTGGTACAGGGAACTCAAGGTGCCGATGATGCCTTGGCTGGGAACTCGATGCTCTACGGAGAATTAAACACAAAGATTGTGGGTGTTCGTTTCTACAATGGACATGCGACTCTCGGCGAACATGTGGTCTTGAACCGACAACCAACGAACCAGTACGACCGGAATGCCATCTGTGTGAATAATGTCATGGGCTCTCAGATTGGTCATATTCCTCGTGTCATGGCGGCCAAGCTGGCGAAGTATATGGTGAGCTAAGCTACTCTCCCCGTCCTCCAAACGCCGCTAAATTCTGCAGGACGCAAATTCTTTGATTATTGAGGCTAGGTTGACAGGCACTATTGGGCAGTTTGATTGTCCCATTGTTTTGCGGCTTTTTGGACCAAGTGCCCCAGAAAGTCGAGACGAGTTGAAGCGAAGTATGGAACAGGACAGGCTTCCTCTGGGGGGTGTCAGGCAGAGGGAGCGCGATGAGCAGAAACAGCAGAAAGAGCGTGCAAAAGCGCAAAAGGAAGTTGCCAAGATGGCTCGTGCACTGGCGTCGGGCAAAGGACGGCAATGGGAAACTCAAAATAACCCCATGTATGCCAACCTGTTCGCCGGGGAAGGCTACAACGAGAGTGAAGAGTCTCTGGAAGATCTTATCGGTCAAAGTAGCACATTCAACCCCCGCGAGATCGGTAAAGTCACAGAAGAATTTGGTATGAATGAATCCGATCTGGCAAACATGCCGATGACAGATACTCCGGCAGCTTTGTCGACGGAGCTCCTGCCGTACCAGCGGCAAGGACTGGCTTGGATGATTAGCAAAGAAAATCCTGTCCTGCCTAGCCCTGGATCCGAAGACGTCGTGCAGCTGTGGAAACGGACCGGTGGTCGATTCACCAACATCGCCACGAACTTTTCCACAGCCATCCAGCCGCCTCTTGCGAGTGGAGGTATTCTAGCAGATGATATGGGCCTTGGAAAAACGATCCAGATTATCTCCTTGATATTGGCGAACCCTCAGCCTAGAATGCCGGGTGCCTCAAAGTGTACCCTGATTGTCTCTCCGGTGGGTGTGATGAGCAACTGGAGAAACCAAATCCAGGATCATACCCGCAGTGAGAACACTCCACGCGTACATGTATACCATGGTACAGGTAAGAAGGAGGCGGCCAATCTCGAACAGTATGATGTAGTGATCACGAGTTATGGTGCTCTGGCCATGGAATATAATCCTGATGCGAGGACGCCGCCGAAGAGAGGGATCTTTTCTGTCCATTGGCGTCGCATCGTTCTAGACGAAGGACATACAATTCGGAATCCAAGATCCAAAGGTTTTCTGGCTGCTTGTAACGTGCGAGCGGATTCCCGCTGGTCATTGACCGGAACGCCCATTGTCAACACCCTCAAGGACCTGTACTCTCAAGTCCGCTACTTGGGACTCTCCGGCGGCCTAGAAGACATGGCAGTCTTCAATGGCGCTCTGATCCGGCCTCTTATGTCTGATGATCCCAATGCGCGCTTGCTCCTTCAAGCCCTGATGTGTACAATCTGCCTGCGTCGCAGAAAGGATATGGATTTTGTGAACTTGCGTTTGCCAGCCCTCACGTCCCGTGTTCTTCGGGTCAAATTCCATCCTCACGAAGAGGAAAAGTACAATATGTTCCAGTATGTGTGGCTTAACCCTATAGGTGATATGGGCGTGCTAACAGCTGCATAGGTCGGAAGCAAAGGGCGTGCTTCTGGATATGAGATCCAAGGAAAAGACTGGCACCACGTACTCTCACCTTCTCGAGGTCATTCTTCGCCTGCGCCAAGTATGCAATCACTGGGCGCTTTGCAAGAAGCGCATTGACAACCTCACTGAACTTCTGGAGAAAGACAAAGTCGTTCCACTAACACCCGAGAACATCAAAGCCCTTCAAGACATGCTGCAGATCAGGATTGAGAGCCAGGAGACGTGTCCCGTCTGCCTTGATGTCCTAGAGCAGCCTATTATCACAGCCTGTGGTCACTCATTTGATCGAGGTTGTATTGAGCAAGTCATCGAGAGACAGCACAAATGCCCCATGTGTCGTGCCGATATAGAGAACACTACCACTTTGGTGTCTCCTGCTGCTGAGATGGGCGAAAGTACTGATAGTGTTTCTGCCGACCCAGACCATCCAAGTAGTAAGATCGAGGCTCTGATCAAGATTCTGACAGCGCAAGGACAGGCCAGCGGTACAAAAACCGTGGTGTTCAGCCAGTGGACCTCCTTCCTCGATCTTCTCGAACCTCATCTCCATCGCCACGGAATTGGATTTGCTCGTATTGACGGTAAGATGAGTTCGGCGAGCCGCGACAACTCCACTTACCGATTTTCCCGAGACCCCAACTGCATAGTCCTCCTTGCAAGTCTGAGCGTGTGCAGCGTTGGTCTGAATCTTGTTGCCGCCAATCAAGCTATTCTTGCGGACAGCTGGTGGGCTCCGGCCATCGAAGACCAGGCTGTCGACCGGGTTTATCGTCTGGGCCAGATGCGCGAAACCACCGTCTGGCGTCTCATCATGGAAAATAGTATCGAGGACCGTGTTCTTGCCATCCAAGAGACGAAGCGTAAGCTGATGCTTGAAGCGTTTCGCGAAACGTCCAAGAAGAAAATGGTCGATGATAGAGCCACCCGCGTTGCTGACCTTGAGAAACTTCTATCTTAAATGATTTCGCTGCCCATTCAAACTCCCTGCCCTTTCCCTGACTTCTAATATCTCATATTCAATTGAATTCCACTTTACATATTCCGGGTTTACTTGTGTTAATATGGAGACAGATTTTTGGTTTCGAAAGAATGGTCATACAGAATCTCTCGTTTTTCCTTCTCTTTTCCTTTTTTCCCTTAAGCGCAAGGGATTGGGCTTGATATTCTACTCTGTCAAATACTAGGCCACTCTGCTGGTCAGATTGCACATCACATTCTAACTTCGGAATTTTCCTTTGTCTTATCTGGCTAGTAAAGTCCATGAGCTAAGCACTTTGTAGGCCTTCAATTTAATTTTGTTCTCAATGCAATCAGGAGTAATGGTATTATTATTATGTACGCTGCTTAACCTACTAAACATATTTGGCGGGGGATATAATTGGATATGAATTGGTATGAAAAAAAAGCCGCTACTCTCGTGCTTAAGAGATGATAACTCGATAGATTTTGGAGGAAAAGAGGTCGCTCAGCAAAACAGGAAACTGTAAAGTACGGAGATATGAAAATGATTCCTTGATGCCAAGGAAAGAATGTCACGGCAATCCGATCTCTCTTTAAAGACTGGTATCCGGGGCCAAAGGAGGAGGGCCGTCATTATGAGCGCTGGAAGGAATCGATGGCCTAGTGGTCGGGGGGGGATATGGTTGATAAGGCTGATACAGCTGCTGATCATGATGAGGCTGATACTGGTGAAAAGACAGAGACTGTGGTGGAGGATTCATGTAGATACTAGGCTCGAACTGCACATGGGATGATGTGTGTGAATATGCGGAAGGGTACTGGAGCGCTGTTGTCGTGTTCGTAGTGTTCTGCACAAGAGCCCTCTGTCGTTCACGTTCACGTTCACAGATCATCTGGTGATATGCGTTTGGGTCGGTCCGCTTCAGACGTTCATCGCTCAAGGCTTGCTGGACGCCTTGTCTTTCTTCCTCCGTTAACTTGTCGTTGTCCTCTCGTTCTAAGGTCTTGCTGAGGACGATTTTTCGAATCGGATTGTCGGGCCCGCTGTTTACGAGGATCTTGTCCAGCACGTTAGGGTCTTTCCCGATACAATCAGTGATATCCTCCTGAGGGACTGGTTTCGCTGGGAAAAGGTACTCGCGGAGGGACTTGGAGGCAGTGCGGACGGGATTTTTCTTGTCAACGACGCGGAATGCAAGCTGTGTCTTGAAAACTGCCTTGTTATACATGATTTCCTCGAAAGTGCCACCGGCGATAAAGCGATAGACAAAGACTGGTTTTTTCTGACCCAGGCGATAGGCCCGTCCAATCGCCTGTTCCTCCCAGACAGGGTTGAAGGAGAAGTCAAAGATCACGACGCGATTGGCACCGGGGATGTTTAAGCCCAGCCCCCCTGCACGTGTTGAGATCAAATAGACCTGTTCCCAGGAGTCGTGGTTGAATCGTTTTGTCGCAGCTTGCCGACCAGCAATCGGGGTCGTTCCATCCAAGCGGCAGTATTTTCGATTGACCCGGTTCAAAATATGCTCAATGTAGTTGAGCGTTGGTAGGCTGTGAGAGAATATCAACAGCTTGTCACCAGCATTGATCGACTCGTCGATTATCCTGTCCAAAATCTGTGCCCGATATGATAGCTCCAGGGCTTTCATGTCGGGAACAGTGGAAAAGAGTTGCTCTTCTTCCACGACTAATTTCTCCGAGTCAGGAAGTCCGGCTTGAGTGATGGGCTCATCCCCGGGAAACTCTTCGGTCTCCTCCACTCTCTTATCCAATTTTTGTGCGTCACTTGCTCTGTTTTGTAGCTTATCTCTAAAACAAGTAGGGTGGTTACAACAGAGTCCCAGAATTGCCAGCCAGGACCAAAGTTTTGCAGTGCCCACGTCCCCTCTGCCTTGGACTAGGGTCGCAACATATGAATCATAGGCGGCTTTCTGTAGCTGTGTCAAGGGAACAGTAAGAACAAACTCAATCTTGGGTGGCAGACTACCCTCGAGCACCGTGATATCCGCACGATTAATCTTGGGATCAAGAATTTCTTTGAGCACTTGAAGCTTAACGAGAGACCTCCGTCTCTCCGTATAAGAACTGTCTGCGTATAGGCCTTCCTCTATAGGCTCCACATAATTTGCCTTAAACTCCACAAAATTTCCGAGGTAGTCCTTTGCAATCCAATTAACCATGGTATAGTAGTCGATAAGATTATTGGCAAGAGGAGATCCAGTAAGTGCGATGCGTCTTGTTGAGCGAAACTGCATGGCGGCCCGGGAAATAGCAGAGGATGGATTCTTCATCTTATGGGCTTCATCGGCAACAACAACACTCGGACCTTCTAACAGCCATTTGCAGACCTTCCCATGGACCTCCTCGGAAAGAGGCTGTCCTTTTTTGGTAGTCTTCTTGTTGGAAATCCACGCTCTGAAGATGTCATAGCTCATGATAAGAACTCCCCCTTCCGTACCCCACTCGGACGCAATCTGCAACCTTTCTGGAGGCGCGTGTGAACTTGTGAGTCTCCTTATAGGGCCAATGCTTGAATTCGGAGGGTTCCACATCAGAAATTCCTCATACCAGTTCTCAATTAAAGAGGAAGGGCAAAGGATAAGAAATCTGGAATCCTTGAAGCTGGCGGGAATCTGCTGGCTAATCTTTGGGTCACTGGAAGATGCAGTACTGGATATAGTGACTAGGAGAGCGATGCTGTCCGCAGGTGAGCAGAGGAAAGGGAAACTGGCAATAAAGGTGTGGCTGGAACCGCTTACACTTGCATTGTTTTGCCCAGACCCATCGTATGTGCTAACAGACAGCCCTGTTGCTTTTCGTCCTCAAACAACTCTCGCCACATGAATTGAATGCCATTGAGTTGATGGGGTTTGACACGCTTGCCAATATGTGGATCTAGATAAATTATTGGATCTCCAAAGCTAACTGCTTGATGCGTTGGGTCAGTGTTGCTGAGGCCCATACTTTCCATCTTCTGCTGAACCTTCCGTCTCTGCTCTTCATTTAAGGCAACACGCATCTGTGCACTTGCTTGGTTCAGTTTCACTTCTCGATTTTCCTTGACTTCTCTTTTTCTCTTCTTGTGAGGTGTACCCGGAACTGTTGCATCGGCCTCCTCTGATTTATCAGAAGCTTGTTTCTCGTCATAAGAAAGGAATGCGTCAAGACGAGTGCAAAGCTCCCAGAAAAAAGTCGGAAAACTCTCGATTTCCCCTTGGGCCTTTATAATATGGCTCTTCGGAATCCCCTTTAACTGGGGATGAACACAATTAACCCATGCTATGTAAAGAGACGCAGTCCGCATAATCAGCTGGCTTTCGGGATTGGGCATCCCGGGAATCTTTTCTTTACTCTTACGCAGCTTATTTAGAGCGTCCCCAGCGAGCGTCTGCAAATCCTGGGTTTCATATCTGCGTATCAATATCGCCATTCGGTTTCGCTCTTCAATAGACAAACTACCAATTAGCTTCGCCAACAGTAGGCGACGGTTGCGACGCTCTTCGGGGACTTCCCATGGCATCGATAAGACTTTCTCAATGTCATCAATGTCAGGCAATGATAACCGCTTCCGTTCGGATTTGTTAGGGAAAATGTCTTTCTGCTTGACTGGCATTTGAACACTCAAGTTTGGACCAAGTATAGGTTCAGGGGAGATAGATGGACTCCTTCTAATTGTAGCAGTCTCCTTGGTGGGTCTCAAGCTTACTCGTTGAACCGGGTTCAAGGGAGGGGTCTCAATCCTTAAATCATCAGCACAAGGGGAATCTGCTGTAAGATCAATACACTCGGCCGATGCCTTGTTAGTAGGGCTAGAAGGAGGAGAGCTGGATTCCCGAAAAGGGAGTCTCCTGGATCGCTTCGAGTTCCGCCAAATCCCAGAAGGACTGATGATGTCGTTGTCACTATCAGATGTGGACGGAGTCGGTGTCGCACTATTGTTTCCCTGAACGCGCTCAATAGAGTCGGATTCATCATCAATAAAGTCATCAAGGTCAGTAAAGCCGTCAGATTCGGAATAGAGCGACTCTTCATCTCCTGCAGCCGGTGGTGACTTCTGAGCTGATAGATTCCTGGGAGCAGCCGCTACTCTTGGGGGGCATTTTTCACGCTCTAGAATCACCACACGCCATTTGTTCTTTTGTATGCTCATGACAGTTTGCTCCATACTCTGACACTGTTTTCGTAGCTCAGACTTTGATGCATACTCGCTTCGACAAATAGCCTCCTGCAATTTTCCTAAGCGCTTTTCTAGGTTACTGACATCTTGTGACAGAGTTTTGATCTTCTGGTTAGTACTCTTGCTCTTTTTGGCCATTAGCCAAAGTCGCCGCGCTTTCATTTCTTCCTTCTGCTTTCCAGTTCCGTGCCATCGACTCTCATATTCCGAGACACAGTCCACAATCACAGATTCAACCTCTGCTCGTGAAAGAATTGTTGGTTTGTGCTGGACTGCCTCTTTTTCAGCCTGGATTTCCTGCCAGGTTTCCTCATCAAACTCTCCTTCTGATCCTGAATCGCCATACAAAGGGCAGATGTCTTCATCATCTTGTAGAGCTGGATACTTTTGAAGAAGATATAAGAACGGGTCAGCGACACTTGGCGTATTTGTTGAGGCTTGAGAACCAGCTTGCACTCCAACAAGTTGCGGCCAATCTTCTATTCTTTCCTTACTAACTGCAACCTCTCCATTTTGGTGTGTGTACAATGTGAAGTGCTTTTGGCTGTCCTTGACAACCCTCTGGACATCGTAAAGTACCATGGCTCGTTGAGTGCGACCTTTACCAGAGCTTAGCTTGATCGGCCGCTGCCTGTAGCTATACCCAAGGGCTTTGTTCACAAAACAACGCTGCGCTCTTGGAAATTCGGATCCAACTATTACAAATGAATTATCATTGTCGTCCGAATCGGGTGAATAAAATAGCGCTGAGTAGGTCATCCGTTCTGGTCCCATAAACCACTTCACGCCTTGCGGATGCATCGCAGGAGTTGGAGCCCGCTCAATATTTTCAATTTCGGCTTGTGATATTAGGTCTAGCTTTCGCCGCTTTCTCCCTAGATCATCGACTATAATTCGCTCCCGAGGCCGAGCCTGTCCAATAGAGCCCTCTGCAGGTCTTTCCTCGTCCATCGTGTACTCAGAAGCAGTCTCTTGGCCTGGTTCCTGTGCCGGGGCAAACGGGGTCGATACAATGCTTGGGTTCAGGAGATTTCCATGTTGTGTGGTTACATTTCCGGGTGTAGTGTTATTCTGATGGCATATGGGGGAAGACCATTGAGGAGCGGATCCCACAGAAGCAAATGGCGTTGGGGAAAAGGCATTTTGGCGGTCGTCAACCGAGCGTAAATGCCCTGTGAGACGCTGGAATTTGGGAGAATTCCCTTGCAAGTATCGTATTGCCCTAAGCATGGAGCTAATATGACCTAGGGCCTTCAATCCAAGGTCCTCGCGCAATGCGGCTTTGTCAACATCTTGCAAAAGAACTTCTCCCGTGACAAAGTTATCGCGAAGTGCAGCCTCGAAGGACTGAGGATCAGGCCTAGGACCGCGAGACGCCGACTGAGACCATGGTTCCTGTGGATTATAGCAGAGAAAATTCACTACCTCATCGACTGTCCAGTCAATGGGGTCTCCGTGATCAAATTGCATCTTGTCTGAGGGAACATCAGACCATTTTCTTCGTTTGGTCTCAGGGTGGAGGCGAGTTCACATCAAGTCCTGGTCAATCGGACAGTCCCCTGGTTTTGATGCAATATAGCGAATCATGGGACCGAAGACTTAGTGTCACCAATAATCTACATTTGATATGCATCAAAAGTCTAAAATTGGAGTAAGGCCGGATCAAAGCGATGATCACGGGTGTTTCTTCCCAGGGCTGGCATCAAGACAACCTCACTTTGGACACCAGCAACGCGTTTCGCGCCGTGCTGCGGAGAAAATCAAATCAGGCGATTGGAGCTTTTCTGCCGGCCTATTGGGCGGCATCTAAGGCGGTAGCCCTTATCGATTACTCGATGACTAAGCGATAACACCCCTCCATTATTAATCCATCCATAACTATCCCCCTCACCATGATGAGCATTCATTCTGATCCCACCTCAGAACGGCCAGGAACCAGCCATGGGCGAGTCTATCTATGCCAATTACCCTCCTCCCTTGAGCCCCGCTCAAAAGGACTTCCTGGTGACCACCATCAAGGATTGGGCGGCCCAGAATGGCTTGATGGTTCGGCCAGCCCCGAGCTTTATTCCGAGGGAATCGGATTCTCGTGGAGTGCTGGCGACAAATGCTCCTGTGACTCTATTCCCGAGTCCCTTTCCGAGGGCCTGTTTTGAAGAGGCAAAAGCCCTGCAGACCGTATACAATCACCTGTATGCCGTGATAACATGTAACGAAGAATGGCTTGGCAAGATCATGGAAGAGTAAGCTTGAACCTACCATTCCTGGTCCACATTGCTCTGTGGATCAACTGTGTTGCGGAGAGGCCATGACTAAACACTTTCTTGACTGGTAGCCTTATTGACGTGGACGACTTCATTTCAAATTTGTGGAAGACGCATCTTGCAGTGAAGAAGGAGGGCTATGTCCAGACATTGTCGCTTGGTCTTTTCCGGTCAGATTATATGGCCCATGCACCATCCAACTCGACAGCACCATCATTGAAGCAGGTTGAGTTCAACACCATCTCGTCATCCTTCGGTGGGTTGTCGTCTCTCGTGACATCGCTCCACTCCGAACTCGTCAATTCCCCTCTGGGCTATCCTATCGCATATCCACCTCATCCCTTGTTTGAATCCAATGAGCCTCCTAAGAACACCGCAGTGGAGACTTTGTCGGCGGGATTGGCAGCTGCACACGCCGCGTACGGGACGTCCAAATCAGCGCCGACTTTCCCCACGTGCATTCTGTTTGTTGTTCAGGAGAACGAGAGGAATACATTTGACCAATTGGCACTCCTAAGACAACTCACAACCTTTCACAGGATACCCGTATTTCGTCTCTTGAGCGCGGAGATTTTGGATCACACGTCCATTCCTGAATCCAACCCTTCTCGTCCCCTCATATACCACCCCCCTTACTCTTCGAGGGCATTCGAGGTAACAACCGTATACCTGCGGTGCTTCTATGCACCAAGTGATTATAAGTCGGAGCGCGATTGGGAGGCGCGCACTCACTTGGAACGCTCTGCGGCAATTAAATGCCCAACTGTCCTAAATCAATTGTCTGGGTGTAAAATTGTGCAACAGGTCCTAGCGGAAAGTGCAGGTCCGGACCACCTGGCAAATTTCTTGGCCGATGTTGATCCGTCCGTGGTTGCAAGATTACGGGCGACATTTGCGCCTCAGTATGATCTTTCTTCCGACGGGCGTGGTAGGGACCTGGCTCTCAACCCTGACACAGCGGCGAAACACGTTCTCAAGCCGCAGCGAGAAGGGGGTGGCAACAATATCTACAAAACTGCGATCCCTGAATTCTTGCATTCGATTCCCGAGACGGAATGGAAGCGCTGGATTTTGATGGAGCTAATCAGCCCGCCATCCGATGCAAAGAATGTGGCTTTGAGGAGTGATGGCCAAGTGCTCGGTGGAGAAGTCATTGGGGAACTGGGCGTGTACGGAACAATCCTGTGGAATCAAGCCGGGGGGAAAGTCCTGCATAACGAGCAAGGTGGATGGCTCATGAGAACGAAGGCACGGGATGTCAACGAAGGAGGAGTTGCCACCGGGTTCTCTAGTTTAGATAGTATTCTGCTTTTCTAGATAGAAGTATATATGCTTCAGTGCACGGCCTTACGAGGGAAGAATCACAATCAATAGTTAATTGCTATGCAGAGAGTAAACTATTCTTTGAAAAGGTATAAAAGGGACCAGGTGGAAAGTAAACAGTTGATCTGTCATAGAAATCTAGGCTGAAGATATAAAGAAAGGAGCAAGGAGAGACAATAAATAAAGATTAAATTCCACGTCTGACTTTATGATGTTAGACTGTCCCTTCCATGACATCAGATCGTTCCTGAAATCAATTACCAATCCTACCATCCGTTTACAAATGTTAGTGATAGATACAACACGTTAAATGATATAAACAGAGCTGAAGCAAACCTTAACTATGAACCTCGGACTCATCAGCTTGATCAGAGGATGCATCATCCAAAGAGACATCCTCTTCCTCGAGATCTACAATGACTCCAGCTTGGGCGGACGGCCGCCCGGTATCAGAGTAGGGTTTCCAACTCACCGGGATATCATGGGCCGGCAGTTGTCTCCAGGAATCCATACCTCTAGCCAACGCTCTTTCAGATAGCTCATAGAAAATGTCAAGAGCGACTGTAATCCGGCTACTAGGAGCATGGGAACCATCGCCTTCAAGGAAGGTGTCGAGTGGATAGTAGACCGTGGCGACAGGAGCGGAGGCAAGAGACTTTGCACGCAGACGAAAAGGGACAGGATAGAGCTCAGTCTCTGTCTGTCTGTATTCAATTTCCATTGTTGTATTGAATTTGACCTGGTCAATGGTCCAGAATTCCACCCGTTCTATATCAATTCGAGAGATTCTGTTCGCCCGGCCTCGACGCGCAGTCCAGCAGGATAGACTCAGCGGAGCTCTCACCTCACGCTCCCGACGCATGTTCAGTGCATTCTCCGTGGGTTTCTGATCCTCGGGAGTAGTCATGCGCGCTTTAATGTCGCGGTATGTCAGCCGGTAGTCCGTTCTCATCCAGTATTCCAGAAGCCATGTTGGTGGTTGGGAGGAGATATATCGTGGAAGGAATGGGAAGTCACGGATGGCAGAGCCTTCGTGGTCTGTGACCTCTTGCCCGTTCTCTATGAGGTTGCTGAGAACCCCGAGCTGCGTATTCAGAGGTTGGTCCATGCGAAAAAGAAGAGGAGGTAGATTACTCTCTGAGTACTGGGAATGATATGGATGGTGGCATGTATGATTTGCAACTGGAGGAGTAGTATCTAGGAAACATGTTAGCCGGGAAGAATAAAGAAGACATAGAAAGAGACATAGGAGATAGGAAGAGAAATTCTCACGCTGACAGGGACCGTTGCTTGTTTCCTGGTGCTCTGTAAGATAGAATATAATGTAAGTATTTATATGTATGCTAAAGGTGAAGCAATACTTACCAGGAGCAGGAGAAGCGCGGGGTGAAGAGTCAGCCATGGTAAATCTGGTTTCTGTTTTTAAGCTCACTGGCTGTATGGATGTTTTGAAGTGAGAGAAGAATAAAAGATAGATCAAGAGGTATATATACTATAATTCTACCCGGAAGGGAAGAATTAAAGAACAGAAGCAATCAACTTTCACTTCATGGAATTATTTATATCACGTGTATGCTGCCAGTCAATACTGGAAACCTCCGTATTGCGTGTCTCCATGTGATGTTTGTTTAGATAGTTGTAGCGGAGCCACTTGTTCCCAGTAATTTAGACCTATAATATTAGGGGTTCTTTGTGAAGGAATTTAAACTTACCAGACAAAAGTTTTACTTACTATTCTACTTGCATAGGAAGAAGAGAAAGTTAAATGCACACGACTTTGTGCTCAACTCTCCCTACCTGGATTCCAACAACCGTAGAACATATGTCTGAGACTTCGTTCTGAAGAGATCCCAAGTTCAGCTCGGCAGTGCATTGTCGTACAGAGATATGCGCCTTTCATGCATCCCACTATTGACGGGGAATATCTTGGCATCCAACCTTAATCGAACCTCATCCATAACGCCTCAAAACAGATTGATCGTTACCAAAAAAAAAAAAAAAAAGGCGAGAAAAAGAAAGAAATAAAGTAAATAAAAAGAAAACAGAATTGTTTAAATATCGATCCGAACTATGCAACTAAGATAGTCCTGGATAGGTCGTTAGAGATACTGCAATGATTGCGACAAACTCCATACTGAAGGAATATCATGTTCGAGAACAGCAGTGAAATGTCACTAAAGACGAAGGCAAGAAGGACTGTGATCACAGTATCTTTTCATCAGCTTCCATCATGTCGTCAGAGATTTCACACATGTATGGTAACTGAAAAATATAGCCCTCGCCCCGGAAGCACCTTTTCAGCATTTTGTTGATGAGTACACCGCGAAACTTTTCCGGGATCGCATTTTCTGAAATAGGTGTTCTCTCCATGGGGTAAATACCATAGGAGGTTGGAAGACCGGCACAGGAGACCGCATAAGCCCACCAGTCGGACTCTTGCTAGCATTGTTCTCCCCCACCACCACATGGCTACACAAGCTTTAGAAAGACTTTCGCACCATTAGTAATTCAGACGGCCCAGTGTTGCATATAACCCTGCTCTGCGGAATCAGATCGTTAAATAGGTTGCGGGCCATATGACTTATCCTCTCTGTCAAACAGGACGAACTGTTGCTAGAAGTTAAGAATTTCTGGGCTCCTCTCAGGAGAGCTTCTCCTTTGTCTACTCTTCTGACGGTGTCATGTTTCCGGTGAGATTGATGAGATCTTTGAGGAGAGGCACCAAGGAAGAAAGTGACTTTCCGACATTCTCTCGAGTTTCGGTGATAGCTTCCTGTATCGCCACAAGACGAACCGTGGGCGTTTTATTAAACTTCGTTTTCCGAGGAAGCTCGATTCTGCCCCCCTCTTCTCTGAGAGCCTCATTAATGAGATCCGGGGTCAGGCCTCGGTTGAGCTCAATCACGGGTTGATCCCCTGATTGACCATTTCTTCAATCAGGCCCACCTCAGTTTCTTGACTTTTCTTGTTATTAGAATCCCAAGCAAGCATATTCATCTTTGCGGAACCGAATAAAATGCTGCTGTTCCCATCTGCATTGAAATCGGGATGCATTCTATCGATGATATCTTTGAGATAGCTGCGGCTATCGAGACGCATCCAGGCTTCGACCCGGAACTCCTTAACGTCCGAAACAATGTTGTCAGAGAGGACTGGGATTTCTTGAAGGATGTGACCGTGAATTAAGTACCTCATCAGGAGAGGTTCTAGATAAGGCCCTGTCTTTTTGGTTGGTTTTATCTGATACAGAATATCAGGTAAATTCTGCCATGATAAGTCTTGCTGGTCAGTACGGGAGGAGGCGTAATTGCGAGAGTCATTTGCCTTGGGGCTATCTTGTCTGGGAATGTTTTCTATCTCACGGATAGTACTAGAGTTTTCTGTGGTGTATAATTTTTAATTTACTTTTATTAGCGATTTATTGCTCTTTTTAGTGGCTTTAGCCACCCCCGCATCTTTGATGGACTTGAGGTTCTTAGGGGTTTGGGGGTTCTTACAGGCACCGGAAGTTTGAACAGGCTTGGCGATTCTTGTCAAATCGATCATCTTTGGCGTTTGCCGTATGATAAAGCCAACTCTATGAATTTGAGCGTGCATGCTGGTTTATGTTGTTGTGCATAATAGATAGCAAAACTCTAAGCCTACCGAAGGCACGCCTTATTGATTTTGAAAAGGAATTGCAAATTTGATTGCAAAGTTCAGATAGGTTGAAAATTTTTTTATTTGAATAGGAAATTGGAACAACATCGACAATAAAGTAATAACTTTGAGTGCAAAAACAGGAATATCTAGAGAACGCTGGGGCAAGAGAACACCTCGCATAGGAAAACCGGACGCGAAGACAACAATCCATCTTGCAGTTCCTGCAAAGCAACTGCTATATTTTCCCTGGATCCATCAGACCCACATTTTGATAGCACTAGCAAGAACAGAACAGGTCCCGCGAGTGATTTATTAAAGATGTGGCAGCTGTCTGGGAGGAGGCTGGGGCATGGCAAAGCTATATTCATTCGATTGGCTCCATTTGGAGCAAGCTAACACTCACCATTGTTAAGCTCAGTAACAAAGGTGTGAGTAGAAGATATAATGTTAAAGTGAATTAAGTTCCTAAAAATATGATCCTACGCCACCCAATTCAGACCTACCTGGGCTATAAAGCTTAAGAGAGTCTGGGTCCTGTGAATTATAGCCACTTAGAGCGGGATAGATAGTCTTTGGGTTCTTAACTATTCATTCTCAGCAGTGATTAGATAAAGGGGAGCCTTGCATAAAAAGATTTTTTTTTTTTTTGAAAATGATGGTAGTGGTAGAGAAGTTTATCTAAGGCAAAGAAGACAAAGTGGAGCTTCTCTTTCACAACAATAAGCATCCTAGAGAAAAGAGTTCCATAATATCCCATGTACAATCCTGTTATTCCGCGCCTAGATGAAAGTGTACCAAGGCCAACGAAATCAATCTCCATACATACAAGAAGAATAGGATCTTAAAATAGGCTAGTGGAACAGCGCGAACAAGAAAGCAAAACCTATGCCATCTCACGAGTTTCCCAACCCTCCAAACCTACGCCTTCCATAGTACTCCGTAATCAATATCCAGCCAATTTGCCAAGGTTTATGGAGTCACTGGTTTTGGTCCGAAAATCCAGGCCAGGCGGCTGCATCCGAAGAGAGCATGGTGGCCACTTCATCACCCAAACGCGAGTTCAGTAACTCGGTAAATGAGAGATTATTGATTCCAAGGAAATCTTCCATTCCAATGACTGGACCAGTCTGAGATTCGAGAGAGCCCAAACAGCTATGAGCTGAAGGTCCATTGTGAGATGCCAATTCACTGGGGAATTCGGGATAATCGGGGAGGAAAGAAGATTCTGGTTTTGTTTTCTTATTCGCCAACACGCTGCCGTGGGTGCTGCACCTTTGATTCAGCTTGGAAATTGCAGCAGGTCGGTCAAACTTACTTCACAGGATCTTCAGTAGCCTTTCTTTTGAGACCGACTCCTGGAGTTGGAGAGAAAGCCATAAAGGAGCTCGCTGTATCATGGCCCACCGGCATACCTCTCATCTGCCACTGTCCTATGAAAGGATCCTCAACTCCCTGGTTTTTCGATTGGTTCTTGACATTGTTGATGTGGTTGTTGATGCGGTCTGGAATTAGGTGGTCTGGAATCATGAATTGTCTTGCGATAGACGCATAGTACTCTTCAGTAGCGGCTTCCCGTATAGGAAACTGTGGTCGCATGGAACCCATTGGCTGCTTCACGACCGGCTGCTGCTCCACAGTAGGGTGCGAATGAGTTATAGTAGGCGGCTGAACGAGCTGTGGCTGGACATCCATAGGTTCCTGCATTAGGTCATTAGGCTGCTTGAGATGTGGCTGCTGGGTATCCACAGGCTCCTGCGTAAGGCCATTGGACTGCACGACAACCGGTGGGATATCAAATATGGACAAATCCCAACTGGGGATACAAGCAGGGAGAGGAATGCGACCACCTGCTTCACCTTTGGATGGGTCAATTAGACCGGGAGTCATGCCTCGGGTGGTGTTCTTTTTTGGGTCGATTCCGGCATATTTGGCCATGCGAGAGACGTCATTCAAAGATTTCTGGGCACCCCAGGTGGCCAGATGGAACGCCTCTCGAAACATTCTGCGGCGAAGATCGATGTCGTCCTCAGTGATCCCCGATCGATAGAGGGGGTCGACACGATCAATGATGTCCTCGGGCTCAATACGACGGTCCATACGGAACCACGCTTCCAGGCGCCATCCCTCTACCTTGGAGGAGATACGATCTGGAAGCACGGGCAAATTACGCAGCATCTTGCCGAATATTGGACCAATGTTGATACGCACACGCTGTCTCGACTTGCTGTTCTCAGAGCCAGGTCTCAGGGTGTACAGAATATCAGGCAAGTTGTGCAGACTCCAGTCATCTTGTCCATAGTGCGGAGCAGTCGTATCCTGGTTATCGATCATACTACCGTCTGGCTGCTGCCCGGGAGCAGGGTGAATGGGATCGGGTATCTTGGGAGACTTGGGCCGGAGAGGTCTCAGAGGCTGTCAAATGAGAGGGTGAGTATTTTAAGAGACTTTACTAGTAGCAGCTTGCACAGTTGTCCTCTACTTACAACAAACTTGATGACTATAGGTTTTGGTTTATGTCGCACCCGCCGCTTGTGTTTACTTTTGTTGTCGCCCTCCCCTTTGGCCTTTGTGGGTCCAGGGCTCTTCAGGTTAGACTTATAGGTATTGGTTGACTTGAGAGGAACGATGTCGTCCGCGTAAGCTGGCTTATCTTTGAAGCTCATGGTGTGCTATTTACCAGGTGAATCCTACAAGTACCTCCTGTGTTAGCCACACAACTTATCACTGGGTGTTTCTATTAGTCAAAATTAGATCTCACAGCCAATTAGAGTTAATGGAAACAGCTTTATTTATTTGCCTGGAATTGAACTGATAAGAAGGACTAGATAGAAGCCAGTAGAGAAACAGTGCTTTGCTAGGACAAGGGAAAAGACAAACAAAGGTAACAAGTGCAAGTAAAGCCACAGATAAGGGATATAATTGAAAAAAATAAAAAAATAAAATAAAATATAAAAAGGGAAGGATAGGTAAGTGAAGTGAATATACATTCTGTTTTGTTGACATTTCCGTGCACTTGTACACAGAAGTCTCTCTTGTTGCTATGAAAGGCCCCAACACAGATTTTGACCCCTCCCTCACCCTCTGTTCTTCTAGAAATTTGCTACCTTTCTCCGGATAGTTGCTGGAGGGTCAGGTTTATGCCATCCATCCCAATTGGAACTTTCGCTTCTCTAGATTGTATACCCTAGATCAATCAATCTGAGGACTGTGGATAGGTTATTACTAGTAGAAAGTCTCTTATATGAAGGAATCAATAGGTATATCACAATATTCATATTTCCTCAAATCTGCTACCTGTCATGGTAGTTATACCTCCACGATGGCCCGGTCTCTAAGAGATACGTGCAGGCTGCAGGGTATATACGCCGTATTTAGTTTCCGATCCCGGGAGCCAAGACTTTGGTTCCTGGGGCTGACACTGCTAATTCCCACCTCAGACCATAATATTAAGCACAGTGATTCTGGACTAGATACATTATAGATTCCTTCTTGTAATTATTACATTCAAACTCATCTTCTACTCGATACTTTACCGACGCAATTCCTCATGTCTGGTTCCCCCTCGCCTCTTCTCCGCCTCGTCCAAAACGTCACCACCAAATCGGGCCGCAGCAATCGCCATCCCGCTGGATACAGCCTGCAGATCTCATGCCATGTAAAGCCCAATGCATCCAACAATCGAGTAGGAATCACGGCCGTGGGGGCAGATACGGTTGATGTCTGCGTGGCTGCTGTGCCGAGGAACGGCGAGGCAAATACAGCCGTGTCGCAAGTTTTCGCCCAGGTAATTTTCTCCCTCCTTGCGACAGAGAGGCATACATGGAAGCGTTCTCCATCGAAGGCGTGTCATTCGTCTTGATTCTATAACCAGATCAATCCCCACAGGTCCGCTAATAAACCTGGCAAACAGATATTCAAAGTCCCCAAGTCCAACGTGGACGTCATTCGTGGCTTGAAATCGCGTGACAAGACTCTCAGGATCTCAGATCTTGATATTGGAGCTGAAGGCGAGGAGAAGTTCCTACAAGAAGCTCAAAGGAAGCTAAGAGAGGCTGTTATCCAGAAATAATCCATGGTAATTCATTGATCTACTTTGAGGACTATGTTTTGTCTCGTATGGTAATTATCAAACACACGGTGTGACCACGGAAATTCCAAGACATTTTTTTCCCACTATCGACCCACTCGAGTGCTCAACTTATTCAGAACATCCCAAATTTACGATAGTTCTTTTTCAACATAACCCTGTACATCGCAATATCTCCGAGTACTTCTTCCGAAATGACTTCCACTTCTGTCAAACGAAAAGCCCCGGATACGGATACTTCCTCAGCGTCCAAGACACCCCCGCCCGTCGCCAGCTTCACCTCGCGTAATCCTCCATGGACCTACCTCAAGCTCCAATTGTAAGTATTGGGTTCTCCTTCCCCGGTGTTTTATTTTCATTTTCTTTTTCTTTTTCTTTTCTTTTCTTTTCTTTTCTTTCTTTCTTTTTTTTAAAAATAAAACACTATGGAACTGACTCAATGTTACCAATTAGGATCCACCAACCAGGCACCTCAACCACCGTGCAATCCCAACCCCTTGACCCTCTGACTGTGCGAACGTACCTGACCTCCGCCCTGTCGCAATTCCTCGGACTAGCAGGGTCCGCTATCTCCATTGATATCCTCCAAATCTCGCCCGAAACATCCCAGCGGAAGAAACCGAACTCCACCAACAAGATCGTATGGATCCGCGTTCCATGTGAAGATGCGTCTGCTGTAGTGGCGGCGTTGAGTTCCTGGATCGGTGGGAATCCCGGTGGAGGCGTAGTCGGTAGCGTGGCATGGAAAGTCTGTGCCAAGGGAAACTTTCTCGGAGCTTTAATACAAGGTCCTGGGGATGATCTCTTTGTTCCTTAGGGAGAAAGAATGCTGGAGAGGTCTGCTATATCCCGTGTCCTGTTACTATATATTCCTACACCATCTGGGACCGTGACAGTGACTGACTAGGGGATTGATCGAGCCGCTGTTAACTCGCGTGGTAACGGCTCACGCATACTATCCTCGTCACCTTACATCTGTAGCACACTTAAGTGTAGGTGGATGCTCTCGTTTGGACTGGGGACATGACGTGACGCATTGGTGCTCTAACCACCGCAGAGAACCACGTTGAAAGCAAACGTGGTGTCGCGAGGATGTCCATCAGATATCGAAACTGGAGCTCATTTTCGCCGAAGAGGAAGCCCACTATATTTTGAAGTGTCAAGATGCTGTTGCTTCACAGCTCTGGGCACAGCAGAATCCCATTCCTTGAGCTAGAGCTTAGAGGTGGAAAGAGTTAGTGCAACGACAAACTCGTGGCTCAGAATCAATCATAATATTCGTTTAGCTCGTATCCCACATAAACATTCTAGTAAATGGAACGATACTGGAGATCAAGAACTTCCGAGATATTCACAACAGCAGAATAACTAACAAATAACACACTTCCCTTTTCAAGACACGAAAACACCAGAATTTATATGCTTATATACTAACGCTAAATTCCCACGCTCCGATGGTTTGGTTCGGTCACAGAAAAATATAAAAAAAAGAGAGAACAGATTTCTGTTGATAGAATATACGCCTTTTTTTATGCCCCAGAACTCACACGCAATGCTTGCTCTCCATGCTTCCCTCACTCCCAACCATGGTGGAAATGTCCGAGAATGTGGGAGGGGGGGTATTCGCTAATACTTTGGTCTTCAGCGCAGCACGGATTTCCTCAACACTGCGATTCTTCCAATCAGCATATCCATCAGTACTCAAAGGGTACAGCACAAGGTTCTCGTCACGAGTGCCGAAGTCGTCAACCTTCGGGGGAGGCATAGCAGTGATGATATCCAGTTCCAGGGCGATCTGCCGGCAGTACGTGTCCAATGGTAAGTCGTTAACATCTTGGCCGAACGGATTCTCAATTTCGCTGCCAATCGTGGCGAGTCCAAGGATGATATATCCAGCAACTTCCACAGCATTAGCATACCCTGTTTTGAAGAGAGGAAGGGGCATGAGCGGAACTCACTGATAGAGCCGGGAATCGTGACCCATTGAAGAGCGTCATATAGTTGGAATGGGAGGGCCAAGACATAAAGCCAAGCAATTTGAGCGATGGCAATGCTGTAAGCTGCTGGAAGAGGTGTATCTAGAACACGTTCGGTTCCGGTGACCACTTCATTGAGAGTAGACAGGGCAGTAACTGATCTAGGTCAGTACCAGTTTCTCACGATAGGAGCTGCCGTCTGCAGACTGTATATGCTTACTGGCCTGGCCCTGATGAAGGCTGACATTCAAAGTGTCATTTGCAATGCACCTGTCGAGATAGGCAGAAATGTGGTTAAGGATTTCCAGCGGCAAATGTCCTAATGGCTTTTTCGACCGCTTGATCAGCTTCCTGGGATTGGATTCCGCAAATGAGACGCCTAAGTATTCTCCTGCCGCTTTCCAAATAGATTTCTCCCGCGGTTTGAGGACCTGGGGATCATGGGCTTCTTTGGCGAACGTGTCGAGATATCCGACTAGACCCGCAAGGTCTTCATAGGCCACGTCAGGTTCGAATCGCAGCTTATGTTTGAGGGCAACTGCAAACGCCAGAATAAGATTCATGGCCGTCCTGCTCCCTGTTAGATTCTTTATTCGCTTTCACAATAAAGACGAAACATACAGTTTTGCCAGCAGGTCCTCTTTGCCCAGCTCTCCCTCTCGCTCTCTGGTGTTGATCCAGATGGTACGAGCGAGGTTACGCGAAGTCTGGATGAGTAGTGACCAGTACTTGCGTCCATCAGCCCACCTATGACAATTAGACAGGATCTATTTGAACACGAAGGAGTCCTACCTTTCGTATGCAGTGGAGCTTCTAAAGGACAGGGCCAGGCCAACAACAAAACCGGTGACTGTGAGGAGAATGTTGTTGATTCCAACTAGAGACGGTCAACCAGACGATTCCAAATCTTCCCTGTCCGAGGCTTACTGTTATGTACAAATTTGGAAATGCAGGTTATCACTGTAGCCCAAGCAGCGATAAAGGAGAGCGGAAGAATCATCTTGGGCAAGACGCTGCCGTGCATTCGAAGAAAAGTCGGCCATTTAGAGTGTTTCTCAAGGTCTCGGGGACCATGCTGCGTAGTCGATGCAAGTTAGGATCCGAATTAAAAAGGAACGGGACGATGAACCATGGGAAAAGACATACAAAGTAGCGATCTATCTCGCTGGAATTGCGTCGATCGAGCATGAATTGTGAGTCACGAGAATTGGCGAGGTTCTCCAAGAAGGTCGGACGGGGCGTTAAGTTTGCAGGACGACTCGAGGTCAAAGATTTATTGTCCAGAAGAGCAGTTCCCTGATCGTTATGAACTGCATGAGAATGGATATTCGATGGAACAGGAGGAGGAGCGTCTCCGGTAGAACCTGCTACTTCCGCAGGGGGGGCAGAATTGCCTTCCATCAGGAATACGATTTAAGGGGGGGGTTCAACGAGAGTAAGCAAAGCCTCCGCCCAAAAACAGGTCAGTCCTTTGGGAATTGAATGAGAGGAAGGAGATTAAGGGCTAGTGCGAAAGTATAATGAGAGAAACTAATACGATGATACAGTAGATAGAAAATTAAAGAATGAACGGCTTTACCCAGTAACAGAGAGAGAAGGGAACAGATGGACTAGACTACAGATTAAATGAATATATAAAAAAAAAAAAAAATACGAATAATGCGATCGACTGAAGGGAATACTGGACTCCATAAATCTGACTTCAAAAAAGAAAACGGTAATAAAGGTATGAAGTACTACTAGATTAGTTCATCGCTGGCCAGTCTGACTGGGTTAGTGCATGAAGTACTACAGACGGAGATATAGAAGGATGGTATATCGTTGACGAATACGGCACCATCCAGGCCCTTCGGTGCACCTATAAGTGGCAGCCATCAAACCCGAGTGGAGTAAGTGGATCCAGCGTCTGCAGAGGCATGACAGCGGCCACCCTCTGGACCAATCGCGGGGCTTCGCTGGTTCGGTCTGGACCGCTGTTTCAGAATCCCTCAACGGCACCAGTGACTGCGCCTCGCGGGCTAAAATGTCATACGGGACTATCCGCTCCATTCAGGGCCATCCGCTTATTGGTCTGCGGGCTGCCGTTCTGGCCTGTTGGGGTCCAATTGAACCCCCTGTCGGTGTTGACAATGTGATGAGGTGAAACTCGGCCAGCGCATTCTTTGCTGTTGCTTTTTTCGGCCAGTCTCCCGCCCATCTCCAGCAGGGTCTCTCGATGTCTTTTTTTCCGGGTATCGTCCATGGCCTGCCCATGGGGTAGAGTAGGTAAAACTACTCCGTACTAGCTCCCAGCTATTTATTACTTAGTGCGTGACACTCAGAGTCTGGGCAAATGCATACATAGCGCAATAACAGGTAGGGGGTATGGACTATGGAGTACTAATATAGAATACAAGAAGAATATCTCCAAGATCTTTCACGTGCCCTGAACTTGTGCGGCATTTTCGGCTTCTGGTGCAACATCTTATTGTACGCTAGGAATCCAGAGCCAATTAAATCAGAGCCATAGCCTTGCTTGCAGTTTTGGAGTTGGCCCGATGCGCTAACCGGATTAATATGGAATGTCTGGGAAAAAAGGGTAGGCAGTGTAGCATAGAGTACAATTGTTCGTGTTCTCCCTCCTTTCCCAATAATCCGATACTGTCAGTCTACAGTCTTGCTTCGCACTCGTATATCTGGCAGCCCCTGTATATAGGTGGGACATGGGACCTTCTGAACCTGCGTGAGCAAACACTTCCAGCAGAACTTTTAAATTTGCTATTGCCGAAAGGCTCGAGTAGCATGCACGGAGTACTCCGTGTAGAGCAAGCAAATCGCAACAAAAAACCTCACTCATGGAGACAAAGTTCCAATAGTTTGGGCCAATGGAACTGGGGTGAGAATTGCCAGAATATCGACTATCTTACCAGCTATGCTAGTAGGTACTGTTGACCGGGACGAATACATACATCGACAGCGCCTTCATTGGTGGATTTTGTACCAGAAAGGACTCTGATGAATCGAGATCATCGTGCTGGACTTCGGGCTGCACGGCCTCAGTCTTTTGTTCCTTTCTCTTGCATTTCTCTTTTATTGTAACCGCAAGTTAGAGCCACCGGCATAGCAGCCCAGGCATGGAGTAGTAGAAGCCGCTGCATTGCTTGTATAGCATGACGACTAGTATTATGAATCACTCCATGACAAAACCAGGGGACTCATTTTCTTAGGTGTTTATAGTCGGAATATATTTTCCATACATTTGGACAGCGTGCATTCGGCGGCAGGCAGAATATATCTTCCACTTGATCGATTCCCCTCAAAGCCTACTCCTACACCACTTTTACAGGGAGGGTAAAGAAAGAAAAGAGCTTGTTTGTATTATCCCAAATCCTCCATTTTAAGGTTAAATATTCAAGCACAAACTGGGAACATTTTTAATTTGTCAACTAGGCTCAAACTGGTAAATTTCTGCTAATTAGTACTAATAAGAGTTGATAAAATATAGCATGCATGCACCCAAGCGCTGTATCAAAGATCAAGAATTACTAGAGATAGTGTATATCTGCACAAACTACGTACGGGTACTCTATTACATGGAATAGGTCTCAAACAATGTAGAACACGTGAGGTAAATTATTGCCTGCACTTTTTAGATCCCATGCTACATTTTCAACGGGCAACTGTCCAAAGCAAAGGCATTATAGATGCCATATGCGTTCTTATTCGAGATTGGAGTAAAGTGCCGTAGAATAGGAGTGGTATAAATATACTACTTGCAGCATTTGAGAAACTGGAAGAAAGCTGAAGCAGTAGACTCTTTTCAATGGACATGGCAGAATTGAATAAATTCTATCTGTCGGCTAATCATATTCTTATTCCATCTAGATATATGGCTTTGTGTTCCAGGACATAGCACGAGCAATCATATGTATAATTTTAGCAAAGGCAGGGCGAGAGAAACCATATAACTAATGGAGGACAAGAATGCACGGGCCACGACTATCCTAAACTATAAACGTTAGCAGCATTATCAAATAAAAGCATAATCTCATTATGTACTAGGAAGAGTTTCATCCATTACAGAATTTAATGGGAACGACAATATATGAACCGTTAGAAATGCTTGTTAAGTTTACACAGAATATGGAAATTTGTTGGTGGTGTTTCTTGGTTTACATTTTACACATCAATATTATCTCTGGGCAGATTCTCTAGCACCCAGTGGTTAGAGAGTGTCGATACTGAGCAGGAGATGTCGAATTCAGCTCGGCTATAAACAGACTGATTGATGGCGAATCTTGCATCATAGATATTGTAGTCCTCTCCGAGTGGAACTAATCTGGGCCGCCAGCAGGGCTTCTGTATGGTGAGAACAAAAACACCTTGGTCCAAATCTCGATCATTCTATTTTAAAAACACCCAACCAAAGTCCCGAGTCGTGGTATGACCTCTGAGCTTCGTCCATAAATATCATTTCTTAGCGAACTAGAATATTCTTGCAGCTATGTATCAATCCAGTGGAGTAAGAAGGGTGTCTGATTTTAGATAGCCCAAGTGAATCTTCTGAATACTGACGCGATGACAACTTCCCTGTGGCCAGTCTAGAATCATAGCTGACGGAATATTTTGCCAACGGTAGTAGTGTCTTTCTCGCAAACTACCTCAACTCGCAGACAGAGAAATGGATCATTTAAGACACAACTATACTATTCGACCACTAAAAACCAATGGGCTCTAGGAAAGGATAATTTAGTATTATTATAGAAAATGGGAGAACGAGTAGACTATCTACATAGAATAAAGTGAGTTGTAGTCAGCAGTAAGCACGGAACGCAGGAAAAAACTGCGACTTGCAATCTGGCTGACCAGAAGTAACAGAAGTAACAAAAGGATGTACGTCCAGACCGAAAACCCTTCTTAAGAAACTTAGTTTAATAGGATAGCAAACACAAGAGGAAGCAAACTCTGGTATTCAAAAGCAGCGATGGCTGACGGAAACCAGAGAAGGGTACTAGTAGAATTGCAGCCTTGCCATTTGTTTAGTTTCGACATACAGATTAGTCTCTTGAGGCGTAAAAGCCCTTAAGGTAGCGCTACCAACCTTTGAAGTAACCCGCACATCTTAAGAAGCTCAATATGTGCATCATTGATGCATAATTTAAATTGATACCCACACATATTAATATGATACCTAAACTCTCTTCAAAAGACCGGTATATGCAGAGTGGCTTTGGAAAACCACGCGTACACAGCCAAACTCAAAATATACCCACAATTCCTGAAGCTTACTAGAAAATATACAGAAATTATAAACAACTAATGTTGGCAGAAGGATCAACAAGCAAAGTGGGCCTTGGGGGCGGTTCCATCAGTCTGGAGAACCTCGACCTGCAGTAGTATTCTTGCCGTATTTGGAATTAATCGGAATAGCAGTCAAAATCCCCGTTTATCATAGTGCTTTATATGGACAATAAGAGTCATTCTCTGGGAAGGCTCGTTTCTTCTTAAATGCCTTGCGAGGACAATGGGTAGTCGAACCGTTCCAGTTTAGGGTTTGTTGATTTTCGTCGACTACTAAGTTTCCCAGACCGCACCCTCGGAGGACTTTCTGGGCAAGATAGGCTTATCTTGATTTAATTCTGATTTGAGATTTAGTATGACTTTCATCCTGTCAGCACAGAATCCAGTCTAAGATCTCCAAAGCTGTGTCGTTACATTATGTGGGGATTCAGCCCTGTGGAAATTCCGAAAATAGGGGTTCGAGATGCATGGTGACTTAAAACACTATATTAAAGGAAATTACCTGTAACAGCATTTAAGGAAGCCAGAGTATCAGGTTTAACTCATGTTTGGGCAATGGAATAGGTATTTAGCTAACATCGGATTCTACCTCGGGTGAAGGGAAATCTAAATCTGTCTCTAGTGTCAGTCCAGGAATTTGGGAAACCGACTCCAGCGCACTCCTCTAGCGATATCCCCAGTGCAAAGAGGCAAAGGGGTTACATTTTAACTTTCATATTGTCTTGCTACTTCAAGGTTGGATATCTGAGGTGGTAGACTACATCAACGTCGAAAAATCACGTTATGGCTAAGGAAACTAATAATCCACAGTCCGCATTCTCGAAGAGAGAGAGAGAATCTACTCGCATGTCTAGTGTTGGAAGTATCCTAAAAATTCCCACCGGAAACTCAACTCTCATCGGGAGCACATGCTAATAAGTGCCGACCTCGGGAACTACCGCCGAACACTAATACGAGAAAGTAGTCCACGACATGAATTGGCTGTCTCTCTTTATCGACCTGGGACGTTAGTGATTATGGCCATTATTTTCCTGTAGAAATAGCATAAAAAAATCCCCATAAGTCTGGTAGATGGCTCGACATAGTTGATGGAGAAACGGAAGATCGTAGGGCGGGAGCACTTTTTGGGGGAAAGATCCTGGCGACGGCTAGACGTTGTGTCTGCATATATCATGTGTATCATGGAGACAGTATATCAGGTTGGAATAAAGAAGGACAAAAAAAGAGTGCGGAGATCGCCCCTCTTACCGGAAAAAGGCAATCGGCTCGCTGACTTGGCTCTGGACTTTCCCTTGGTTCCTATCCCTAATATTTTTATATCCCTGTCGTACCCTGGGCCAGATTTCTCACGTAACACTAAGTCCCGTAATGTCTTACAGGGGTCTCCCAGCTCGCTAGTGACCAATCCGAAGCAGCGAATGCGTCAAAGTCTAAACATTTAATCGATTGTAGCTTTCCGTGCCCTTAGCGGACCCAAGGTTCAGACATCGCTTCGACAGGGCCCATGGACAGACATCCAGTGGCACTCACGGAAAGTCTCGAGGACCTCAAGATCTTCCTGCCGGTGGAGGCAACTTCGGTAGATTTCGGAGACGCTACTGCATTCGCAATCGTGCAATTTATTCTCTCCGCAGTGGAGGAGGCGAACGAACATTATTGGATGGTATTGCTTTCCAATTACTTTGGGCCTGATCTGAGAACGAGACCTTCCAGGGTCTATGAAGTCAAATCGGCACAAATTATGGAACAAGGTCCCTGATTCCAAAAAGTTCCACTTATTCCATAGCTAGGTGGTACAGAGGTATATCTTCTCACCATTTTCCCCCAGTTCAAACGTGTGAACGTGTATGCTTGTCGCGCTTCCAGCCAGTGCACCCACTTTGTCCATCTAGCGACAGACCTTGGACGCTGAGAAATGGCCAATGCAATTCTAGCTGCTTGACTGGGATGGTCAGTTATGCTTGAATTTATTTAGCACTCCATTGCCATTCCTACGCTCCTTTCTGGGACTCAACTAACGACATACCACCGACTTTTTGACTCCGACTATCAAACATGCGGCGTCCGCCTCCCGAGATTATGGCAGCATGGCCGAAGCCGAACTATGTTGATCCTCCTACTCGAGGGAATGCTGCACTGATCATTAATGTTGTCGGCATTGTTCTGGCGTTCATTGTGACTTGCCTTCGCCTGTATACCCGCCTGAGAATTACGTGCAGCCCTGGCCTTGACGATATTCTTGTAATAATTGGCTTAGTATGTAATGGGAGAGTGAAACTTTCAGCGGGACGGTCCACTAACATAGAAGATAGGCCTTTGCAGTCGGCATGTGCGCTGTCATCTGCCTGGCGGTTGTGCAGTATGGGTGGAATAGGCACATATGGGATGTACCGTTGGGTTGGATTCCCGGTGTTAACCAGCTTAATCTCTCCTTTCAGATGCTTTTTTCTTTGTCTTCGTCGTTTACCAAACTGTCGCTCCTGTGGTTTTGCAAGCGTCTACTTGGAGCCGGGAGTAAGGGGCTATACCGGACATATAATATGGCCTTGATCTCGTCCATAGTGTTTGTTGCACTATGCTGTGCGGCCTTTTTGCTTGTGAGCATTTTCCAATGCAAGTAAGGCGTCCAGATACACTGTTGACGGTTCGAATGGCTTGCTTACAGAAATCATCGCTAGTCCGATCCATGCATATTGGGACTTACAACCCACTTATTCCTATCACTGCCTGAATGATGGCGCCATGGTTTTCTCCGCCAGCGTTATCAACATCTTCACAGATTTTCTTTCCACGGTGGTTCCAATGCCACTGATCTGGAACTTGAGCTTGCCCGCCCGACAACGTATAGCAGTGATTTCTATTTTCGGACTGGGGATCGTGGTAAATGTTGCTGGGTCAGTCCGAACCGTTTATGTGTGGAAGAGCATGATCGCCTCATACGATACGACCTGGATGGGCTGGCCAGTCCTGCTGGCCGCATCGGTGGAGATCAATACGGGCCTGGTAAGACACTATTCTCGAGTCTTCTAGCACTAGCACTGTGCGTTGACCATCTCTGCTTCTAGATTTGTGCGTCTGCTCCAGCCTTGAGGCCACTTGCGGCATTTTTCTTGCCTCGTCTACTTCAATCCAGTCGCAACTACGCCTCGTATCTTCCACGCAGCCGCTCCCAAAAGCTGTGGTCCTCTACGGGTCCGTCCAAAAGCTCCAAGAACGAGTCGCACCAGTACGGAGATACCATGTTAGATCGTATGGAGGTTCTGCGGACTGTAGAAATGGAAACCTGGACTGAGACGAGAGCTCCAGGCGAGGTAGCTGACAGCAGCTGCAAAGTCACGTCCAACCACACCCAAATTGCATCGCCAATACATCCCTTCGAATTCAAGAACGGCGGCAGGGTGATTACTTCCCCAGGCAGCGACAAGTCGACCGTGTCTCTCACGCGAGATATGGATGAGTCCCCATTTGGCGACAAGCATTCCATTTGATCGTCGTTTTTCACCAACACCTTCAGTGTGGTTGAATCATAACGGCTTATTTATTTAACAAGGAGTTGGATTATACGACACATATCTACATGCATTTGTCGTCACATTTTATCTGTGTATAGACATATACTTTATGACCATTTCTTTTGATAAATATGTATTGCCGGGCACAAAGGAACAAAACCGCCGATGTCTCTCAGCCACAGATTCTCACCGAGTCACCCAAATATTAGCCAGATGTCACACTACCTACTGTCCGGACGAAAACACTGTTACTCCTGACTTGTACAGGCTTGTGGAACATATCAATTGGTCCGGAAATCGTTGACATATTTCCGGAGATTTTCCTGGCATAGTCGCCAGCTTCCTTCCCCTTGTTCTAGCAAATGAATCATCCATCCGGTCTCGGGACTTGGATAGAAACTGCTCATCACTACGTACTGGATGATTTGAAATATAGTGCAGCGTACATTATTATCCATGGGTACAAAAACCCCGCATTATTGCCCATATACTCATGACCAGAAGCAAACCGAAAACCATATAAACGCATTGCAGGATGAAAGCCGTCTGCTCTCGACTTTGGTGAGATTTGCTGTTGGCAAAGAGAATAGGTGTTTCGTCATCGTCATCCTCTTGCGGATGGGCCACTCTCCGTTTCAGATACGATGAGGGACTGGGTGATTTTTGCCGTCTCCCCGAGGTCATTGCGCCTTTTTTGTCTAATTGTGGTTGGGGTGTTAATGCGTAGATTATCGGCTATCTGCTCCAGATAGGCTCTCAGTCTAACAAGTGGATTGTAGAGGAATGGATTCTGCTGTTCCTAGAGGCAGGGTGTTTTGAAGATTGTGAGTAGTGCAGGCGATCTGGGTCTGGGATATAAGGCATATTTATGCATATTTGGCGGCTAGAAGGCCTTTTCACACCGCATGTGGTTTGAGTTTAATGCAAAGGTTACCAGAATCCATGCAACACAACTCATCTTCCATTTGAAGACTTATGGCCGGTATGCGTGCTGTAGAGCAGTCCATCCACATCGCCAACTAATATAAGTGACTACTAATACAATACTCCAAACTAAGATAGCTAACTAACTTAGGGTTAGTGGACTTACTTAATCGGGCGAGCTCCTTATCGCAAGTCTTGGCGTGAGATAAGGTATTGAGATCGGCATCAGATGATCAGAGCTTCAAATTTCAATACTAACTCTAGGTAGTCTCTGACGGTTCCTTATTTCCTCTTCTCTTCTCTGCAGACCTCTCTGTGGAATCTATTCGGCGCCACTGGGACAGCATACACCTCGATCGGGAATTGTCTTCTCTATCTCCAATGGCAGTTCCATCAATTCCTCCTGGCGCCGACATGACGGTGGCGTTCGGCACGCTGATTGGCCCAAACCGCCGACAAGAGCTGCGAGCCACGGGGTTGCTGCCAATGATGCAGTCGAGCTTCATACCGCGATTGGTACTTAACTAGCAGCGTTACTCACGCCCTACAAATGTTATATAAGAGCGGTCGGTGCCCCTTGGTCAGGTCGGTCTACCTGGTTCCGAATCATCCCCTGTCTTTGTATTTAGCAATTCCGTGAGACTTGATCCTTGATCCAGCTGCGGTGCCTCTTGTTATCTCTCGCCTTCATCGCCCCTCTTCTCCCTACCTGAAGGGTCAACTATCACGATGGCTGCCCCGTTCCGCTCTAGCCTCCGGTTGCACTCTGTGATGCGTCTGCCGGCGGTTCGCACCATCACAACCACCTCCCATCTGCGGGCAGCAGCGAAGCCTTACTTCCCCGATGAACCAGCGGCTCCGAAGATGACCACAGCAATTCCTGGTCCTAACAACCAGAAGGCAACGGCCGAGCTCAATGAGGTTTTTGACGTACGAAGCTTGAACATGTTGACTGATTACACCCAGTCGATTGGTAACTAGTAAGTGGCACCTGCTTTCGAGACAGACTGTGTGGAATCCACGACTAACGGAGAGACTTAGCATCGCCGATTTGGATGGTAATGTGCTTTTGGATGTGTACGTGATGATTGTTTTGGCCTCCTTCTCCTGAAATATACATCGTTCTGGATGCTAATCCTGCACATAGCTATGCTCAGATTGCCTCTATTCCGGTGGGCTACAACAACCCTCACCTGAAGGAGATCGCCAAGTCGCCAGAGATGCTGACCTCCTTGATCAATCGACCCGCCCTGGGTAACTTCCCTTCTGCGGATTGGGCCCATATTTTGAACACCGGTATTCTCAAAGTTGCTCCCAAGGGCCTTAACCAGGTGTTCACCGCTATGGCTGGCTCGGATGCCAACGAAACCGCCTACAAGGCCGCTTTCATGTACTACCGACAGCTCCAGCGTGGCGGCCCTCAGACCGATTTCACCGAGCAGGAACTGCAGAGCGCCATGCAAAACAAGAGCCCTGGCTCTCCTCAGCTGTCGATTCTGTCCTTCAAGTCGGCTTTCCATGGCCGTCTCTTCGGTAGCCTGTCCACCACTCGCAGCAAGCCCATCCACAAGCTGGATATTCCCGCCTTCGACTGGCCCCAGGCAGCCTTCCCAACTTTGAAATACCCTCTTGAGGAACATGCCCAGGAAAATGCCCAGGAAGAGCAGCGCTGCCTGCAGGAGGTGGAGCGCCTGATTAAGGAGTTCCACAACCCTGTCGCTGCTGTCGTTGTTGAGCCCATTCAATCTGAGGGTGGTGACAATCACGCTTCTCCAGCCTTCTTCCGCGGCCTTCGTGAGATCACGAAGCGGAACAATGTGCTCTTCATTGTTGACGAGGTGCAAACTGGAGTGGGTGCCACCGGAAAGTTCTGGGCCCACGACCACTGGAATCTCGAGACCCCGCCGGATATTGTGACTTTCTCGAAGAAGGCCCAAACTGCTGGATACTACTACGGCAACCCGGCACTGCGCCCCAACAGGCCATACCGTCAGTTCAACACATGGATGGGTGACCCTTCCCGCGCCCTGATCTTCCGTGGCATCATCGAGGAGATTGAGCGCCTGGGGCTTGTGGAGAACACTGCTGTCACTGGCGATTATCTTTTTGCCGGCCTTCAGCGTCTGAGCCAGAAATACCCCGGACATCTGCAGAACCTCCGTGGCAAGGGCCAGGGAACTTTCATCGCTTGGGATACACCCAAGCGTGATGAATTCCTGGTCAAGGCCAAGGGGGTTGGTATTAACATTGGTGGAAGTGGACTGAATGCCGTCCGTCTGCGGCCCATGCTGATCTTCCAGCAGCACCATGGTAAGCGATGGCTAACCCTCACGTTAATCCGCAACCTAACAGTGCTAACCTGTCGCAGCGGATATTCTCCTGGAGAGCATCGAGAAGATCATCAAGCAGCTGTAAAGAGATGCTATTTTGATTTCCTTCGTTAAGATTTGTAGAATCCGTGGCGTTTTGGGTTTTTGGATGGGTTTGCATGTTCAGCCTGTCATACGAGTGATGTCCTGAAGCATTTATTTCTTAAGAAATTGCCTAGCTATTGATAACAGCAATATTATGCTGCCCAGGGCAACAGTACGTTGTCTATTGGGTATCGAATTTATCTAGTTTCTTTGGTTTCGAGTTAAACAAATGTCAAGCGCGCAAGGAGATGGAAAGGAGACGGGATAACTCCAGTACCAAAAACAAGCCCTGTAATGCTCCAGTAGCATAAAGAAAACGGCCCTAGAACTCCAATTTTGTGCAACCGGAAAAAAAAGAAAGAACTTTGCATCTTCTCCAACAAATGTGGACCAGTCGGAGGAGATACAGCAGAGTCGATCAAGAACTCGAGTGGAACAGGAACAGCGCAGTCCGATTATGATTCTTCCTCACCGGTGCTTCCATCCCTCCTGAGGATCCGTCAGAAGGCCGGCCGTAAGGAATAATAACGTTTATCGAGAGGGAGACTCACGGAATATACTTGATACCGGAATCTTCAAGACTTGCAATAATTTCATCCGGAAGCTATCCTCAGTAGAAACCACACCCATCAGCGTCGCATTCTTTCGAGCACAAGGAGAGATGTCGACTCCTCCTATGAGGGAGGGAGACAAAAAAAAAAAAGATAAACCTACCGATCCAGTCACCTTCACAGCATATGTCCCCGGTACATAGGCGTCCAGTCGCTGCCATCGGGCAACCCAGCTAGTCGTCGGATCACGTAGAGTTACCAAACCCTCGAAAACCTGGGAGGTGCATTCTTGGATGGCATCGCTATTCCCGCGGAGACCGAGAACGTTGTCGCAGTTGGGACAGCCTTCACGCATGAACTTCTGCAGTAGGAGCAAAGGATCCTGTCAGCCTAAATGCAGTGCTACAAGGCCAGAGAGAACAAGCTTTGCCACGTATCGAGCAACTTACACTGTGGAGTTGAACGAGGGAACAAACCATGCAAGCGCGAAGGGTGCGCTGCTGGCTTGGTGCGACGTAGAAGGACATGTACTGAATCGGGTCGGAAGCGAAGAATGTGGAGGATAGGATAATCGAATTCGTCAGGGACGGCTTTCTTCTGCAGCGACAAATAGGTACCGTACCCAAGTGGTTGGTGACAGAGGGAGGAGGCTTCCGGTGGCCAAACGATACGATCGATCATCGACGGTTCTCGAATGGACCAGTTGCGGAAATGCCAAGACCGGAGAAGCGACGTCGGAAACAATCAAAGAAAGAAAAGTAAGTCAATAAGCCGGAAGAATCCCTCACGGGTCGTTGTTGAGCCTTCCATTCTCTTCTTTACTGGTCGCCCTTCTCGTCTATCCATCCTTAATACTCTGTCTGCGTTCCTCTTGCTCGCGTGCCTCTCCGATACAAGCCCCCCCCCGGACGATCCTTTTTCATCCCCCTCCTCGTCTCGCCTGCCGATGGCTTCGCCCGACCTCGAAGCTGCCACCGCGTTGAAGGTGCAGGGAAATAAGGCATTTGCTGATCATGAATGGCCGACAGCTGTGGACTTTTATACCCAGGCAATTCAGAAATATGATCACGAACCCTCGTTCTTCAGCAACCGAGCTCAGGTACGTTTGCGATAATAGCGCTCCTTAGGAGACCACTGGCCCTCTCCGATCTGATATTTGCAAAATCATGTCATGCTGACCAAAGTGTTTCTTGCAGGCACATATCAAACTCGAAGCCTATGGCTTTGCGATAGCCGATGCCACCAAGGCCTTGGAACTGGACCCTTCTTATGTCAAGGTTAGTCGATTAGTCGACTCTATTTGAATAATAATATATATCCATAAGAGAGGGGGAGAGAAGATTTTTATCGGGTTCTAACTCTTGTCAGGCATATTGGAGACGAGCCCTTGCGAACACCGCTATCCTGAACTACCGCGAGGCCCTAAAAGACTTTAAAGCCGTGGTGAAGAGGGAACCCAACAACCGTGATGCCAGAATCAAGCTGGCGGATTGTGAGAAGCTTGTGCGTCGACTGGAGTTTGAGAAGGCCATCGAGGTAGCAGATCCGCCTTCGGCCTTTGAAGACTTGAACATCGATGCGATTGCCGTCGACGCCAGCTACGACGGAGTACGGTTGGAAAAAGAGATGACGCAGGAGTTCATCGACGACATGATCAAGCGGTTCAAGAATGGCAAGAAGATCCATCGCAAATATGTCCTTCAGATCATCAAGGCCGTCAAGGACATTGTTTACGCAGAACCCACAATGGTCGAGATTGGTGTGGACCAAGGCACGAGATTGACGGTGTGCGGTGATACCCATGGCCAATTCTTCGACCTGTTAGAGATCTTCCGCTTGAACGGATACCCATCGGATACGCACGCGTATCTCTTCAACGGCGATTTCGTGGACCGTGGGTCGTGGTCTACGGAAATTGCATTGCTCCTCTACGCCTACAAGTGGCTCCGACCCAATGGAATTTTCCTCAACCGTGGAAATCACGAGACAGATGATATGAATAAGGTCTACGGCTTTGAAGGCGAGTGCAAGGCCAAGTACAACGAGACTGTTTTCAAGGTGTTCTCTGAGTCGTTCTCTGCCCTACCCCTGGCCACTCTGATCGGCAACAAGTATCTGGTCCTTCACGGTGGTCTTTTCTCCGATGACAACACTACCCTGGATGATATCCGGAAGCTGAACCGTCACAACCAACGGCAGCCGGGTCAACAGGGACTGATGATGGAGATGCTGTGGACCGATCCGCAGACAGAACCTGGCAGGGGACCAAGCAAGCGCGGCGTCGGTCTTCAGTTCGGCCCGGATGTGACGAAGCGATTTTGCGAAAAGAATGGGCTGGAGGCTATCATTCGCTCCCATGAGGTTCGCATGGAAGGCTACGAGGTCGAACATGATGGCCGGTGTATTACCGTATTCTCAGCTCCCAAGTATTGCGACACCACAGAGAACAAGGGTGCGTTTATCAAAATCGGTCCGGAGCTCAAATTGGAGTACCAAGTGTTTGAGGCAGTGCCTCACCCTGATATTAAGCCGATGGTATGTTCGGAGTTTTGCCATATTTCCCCTTCTACCTTGGAGCCTTTGACTGATTGCTCTTCTCTAGGCTTATGCGCAAAACTCGATCTTGTCCATGATGTGAGATGAAACCGTCTGGTCTGGAAGGCGTTCATGGTGGAATAAAGGGGCGATAGAAACTGGAGACAGGGTACCTGGGGTTCCTACCACGTATCTGGCATTGGAAGAATCAATGGGAAGGAAATAGCTATATGCTGTATTTTGAATGATGATTTGACTCTTGCATAGCGGAGACAATGGATTGATTCTTTTTGGCTGTGTTGTGCGATACTTTTTTTTTTTTTTTTCTCTACTTCCTTATCTCGTCCCTGATTGTCTCAAATAGACCTCGACAGATCTTGGCCTAATCCCCCCATAGACGAATTGGAAACGTCCTTGATGTAGATGAGGATGAGTTGTTCCTGCTCCGACCTAGCGGCAACCCCGCGATTTCGTCCGGACGTCATTCTCTCCTGTTGATAACCCTTCTCTCTTCCTCCTCTATCTTCTGATCGAGTAGAAACGGTGGGTATACCACTCTCAATTAATTTTCAAAGATGGAGTTTGATCCCAAAACCCGTGGGTGTCTTAATTTGTCCGCAACCCCCACCAACCAGCCCAGCTAACCCCCGCCTCTTTCCCGTTGCCAGCGCAATACCTCACCTCCGACAAGTCGAGCTTTGCCTCTGTTTCTGCCCATGAGCGCTGGCCAGTCATTGTCGTATGTGACTTTACTTCCGATTGTGATGATCTCTGCTGATCGTTTATTTCCGAATTTAGACTGGTGCCATTGACGATCTTTATCGCACCGTTGGCGATGTGACCGACGAGGAGAAGCGCAGGGAGGGAAAGGCCATCATCGAAAAATTGGCCACGTTGAAGTATGAACTCCAGCATAACAGACAGTTAACGTACGTATGCTCCCCGTTGTATAAATTTGTCCATCCAAGAATGAGTTGCTCACGCTCGATGTTCTCTCCAGTCCCCTTCCCAACGATGGCAAAGCCGGCATTACAGAGTATAACAAGGAGTTGGAACAACGGGGAAACCCTTCATGGCACAATGTTCCATGGCTGTACTCCGAATGCTACCTCTGTGCGTCCGGTCTACCCCAGTGAACGAAGATATTACCCAGGATGGCGGTGCTGATGGAACAACAGACAGGCGCATTAGCACCTTTTTCGCATTGTCTACGCATTGGAAGGATTATGACGTGTTCGCCCGCCAGAAGATATCCACGTTCAAATCCTCCCGGCCTGCTGTTCTGGAATTGGCTGCCAGGTACAAGGAACTGGCTCTGGAAGCAGAGAAAGGCCAGGGCGCCGGTGGCAAGACCCCCGAGGAAATTGAACAAGCAGATCGACTGCTCTTTTCCGAGATGTGTGAGATCTGCTTGTGGGGCAATGCTACTGATTTGTCGCTCTTGACTTCTCTCACTTACGAGGACATCCAGAAGTTGCAGGGTTCTGAGGCACGAAAGGCCGCCGAGAAGAATATCATCGTCAACGACCTGAACACCGCCTTTGATGTCCTTCAAAAGGCTCGCAAGGAACGAAAGACCGAAGAGCGTCGGGTGGACATCGTCCTCGATAACTCCGGTTTTGAGCTCTTTGTGGACCTCGTCCTGGCTGGATATCTTCTCTCTGCTGGCCTGGCGACCACGGTAGTGCTGCACCCCAAGCAGATTCCCTGGTTCGTGTCGGACGTCACTCCTCCGGACTTCATGGATCTCATCACGGCACTCTCCGACCCGCAGGGTTTCTACACGGCCCCCGACGACTCCGGGAGACAGCACGACCCGCTGTCCGAAAAGGAGCTGTCAGAGGTGAAGTTTCTCTTCGATCAATGGACCCAGTTGCACCAGGATGGGAAGCTCATTATCCGCCCACATGCTTTCTGGACTGCACCAGGAGGCTACTGGCGTATGCCGCATGTGGCGCCAGACCTGTTCGATAATCTCAAGGAGAGCGAGCTTGTTCTGTTCAAAGGTGATCTCAACTACCGCAAGTTGACCAACGACGTGAGTTCAATTCTGCTCTCCCTCCTCTCTCTGTAAATCTCTTGACGATTTCTAACATCTCGTTGCTTTCCCCAATAGGCTGCATGGGACCCCACCACCCCATTCACCACTGCCATCGGTCCTCTTGGCCCCAATTCCGGCGTCCGTGTGCTCGCCTTCCGCACCTGCAAAGCCGACACCGTGGTCGGACTGCCTCCGGGACAAGACGAGAGGCTTCGACAGCTTCCGGGCGGCGGCGGCCCCGAGGCGCGTAAATGGGCCTGGAATGGCAAGTGGGCTGTTGTGTCTTTCTGTGATGGAAAGGCATGAATAGAATAGAATTGAGACGAGGGTCCATAGTGTCGGATAAAATAGAGGGACAATCGGAAAACTAATAGAGGATGTGTAATTGATAAACGGCTGTTTTCTGTCCTCTGAGACTGTTTTAACGACATTATATATAGATCACAGTACAGTAGATACGTAGAGATGGGAGATCCATATATAGAAAATTATCCAACTGCAGAAACCAAAACAAAATGAAAAAGAATGTTTTATTCAGGGTATATGAGGTATCCAGACATTAAGACTATGTTAATCGACATGACAAACGAAAGTGTAGCAAAAACAAATAACAGCTAGTACGTTAACAAAGTAAACAACACAGTTCAAAAAAAAGAGCGCCTCGAGGATCCGCAATTCCGACGCCAACCAAAAGGAGAGAGAAAGTAAAGAGGTTGTTCTGTTATGCCATATCCCAGACTGTTGTACCGTGGACTAGATAGATAGATAAAGGGGATGAAGGAAAAGGAGGGAAAGATCGAAAGATTTTTATTTTTTATTTTTTTTCAAGAGTTGTATGCCTGGATATTCTCCTTGCCGTCATCTCTGCTCTTGCGGCTTTCATTTTTGTGCTTGAGCCGGGCTTGGGCGGCGATCATGCGCTCAATAGGTATATAACCTCGTTGAACTGCATTGAGACTCTGTCTTTTTCTCGGCCGGTCCATTAGAGGTTTTTCAGGTAGGGCTGATAGAGCATCGAGGCTATATCTTGTGGTAGAGCGGCGACTGCGAAGGCGTTCAGAGTGGACTCGTTGACTATCGTCCATGTTTGCTAGGCGATGCGCCAGGGAGGTCATGGTTGTATGAGATGGTAGGTATGGCCGATAACTGTCTGGCTGGTACTTTTGCTTTGCGGCACGCGTCCGAGTAGTGGGCTCGAAAGATGGGATATCGGGAGGCGAGGATGGTGGAACAGGGTCTTCGTCATCGTGAAAATGGGATTCTGGGGCTTTATGCGTGTAATGTCCCATGTTCATTAATCGCTCATTGTTGCTATTGTCATCAAGACCCAGCCCCTTGCTGGCCTTTTTCACATCGATCTCAGCTAGGGCAGTTCTTGGGCCGAGGGAGCGTCTGTCTTTGGCACGAGGACTGGGACTCAGTGGCTCATCCACGTCAGTCGTCTCGTCATGTCGGTTGGGGTCTCTGTGAGGACTGGGGTGCGCAAAGTCGCATACTTCGACTCCGGGGTAATTTTTGCGAGGGCTGTCCAAGGTGCGTCTCCGCGCACGGAGCTCTGGTAGCCGCTCAAGTGTTGCTACTTTCAAACTTAGTAAGTCAATCTGCTCTTGCATATGGCGTCGCTCCTCATCAAAAGATGCTTTCAAGTCGTCTTCTAGTTCGCGATGCTGCTGAGAAGCGGTCCTGAGACGTTCCCGATATTCTTGGATCCGTGTCTCCAACCTTGTTTCTCTTTGCTTGAGTTTTGCTTCCTTTTCTTTGCGCCGCGCTTCATACTTGGTCATTTCCTGCTTAACCCGTGCCAGGGTTTGTTTGAGCATGACATTTTCCTTTTCCAACTCTGACGCTTTCTTCTCCGAGCTCTGGGCCAGATCCCTCAGGTTCGTGAACTCAGATTGCTGCAGGTTTATCTCCGCAATCTTGGCATTCGCCTGATCCAGTGCCTGCTGGGTTTTACGAAGCTCATCCCCAGTGACCGCGCGAGTTTCATTCAGATCAGGGGATCCGGGAATATCATCGATTTCGCTCCCGACAACCCCGTGCCGTTCCAAGAGTTTGCGCAACAAACCCACCCGATGTTTATATTGCAGCGCCAAGGCCGTCTGCTTGGTGAGATCCTGCACCAGTTTCTCCTTGTCCGGATGGGATTTCTCAGTTACCATGGTGGAGGCGAGCTGTGTGACATGGCGCTCCATCTCGGAAACTTTGACCTCCTCTTCCTTGAGCTTTTCGGCCAGCCGCACGGCTTCCTCATCCTTTTTCCTGGCGTATGATTTCGCCGCAGAGCGATACTGAATCAACTTCCGAATTTCGCGAGTAGTTTTTGTTCGATAGCTGTCAAATTCGGCTTTCCAGTATTTGCCAGATTGAGATCGTGGTTCGTTCAAATTGACAGTGTCGTCGCTAGGATCTTCTTCTGGCGAGGTCGGAATGTCCTTCGATTCAGCCGGTGGAAGGCTCTGATTAACCTTTCGCGGAGGGCTCGCATCGATGATAGAAGTATTTTCACGGGAATCCATCAAAGCTTGAGTAAGTCGGCTTCGTGGTTTAGATTTGCCGTTTGATGAACTAGAGGACCATTGACTGCTAAGGCTACCGGACGGAACGGTTTGGGTTCTGGATGGTCTGGTAGCTGGTTCCGCCCGCTTGCGCTCATTATCAACAACACTTTCGCCAAACGAAACCGTTTTTCGCCTGTTGGATGCAGTGCCGGGGGTGACGAGGATACTCTTCGTGGGAGAAGCCATCGCGTTCACAGCCGTATAAACATCTGCCGCTGTAGCCATAGGAGCATTTGTTCCGTTTCCGGTCGCAAGGAGCTTCTGCGAATCAACGTCGTCCTGCCGGACACTAGCTGCAGGATTCTTCGTAATCGGCCCCTGCTGGCTATTCTCGTCGTCGTCCGCCCCCGGAGTTCCAAAGAGAGCGCTCTTGAAGGCGCGAATGGCGAAGACAGGGGCAGGGGTCTCCGGTGGCTCCAGCGCTTTTGAGCCGTCTAATGAAAACAAACAACGGAAAGGAATTTCCAGTCAGCACGCAACGGCCGAAACAACGTTGGCCAGGTGAGTGTCGCTAGGCCATTATTGGGTCATATGGGGTGGGAGGAGCGCGAAATGGACACCCACCTAACTGCTCGTTCGACCCCTTGATCCACTCCAGCATCGCGTCTGCAGGATAGGGAGGATTCAATTTACCAAAAGCAACCAAACAAGCATGGTAAAAGCGACACCATTGGCGTCTTCTGGGGCGCGAGGCGGATTGACGTGGAACGCTGTGCTTTGTTTACGCTTCTCCAGTGGCGGTGCTAATGCGGACAGGGCGGTCAGCGGAAAAATGACGGGGCGGGGCTGACTCAGCGCCAACGGACAGAACAGGGTTAGTCAGCTAGTCCGAAACTCCGGTAGGTCGGAGTAAGGTACTTTACTCTTTAGTCCTAGTAAGTAACGTACTTACGCTGTTGCGGAGTACAGTTAGAAGCATTTAGTGAGTTACCGCTCTTTTAGCTGGTGCCAACTACTCTCCCTCATCTTCTACCTCTCCATCCCCCACGCCGTTCCCCCTTGATTGCTACCCGACCTAACGACATGTCCCTTTCGGAGATATAGAGGGCTGCAGCTTCGGCTGCATCTTTGTCACTGCTACTCGTGGCAAAGACTGTCTCGAGACGTCCTGGGTGCTTGATTTGCTTTCCAAACCGCCCCACACCCCGCTATGCCTCACAAGCAGAAGAAGAATTCTACCAATGCGCCTAAACATGGCTCTCCCCGGGCGGAGAAGAAGAAGAAGAAGCAGTTCGGCCTGGATTCCTCTTCATTTGTCTCCCCCGTAGTCGCGCCGACTAATTACCAGGAAATCCACCAGAACGAGGTTGAGGCTCTCCGCTCAATCTACAGCGATGATTTCGAGGAGGTTCAGCACCGCCGTTCTGCTTGGCAGGTAGGCATCCGATCCGTATCACCAGTGTCAACTCAGCGATCGCTGACAATCTTTTTAATCTAGCAATCTTCCGATGTTGCCTTCAAGCTGCATCTGCGTGCTTCTTCCAACCCCGATGTCCATGTTGAATTACTGGTCGAGTTACCGACTACCTACCCAAAGACCTATCCGAATCTTTCTTTGGAAAACCTAGACGATCTCCGACAGGGCGCCCGATCGAGGATACAAGACATTATATGCAACAAGCCGAGGACACTACTAGGCTCGGAGATGATATATGAGCTGGCCGTGTCCATTCAAGATGTTCTCGAAGATGTGGCCGAAGCTCGGGCTCAAGATAAGGACCTTCCCAGCTTAGAGGAGGAGCGAATGGAGCAAGAAGCCGCGGCCAATCAGCGAGCGGAACTGGAACGACAGGAAGAGCTGCGGAAACAGGAAGCGGCCACGGCAGAAGAGGAGCGGGCGTTACAACAGCTCCTGGAAGACAAGATTAGAGAACGGACGAAAGCACGGGTCTCGAGACGGAAGAGTCGAGTTCCTGGAATGGACTCAGATGAAGATACCGATGTCGTGGAGAGTATCCCCGGTGCAATCTCCTTCGATCCGCCTCTGGTCATGACCGATAGGGATGGAGTACCTCTTGTCTTTCGGGCAGTATACGGGAAGACCCTGCTGCAAAGCTCGCTGGGCAAAGAAACCTTTACAGTTCGGCCGGTTACCCCCGAGACCCGACCCCATGCCCCCCTCTTAGTCCTCAAGGAGGTTTCCCTTGATGAGAAAGAACTAGAACCGCTGGCGTTTCGAGAGAAGATGCGTACGAGCGAGGACAAGTTGGAAGCTCTGAAACGACTACGGCACCCTAATCTAGTCGAATTTGTTGGGTTTAAGATATATAGGCCCCTCGATCCCCTCGATTCGCATGACCACTTTTGGAAGGTTTACCTCCTCGTTGAACACGCCAACAAGGGCTCTCTGTCCGAGTTTTTGGATATCGTTGGGACTGCTCCTGTTGAAATGGTTCGTAGTTGGACTATTCAGCTTCTTGAGGCTTTGGAGTTCTACCACCGGAGTGGGTTTGTCCACGGGGATATCCATTGTGGACGCATTATGCTGTTCAGGAACCCCACTGGGGGCACGATTGTGAAGCTGCTGGCGGCCGTTGAGGAAACTCTGCCTGATCCCGCAGACGGCAAACGATCACTTACCACTTCCAAATCCCCATTTTGGCTCCCTCCGGAATTGACCCCAGATAATGCACCGTCGACAACGAAGACGGACGTTTGGGACCTGGGCATTGTATTTCTTCAGATGGGATTCGGGAAAGATGTGTTGCAACGTTATACGTCTGCCAATGCATTAATGGAGACGCTTGGACTATCGGCTTCCTTACAGGACTTATTGCATGAATTCTTCCGACCCGATCCAAAGAAGCGACCAACGGCTTTTCAGCTTCAGCCTTCAGAGTTTTTCCGCCTTGACACCCCTCTGGTGGATCGGTCAAGCACCTCGAATTCAATGTCGCTACCAAGGCGTCCTCGCTTGGATTCAATGAATGGATTCCCAGCATTCTCACGTTATAATCAAGATTTCGACGAGGCCGGCCGTTTAGGTAAAGGCGGCTTTGGACAGGTAGTGAAGGCCAGGAATAAGCTTGATGGCCGCTTTTATGCGGTCAAGAAAATTTCTCAGAGATCAACTGCTGCATTAAAAGATACCCTGTCTGAAATTATGTTGCTGTCACGCCTGAATCATCCTTATGTGGTGCGCTACTACACCGCCTGGCTCGAGGAGGACCACGGCCACATAGATGAGGAGGCCATCTCGTCTTCTGATGGGGGCTTCTTTGCAAGTAGTGACCCCAGTAGATACGACTACAGTACAGGTGGACTTGATTTCATTAGCTCGAGCGGTTACCCCAAGATTGAGTTTGCATCCGACAGCGATGAAGAGCGGGATGGGACAACACCGTCTCAAAACTACAAGCGCGAGACGCCGGAAGCATATGGCTCTGAGAGTGGTAACGGCATGGGACTTAGTCGCGTGAGGTCTGGCTCGCTACGTAGAGCCGTCTTAACTACACTTTACATACAGATGGAATATTGCGAGAAGCATGTAAGTCCAACATACAAAGACTTATTGACCCGTCTCTGGTCACTAACCCTTTAAGACCCTACGGGACTTGATCAGAAATGGTCTGTACGATGATGTCGACCGATCCTGGCGTCTGTTCCGGCAGATACTTGATGGATTGAGCCATATCCACAGTCATGGGATTATCCATCGTGACCTTAAACCTGATAACATTTTTATTGACGTAGCCAATAACCCACGTATCGGAGATTTTGGTCTAGCTACTAGCGGGCAATTCACGACAGCTGTGCGGTCTTCGACTACAGCAGACTTTGAAGGAAACTTCACACGAAGTCTGGGTACTACATATTATGTTGCGCCAGAAATGAAATCAGGCTTCACTGACAACTACAACGAGAAGGTCGATGTAAGTGCAACCAAATTAAAAAGAAAAGAAAAGAAAAGAGACAGAGAGAAGTGGGGAAAAGACACTGGCTGACAGATGCAGATGTTTTCTTTGGGTGTGATCTTCTTTGAAATGTCTCACTCGTTGCCAACGAATATGGAACGTGACCAGACATTACGAGCCATTAGAGAAGAGAACCATGAGCTTCCATCCACATTCCACTATTCAGAAAAGGTCGTCCAAGGTAGAATCATTGAATCCCTTCTGAGCCATAACCCCAGTGAACGCCCCTCGGCCTCAGAGCTTCTCCACAGTGGCCAAATTCCACTCCAAGTGGAAGAAGAAACGTTTCGACGAGCGATCATGCATCTCCTGTCTGACCCTAATTCTCCCGACTACAAGAAGATATTATCGGCAATATTCTCGCAGTCGCCCAAGAAATTTGAAGACATCGCCTGGGACATGGAATCACGTGGGGCTCCGGCAGCTAACGAGCTTCTAATTCAGGGCTTGGTCAAGGAAAGGCTTACATCAATATTTCGCAGACACGGAGCCGTTGAGACTGGGAGGCAGATGCTGTTTCCTAGGTCTCAGCATTATAGCAACAGTGCTGTGCGTTTGCTGGATTCCACCGGCAATTTGCTCCAGTTGCCGTTTGACCTGACGCTTCCCAATGCGCGTGCGATTCCTCGGCAGGATGCTTCGCTCGAAAAGACATTTGCATTTGGTACGGTTTACAGGGAAATGCCCCATGGGGGGGAGCCTAGGACGCATAAAGAAGTGGACTTTGATATTGTGTCACACAATACACTCGATTTGGCCTTGAAGGAAGCTGAGGTGATCAAGGTTCTCGACGAGATAATTGAGGACTTCCCTCCCTTGAGATCCGCTCCTATGTGTTTCCTGATAAATCATTCCGACCTCCTTCAACTGGTCATGGAATTTTGCCGCATAACGCCATCACAGATCCCTTTGGTAAAAGAGGTTGTCAGCAAATTGAATGTCGGGAAATGGACAATGCAAAAGATTCGCAGTGAGCTCCGCTCTCCAGCCATAGGTGTTGCCTCCACTTCTTTGGATGATCTTGCAAGGTTTGATTTTAGAGGTACGTTCGTAGATGTCTGAAGGAGATAGCTGTTAGGCTAATGTGTAGCAGACTCCCCGAAGCAAACACAGAAAAGACTCCGGGCTATTATGGAGGGCACAGAATTCGTTGAACGGTTGGCGCCTATCTTTGCCCGTTTAAACCTGCTTGTGGCCTATTTGCAGGGGTTCGATGTAAAGCGCAAGGTCTATGTCAATCCCCTTGGAAGCTTGAACGACAAATTCTTCAGGGGGAGCATTCTTTTTCAGTGTGTTTTTGACAGTAAACGCCGAGATGTCTTTGCAGCGGGTGGTCGATATGACTCGCTCGTTCAAGAGTTCCGTCCAAAAGTGCTAACGAGCCGCTCGCAAACACACGCTGTGGGTTTCAATTTGAGCTGGGACAGGCTTAGTTCATCCATGCTTGACTACCTTCGGGGCTCCACTAAGCCCTCTATGAAGCAGCCTGAGACCGAAGCCGGGCCTTTTTGGAAGACGAGAAGGGTAAGTCAAACGCCGCCGGTACCTTAATTTAGCCTTGCTAAATAGAACTAGTGTGACGTCCTTGTTGCAAGCTTCGACCCGACTGTTTTGCGCACCATGGGGGTGAAGATTATTCAGGATCTCTGGGCGAGTGACATCAGTGCAGAATTAGCAGTTGATGCGGGCTCGCTTGAGGAGCTCATTACTAAGTACAGGGATCACAACCATAACTGGATCGTTATTGCAAAGCAAGATAGCCAGGAGCGAGGCTTCAAGATCCGATGCATGGTACCTAGAGAAGAGCTTGATATACGGAGCTTTGAGCTCATTCCGTGGCTTCGAAACGAGATACGAGCACGTAATCAGCGCGAAGGCACTGCTGATTCTCTACGGCAGTGCCGACTGTCGAGTCAACCTGATCTATATGGAGGAAATAGTGAACGTGCGAATGACGTGCGCATCCTAGTGCCACAGCACAGGAGCAAGAAGACAAATAGGAGAAACATCGTCGAGTCGGGTATGTTCTAACTGTGTTCTTCTATTCATTCATATATGTCCTCTGACCGTAACAGCCCTATTCCGTTCTCGAGAAGTTGTTGAAGATGCGTTGAATGGGCCCATTGCGGCCATAGACACTCGGGATGACCTGTTGGACGCAATCCGAGACACGCGTCTATCGGATCCCGACAGCTGGCGCGCAGTCATACAGAATGCGCCGCTGACCGAGAGAAAGTACCTCAGTCAGGTCCACGAACTACTAGTCGACCTAGCCAACGAGAGCCATGTCGGGGATGGTGCGGATAGTTTCACCAATGCTTTCATATATAATTATCGCACGGGATCCTGTCTGTACTATGATCTGGGAAGGAGAAATGAGAGATGAAGAGATGATCTTCCATGCGTTATGCATTTCCTTCAATGTTGATTTGCGTCTATGTGACCTAATTTTAGATCTCCTCTCTGTTTTATAGCGAATTATACCCGTATTCATTCCATGCAAACCAGCAACCAGTAAAGGAGAAACATAGGGAATATTCCAAGGTATCGCTGTTATTGTACATACATATCATAGAAAAGGCTCCTCATATGAGCCATAGAATTAGTCACTTTCATCATCACTCCCATAAGCCACCAATGGACCCCCGGAGGACTGAGGAGGGGCCTGGGTGATGACATTCCTACCTGCCAGCCCCTTCAACGCCGCCACGGTGGAACTGGAGAAGATCCCACCACCTGCTGCTTCCGGTGCTGGAGGTTCAGCCGACGGGGCAGCGGGTTCAATCATATGAGGCTGGTCTAGCTCCTCCAGCTGGCCAGCCTTCCTGGCATCCTCCAACTGCTTCGTCCTGGTGTACCACACATCGTCCGGTGCCTCGTATCCTTGTAGTCCGAAGCTACCTTCAATTTTCTTTTTCTTCCGCGCCTCTGGATCCCGACCTTCAAGCTCCGCAACATACTCAGCTGGTAGTGCCCTCCTCACTGCCTCAGCAGCCTGTTCTTCCAGTCGTCTTGCCTCGCGTTTTTGGGCCAATGGGTTCGGGTCGACTGTAGCCCAGCGAACATTCAAGATTTCACTATGGTCGAGAGACTGATGCGCCATTGCTTCCTTCCCGAACTCAGCATTCGCGACATTCGTATACGTGACAAAGGCCACCCCGCGAGAGGTCAGAACTCGGATCCGTTCGACCTGTCCCCATTCCGCGAAATGTCGCGATACCACCTCTTCGATATCATCCGTTACGTGGATCCGACCAACGTAGAGCGTCCGATTCTGCCGCATAAATGATCCTACACCTCCCATATCGTCGCGGTAGTCGCTGAACTTGTCGCGTCCGAAACAATCAACGTTCGGATTGAAGATGTCATGCAACGTGGGTAGGCGATGCAGATATTCGCATTCATGACCCTTGTGGCTAGAAATAGACACGGATTGGTTAGTTTTAACCGGCGTAGATTGACCCACATAAGTGCCGGTCCACTTACCAGATACCTCGCGCAAAGAAGAGACAGAAATATGAGCCGGTCACCTTATCGGCCCGTGTATAGCCACTGTCTTCCGCTATATTGCACCGCGACGGCGCCGCATGTTTCGACAATATGGAGTCCTCCCTATCGCCCCCGGACCATTTGTTGTACCAAATATTGAACGTTGTCCCCGTCTGTGGAGGTGGTTCGGACTTGATCGTGGCCGGGTCGACTTGTGGCCGGGCTGGTCGTCGCTTTCGTCGGATTATCTTCTTTTTTTTCTGCCCAGCGTCTGCTTCAGTATCCGCGGGGGCGGATTGAGTCGTGAGGGCAGTCTCCTCGTTGGAGATTAGCTGGTCTGGCTGAGTGGGTTCTGCAGATATGGATACAGACTCCGCAGAGTCGACAACGTCTATTTCAGCCATTGTGGGAGAGTGGTGGGCAGAAGAAGGAGAGTCTGGGAGAGTGATGCTTCACTCTCGCTCTGTCGGAGGCGAGAAGTTGGCGGATGAGATTACGTAAGGCTTGGCATCGCAATAATTTAAGGCGATTTATTTGATTTCCCCAGACAGTCGGACATTGATCGGTCCACGGCAGTGGCTAAGTCGGATATAGTCGCATATGGTAGCGTCTGTCCTTAGGTCTCTTTTGCTTCTTACTTCCTCCACCGTTTTTCCAACGCCAGCTGCTTACAGAGCCCCCTTTCGGAGTTCGTTCGGTCCGCGGGGCTCCCTCAACCGGCAAGATGGTGAACATCACAGACAAGATCAAGGAGTATGCTTTACAGATTCTTCTTCAGGATGCACAGAAATGGAGTCAAGACTAATTCCAAATCTGCAGGATCGAAGATGAGATGCGCAGGACGCAGAGTAAGTCGTGACCTCGAACACTCCTCCCGGTAACCCCGCAGCTAACAGATAGACAGAGAACAAGGCCACAGGTACGGCGGTGCTTCCCCCTGATGCAGTGAACAATGGATAGACTTTGACTCATGGATTAGAGTATCATCTTGGTCTACTGAAAGGGTAGGTCACGCCTCAACCCCATTCCAGAATACTGCCCCAGAATGATACCAACGACCCTGCAGAAAACTCGCCAGATTACGAGCGCAGCTGCTAGAACCGACAGGCGGCTCAGGTGGTGGCGGTGCAGGCTTCGATGTCAGCAAGAGTGGCGATGCCCGGGTTGCTCTGGTTGGATTCCCGTCGGTAGGTAAATCGACGTTTCTGAGCAAAATCACCAAGACGAAAAGCGAGGCCGCCGCGTACTCTTTCACCACGCTTACAGCCATCCCGGGTGTGTTGGAATACGGGGGAGCTGAGATCCAGATTCTTGATCTTCCGGGTATCATTGAAGGTGCTGCGGAGGGGAAGGGAAGAGGACGGCAAGTGATTTCAGCGGCGAAGGTCAGGGTCCTCCTCCCTATGTTATTTTGGATATCTGGCTCATTATTCCATTCAGACGAGTGATTTGGTTTTGATGGTTCTTGATGCCACCAAGCGAGCTGAACAACGGGCGCTGCTGGAGGCGGAGTTGGATGCCGTTGGGATCAGACTTAATAAGGACCCCCCGTAAGCATATCACACTCATTGCCAGCTGTCTCGGCTGAATCACTGACAGATTTGTATCTCAGGAACATCTATCTGAAAGCCAAGAAGGCAGGCGGAATGAAGATTACGTTCCAAACACCACCCAAATATCTCGACGAGAAGATGATATACAATGTGCTTCGGGACTACAAAATACTCAACTGTGAAGTTCTGGTTCGAGACGAATATGGTATGGCCCAGCTCTCATTTCAATGCCGTTGAGGGTCTTCTTTCAATTAACTTTGATTGTGACAGCCACGGTCGACGACTTCATCGACGTGATCATGAAAGACCATAGAAAATACATTCGATGGTAAATAGCTGGCTCCTGTATCCCGGGCATAGCTGACCCCAATTCACCCAGCCTCTACGTATACAACAAAATCGATAGCGTCAGCCTCGACTTCCTGGACAAGCTCGCGCGTGAGCCGCACACCGCCGTAATGAGCTGTGAACTAGACCTCGGCATCCAAGAAGTAGTAGATCGGATTTGGAAGGAACTTCGTTTGATCAGAATATATACGAAGCGGTACGTTCTTTCGTTCTCAACTTCCATTTAAGAGTCCGTCCCTGGTCTAAATCCAATCTAGGAAAGGCGAGGAGCCGGATTTCTCCGAAGCTCTGATTGTGCGGTCCCTGTCTACCATTGAAGACGTTTGCGATCAGATCCATCGGACGCTGAAAGAGACATTCAAGTATGCAATGGTGTGGGGAGCTAGTGCGAGACATATCCCCCAACGTGTTGGACTATCGCACGTGGTGGCCGATGAAGATGTAGTTTCGATTATTGCAAAATAAAACGGTGGAGTTGCAGAGAACTAGAGCAAGGATCTCAAATTTTGGAGCATTGACGGTGTCTCAGATCATGATATGTCGCTTAATGATTGAATGGCCACCCGCGAGCGCAGACCATAGAATAGTCTAAGACACATACATACACGAGAACTATCGCTTCTACATCGAAAACCTACTCAATACGTTTTAAGAATAGATGGACATAGACAGAATATATTTCCAGATGGAGGATGACCAGACCGAATTGACGTATTAACAAGTATTTACGGAAACCAAGGCAAGTGCAACCTAAAACCAAAACCAGTACTCCGTGAACAAACTCAGCCCTACAAAACAATTACGCGGCAGCGGCAGCGGCAGCGGCAGCCTGAACGTTCTGTATACCAATCGTAGGCTGCACTCCGACACGCTCCTTGGCCAGCAAATCAACTAGAAGAGGGCTAGGGGTGGTTTCCCTATTCGGGTAGAATGCCAGCTGGTTGTTCTTGTACTTGCGGACACTATCCAAGTAAATGTCGAAGAGATACGAAGAATCCAGAGGGCCTCCCTTGGCCTCAGGGTGGAACTGAGTACTGAAGATGGGACGAGACTTGTGGATCATACCTGATACGAAAGATGTGAGTACATTGGTTGTAGAATCCAAAGAATAAGAAGATTATACTCACCCTCATTGCTCGAGTCGTTCAGGTTTACGAAGTAAGGCTTCCAGTCCGATGGGAGAGTCGTGGTATCAACGGCATAGCCATGGTTCTGGCTCGTGATGTGGCAGCGACCAGTGCTTAGGTCCAAAGCCGGGATGTTGTGGGCACGGTTTCCGTACTTGAGCTTGATGGTACGAGCACCAGCGGCAAGTGCCAAAAGCTGGTGGCCTAAGCAGATACCGAAAATCGGTACTTGAGAGGTCTCCATCAGACGGCGCAGGTGATAAGTAGTCGCCTGGCAATGAGTTGGATCGCCAGGACCGTTGGAGATAAAGACCCCGTCAAAGTGGTGAGCAACCTTGTGGATGGGGTAGTCGAAGGGGAACACAGTAATGCTGGCTCCGCGGTTGACCAGACTTCGCAGGATGTTCTCCTTAACCCCGCAGTCGATGACTGCAACATGGCATTGAGGGTCCGCAGCACTCACGTGGAAAGGAGCCTTTGTGCTAACCTGACGGACGAGATGGATCTGCTCCGGATCCACAAATGCCTCATCTTGGTCAGCATCATACTCCTCGCCCACCGTGATGCGGGCCAAGGAGGAACCCTGCTCACGGAGGTAAGTTACAATGGCACGAGTGTCAACACCCGAAATGGCAGGAACACCTTCACGAGTACACCATTCGCCAAGGCTCTGAACGGCGGTCCAGTGGCTATACTGCTCGGCGACATCGGCCACAACAACACCTGCAGCCTGGAGGTTGGGGGACTCAAAGTACTTGAGAAGGCCATTGGTGTCTTTTTCAGCTGAGGGGACGCCGTAGTTCCCAATCAAGGGCTGGGTAAAGACCAGAATCTGACCACGGTAGGACGGGTCCGTCAGAGACTCGGGGTATCCGACCAGAGACGTGGTGAAGACGGCCTCTCCGGAGATGTTGGTGCGAGCGCCAAATGACTTGCCATGGAAGATAGGACCATCTCGGATCGTGAAAGTAGCACGCTCATGGGCGGGTCGTCCTTGACGCACCGTGGCCATGAAGCGAGACTGGATGGAAGCATTCACGGAAGGGAAGGTAGAGGCCCTTATGGGCATGACCTTGGAGAGTCGAGCAAACATTCTTAAGAGTTTGTTTAGGATACGTGTGAGATTCGGGAGTATATTGAGAAATTCAGTGGTTTCCGGAAGCTTTCCAGATCTGATCCGAGATGTAGTCCTGAGAGAATGTAAGTTAGTTGTGACTGCTTGACCTTATTCAGTGGCAACCCCCGGAATGCGGAGGGGGGATGACATCGGTGGTGATATGGGGTAACCTACCTGAGAAGTGAAGATGGAATGCAAACGCATAAGCGCGACGGTGGCGGTACCAGTCAGTATAAAAGATGAATGAAATGGGTTGGGAGAGAAAAGAGTCAACAAGATATAAGAGTTGGATGGGAAGTCTAGGGAAGAAGAAGAGCTGAGTGAGTCAAGGACGGGGAGAGACAGAGAAATAAAAGGAAAAAGTAAGAAAAAGCGGAAAAGTGCGATTTTCGGCCCGGACGGAGGCACGTGATCTGGCTCACCGACTCGTCATCCCGTCGGCCAATCAGCGGTACCAAAATCCCTGCGTAATCGGATCTGAGTCACCTTGTTATCAGAAATATGACAGATAAAGAATTTTTATCTTATGATTGCACTCCACCCTACTCCGTACAGTACGCAGAATACATATTCAGCATATAAGTACAACTGAAAGAGCACGCAATGATGTAAGGATAGGATGACAGACCCTGACCGGCTACACGGCAGATACTGCGGTGATTGTCCTTCTGCTTCCGCAACGTGGATAAGACTCGCTTTGTACTCCGGAGTAGATATGTGTCGGGTTGATAACTGGGCCCTATGTATGACCAAACCAGACAGTAGTTATTTATAGTGAATTGAGAGATAGTTAGCTGGTGATTACCCAACATATCTGCATTCTCCAAGAGCCAAACTTGATACACCTGGTCTGGCGGCTGTTGGAGTCCCATGGGGCTATAACCCTTGTGATTACATGTGATGAAGATCGATTTACAGATCAGAGTGAGCAAACCCAGAGTAGGTCTCATTAGGATCCCAAAGGACGCCGTGTAGAATGTAGATGAGATGTGCTGAGATACTGGAGCTTAACGAGATACTTCTGGCAGTTGACGCTTATCCCGAACAGGAAGAGCATCCCGTGCAGTTTCACTAAAGCGATCTACTCCGGTCTCTCGTACTTCTCCTCATTCTCCAGCTCATCTTCCTCTCGACAACAACCATCCACGAAATGCTCTAGATCATGACGGATCACCAGACGATGGGTGAGCCCGCACGGAAGCGCTCCCGCGTCGCCTGCGTTTCATGTCAGTCCCGTAAACGTAAATGTTCAGGAGATCAGCCATGTACCACCTGCTGCCAATTTGGCGTCGATTGCCACTATGATCTGCTATCCCGCAAGAAAAAAGATGTCAAATTGTTCCGGCCCCCGTCTGGCTCCGGCATTCTCAACGAGACGACTGCCACCTCCAAGTCCCACCATCAGGACCAGACGCCTGGTGACTTGCTCGCAGTTGACCTGAACTCCCTGGAAGCCAATTCCGGAGCGGCGTTCGTGCGGAGATTGGGACTCAAGATCGACCCAGCCAATGCACCGAGGCTCCATATGTTTGCTTGGAATGTCGGCGCTCGCCATGCGCCGCTGCCACCGATGCCTCCGCCGTCAGCAGCCGTAGCGGTGCCTGTGGTCGACATTCTCTCTCAGGATGAGATGCGAGCCCTGATCACCATTTTCTTCGAAAAGGTGGACCCGTGCTACGGATTTCTGGATCGTGACAGTGTCCTGCGCCAAGTAAGCAGGAGATGGTTGCCTTCATCCAGCGAGTCCGCCCTGTCCTATGGGCCCTATGATGCAGTACTCTGCGGTGTCGCGGCATTCGGGTACCTGTTCTCGCGTCGACAGGCCATTCCAACTGAGCTGCAGCTGGTTGAAACGGCTCGACTTATCTTAGAGCACCACATGCTCTCGGAGCGTTCGTCCATCGACATTGTTACTGGCATGGTCCTCAGAGTCGCCTACCTGCGCATGACGGCCTCACCTCATGCCGCGTGGATGGCGAGCTGCTCCCTAATGCATCTGGTTGAGGCGGCTGGTCTGCACCTCGAACAGCTTCCAGACACGATCCTCGGCCAATCTACCGAGCCCTGTGATCCAGAAACTCGCCGGAGACTATACGGTATGGCGCGTCATCTCAACGTCTGGATCTCTTTCGAGCTTGGCCGAACCCGAGTCGTTCTACACGGTGCCACATCGCTTTCACCGACCCCTAGACCTACGGGCTACACGACTGAAATATTCAACCTCCTCCCTGTATCTGAAAGTCTGGATCCTAATAAGTCGCAGAACACCTCGGATCTAGAATCCGCCCTGAGCGACGTCCTCGACGATGTCCACGTGCAGCCGACGTTAATATTAGCGCAATGTAATCTGATGCTATGCCTATACCGCCGTCTGCGCGCTCTGAATTCCGTCATCTCCGGCAAGCTGCTGGATCGTGTCCTCGTACTGGCTAAGAAAGGTCTCCGAGCTTCCCGCGAGATGGTGGCGGCGGTCTGTCCCTGGCACCAAATAGCCAATGTACCTTTCCAGATAGTCTGCACGTTGCTGGCAATCGACACTCGCGCGTCGTTGACATTGCTGAGCGAGGCCATGCAAACGCTCCGCGAGGTTGCCATGACCTATGACACCGAGGTGATGCGCGAGGCCCACAGCACCGCTTACCTGTTGATCCTCCTACACCAGCAGCGCAAAGAGGAAGACACAAAAGCACTGCGAGATGTCCTTCACACAAGCTCCTCTGTCTCTGCTCCGCCGATCCTGGCCCTAGAACAGCAACCGATAGCGTCGGAGTCAACGCATTCCCTGGCGGATTATCCGGGGTTCTCGTGGCTGAGTGACATATTAATCGATCTGCCGGGTCTTCAAAATTTCGACCTGGATAATTTTCTGACAACCGACGTGCCGTTTAATCAAGAAACGGGGGTCTGAATAGACCCCTGGTTTGAGGTGGCATCGATCTTTCTTGTATTATTCTTGTACAGCATACGGTATGAATGTCTAATACTCGTATAGTCAAGAATAATATAATCTAAGGTACAGACCTGGAAAATGCCAGACGATGAATGCAAGAGCGACGCTAATCTCATCAAAAAACACAGTAATCCAGCTCATTGGGACTTCTTCTGCTTGTCACTATGCCTTCGCACTTGGGACCCGGTCCCGGAAGAACGTGCCACTACACCCAGCTTCCATAGCACCCACAGCAACCCCAGGACAATTACGACGACAGTGCCCAGCTCAATGGACTTGCTCTGGAAGATTCCACTGCCCTCCTTCAGTCGGAGGACGGGTATCTCCAAGTCTTCTACCAGTCGGCGCGAAGAAGGTCCGTCTTTGTGACTGGGATGGAGCTGATAGAACATGGTACGGGGGCCAAACAGCCCCTCCCATCCCAAGTTTACCCGGTCAAATGGGTTCCTGCCCATCTTAGTGCCTTCTTCAGCCGTACAGGCCCAGAAGACTACTGGCCACGGGATGGAAGCAGACCGATACCCGGATTCGGATGGCCGCAAGTACCGCAAGTGCAGCGGAATTGTGACATTCCAATCATCTGTGTTACGATCCCCAGTGTCCGGGATGGCCAGCTCGAGCAGCCAGTTCGAGCCCCAGTGAGATACGAACCAATCCGGGGCTTCAAGATCCGTTTCCCCGGCCACCGCCCGGAGCGCCTTCAGATGATGGGAGTCCAGGAACAACGGGTCTGTCGTATCGAGTTGGTATTTGTCGCCGAATATCGTCGATGGCAGAGTCAGATAGGTATGGAGCGCGCAAGTCGCGTCCAGCGGGGCCGGTGGAGGCTCAAGGGAAGTCCGAGGAATCGAGATGGTCATTGCGGGATGCAGCCCGGTGGGAGGCGGAAAAGAGACCGAGTAAGTGGCATCGTCTGGAAGAGGATGATGACGAGACGGGAAGGAAAACAGAGTGGGTTCTAAGCCCGATCAGTTGTCATTATCATCCAGAACCCAAAGCGAGCAGGGATAGAAACGACAAGAGCCAGTAACAGAGCAGAGTAGAGTAATAAGAGACCTACTTAATTTATCATCTGTCCCAACAACACCCAATAACCCGCCCATTTTGATCTCCTCGGGCTCCACAGCCTTCTCGGCACCCAGAAGTCCAACCTCGACCTGATCCATCACCCCTTTAACAGGTTTCCAGATCTTCTCTGTCCATCCTCCAGCGGGAGACCGCGACCAGAACCCGGTAATTGTGAGAGCATGCGAGATACCATCAAAGTTGATATCGACCGAGTCCGCGGCGGCAATTGACGCGGCCTGAGCAAGACACGTCTCATCGGAGCCCGAACAGATCTTTTTCTGGATATAAGTGATGAACTTATCCAGCGACGGTAGCCGAGTATAGTACTGAAACGCTGCGGTGGAAGCAAACCGCGTCGAGAGGATCGGAGGAGTTATGAACGAATCCTAGTGTCGTATCACATCAATATCAGCATCCATCCATACACGAGGGTAAACTCCAAGAGAGGAGGGAAGAGGGGGATACCAACCAGAGGAGTGATACAATCCAACCCATGATCAAACACCTCCTTTAACAACTCACACAACGACACCCTACCACTTCAACGCAATCAACTTAATCCACAACATCTCCAAAAGACAAAGCGAGAGAGAACTCACGCATCCCCCACCTTAACCGGGGTAAAAAAAACATGCAAACCTGAAGAAACCCGACTTGAAAACGGTGCAACGGTATGAAATGGGATTTCTGAGGCCCATCGAATATGTAGTTGGTGGGATTGGTTCAGGACATATCGAAGCTGTAGAAGCGTATAACATGCAGGAGAGAGAGAAATAGTCAGAGTCACTCTTTCCTTTCTATGTTTATCTCCAAGGCTACGGGATAGATACTACACCAAGGGATGATGGAATGAGATGACGGGATGAGGGCTATTACATCGTCAGGCAGCTCATCGAAGCTGAATGTTGCGCGTTCCTCGCGGACACCATCCACGTCGCGAATGGAGAGGTAGTCGGAAGTCAGGATGGCTTGGTCGAGTTCGAAAGGGGCAGTGGGTCGTTGGACGAAGGTGATTCTTCGGCGCATTTTGGATAGAATTAATTGATTTGATTTGATTTGATGCCGAGGGGAAGGAAGAGTTATAGGTATGACACCTCCATGGTCATGCTCCTTTCGTCACGAGGTTGATAAGATAAGTCAGATGGCCAGTGCGGCTTGGCAGCCGAGGGCGGTCAACTGGGTTCCGTTCGAATACTGTTAATAAATGCTTTTATTATACTAGGAATCTAAGCAATGTAAAGCACAGCGCCCCAGTCGTCGTCATAAATGGTCATTAAACAAGCCCGCCCTCCTTCCAAACGCCAATAATGCTAAACTGATGTGAACCTTAAAAAGGAAAAAAAAAAAAAAAAAAACAATAAAAATAAAAAGGTAGACATTTATGGAAGCACATCCCTTAGAATATCCTTCTCAGATGAGGTCAAGCTGGTTGGGAATTTCACATTGACTCGGACGATAAGGTCACCCCGCTCGCTAGGTTTCTTCGATATCGTCATACCCAGGCTAGGAAACCTTTCTTCGTGTCCAGGCTGTGTCGGGCCGGGCTTGGAGACTCGGATTGATTTTCCGTCGATCGTGCGTACAATTCTTTCCCAGCCGGTGAGAGCTTCCTTGAGACTGAGCTCGACCGTTGTGATGAGGTTGTCTCCTTGCCGTTTGAAATTGGGGTTCTCTTTCTGTAGGCCATGCGTTAGTGATGCTCGCTCGTGTAAGGTCTTGCCTGTTGGTGAAAGGGTTATACTTACTTCTGTGACAATAAGATGCACATCTTGCCTGCCACCTTCTTCCTGGTCACCTACACCTCGGTACTTGATCTTCGACCCAGTCCGCAGACCTGGCTTGATGTTGGCTTCCAGGGTGACGTCCTGAACGGTCCGTTTCCCGCTGGCATCGAAAGTCTTGCTCTTGACGATAACCTTCTTGGTCGTGCCATGCATCAATTCCTCCAGAGTCAGCGGCAGTTCCTTCTCCATCACGGTAGGTTCCGGGGCAGGCGCGCGTCTGGATTGCTGGAACCCACTAGGTCCACGGCTCGATCGGAAATTGCGACCGTTTCCGCCGCCTAGGCCACCTCCCAGCATGGAAAAGAGATCATCATCATCCATACCCATGCCACCGCCACCACCACTTGCCTTGGCGAAGTTGCGGAAAATATCATCTGCAGAGCTGAAGCGGAAGCCTGACCCGCCTCCACCGGGACCAGTTGAGAAATGGAATGTACGGGTACCACCACCGCCAGGCATGCCGCCAAATGCGAATCCTCCTGGCATCCCACCTTCGAAGGGGCTGCCACCCGCGGCACCGCCGGGTGATGGGGCAGGACCCCCGCGAAGGAGATACTCGAGACCGAATTGGTCATAGACCTTGCGTTTTTCGGGGTCGGACAGGACTTCGTAGGCTTGAGAAACCTCTGTTGAAAGTTAATAAGCTATTGAGACCGTGCAGAAAGGGGGGGGGGGACAATTCGGGAGAGAGTATAAATGGCAGAATCAACGTACCTTTAAACTTCTCAGAAGCAGTCGGGTTGTCTTTGTTCTTGTCCGGATGGTACTTCAATGCAGCCTTCCGGTATGCCTTTCTGATATCATCTTGAGAAGCATCAGGTTTAATGCTCAAAGAATCGTAGAGCTTGGTTTCTGCCACCATTGTGCAGATAGATACAGGGGGGATCGTTACGGCGGTAAGTCGGTATGAGCGAGATCAAAACCAACAAAACGCTAATTGGATGAACCAAATGAGTATATAAATGCTCGATCCGCTGGTAATAAATACGGCGCAGGAAGGGCAAAAAACAAAAAGAAAAAAAAAGAAAAGATAAGAAAAGAAAGAAAAGTCTGTCAACCACAGGTGGACGGGATCAACCCTGAAGACGAGGGCGTCAGCTGGTTGGATCTCGAATGACGTAGAAGATTCACGGAACGACGATCGAGGGGTCGGCACGGCTATACTTCAGCGGCTCAGATATGGCCTGATACAATAGCTGTAGGGAGGGATTTTAACTGCGTGAATGCAGACGGAAGATGATAGATTGCGCAGAATAAATCACCTACCTGCAGGAAGGAGGAAGAGAGGGGCATTGATGAATGGGTTCTTTCAGGTGACGACAGCCAGTCCGGATGGAGCCCAGCTGTGACGTGTGACATCGCTTGACCGCCGCCCAATCGAAGGTTCGAGAAGCTTCGCCCCGTCAGTTGATTTCGTGCTCAGGATGAATGAGGGCAGCCAGGATCGCGGAGCCAGTCCGGATGAACTGACAAACTACATTCGGAGGTGAGCCTGCGCCCTTGATGAGCTGCATCTCTCGAGCCGTTGTGTCGTCTTCCATCGACATTGTCGGCTCCTAGTGGGCGACTTGCCTATTTGGGTTGGTATAGGCTGAGGTAATCCCTATGTATAACTATTAAACCTATTTAGGAAGGTGCATATATAATCACATATATCACAATGTTGGTTATCTATGCTGTCGTCAAAAAATACCAACTACTGTGCCTTCCGTCCATAGTCCCACACAACCAATCCTAGCCAACCACAATGTAATCCTTGATCAACGCTGTGCCGTTGGCCACTCGTTCGATCTGCTCATTGGTACATGTGGAACCTAGTGAGAGGATGTAGCAAGTGGGCTCCGGGCTGGCGGGCACCGTGTTGGTGATATTCCAAGTCGACGAGGGTCCCTCGCTGGAATAATCATGATTCTCAGCTGTAGAGATCTTACCGGTGGCAATGTCCCAGTTGAACATCGCACGATGGAAGATTTCATATGCCGTCTGGGGTTGATACGCGGGCACCTCGTGGCCCGCCTCGAAGACGCGGGTGAAGGAGAAGTTTCCATGCTGTCGGACGCGACCGCCGACATACGTCGCATTCGTCTGGAGCGCTGCATAGCCCGCCGAACGGAACTGGTCGGCATCGGCATAATCGACGAGCAGACTGACCTCTTCGCCTCCATTCCAGGGGCAGGCATAATCCCGGTCACCATAAACCAAGGCTACCTTGATGCCGGAATCCAGAACGTACCCAATGTCTTCCAAGTACCCGCGCACGTCAGATCGCGGATAGTCGCCCGTTGCACCAAACCCGCCAAAAACACTGTCAATGGACTCCGTGAAATTGATGGGGACTCCAAGCGCCCCTTGGACCCAGTGTTGGTTGAGAAAACCGAGGAGAAACTCTGGAGGGAACGGGTCGAGATCGGGGTGTGCCATGTCGTAGTAGCCCCGCTTGGAGTACAGTTGATATGGCCCCTCCACTTGATCGCTGCAGTAGTCGTTCGCCTTGGAACAAGCCGCATTGACGGTTGCATTATTGCCATACATCTCAGGGTCCCCCTCCTTGGCGAGTCGGCGACACTCCGTGATCAAATCCTTGCACCCACCAGGCCTACTCCAAGCGTCCATTGCCGCCTCGTAAACGGTGCGGTTAATCGCTTCAATACCATAGGTATTGTTGTACGCAATTTGGGGGTAACCAGGTGATTGGATCAGTAAGTCGATGCAGCCGTTGATGATGCCCAGGGTATCCAGATGAATGTAATGGGCACCCAAGTCGGCATCAATCGTCCCGTTGTCGATCTTCTCATTCTGTTCTTGGAAAAAGGCCGTGAAAGACGGGCCATACCGGCCCCCATACGACTCGGTCCAGATACTGACTCGGTCATCCTGGGGTTTGTAATGCGGAAACTCCGAGAACCAGGTCTGCGCGAAGTGCCACAGCGCACGGGCAGCATTTTCCGTAGTATTGGCAGCTGTCGACTGGTTCAGACTGGGGAAGGTGCCCACATAGAACGTGTTGTTCTGCTTGGGAACTTCACCATCCGGGAATGCGGAGACGTTCATCTTGCCTGTGAGCTGATCGAAGGTGCCATTGGTGGGAACGTCATAGCTGAAGCCGACCTGATTAGGCTGGTCAATATACAGCATGTTCACGTAGTTGTTCCAGGACCAGGGATTGATCTCCGTGGAATTGGAATCGGCATTGACCAAACACGGTCCGTTCTCCTGCAACAAGCCGATCATTGACGAACTTCCGGGCCCACCGTTCATCCAGATCGACAAAGGGGCATTTTGAGGATCATTCCGCGACTCGAAAAACCAGAAGAAAGTATTGATCGGGTAATCCTGATCGAGCGATACGTCGCCGAGCGAGCCCGGAGGCAGATGTACATAGCCCGAGTATGATTTGACGCCTGGGGTGGTTTCACAGATCCCAGGCTGGCACGTAGTGTATGCACCCGGTCAGAAAAAGCCCCAAAATCCGTTAATGAGAAATATATGCCTACCTCTTTATACGATATGGTGACCCCTTCGTGGTGTTTCGAGTGGATGACCTTCAGGCCCTCGGGGGTTGGCGGGAAATACTGACCGGCAACGCCGGCCACCAGGGCGACGGTGGTGAACAGGCGGGACGGAGAAGGCATTTCTGACTACAAAGAGGACGGAATCCAGAGGGAGGGGATAGTGGCATTTTAAATAGGGACTAGAGGCATCAACGGAAATTGGGAATTTGTAAAAGAGTTAATTAAGAGTTCGTAATCGTATCAAGGTATCACCCATAGTGGGGGAAAGCGCATGTCGATCGTTACATCGACCGTCCGGACGGTCCGATTGGCGTCATGATTGGCCAGATGGGGCTACTGAGCTTATCTAGTTGATCGAATTGCTTAGCTTCTACTCTGTAGCCAGTTAGTAATTGGCAGTGCTGACTGGGGACGGCATCGTATCCCGATGAGGCAGGGTCTCTTATTGTAGACGATACCATATGATCTACAAGACAATAACAATGTGAGCAAGGCAGCAGGTAGGAACTAGTGGTCCCAGTATAGCAGGAGCCGTGCCAGCATCTCTGGAAGGGACAGATGGGATGACTAGGTACAAGCAAGGCAAGAGCAATGGCAACAATGCCCAAATATAGAGAACACATTCGCAGTCCGGGTGTCCCTTTCGTCTCGCGCCGCGTAGTCAATCTCATGATACTCAGCTCTACTTTGCATCTCGAACGGGGTCCATCATTGTCATCTCAGAAACAAGAAAACACCAGACCTTTATCTTTATGTCCTCACGCCCCATGATGTCAGCAGAAGACTTCCATCGACAGATCCAAAACATCCACCGTCGCCATCAAAGGACACACGAGCGCCTGCAGCGTTCTCTCCGGGAGATTCACCAACAGATGCGGGTCGTCCTTCAACAACAGCGGGACCTCCGCGAGCAGATCGTGAACGTGATATACCAGCTGCCGCGGGGGAATTGGGAGCGCATCGAGCAAGGACTGGACCAGATGGGGGATCAATTGGGCGATCTGTGGGCAATAGATCTGCGGGTTCAAGGTTTGGTGCACGAGGAAGAGGAGATCAGGCGCCAGATGCGGGCCTGGGGATTTTCTGCGATTGCGGAAGATGAGCAAGAGTGGAACAATGTAGGATGGATCTACAATTATCGTCCCACGACTGTGATGGAATTGTATAACAGAATGTTGAGTTGGCTCGGCGGACATCTCAGATGGCTGGATTAATGGTTAGTTTTACTTTATTTTATTCTTCTTTCTCTTCATTGCGTCGGATTTGAGGTTCCTTGGGGTTCGATGCAGGAGACTGATTGGTGATAGACTTGGGGAACCGGTCGATTGGGAGGAAACAGTGGATGGGAGAATAATACGTTCTTATCGTGGCTTATGATGCATCATCGTTCGAATGGCAGGATCATTATTCTTCAGGATCATCCAACATGATCGTTTCTCCACGGGATTCCCGTCAACAGGGGCAGATATGGCTTATTTAGATATATTGTAACCTATAATGTACTCCAACCATTCACGATACAGCGCGAAAGATTGAATAACACGATGGGATATAAGTGAATCCAATCCGTCCATCCATCGAAACATGCCTGGTGTCATTCTCCGGCTGGCTCGAGTATAAACGACCCTGGCCATGATATGCGCCATCCAACACAAAAGAAAGATCCCAGACGCCAAGGTATTCCCAGCTGAATATCCCAATCACATCAACCCACGCCGGTACGCTAAACGAAATAAGACATAAAAAGAAAAACAGACACTCAGACAGTCACAAATATACGTCAGAGCAAGATCCAGTAGAGTAAACAAGTAAAACAGAGGGTGGAACCCCGATGGGAACCACCGCGATAATGATACACGCAGATGGGAGTCCACCATCCATATACAAAACGGGATGAAGCCCCGGTCCCCCAAAATCTAATATATATACAGGCGAAGAGAAAAGCGCGGATTTGATATGGGTTTTTAGTTGGTAGGTAGATGGAATATAGATCGATGAAGAACGAGATTATACAGCATGAGAGTGGAGAGCTGTGGTCGTGTGGGCATCATTTTTAGTGATCGTCTTGGTGGTTTCCAGTGGTGCTTCGGCGGATTCGACACTGTCGGATGGATTTTCCGTCTTGGATGGGGTGAAGTCGGAGAGGGAGGCCTCTTTGGTACTGAACTCGGTGTCGGATGCGCGGTCCGATACTGAGTATGATGATACAGCACTTGATAAGGAGTGGAATTCGTCTTTGTCGGGGCAAGTCCGGGTGAGGGGGTTGTGGACTTCAGCGTCCTTGAATGCGACGCTAGATGTGTCATTGGCGGGATGGAAAGGAAGCTCGTTGAGCTCATCCACTACGGCAAGTCCGGAGGTGGATGTCACTGAGTATCGACCATCGGGAGATGAAGGAACAGAGGTAGGGGAGGTGGGGGTGGAGATGGAAGAAGGTGCTCGTTGAGGGTTCCGGGGGGGCAGTGCAGGGGGAACCCGCTTGGGAATGGTGACGAGTCGTGCGCGAGTGAAGGTGGGCGACTGGCCTCTCAGATCAGCGGGGACAGTTGGATCCTCCAAGGACGCGGGGGAAGGTGAGTTCGCAGCACTCTCACGTTTGGTGATAGTGGTACTGCTGGCTTCGTGAATCTCAACGTCGTCATCATCTAGGAGTTCTTTTTCATCATCATCATCATCGTTCTCCTCCTCGTTGGCTTCCCAAACATGGGTCTCGTTCCTTCGTTCCGGGATGATCGTCTCCCAGCGATTCTCCTCGCTATCCCAGGTGCTCATCTCGATACGGTCTGCATAGTCTCGATTGCTCCGAGACGATGCCCGGCTAATAGACGTGGGTGCGGTTGCCGGGGCGCCATCAGTCTGAGTGCCTCTATCAATACTGGCGTAACTTTGCACACTGGCTCGCCAGCTGTTTCGCGGTGAGCTGTCGAGGCTGCGTTGGAAGGTGGCATAGACAGGACTATTCGGACTGGGCTTGAAGTCAAAGACCTCTACGCTGGGCCGAGCTCTCGTACCGGCCTCCCGAATGAAGAGACCTTCTGCTTCTAATGCCTTCACTCCAAATGGGTCGGGATCTTCCGGGTCGGGAATCCCAAAGGTTCCAGGAGTCGTTTGTAGGTCGACATCGCCGGGCGTCTCCCCAGGAGGAGGGACTAGGCGTTCGTCTATGTCGGAGTCACCCTGTGCGGCTTTGATGGTCTGAATCAGGGTCTTGATTGATGCCGGAGGGTTTTTCGCTTTCCCCGCCAGAATATCAGTGACCGATATACGTTCGCCGTAGAAACGCTCGTTCTCGTCTGTGCGTTCGATAATGATGGTTCCATCTACCTGAACCCCTGCGTAGAGACCGCGACTTTTCATGTACGTCCAAATTGGAGACTGGCGCTTGTGAACTTCCGACTCGAGCACACCTCCAATTCCTACCGGACCCGCCGATGCGCTCACTTCTCCTCCCAAAGTACAGCGGACCTTTTTAAATGCCTCCAGCGCTTCATGAGTGTTGATAACGACCACGCAGTCGTAGATATCGACGCCGGCTAGAAATCCGATGCCAGCCGTGTGGAGCATAATACCGGAAGGAGGACTCCATTCGCCTGTCTCCGGTATGCGCGCCAGGAGCACGCCACTTCCTCCTGAGCCACTGAGCCACAAACCGGTCCGCATGGTGGTGAAGATCGCTAGGCCTTTGGCCCGTTGGATGACCGAAGTCGGAATCTTCTTGATGACGCGCTGTTTCCCCTTCGGCTTGGTAATCTTCCCGGGCTTTTTACTTGCCTCGCTGTCCAGACTCTGATGCTCAGAAACATCGTCGGAGTAGAAGCCATCCTTACAAAAGCTGCGCAGGATGCGAGCGGCTTTGTCGCTCTCCTTGTCAATAGTCATGGGCCAGAAGGCTTCCGCACCGACGCGGTTGGACAGCCGGTTGACAGGGTCGCCCAGCTTGTCGAGCGTGTGCCATGCCTTGTCAAATCCCCTTTTGGAGGACCCTTTCGTCTTTTTCCACATGGATGGCATGATGAATGATCACTCAATTCCCGAGGGTGCACAGTAGAGAGAGAGAAGCGGACAAAGATAGGACCCAAGGACCCAAGGGCCCGAGGGCACAACAAAGAGAAGGCACAGGACCTATAATCGACGGTGCGAAACCCCGGGGGGAAGCATATGCGACGGGAACAGTAACCATACGAAACACCGATCTGCACCTAATTCCTTAATGCGACGCGGGGAATGTCGAGGTAAGACAGAAAACGGCTGCTGACACAGCCGCGGAATGCGCTCCTCAGGATGGAGGAATGCCGGAAGAAGGAGGGTCAAAAAAAAAAAAAAAAAAGAGAGAGAGAGAGAGAGAGAAGAAGAGAAAAAGAAAAAAATTATGCAACCGATGGTGAGAAGGGGTTTAAAAAGGCTACAGGCCGAAACATAAGCAGAAAGTCAATCCGTCCGATCCGTGTTCGAGAACCATTCCGGGGATATGGGGTGGCAATTGGAGTCGACCCTCGGAACAGAAGTACGCAATATGACGGAGAGACCAAGTATGGAACGGCCGAACCAAGGAAAGGAAAACCAGCTTACCTTGCTCTAGACTAGTACGAGAGTATCAAAGTTTGATAGTAGATCCGATAGGGATGGGATACAACCGGATTTGCACAAGGCGTGGCTGCAACAAGGAGCAACAAGGGGGAGAGAGAGTGTGTGTGTGTATATGTATGTGAGTGGACTCTGAATGAGTGAGGGAGCTGGGTCTAGAGAGGAGGGCACGAGATATAAGGGAAGCGAGAAAGAAAGAAAAAGGAAGAAATCGAGAAGCAGAGGGAGCCGACAAGGAATCAGGAATGTAATCCAGGACGGCAAGATAGGAAAACGCATGGCGGGAAGCGGAGTGGCGCCGCTGAGATGATGAATAGCTGAATGGATGAGAGGGACGAGAAGATGCGATGGGAGAAGGAGGAGACAAGGCTGAGAGAGAGGGGGGGAAAGTGCATAAGCAGATGACAAAACAGAGGCAGTATCACCTGCAGGAGTCATCTGGATATAATAACTACTATAATACACTAACTAATTATAATATGGATTATAAAACAAGGTGAATGCCATTGTCGATGACGTCGTTCCACGATTTCCTAAACACCAGGGAAAATGCAGAGAATAGCAACTACATACATAAACAACTCATTTCTATACCATCAGGTGCATACAAATCCACTCGCCGTCTGACTGCTCCAATTCTCTCTGCCTAGAAGCCAGGAGAGAACCGCCCCCATCCTTTCTCATCCATCGCGGCGGCGTCTTTGACACGTCGCATCGGGCGTTGTTGAGGAAACGACTGCAGTGCCGTCCCTGTCCTACCCTTGGATATGGTTTGGCTTTGGTTTTGTTACTGTCATGGAGGATTTATTTGGTTGGTGACATGGCATCATCTCTTGTCGATGGGATGAAGCTTAAGTCGTCTCTTTCTCGGATTCCACATCAAATGGATCCAATATATTACGCTCCCAGGTACCAGGTAGCAGGATAGTCTGTACGAAGTATGGAGACTCTCAATTATCTACCATGTCAATCATGTTCTTCTCTTGCGGTCGATCGCCAGACTATTTATTTGGCCCTAACTTGCGACGAGTGTCATGAATCAAGATCGATCGGCGAGTCTAGATGGCACTCAGCATCATTATTCTAGTCCATTCCTGGTATGGTTAACTACTGTGGTACTACGATGATCCGTTTCAATCCTTCACGATCCCTGTCCGAGGCAGTCTAAGTACACCAACTTGTTCTCTCCCGTCTGACTTGTCCTGCGTGCCATCAATACACGACTAACCAGTCAACGTCTTGAAACCAGTAGGCATGGTGAACTCAACTGAAGAATTAAACTCAATTAGCTAATATGTCAATCGATCGATCGATCCATCTGGAATAAAATGAACCATGCTAAGCTGTTTCCAACCAGCATAGTGTAGATAGATTCCTAGTTCGTCCCGGTTGGTGACGCCTCACATCCGATTACGAAAATTACTCGATCGATCGGCTTGCAGGATCAGGAGTAAATACCGACTTACATGGATAAAATAGTTCGGCGGGACCTAGAATCGCCCACGATATCTACCTACACTCATCCCTGTCAGTTTCTGATGTTGGCTATCAGCGCTAACGTACTTTGCATCGGTTGGTGTCGCTTGGGGTGTATATATACTTTCACTGTAATACCTTGTGATGTTTACGGAATGGTCTACCATCTACCATCTACTTACGTATGTCGTACCTCCTCAAGCAGGACTAAAGCAGGGATATGCGTTAAGGTAGTATAGAAGTGCCGAAGTGTTGCGACTAGACTTCGTCTCGAACACTTGGCTCGTAAACGGACATGGATGGTCGTGCGCTACCCTGTTCAATCTGATGTGACTGGTGTATTTGCACATGGAGGTTATATATATTTTTGTTCAATAAAAAACAAAAGTGCAAGAACTATGTCGGGTCCGCAGACCAATCTCTTAAGTAGTCATAAACATACACTCAATCCCACTATACCGTTTCGCTTCCCACTAGCTTCACAGAGCTCCCAATTCCTTTAGCTTCGAGACCAGTCCATCCACATCCTCGACCTTACCGCCACCCTGTCGGGCCGGGGGTTCTGGATCAAGTTAGCCACGCATCTAATAATGACCCAAATTGGCCGAAAGGTTGGGGTGTGGGGGAAAAGGGGGTGATTAAACCCGGGGGGGGGAGCTTACCAGTCACCTTTAATGTCTTCAACCGTCTCTTGTCCTCAACACCCAAGTCGGCCAGAGTCATCTTCTGCAATGGCTTCTTCTTGGCCTTCATGATGTTGGGCAGGGTGGCATACCGAGGCTCATTCAACCGTAGGTCCGTGGTGATCACCATCGGCAGCTGAGTCCGCAGTGTCTCGATACCGCCATCCACCTCGTGGGTGACCTCGATCATGCCCTTGTCATCCTTCACATCCACCTTGCTGGCCTGAGTCGCCTGAGGCCAACCCAGGAGACCCGCCAGCATCTGACCGGTCTGGCCCTGGTCGCCGTCAATCGCTTGCTTCCCTAGCAGCACCAGGTTGATGTTCTCTTTTTTGACCACCTCCTTCAACATCTTGGCTACGGTCAAAGGCTCCAGGCCCCCATCGTTGCTTTCCGGCACGTCGATATGGAACGCCCGGTCGGCGCCCATGGCCATGGCTGTGCGGAGGGTATCGCCGCATTTGGCTCCGCCTGCGGAGAGAGCGAGGATATTTTCAACCTTCATCGGACTCTTGCCTTTACTCTCGCGCTCGCGCAGACTAACAGCTTCTTCGACGGAGAGCTCATCGAAAGGATTCAGAGAGTGCTTGACGCCGGCTGTTTCGACTCCGGTTTGGGCCTTGTTGATCCGCGGTTTGACCTACGGCACTTAAATTAGTGACTATTTCAAACCACTTGAGGGGATTTCCCCCGGCTTCCGGATTTAACGCATTGAGTGCGTCGACGTCGTGCGTGACTCTTTAGACCGAACACGGAGTACGAGATTTGATCCAACTCACCGCATAGTCGATCACCCGTTTGATGGGCACCAGAATCCGCAAGCCACTGGCCATTTGGGAAATATTATCGAGGTTTCTCGGGAAAGAGTCAATGGAATATCTGAGGGGAGAAAATGAGAGGATGAGCACCACGAGGGGAGACGATGGAAGAGGCCGATTGAACGGAGCAGCGCCCGCGGCAGAAAGCAGGTGACCTGGGCGGAGAGAAGCGGGTGCATCGTCGCGGCCCGAAGACACCCCTCCGCTGCCAACCGAGGTTACCGCCAAGTAGGCTATGGAAATGGGAGGATCGAGATATTATCATCATCGCTAAGCGTCTATTTACAGGTCTATATATCCGTGAAGACTATGCGTTGTATGCATCCTATAATCTCATTCCACCGACAGCGCAACGTTGTCCAGAGCGTGTGACCCTCACCAGGTTTCTTGCTTATATCGCCCTGATTTCTCCATTCCAATCAAATATTCCTCGGCCTCTTCTCGACTGCACTGTTCTCTTTCTGGCTCCCCTCCCCGCTGAAATGCCTCAGTCAGTGACTCTCTGACGGCTTCTGGCATTTTCCCGGACGAGCCGCATACATAAACGGTCCCCGACAGTTCGTGGAGAAATCGGTAGAACAGGCCGAGGTTCTTGCTGATAACGTCCTGTACGTAGATCTTCTGATCCTGATCTCGCGAAAATGCCGTGAATACCTGCAGTTGGATCAGATCGCTTAGTTTCTGCCACTCTTCCTCAAAAAAGAAATCGGCGGCCCGGTTGCGCCCGCCATAAAGGAGGATTGTTGGTCCGAAAGGCGACTCCGCGTCTCCATGATGAGCCTGGAATTCCTTGACGAGGGCCGCTTTCTCCCATAACATAGATCGCAAGGGTGCAACTCCAGTACCGGGGCCTATCAACACCGTAGGTCCAGTAAGCTGGCTCACGGAGGAGTTGAGACCGCCCCGCTGTAACTGGACTTTCAAAGTGCTTCCCGGTCGGAGCACGGAGATATACTTGGTGCAGATGCCCTCTCTAATCCTCTTGATGATAGTTCGGTATTTGACTGTTGCGATCAAGAGCTCGAATTTCGTGCCCCCTTCAGCAGTCCGCTTCAACTCTCCCCCGCTAGCAATACTAAACTGTCTTGCCCTGAGGAGGGGGAGGACCGAAACCGCATGCTGCCATGGGATCTTGACCGAATCGAACTCATATAACGCCTCCAAAATGCTTCGCCGCGGGCGCGTCGTGTAGTCCCATAATTCATCCAAAAATTCGGGATCAGTAAACTCCAGTAGTCGCTCCTTGTGCATCTCATCACTCGTGTAATGGGCTATGGTCGAAAAGAAGGCGCGACGAGGGATAGCCCGGATATCCAAGTAGTCCATTAGAAGCGCACGTAGTGTCAGTCGGGGGTATGATTCAAGACCTGGAATTGGGGGAGGGTGCGATTCGTCTCCCAAATACTGGCTGTCTCTAGGGACTAAAGTGACCGGCTGATCTGCTTGCTCTTCCCAACCCATCATCGTGATCAGAGCTTGGACGTCGTCCGCGAAATTTTTAGGAGTAATGGAGATCATATCCCCAGGAGCGTACGAAACAGCGTCAGGAACAGTCAAAGTGACATGACGCACATCTTGCCAATGTTTTGGCGGTGTCACACGCTTGTTCGCGGTGAGCGTGGCCGTCAGAGTGTCTGGTATTGGCCGAAGGTCATGATCCAACCGAGTGAGTTGCGGGAATTCACTGGGGTCTGCTAGACCCTCCTGCATTCCAGGAACAGTAGGCTCGGCCTGATCTGATGTGCTCTGAACCTGTGGCTGCAAAACCCATTTGGGAGGTAGCTGGACGTCTTCCGGTATCGGAGTTTGGCCTGGAGGGAGCGGGTAGGTGTCTAGTAGGTGCTGGCGGAAGTCCGTTAGCCATGGAATGAAGGTACCTTCAAGTCTATGAGACAGTCAGGACAATGCTAGACGCGAGGCTTAAACAATATACGGTATACACATACCCTTCTGGGTGCTGTTGGTCGGCTTCCCCAGGCGGATAGATCTCCTTTGCGCCCAGTTGTAGTAATCTCTTATTTAATTTGCGCGCAGCCCAATTGAACCTCATGTAAATTCTTAGCTATCGGATCATACAGGGCCTGGCAGGGAAACTCACTTAGGGTAGGAGCTATCACCCAGGCCAAACGATACAAAATTGACACCGTTCAGAAACGTGGGTGGGAGCCTTTTCAAGAGCAAAGACCGCCAAAAGGAACGCGCATTTGCAGGCAAGTCACCCTGGCCCGTAGTCGAAAGGGCAAATATCGTGACTGTAAATGAGTGCAAGATTTCCTAAGACCCTCATAAGCGGGACTTTTCTCGGAGATTCAATCTGACGGTGCATACAGACCGGCTTGACATGGTTCAACTCAGAGACCTGAGTTACGAAATGGAGACGTTCAGCGAGGACTCCTAATTCCTCCGCTACCTCATGGGCGTTACCAGTTTCTGAGCCATACAGAACTAGAGCAGATCGCTTCCGTAGTGTTGGTGACTGGCTCTCACTCATCCTGTGTGTTTGTCGGAAGTGATTCAAGTCTTGCAGCTGCTGCTCCGGATTTTTGCCGGCGGGGCGGGGTGTGATGTCACGGTATCTCTCTCTCTTTCTCCCTCTGTCTCTCTTTTTCTTTCTGCACCACCTTCAAGCCATCATACAATAATTCCCAGCTTTCTCAAGGCAGAATTATTGCCGGTAGGGTGGAAAAATATGACACTAAAGTTAGAACAGCGATTGATGCGACATTAAAAATGGACTGTCTTCTTACATCGGGTCTATGACTCTCGACCAACCAGAACTTCCCTATGAAAGAATACTATGATTGGCAAAGCCAATAAGTTTATACAAAGGAGGACGAATGACCTACGATGATCAAGACCGGGGAAACAGAACCAAATTATTGGAGATTATTGGCCCATCCGATATTAGTACCTTTGGAATGCGACACTCCACTATGAGATTGCCTGCAAGTGGTCCACGACAGGAATGCATCATGGGGACCATCTGCCATCTTTGGCAAGGCCATGTGGATAAAACGGTCCGCTGGATGCCGCAGTCTTGGGTATAGGATCCTATTCCTTGCGTACGGCACACTATACGTTGCAACCCGTAGGCTTTGTCTGTCATGCCAGCATCGCGGCAGTCCATATGCCTACGAATACAAGTTCGTTCCCAGCTACAGCTTGGAGCAGACTTGGTCCCTTTATCTGTATTCAGGTGGAATTGCTAACATTCATAGCTCAATACTGGTCTCATTAAAATTTGCTCGGAGCACAGGCGCGCCCTCAAAAATCGTCGATGTTCTTTCTAGACTAGAGCTACGGCCGGGGGATCAGGTCGGATATTTCTACGTTTGGAGGTGGCCAAGTGACGGCATATAAAGACCTCATTGATAGCGTTGTGCACCCCTTATGGGGAGAAACCCTTCTTAATAGATCTTTCACGGGCAATGCCATCTAATGCTAGCTTTCAAGTCCAAGAGGAAGTCCAGAATGAGCTAACATTCAGATGCCACTCCTACGTTCTTTGGATTCCAATCGAATCGGATCATACTTAATACAGCGGGCCCTAGAGATAAGGATTCCAAGCAAGTGTTGTAGGAGAGCAACTATGAGCGACTATACCAAGTGACGCAGAAATGGGACAAGGTAGACTGTTCATCAGCAGGACGGGAGTCGGAAGCGAGAATTGGGATGACGAAGGGACATGTAGGACACCACGGTGATTTATTTCCTATTGGCCTGGTATCAAGCTTGGGCATATTAATAAATGGGCATCAGGATACAAGACTAGGGATGCTGTGAGCTGTTACATTAATCGACTTCTATATATAGGATGATGTTTGGATGGTGATTAGCCATATTTTCTCATGGGCACAGAGCAAAGAAGCCACTGCGGCAATCAATTACATGGTCAACGATGTCCAGCCATATACAAAATAGTATCAAACATTAAGGGTATCGATGAAGGAAGAATAAAAAAGACAGGCAGATAGAGAGAGAGAAGAGAAGCTTGTCTTAGTATGTGTCCTCGTCCCCACCTCCACCACCGTCGCCGAACCCATCGTCACCAAACTCGTCATCTCCGCCATCAAAGTACTGTTCCGCATTATAATCCCCGCCCATCTCATCTTCATCCTCCTCGAAATCATCGTCGATAATCTCCTCCTCTTCCTGTTCCTCATCCCCTTCAAGAAGATCCGCGTTTTCTGCGCCCTCACCATCCTCATCACCCGTTCTCTGCCTCTTCGCAGCATCGTCCTCATCATCCTCCTCATCGTCGTCTTCAAATCCCCGTTTCACCCCCAACCTTGGCATTTGCGACACGTACCCATCCATCGCGGCATCGGGTTTAAAACTCGGCTGGATAGTCTGCCATAGTTCGCGCGGGAAGAACTTCAAAACTATTGACCCAATGTATTAGCACAACGCCTATTAGACTCTATCAATTCCCTCTTCCCCTTTTCAAGTCAAATGCATTATACATGTATGAAGATAGCAATACTTCAAACAATCTTAATCTTACCATATTGTCTACCTTGCATTCTCGGAATCGCCCTCTTTTTCTTCTGATACTTGCCAGAATACGAAGGCATTCCATGGAAAGGATCGAAGTTGGCGCGCGCGGCACTACCTTTTTTGGCAGCGGATGACGCCGTGTCTAGCACCGAGTAATAAGGACCATCGTGGAATCGTTCGCGGAGGTCACGGTAGAGATTGACCTGAAGCTTTTCGCGAGAGGTGAGGGGTCTGGCGCGCGGAACGGCGTATTTCTGCATGGGGGTGCAAGTGAGTCAGTTAATTTAGATGTCGAGATACTATAGACAGATGCAAACGGGAAATTGGACATGGGAATGGGAATAGGAATGCCAAGCCAGCACCAGTCACAATCACAATTGCACCAGACAGAACTGTGCTCTGAGACAAACAATCCGCAGACAACTCTCAACGTACAGGGTATAGAGGGGTAGGCGCCGTGTCTGGTTCGCCGTTGGGATCAGCATCCCAGGTGAACTCTGCACCGGGAAGCTTCCGGCCTTTTTTGGCTCCGAATCGGGACATGGACTGCAGGTGGGACTGGATTCAATGCACTCGTGAGGAAGCCCAACCTTGCTTGTCTTTTTTTCTGGATGTGAGGCATTCATCTGGAGCGTCGGAGGACAAACAGTGGAGAAAAAAAAAGTGTCGCCGGCGGGGATTGCTTCACCGCCTTCTGGGTTAGGACAAATGCGGATATTAGGGTTTGCTTCCAGAAGCAATGTAGACTACGATGAAAGATATCTCATGGAGGTCATACTACGTACAGCATACTGGAATCATAAACCAATCAACCTATTCTCCTTCATAGTCCTACAGTGTCTACCCGGCTCCCATTTTGCAACACCGGTCCCCATGGCCCTTCATTTACTCGTTGCTTGAGTGTTCGCACGATATCCTCAAATCCCGGCACTGTTTCATCAATATCGCCGAGACATTCATATAAGGCCACCAGGGCTTCATACTTCGCAGTAGCGACTTTCCACACCGCATTCTGCACGTCTCCAGCTCCACCGCCAACAAATTCGGCATACGAACGTGGCGGTTTGAAAAGGTACGGCAACAATGTCGTCAAGGCTGGCGGCGTTAGAGCTGCCCATGCGCCCGATGAAGGAAGCATCCCCTGCGAGGCGGGAGAGAGACGGCCTAGACCTTCCTCAGAGGGGAGTTGGTATCGTGTGCTGCCCGGGACGGAAGAGGTCACGTCGCTTGACAATACATGCCAGTTTGCCGTGATGATACTCCTCATAAGCGATATAGCCGCTAGAGAAATATCTTTCATTGCCAACAAATCAGCAGCAACTACAATATCCGTCCAGAAACTTGAGCGATGGTTTAGGTACATAAAGTATAGGACCCGAGCTGCCGCAGCTTCTCTGTGCCAGTCCGTAGGAGTCTGACCGGACGCGTTTAGCTCTATCGAGTCGGTTAAGTCTAGTTTCGATGGTCCATGGAGGATCTTGCCTAACGCATCCAACGCTTCTTTGCTGGCAGGGCTAGTTGGCAAAGCAAGCACAGGGTTCACACCCTGCTTGCTTGCCTCAACTAGCATCACTCGAGGAAGACAAGAGAGAACATTCAGCTGTCCACTTGGTATTGGGCCATGTGCCCACTGCGAAGAAGAGATCGCCAAGGATGCCGCGATCCGAGACAGTATTCGATCCAAGAGACTCTGCGGATTTTGCAAGAAATGGTTAGGATACAGCTCGGCATACTGGGCAACGTACGCCATGATCGGCCCGCACAGATAATTCAGGTCCACAGGGTCTAGCTTCGATTCATCCAAGTAATATCCCAAAAGAGTAGTATGCAGATTGTGTGCGATCAAAAAATCAAGGGCGGGTGAAGAAAACGTGGACGCCGACTGTACAAAAGTTCGAGCCATCAGTCCCGGAGCGTCAATTTCCAGGAGGTCATGAAAGAAGTTTAGCAACGTCATATGCATCAGCACATCACTTTGGTCAACCATCTGACAAGCGGCGAAATGTAGAAGGCTCTTGCTGCTGTGCCTGGCCTCAACCTCTGGAATCTGGGAGCTAGAGATGATATCCCACCGCAGCCGACCTGCTTTCACGAGGAACCCCATCAATCTGCCCTGCGCCAACGTCTTTTCGCGTCTCGGTAGGCTACCCTGGGTATCGTCGGCGAGGTCGCAAAATGAAAAAAGACGGCCATAGACGCCCTTGTCGGTAAACATTCTTCTCCACATGAGGCCTTGTCCTCCTACTGTTTCATCGCCATCATGAGATATCCCATTCTCCAAGGGGCTAGCTAGATCTATCTCTAAGAGAGCCCATATCGCATCCAGGGCTGCTTGAGCGACCGCCGTTGACGAAGTGGAAAGCCAAAGGTCCACCAGGGAGGCGACTAATTTCGAGTCACCAGCGACTATGGCAGCGTCACTGGGAACCTTTCCCGCTTTGCTCAGCAACGACAGGGCCAGTAGATTAATGGGTGGCGACGGTGCTTTGAAACCTGCGATAAAGTCGATCGGAGGATCGATAGAACGGAGTTCCGTAAAACTGAAGTAAGTAGTGGCCTTGGTTGCAAGGGTAGTAACCGGAGACGGGTCTTCCTGAAGAAGTGGTAAAAGTTGTGATATGTGCGTCAGAAGTGTGGCGGGGACTCTACGGTCCGTATCCTCCGTCAGCTCTAACTTTAGCTTGTCAAGGAGTGGCTGGTCCAGACGAATGGATGGATCGTCCTGGATCTGTTGAAAATGAAGTCTCACATCATCGTACGACGAAGGAACAGCCATCTTGCTGGAGCACTTCTGCAAGTGACAGGCAGGTTGACAACTTCAGGAACGCCATCAACAGCGGGGAAACCCGAGGCGGTGCAAACATGCCAAACACCTCCATCTCCGCTTCCAGTCCGGGGGAGGTTCAACCAGCTCGTCGGCCTCAACTTCTCTGTTTCAAGTCGTCAATCACCTTCGCGAATTGTCTCTGTGTCGGTAGCTCCAGATATGGCGGATCAACGCAGTCCGCTTGTATCCCAGAAATCCTCGGATTCAGGACTTCATATCCAGCTCCATCCTCTAATATTGCTGACGATTTCTGACCACATCACCCGATATGCCGCACGGAGACAGCAAGGACCAATCATCGGAGCTTTGCTGGGCCAGCAAAATGGGCGGGAAATAACCTTGGAGCATGCATTTGAATGTGTCGTAGTGGAGGGACAGAACGGCGAAGCCCAGCTATCACACGACTGGTTTGTTGATAGGGTGAAGCAACGTAAGAGAGCAACTGGTCCCAGCTTGCACTCATCTTCTCTTCAACTGACAACCCTATGTAACAGTCAAGGATGTCCACAAAATTCCCGCTCTTGATCTTGTGGGCTGGTGGTCAACTGCGCCGCCATCCGGCCCCGACGAGTCTCATCTTCCCATCCATCGCCAAATTCTCCAAGACCACAACGAATCTGCGGTGTTTCTCGCATTCCATCCTTCTCAAATGCAAGGGGCATCCTCAAATGGAGGAAAATTACCACTTACCATCTACGAGAGCGTGTATGAGGGAGATAATGCTGCGGAGAGCGGAAAGACCATGCAGGTGGACGGTGAAGAGCAATCGCTAAACATCCGGTTCAGGGAACTGCCTTATTTCGTGGAAACTGGAGAGGCGGAAATGATCGGCATTGACACTGTCGCCCGAAGTGCGAGGAACGCCGCGATTGATACGCCAGGCACAGGAAGTGTGTCTACTGAAACCCAGAAGAAACAAGACCGCGGCAAAGGGCAGACGGATACTACCTTGCTTTCACCCGAGGAAGAAGAACGTGAGTGAAAAACTAACAGTCATCCTCTACCTATTTCTTGAAAAAGTACTTGTACCTAACGCTAGTCTTCACCGCAGTCATTGCCAGCCTCAACACTCGCATAAACGCAATTCGGGCTCTCGAGTCTCGAATCTCATTGATCAAGTCTTACCTATCTAGTATATCTATGTCATCCGAGGGGAGTGACGAAGGATCCCCAATGCCAGCAACTTTATTCCACCCCATTCTTCGAAACATCAATGCTCTTCTCTCGCATCTTTCTCTCCTCACACCGCAAGAGCAAAGCGCCTTCTCAGAAGAAGTCCTTGCACAAAACAACGATGTTCATTTAGTCTCCCTACTTGGACAACTAAGCCAGAACATCAGCGGTATGCGAGAATTAGGCCGCAAAACAGCTATCATGCACAACGTCAGGAAAAGCATACTCAACAGAAAGACGCAAATGGCCGTGCAGAGTCGTTTCGAGGATGAATTTCTTTCTCGTGATGGTCATGCGCATGGCTAAGAGCATTGATAAATTCAATTCGGACACCCTAGTGCCATTTTCGTGCTTTCACCGTGTCATGCAAATGCTTTTATTTTTAAATGAGATTTAGCGGCGTTAAGTGGCTTAGAATAGCTGGATCTGATGAGAAATGAAGATAAAAGTGATGGAAAATACCGTAATTTTCTCCTTTGGATACTCCTGCAGCCCTGTTTCTGCAGACACGGAAGAAATAACGTCGACTGTATAAATGTACATTCTATATGCAATCAACTTAAAAGATATAATATCTTTCAAACCGGACATAGTTGTATCACAGGCAAAAAAGGCCATGTATTCGATACGACGTCACGTATGTACACGAAAGAAATATGAATAAAGAAAAAAACGAATTAAAGAAAGAAAAGAGGAAAAGAGGAGCAGAAGAAAACATAAACCTTAAGTCATCTGTAGGGTATAAACATACAAGATAATGCCAAGATAACGTCATGTTCGTCGATAGCATGAGAAATAGAAAAATGCAATAAAGGAGAGGCATGATCATTCCGGATCTCCTACACCAAGGTAATGGAAACCCAGCAACGCTCAATCTTCATTAGTGGGGATATCTCTGTGGGTTGAGGTCAGCGTCGTAATGCGATGGAGGCGGGCGATATGCGTCCGGGAGAGGGATTGGGGCCTGTTCTTGTAGATGGTCGGAAGGGTAGGGAGGGATATTGGTGGCGGTAGGATTGTGAGGGGTTGTTAGGCCCTGGGTGTGCTGATAATGTTCGGTTGCTGAATCTGGCGACATCGTGTAAGGATTGTGGAAACTCTGCTCGTATGGGGAGTAGGGCCGAGGGGAATGCGTCGCCGGATCAAGAAGAGATACACCGCTTAGTTGGTCATGCGAATTGAAGCGGGTATGATCGCTATACTCGTACGGCGGGGGTGCCGTGCCCAGATCACCGGAGTGGGAGGCGGGATTGGGCTGTGCATGAGACAGGAGCACATCGCCTTCTTCGTCGGGGGCTGATCCATAGCGGCCTGTGCGGCTGCCGGTCATTGTGGTACCTGCACCTGTGCCTGTAGCATGTGCAGAGCTGAGCCCGATTCCTTCATTCGTTGCCTGGTAGCTGGGATCCAGTAGACGCTTCTTACGGCCAACGAACAGCCAGCGTATGCTCCGGCCAATGGCTTTGATGAGGTCTATTGGGTTCAGAGCATCCAAGAGAGCGCGCACTCCAAACCGGCCTCCTTGATACGTCGCTTTACCGTTGCCATAAAAGTCGGTGACTTCAGTTGCCTGGAAATTTTTGAGCGAATATGGCTGCCAGGCGAATGCCCACAGATGCAGGACAGCGAACATCGCCATTTCAATGGAGATCAGGAGGTTCGGCAGTCCCACTTTGAGATCACTAGCCTGGGTCTTTTTGGTAGCTTTGATAGCGCCAGAGGAATATAGGAAAGATATCAAACTCTTTATGGTGCATTAATGAGTGTTTTGCCGTCAGACAAGACAAGAGACAGGGTCTTTCACTTACCGACTGCCAGAAAGAAAGGAAAATGACCAATTTGATGGACAAGATTTTCAAAAAGGGCTGGTGCTGGCCGATATCCTCTTTGACCTGGATGTAGAATTGAACTAGGCAGTACATGGCGATAGTAACGGCAACACATTCAATAGCCAACACCTATCGATCCATGTCAGGTTAGCGGAGTCGCACAGCGATAGCTACATTATGCAGGTTAAAACATACCCAGACATGCGCGAATTTTGGGTTGAGCGTGTCCTCGCAGTAAACGTCAGCCTTCTGCGTCAGGACTGCGACGATGGTCATGAGTACGCGTAGAAGGCAGTACTGGAAGACACCGACCCAAACAACCTATGGAAGAAAAGACCGACGTAAGCCTCAGCATGTAGAGGTCGGCTTGCTAAAGCACAAGACGAGGAGAGTCCGGCGCTTAGCTTACATTAAACCAGGTCAATCCGCTTCGGGGCGTCCTCCACATTCCGTGCTCCCCGCCGCAGCATTTCTGCAGCCATGATAGAGGCCAGACCCACGGCTTTGGCTCGATGCCACGAAAGTAATCCTTTTGACTGTGTAGGTCGGGTGCAATGTAATGGCAGAGAAGGGAGAAGAAAGCCGAAATCGTGAACGCCTCGTAGCAGTCGCCCAGCACACTATAATAAACGTTCTTTTTGTAATCGTAGGTCCCTAGCCATGCGACGAGGGAGTAGACAGGAATCATCAAAAGAATGCGAATAATACTAGAACCACAGGAGAGAAGATGTCAGTCCAGCGTTACTGTGGTAAGGCGAAGAACTCAGTGATCGCGGCAAGAGAACGTACTGGCGTTGTTCAATCGGTTTGCTGTAATGAGTGGCATGACACATAATCAAAACGAAGGAAATACCGGCCGCGATGAGAGCAAAAACACCCACGACAATCAGGCAGAGTTGATGGAATGTGATCCCGCCATCCCATAAGTCGCCCTCGTTAACTGTTCCCCCCAATTTCACATTGATCAGTTATTTCTTTCTTGCATGTGGAACGAGTTCGAGGGAAACGCGTACTGGTTTCATTCTCTAAGGACGAATTACACTTTGGCCAGCCCATTCTAACGCCAGCGAGGGAGGCCAACGACGGTGATGGGCCTCAGTAGAAACAAAGGAGCGATGGCGAGGAACGGGGGAAGGATCGCCGGCGCGAAGATTTGTTCCGATGGATACGGAGTATTAATATTTATTCTTAGCATCAACGGCGTTGGAGTGATCAAAAACTTATCCACTAGTCGAGTCTGGTTCCACAGTGATGGACCAACCCCTGGAATAAGTGGATTGCTTTGATTTTGGACTTTCCCCTAGGGATGCGCAATTGATAAGAAGACAAATGCAGTTGAGTCAACCACTGATTCTTTAGCAATAGCAAGGTAGAAAGAACAAGTTGAGCAAAAATGAAAAAGATAATAGATAACTAATAAGACAGATGAATAAGGTAGGCGTGGGTTCTTGGAATGGCCGAGATACTAACTATCCAATGTTCGCACTCACAATCAGAACCATAATAAGTACAATGCTAAGAACTTAGAATGTAGTGTCCATCGCCAAGGAATCCTGCGTGATAGAGCAGTTGCTGAGTCTGAGGAACCACGCGAGACTCCGACGTCAAACCTGGACTGGTTAAAGTGAGACTCACCAAAAAACAAATTCATGTAAGGCAACAGGCTAAGCTTTAGACAAGGCCGGACAAGGCCGAACAAGCATTGCAGATGACTAACCCTGCTTTGGGGTCATGTGACGAGGCATGTGTTTCTTTCTCACAGGCGAAGTACCTACAGAATAGTCATACAGAAGGTCAAGAAGGCAATAATACGGGAGGTGCTCGTGAAATTCCGGTCCATATACCTAGATATATACCCATACATCTATACATCCCTCACTCCAAATCGACCGGATGCTTTTGACAGGAAAAATGTCCCAATCTTGCTATATCCAAGTACATAATCATTGCCCCCGTCCACAACCTCATTAGTAAACCAAAGAGATCATGAGTAGATGCCCATTCCTCCTGATTAAAACTCCAGATGCGGGGCAAGAAAACCGGAATAAGGAAACAATACACGATAGAATACATAGATCAGTAACGGCCACGTCCATTATCCCTCCATGGCTCTTGAAACCCACGACCGCGACCCCTTCCCCGGCCCCCTCCTCGTCCCCTGTTTGACATACCGAACTCTGGGCCATGGTCGACAAATAAGTCTCCGTCTTCAAAAGTGATCCGTCGAGGTTCGTCACCTCCACGACGCGGATACGGCCCCTTTCGTAGGAGATCGTCGAACCGGTCTAGGCGACGATCTGCCACCGAGCGAGGAACGGGCAGGTAGTAAAGTTTTGGCTTGGTGGTTGTAGACATGAACAGTTCATCGAGTGGTTTAAACCCTTGCCCAGATTGGGTCCGCGTACCGACTGGGCGAGGGCCACTAGGACGCCGGTTGGGATCGCCCATTTCCGCCCGAGGCCCTAAAGGTGGAGGACGAGCAAAGTCTCCCTGTTCCCGACCGCGGGAAGGCTGAGACGCAGCAGCTCGCGAGTCGATCTCCTCTAAAATGGCCTCGACCCCGTCATCTGTTTGGTCATACTTGATCCCCCAGCGAGGTGGAGGGCCGCCGCGCCGACGAGACCCCTCTTCCATGTTGATCCACTCTTGCAGTTTGTTCTCGGGGACAAAGTCCACAAACAAGGTCTTCCGATTACGTTCATGGGGCCAGACAGTGCCATGAAGCGCCGCGCGAACACGTGAAGCAGCCGCGACGTCCACAAAACCCACGAAACAGTGAGTTTTGATTGAGTCTAAATAGAATTCTGTGATCACCTCGGGATTTGGAGATCCTCCGGGAGGGGCAGCCAGGGAGATGAGATGGCTCCTGAGCGCATTATGTTGGAGTGGACGCATCAGGCCATCCATGTACAGAGCTGGTGTGGCAACATGTTTGGCCGGCTCAGTTGCTGCTTCCTCCATGACAGTGTCAGCGGGTGGAGACGCAGGGCGGGCTTGCTCCCACTCTGTGGGTGCAAAAAGCCCTTTGAAGCGAACATCCTGTTTTTCTGGCGCACCTTTATTGGTCTTCGAGTCTTCGGAGATGGGTGCATTATTTGTTTCATCGTGGGCTGGCACTTTGTTGTCGGATTCTACTTTAGCGCGACTTGCGAATTCCTCTTGTGAGCCAGGAGGAGCCAATTCCGGCCGGACATCCCGATCACCATTCATCGAGTCTCTATCCTCGGCCAGAATCACTTCGGGCGTTTCGTTTTGGGACTTAGCCTTTTTGGACGCGATAGCCTCGGGCGTTGGAACGGGGCTCTGGCTACGACGCTTCCGTTTGCGACGGTCCTCAATAACTTCTTCAGGAGCCAAGGGTGTGGACAGTCCTGTACTCGGCTCTAAATTTTGAGGGACTGCTGGCGCGGCCGTTTCGGCAGACTCAGGCGGTTGTGTATCATCTTCCTCGGCTCCTTTAGACTGCTGGGCCTCTGCGGAACCGGGAGCCTGCTCAACCGGTTGCGCTGAAGCCTCAATCTCGGATTTGGGTTGAGCAACTGCAGCAGTGGAGGAAAGATCCCCACCAGTATCAGCAGGAAGGGTCTTATCCAAATCATTTCCGCCAGAATCAGGCTGAGCGACAGGTGCGTCCTCTGCTGATTGTTGTGGCGGCTGTTCAGAAGTTTCACCAACATCTTGGGTAGACTTTACCGGCTTCTGGTCTAAATGGGTTTCACCAGTATCGCCTTGTGCTTCCGGATGTTGCTGCTGTTCCTGCAGCGATTCTTCGGGCTTGCGATCTTGTGACTGGGCAGCAACTTCTGGAGTAGGCTGCGCTTGTTGCTCAGGTTCGACAGGCTGCACCTCTTCCTTTGGTGCATCCTGTGTGACGACTGAGTCCGTACCCACGGCCTCACTTTGGGTTTTAGCGTCATCCTCCACAAGTTTGTCAATGAAGTTCTGTTTCACTCTAAGGCCCGTCTGCGCAATGCCACGTCGTTTCAGCTCTGCCTTCAGATCGGTCACCTTCCATTTCGAATAATCAGTCATTGTGATGGAATCAGCGCGCAATCGGAAATTGGCGACATGTAGGACGTGGGGGATTCTTGGGGATGAATGTCAGGCGGGAGTTGTCATAGCCATTGTTCGCGACATCGCCCCTGCGGTCGTACGAGTCCAGCGTCCTGCGGTTGGAAACTTTGTAGGCGGGCATGATGTAGTGCGCTAGCCCTAACAGGGACTAGCTTACAACAAAGAACGTTCCTGATCTGGTCAAGCTTACTATCGAGGAATGTAGTGTTAGTCATCATTCCGTTTGTGGAAGAACTATCCCAATAAGGTTAGCGGAGATTATATTCATGCAGTCTTTGACACGCATCAAATAACTACAGTGGATAACAGCGTGCTTTGTAGGCATCCTGATACTGCCTGTGAATAAGGACTTATGCAGTCGAATATATTCTAGTATTTTTCTAGAATATGATGGCTAATGGGCGTTTTGGTATTATCCGCCACAGTACCATCGGCCCACCGGATCTCTAACCCGCATTTATAACCCACAGAGAGATTAAGATTAACTGTTAGGAAGAGCCATGGTCCCATCCAGTGGTAGCTCTATTGTGCATGCAGAAAGTGTTAAGGAGAGTATGCTAGTGCAGATTAGTGTTAAAATGTATTTACTTCATAGCTTTTCGTTAATTAATTGTGGCCATGGCCGCTCCATGCTGCATCCTGAGTGGCTAATTTGAGAGCAACATCCACTATCAGGTAGCATCAGGATACGAGGAAATGACTCAACATCGGACTATAATACTTATAGTACTAATGGGCAAAGCACTTGACATTTATCTTCGTCTGTTTCTTCTTCACGAATCCTAGCACTTTGCATATTGAGAATATTGCATTAATATCCAATAAATATAAACAGTCATGGCCACGCAAAACGACCTCGCCGCCTACTTCCGCAGTCTCCATGCCCCCGGCAACCCAGTAGTTCTCACGAATGTCTATGATGGAGCAACAGCATCCCATATCGCCAACCATCCCGCGACTAAGGCCATCGCAACGGCTAGCTACGCTATTGCCGCATCCCAAGGCATCCCCGATGAATGTTTAACACTGTCACAGAATCTAGCTTCAATTCGCATCGTTGCATCTGTCTTGAAACGGGATTCAAGTGACAAAGAGTCGACAAATTCACTTCTTCGAGTTCCCCTGACAGTCGACGTACAAGATGGCTACGACAACGTGGCCCAGACAGTAAAGGAAATCATCAAACTGGGAGCCGTGGGATGCAACATCGAGGACTTCGACAATAATACCGGCCATCTTCGGTCACTCCCGGCCGCTGTGAAGCGGATTCAATACGCCCTTGAAGCTGCGAGGGAGGTAGGCGTTCCAGATTTCGTGGTCAATGCGCGAACAGATGTTCTAGGGTCCCCGGGAGGAACTGTTCAAGATGCAATCGAAAGAGGCAAGGCGTTTCTGGAAGCGGGAGCCTGTACGGTATTTGTTTGGGGACCCGGAGGGAGAGGCGTTTCCAGTGCCGAGATTAAGGAGTTGGTTGCGGCATTGGGAGGGAAGGTCAATGTCAAGTTGGTGCTGAAGGATGGATTCTTGACGGTGCCGGAATTGAAAGCCATCGGTGTAGCGAGGATCAGTGTTGGACCGGAGTTGTGGCGCGCTGCGATGGGCTCTTTCAAGGACACGGCGGACCGGCTGTTGAGTTCCTGTGAGAAATGAGAGATATCCGTATATGTACAGTACATAAAACGGCATTAGAGGAGTCGGCATTCAGCCCCGGTTTTAGGGCATTCAGCCCCGGTTTTATTCCGATGTGCTCGAACTGCATTGTATGCTGTGTATAGTTCGCCCTCTGAATATTTGGCAACAATGGACCGTTTAGAGCGCTAGTAATCCTACAGCCAACTAGATTCCTAGTCGATAACAGATAGGCGGATCTCCACAAAACACTTCAGAGGGCCTGTTGTTTTATTTATTAGTATCATCGCTGATCTCGATATGCTCGACCCGCGCCTTTAACGAGGATGAAGGAATAGCAGGCGTCCTCGCCCACAGCTTGATTGTTGAGTGTCAGTGATGATACGATGTTTTGCGGCTGTCCTGGCTTAGCCAGAGCGCGTTGGCCTCTCTGACCTACACTTACTGATTGCGAGCGTCCATTTTTGGTATAGCAGCACCATAAACTCACTGATGAGCCCTCTCTTTCCAGACCACGAAGAGTGCCCTAGTAGTTAACAAGTCCTCGTACGTGCCACAAAGATTCTACCGAAGCGGTATATCTAATCTTTAATTGTGTATAATCACAGACGGTACTGCTCCTTGCTACACCCAGGGACGATTTACTTGGCACATCAGGTTTCTTTAAGCAATTCCAGAGTAAGGTAAAAATGATTGGGGATTGGAAAATTGAAAACATGTTTTTTCTACATAAATCACACAGATTCCAAACATCTATGTCAGTTTGTTCGATTTTTTCGTCCTCTTAGGGACCTCCTCACGGGTCCCAAGGTTGGACTGGTATCCTTAATTTTCCTCTTTCGAGAGTTCTCGTCAGCCTTTAACTCGTTGGGCGTATCAACTCCAGTCTGTTCCGGTGTTTTGTGAGGAATTGTCTGCGTACTTTCAACTATAATCAGCCAGGTACCATTAAATTTTTGAATATAATACATACCATCAATGTATCTTGGTCTCTCGCCACACATAAGGGCAGTTTTTTGCATGCTCTCTGTGATCTATTAGCAATAGCTACAAGCAGGGAAGCAAAGGTGCTGCACTTACCATCAACATGAACCGCGCATTCAGGGATATGGATAGGGGGCTCGGGGGAGCCAGATGCAGTCCTGGCAGCGCCTATACTCTGAGGTTGGGGAGTCTCTGTGACAATGCTGCGTGCCCTTTGCGGCTCCAAACATTCCACATTCTCCTTAAAAACCCAGATAGGGTTCGCCGGGAGCTATATGGAGATTCCGCGACAGTACTAATCTCCGTTTGTTTTTAGGACTTTTATAAATTGTATCCCCTTCTAAAATATAGAGGAGATTCTCAGGAGAGCTCAAAGGCTTTCCCATTCCGCGTAATCCAACAACAACAGGCACTGCTTTTGGTTGATATCATAATGCTTAATCACTAAATATAGATGTTAATTATATATGCCAGTCTGTCATGGAGACTGCCTGGTCCGCTATATAAGGCAGAGAACCCACTAGTCAGATCATTCTTCATTCCATATATCTACCACTCGACTTCCCTTGCGTCTCTTCAGTCCATCTCATTCTTGACCATGTCTTATACTTTCAACATCTCCGGCGACGTTGTCATTTGCGAGTGAAACTACTTGGAAACGAGCTGAGTTAGGATGAGTTTCCTGGATCTATTAAGAAGATATTAACAGCTTGATAGCAAGCTCAACGGAGGTTGAACCATGAATAATGTATGTTCAAGTGGCTCGCATACTTGCGTTGAAAGCCTGCGAGATAAAGGTAAGAGATGGTCCCTGCAGCCAGAGCGCAGACGCTAACATATTGCGGAAAGTATAGCAGTTAAGGCATACCTCTGCACTCTCTGCGGCCACGACACCGTTGAATGCGTGTTAGGCTGTGGCAGTGCCTGCAGGATATTTCCCACGACACCGACAGAATGCAATATAGCTTGGCCATGCATCTAACAAATGTAGGAATATGAGAGATATCATGCACGTCTTATTTTAGTTGCGGCATTAAATCCGCCATAACGCTGAACAGAATGTTATGGCATTTCTAATATTAGAGTGGTCTTAACATTATGGGTATTAAATATTCTTGCTGCTCGAACATTAAAAGGTTGAATATTATGAACGCATAATTTTATGATTGCTCACAGATTATAAAGGTTTAATATTGTCCACGAATATTTTTCTCCCGATAATAACCCAAGTCCAGCTGCTGCTTGAGTATTTGATCCAGACACGCAGCACTGGTATGGTGTTGGCTTTGGAGCGTTGCCCTCTCAAAATTAATGAACATCACTAAAGAACGTGTAGATCATGAATCACCTGCAATGATTTCCCAGCTTGTTGAACTACTCGATGGCGATTGAGATCATGCCGGTTGGCAAGGATTCTTCTGGTGTAGCCCATAAATATTAGATAGACAATCTCGGTAATGCCGTTATAAAAGAATGAGCAGCGAAGTTGCAGGCTGCCAAGTAGCACTGGCACGGATACTCCTTGGATTGAAGTAAGATGCGAATACACGAGCTCCTCGTTCTTCGAGCCTTTGACGAACTCGTATGGCGCATCTTTTCCACAAATGTATATCCATGTGACCGCATCGTGATAAAAAGCACTCCGCGACTTCTGTGAACGTGCAACGGTTTGCGTCCAATAAGTGTTGTCCGGTTAGTCAGTGCCGATCAATCCCATAGTCCGACACATTGGGACATTTCTGATCCAATTCCCTTCTCTTAATCAGGCCCAGGAGGCTCTGTTGGGTGCAATACTGCCGAGACTTGCCTTTAGAGCGTGAACCTTGTGATGTTTCCACTGCCGCTAAGGACGAGGAAAGCTGAGGGGTGAGGAAGGCGGGGCTCCCGGGTTGTTGACTAGGTGTGTCTGGTTCGAAGCCATCCCTGGCGTCATTATCATGACCAAACCACCTCGGGTCTTGCGACGGATTACAGGATGCAACGCCAGCAAACTTTTACCAGTTCTTCACTGGGGATGCACGGCAGTATTCATTCCGACTCCGTGTCGATGGTTTGTCAGAAGGGCCAAGATTTCGTTCAGAAGGTTGTCGTATACCATGACCCAGGTTTCCAAACTGCGCGCTGCCATGTTTATCCAAGCGATATCCGGGTCGGTACTCATAAAGTGCGGAGAGAGAAAGCCTATATCTGGGCTGTCGACGACATCCATTACACATCGATGAACGCCGAAGGAGTATGTGCAAATGAATTGATCCGAAAATTCAGAGGGGCAACGGAAATAACGGAGCCGGTTTGAACACGTCTCTGGTGTCAAGGAGGCTCAGGAGTGCCTTTCCTACACGGCAGGCACGCTTTGGCTGTACAAATTTATACTAAGACTGCTCTCAAAGTTCGCAAATTCTCCTGCTGTCAATTAGCCAACTTATACGCCCGTCACCTCAGTCGTATCGGACGGCTTTGGGCATATTGTCAACACGCCGCGAGGATCAATCCGTGTGACTAAGGTCGTCTATGCGTCAAATGCCTACACCGCCGGCTTACTGCCGGAATATTCAGCGAGCATCATACCATGTCGTGGGCTATGCTGCACATCGCTCTGCCAGAGGGCAAAGAAGCACCGTTCCTACAAAGAACTACTACGATGTCTATATGCAGCGTACATTCAAAGGTTGGGGAGAAAGCGGGGCTTATGTGAAGGAGATTTGGACTGGGAGTAAGTCTCTTGAACGGCGGTTTTTGCTCATGCAGACTCACAACAGTCGTGGGATATTCCTTCGACACCAATCCCCATGTGGGGAAAGTCCCAGGTAGAAGTGGGCGATAATCTGCGCCGGGTTCAACGGGCATGGGATGCCAGTTATCTTATTGTCAAACAAGGCACTCGCTGAAATGATTCATGATGGGAGAAGATTCGAAAATGACCGTTTTCCTCGTCTCTTTAAATCAACCACAGAGAGACTTCATCAGGCACAGAATAGACCCAACGGAGAGGATATCTGGCTTGAGCATGACTCAGATAGACTAGGCATGTGATTGGGCTTCTCGTCCCTGAAGCGTGTGCAGTATCCCTAGTTAAATAGATACAATAAGTTAACCAGGCTGTATTGTGTAGTTATTAGTAGTCTTCAGCAAATGTAGTTAGGTTTAGCCCGGATCGGAAAAGGCATAGCTCCTGGCCAACTGAAGCAAGATGATTGGCTGCAGATGACGCCAGAAGGGGTTGGAGCTTGCTAAGTCATCAATTTCCGCGGATGGTTAGATTGGCCCCAAGTTCATTTTCCTTTTCGTTCCGCTTTCGGTGACTCATGGAAGTGTCCTTTACACCTATTCATCGCCCCTCAGTTTCTTCTCTCCCGTCTTCTCTTCTCGCATATTTTCTCCTCTAGTCCTATCAATTGCAGTCCGAGTTGGCTTGCAATGGCCTCTCAATCCAACGGCACCTCTCCGCCCCTCCGTCAGTATTCCCCCACACCCCCACATTATCCAGACGAACGGCTACTAAATCCCGTAGAGAGGATCGACTCGCAACCTGAGAACCCCTTTTCGCAGCTCATTACCGACCAGCATTATGCCGTTATTCCTTCCTTCACGCTGGAATCTGGCGTGACGCTGTATAGTGTTCCGGTGGCGTATACGACGCGAGGTCAACTGTCCCCGAACGGCGACAACGTTTTGGTCATTTGTCATGCATTGAGTGGCAGCGCAGATGTAGCGGATTGGTGGGGTCCCCTGCTAGGAGGCCCCGGTCAGGCATTTGACACGTCGCGGTTCTACGTTGTCTGCCTGAACAGCTTAGGCAGCCCGTACGGAAGTGCTAGTGCTGTCACTCACAAGGATGGCGACCCTGAAAAGGGTCTGTACGGACCTGAGTTTCCTCTCACCACTGTACGCGATGATGTGAGGTATGTACTTACTCATGATTCACACTTGTCGCCGCAGATCGCTTACCTTTCGCAGGATCCATAAAATCGTCTTGGATGACTTGGGTGTGCAACAGATTGCGGCTGTGATCGGTGGCTCCATGGGCGGTATGCTCACTCTGGAATACGCATTCTTTGGCAAAGACTACGTGCGCGCTATTGTGCCAATTGCGACTTCCCCACGCCATTCCGCATGGTGTATCAGCTGGGGTGAAGCCCAGCGGCAGAGCATCTACAGTGATCCGAAGTATGATGATGGCTATTATCCGTTCGATGACCCCCCAACGACGGGACTCGGTGCGGCTCGTATGTCCGCTCTCCTCACCTACCGGAGCCGCAATTCGTTTGAGTCTCGGTTTGGTAGAAACGTACCGGACCCATCCAAGCGCCAAAATATCAATGGGACCGAGAAACTGCCTACCCCGCCTAATGAACATTGGGCCATCCACAACGATGGCCACAAGAGTGGACGGACCACTCCAGGCGAGCCAGCCACTCCAGGGCTGAGGCAACTAGCTGAGGTCCAATATATGGATCCCCAGTTCTCTGGGACCAAAACTTACAGCAAACCCATCGACACTACCGCGAATGGAGACCGCTCGAAGCGGCCTGCGACGTACTTTTCAGCCCAGTCATACCTCCGGTATCAGGGTGAGAAGTTTGTCAAGCGATTTGATGCCAATTGCTACATTGCAATTACACGGAAGCTTGATACGCACGATGTGTCGAGGCACCGGGTTAGCCCAATCTCTGCGGATCCTGTAAAGGAGGCGTTGTCACAAGTCCAACAGCCAGCGTTGGTCCTGGGAATCGAAAGTGACGGGTTGTTCACCTTCGAGGAACAGGAGGAGATAGCAGCAGGTATTCCGGACTCACGGTTAAAGCGAATTGAAAGCCCAGAGGGTCACGATGCCTTCCTTCTTCAATTTGAGCAGGTTAACCGCTACATCCTTGAGTTCTTCCGGGAGGTTCTACCGGATATCATGTCGAAAACTCCGGCCGAAGGTGTAGCCGTCACGGATGGGGTAAACAAGCTAGCCAAGAGCAGTACGTTTGGGGAAGCGGAGGTGGAAGATATTACCGCCTGGTAGACCGATAGGGAGTTCCTTCTACCACGCTTGGCGCATACGTTGCAGCCTTCTCTACGATCAGATGCTCTGCGGGCATGCAGGGGTCCCGGCGTCCTCTCCCGATGAAAAGAGGCCATGTCGATTGACCCAGCGCCGCCAGCATGACGTCCATTTGGGAAGTAGTTTTGCCGATATACTTTTATTTTCTTTCTAAGCCAGACAGAGAGCATCCAACTGCCTCTCTCATCACCTCATTCACAGGTAAGGCTGTAAAAGAAGCATCCAACTGCTCTCCATCAAACAAGCCTCCACAGCGTTAGTCCCCGCCTTACAAAGCTTGTACGGAGGTGGGCAACGATTTTACTACCTATAGTACAGGGAATTTTTTTTTTTTTTTTTAACGCCATAGGGATTAGCGGTAGAATAACATGGAAATGATATGATACCAAAACTATTCTTTCCATTTCGTAAGTATTGTTATTACATATAAAATAGTTCATAGATTGCACCACTGTAGGACTGTATAGCAGAACTGTAAATGAGAGTCGCCCGCCCTTGCGGCAGACTGCGATTGGCAACGTAAGGGTATCAACGATCTAGCCAAAAGGTCTATTGTGAAAGGCAAGACATATATATCGAATGACACCCCCCCGCGTAACTAAGGATCAAGACGACTCTGCATCGGAGAGGTCCGATGTGGATGGGTTGGGGGAATTTGCAGTTTGTTGCATCGCTTCATATACTCTATGGTGAACCCTTTTTGCTGCTCTCAAGATCATCTGCTTCTCATGTACTCCGTACTCCGTACCGCGGAAGGGGAATGTAAACTGGGCATCTTCTGCCGTTCCTGCTTCTGCGTATTCGACGTCTAAATGTGATATCATGCGTATCCGTCACGGTATATATGATATGAAAATGCAAGTCGCGTATATGGCATCTGGCTATATGTACTTTCTGTATACGGAGTACGGAGTACAATACAGCCGTTGCCTTTTTATCCGGGCCTCTCGCCAGTGCACGGAGCCTAATCGAGAACCCGGACCGCATAGAGAGAGTGGAGCGTATGTATGGTCAAGAAGGCACTATTACAGGGAAGGAAGTGCCGGCGACTGGATGTATCATCCCCGAGTGCCCATCACTGGATCGATCATTTCAGGGATCACTCCACCATCCACCCCTTGATTCATCCCTTTTCTTCTTTGCTCTCTCTCCATAATTCCGCTCCTTGTAAGAAGTTAGACGGTTGGAAGGGTGTCTCGATCGTGAGGGATGGAATGGTTTGCGATCAGTTCTTGGTGTACGGTATAGATAGCTTAGATCAGATTTCTCTCAAAGAGTCTCCAGCCGCACTCGAACCCTGCTCTGATCAGCGGATGCGCAGATGGAGAACGAGGCTTGCTTTTGTGTGACAATCCATGTCTATCCCTCCCATAAACGATTCTAGTGTCGTTGTCTTCGATGGTGGTGACTTGGTCCTCTACTCCAAAAGCAGAGTTCAGCTGCAGAATGCATGGACGACAAACTCTCCGATGCCTGGCTGGTTGACGAGGTCCTCAGGAGGAGGAGGGAAGAAGCAATCATGGCGTAGCAGTTGATGCACAACCAACCCCGTGATGCCGTGTCACTCCAAACGACGAGTTTCTTCCCTCCCTTCACCACGCATCCTGTTTTGTGTCGATGCACCATCCCAACTCTGTCACTCGTTTGATCAGATCACATCTTTGGAGCATTCTGTCGGCGATTCACACTCCCTCTATTGCGTCGCCACAGATGTACCCCAACGCCTCTCCTTACAATACAAGCGGGATCTTCAGCCTGGCCATGCGCCTGTCGCATGAGATCACCCATTGATCTTAGTTCACTTCCTCTCTCCTCGGTGCCTTGTCACTGAATGACTACTACTAGCTGCTGTCATTCTTTGTTTCCTGTTTTGGACGATGCCATTCTTTCATAACTCCAATTAAAGCCTCCCCCCACATTCCACTCCATTACTCTGGACAACCAAAATACTCACTACACAAAACAGTTCATCTTAGCCTACTTTCGTGTCTTAACCGATCTTTTATCCGCCAGGTCTGGATTCCTGAATCGGTGATTTACCATTGCTCTGGCATTGTCGTCTGAAATATCAGATAAATAGGAGCATAGAAGTTGGTCCATGGATAGTACCTCATTCTGATCCATTCTTTGTTTACTCCTTCCCCGTGGGGACTTTCTACCTTCTTTTCTTCTTTTTTTTGGCTCCTGCAGTCAAGCTGATTGAGTATGGAATCCACAACTTCCAAAAAACCGTATACCATGAGGAAACGTACCTCCTTTTCCTTTCTATTCAACTCCCAGGTATGGATAGCTTCGTAACACAACTCTTACCAGGACTACAATTAGACTGACTAGCATCAAGAAGCCCACGTTCTCACTCTGGGAGGAAGGACCGACCCGCTACTATGACTTCGTTGATACACCCACTCTCTTCCGGCCATCTCCCCCGTTGATCGATCGCCAAAAGATTCCTCCAGCACTGGAGGCGGATATCAGATATTCCTGTTCATTACTTGTATATCGCGTTGAGAGAGGGGTGCCATCGCGTGCCACGAAGCAAATACCCTCGCACAATAAAGATAACGAGGCAGTCACGTCCGGCGTTTCATCATCTGAGACTCAGATTGAGTCTAAATATTCACGTCCAAATGTCGCCCCCGAGGCAGCTGCTATGAAAGGCAAACATGATTCCGGAGTTGGATTAACCCAGCAACCTAGTCGACAGACAATAAGAATGTTGCAGTCTTCCCATTCGGACAAACCATCGGATTTAGGTGAGCTGAAAGAAAGCTCACCTGCTGACCAGAGACAATATTCCACAATTGCCCCAAATACTAAATACACTGGGAGAAGAATCAGTCAGACTCCTACCAGCAGCTCTGGGCAGACCCAAATGCAATCCATGACTGGTGCCAGCGCTATCGGTCATGCCCAGACTCCGGACCAAGACACCATGAATTTTCTAGCTAGTGCTGGTAAGTCTCCGCCATCAAGCAGCGGAGACGATAGACCAGATGATGTTGAGGTGTTCTTGAATCCTGATGCTACACTAATGTCTACTGGTGTTGCCAGTTTCTCTTCTCCGGAGACTTTGTTGAATCTCCCTTCTCCTGATTTCGAGTCTTCCAGCAATAACGCCCCAAGCCGTCAGTCTCAGCCGAATATTTCGAGTGATACCCAGGTGGACGAAACGCAGATGATAGGACTCGGCACGTCAGGTATCGAGAAATCGGAGCATCAACCAGGCATCATCATTGACAGAACCGGCTACATGCATGTCATGACCGTGGAGGAAGAAACTGAACGTAACAAGCAGCTGCAACAGGCTGTAATGGCGAAAATGAAATCTGTTCCAGCCAGCCCCGAGTCTTTAAATGCACAGAATGCCCAACCAAATAAGAACATGGCCAAAAGACCCTGCACATCCGATAAACGCCCGCAATCCGTCGCATCCCGTCTACAGTCATCATGGTCTTCCAAAACTGGGGGAACACTGTCTAAATGGAAATGCCGTTCTGAAGTGCCAACAAACAGCCAGTCCCAAAGACCGACCTTGTTCCAAAAGATTGCTAGATTTTTTGGGGAACGACGCATTCAGGAGAGAGCATGGGCTTATTAAGTGCAGCCATTCCTCAAGTATCTGCCGCAGATAGCTAATATGGGTTTCTTTTTACCACACTGCATTTGCAAGCCAATTCGCATGTCAATTGTACAACTATAAACAGTCTTGCTTGAGGCCAGCTCAGACCAAAATTCCCAAGCATTTACATCAAACTATTAAGTCAAGGTGCCGAGATCATTGCGAACCTGTTTTATACCTTTTTTTTTTTTCTTCTATGACCACGATTTACTGCCATAGGTTAGCTGTGCCAATACAAAATTTTCAAGACTTATTTTCGGTTTATCTTGCAATGGCAGTTCCGTATTAAATCCCGTTCAGATTTTCCAAGTAACGTGCACAGAATCTGAACCATATAAGCACGAACGCCTGGGTTATGTATTGAACTAGATACTCATAGTACGTCTGAAAAGGGGTGGGATACATATTCTCTATTAGTCGACTGGTGCTGACTTGCGTTATGTTCAAATAACCTCGAGTCTCTTTAACTTGATTCGATCTAGACTAATTTTTAAGGCGTGTTTGATGTATATGCGCATGCATAAAGAACTATCAGCAGTAAATCAGGTAACTACTATCTTGGAACCTACTATAGATAGCAGCTTTTTTTTTTTTTTTAAGATTCAGTGAATGATGCTCTATCCTAAGGAACAGTGTCTATCGATGTCTGTAACTATTGGAGGTAAGAACACATACCCATTTCAGGAGATGAAAGGTTTTCTGCCTCATAAGGTTCTTTTGTGCTCCAAGAGTCCCGTATACTTTCCGATGGTGGGTTAAGGAGCCTGGATGCAATCTATAAAACACCCACATTAGCTGATCTCACGATTATCATGATATTCTAAAAGCAACTATAGGTTTAGATCATATTGATAGACCGTCAGCAAAGAAAAAAACGCCAGTGGAAGTATTTATGCAACATCAATTTAAAGACCCAGCCAGAACCGAGTCTTCTCCACAGTGAAGGATGATTTCAGCACACTCTCGCCTGTGCCGGTGACGACTACCTCGTACACGCCCCTTTCAGAGGCCCATTTCTCGCGCTGCTCGTCCCACCAGCTCGTAGCGAGTTTCTTTTCCACTGTAATTTCAACCCTTTTCTGTTCGCCAGGGTTCAGCAGCACCTTCGTGAAGCCCTTGAGTTCCCGGGCGGGACGGTTCACGCCTGTCGGCGGCGGCACAACCCACAGCTGGACAACTTCAGCGCCGGTTACCTTGCCTGTGTTAGCAACTATCACGCTGGCAGTGATGGGCTCGCCGCTCTCCTCGAGCTGTGGCTTCTCAGGGCTGGTTGTAAGGGACAGGTCAGACCGTGTGAAGGTCGTGTAGGATAAGCCATGGCCGAAACGGAATAGTGGCGGCAGGTTGACCTTTTCGTAGTAGCGGTATCCGACATAGATGTCTTCGCCGTAAAGGACACGGCCACGCTCCGAGCGGAAGTTGAGGTAGCTCGGGTTGTCTTGAAGGCGGACTGGGAAGCTCAGGGGCAGCTTCCCAGAGGGGTTCACATCACCATACAAAACGTCGGCGATGCCATTGCCACACTCGTTTCCGCCATACCAGGCCTGCAAAAGTGCCTTGGACCGTTTAATCCACGGCATTGTCACTGGAGTACCGCTCTGGATCACCACCACGGCGTTTGGATTCGCCTCGAGCACCCTGAAGATCATCTCGTCGTTGCCTGGAGGCAGGTCCATGTGGTCACGGTCGTAGCCTTCGGTCTCCCACTCGCTCGTCAAACCAGCGAACACGACCACTTGGTCTGCCTTGGCGGCGAGCTTGGAGGCCTTCGAGATCAGCTCCTCTTGACCGACTCGGCGAGTGGCCCCAAAGCGGAAGCCCCCAGGGCCAAATGCCACGACACCGCGGGTGTCTAGATCGGAAGTGGGCGCACTGCCAAATTGGAAGAGCACCTTGTACGTCTGTCTGGCCTTCAGTTCCTTGCTCCCCTTCTCTTCTACGGTTGCATTCCCGAAGAAAGCAGAGCCTTGGCGTTGGTTCTTCGTGTTGTCGACAACGACTTCACCGTCAACGCACAGCTTGCCGGTGCCCACAACTGTGACGCCGAACTCGTAGACACCGTCTTCCTCGGGAGTGAAAAAGCCCTCCATGTCGATGTAGAAGGTCAGTGATTTGATTTTGGGGTTGACATAGTCCATGAGGAAGCCACTGGATGACACAAGATGCAGCTCATCAACAAGCTCTCTGTGGGACTGGGAGGGAGGCTCGTTGAAAACGCGGAACGAAAAGCCAGTCTTGCCATCGGCTGTTTTAAGGAGTGGACCGAGTTGTGGCAGCTCTTTGTGCGAGTATACACCCTGAGAGAACAGGACTTCACCCTTGCTCTTAGCTGAGACCCCGTCAAAAGGAGTCACAGTGTAATATGCATCCAAAGACGCGGAGCCTCCACCGCAGTATGCTGCAATTTTGGCATTAGGACCTATGACCAAGATTGACTTGTCCTTGTTGAGAGGCAGAAGATCATCGTCATTCTTCATGAGGACCACTGATTCCGCCGCGGTGCGTCGTAGAAGTTTCTGGTCTTGTGGTCTATTAAGGGCCTTCTCTGGTGCATTCTCTGGGATTCCCAATGGACCAACATAATTGGCCAAGTTCAACACGTTACGAATACGTTCATCTATAACATACTCGAAGGACTTGTTTGACGATACGGCATGTGCCAGTGCTGTTCCACGCCATCGAGTTTTCCCAGGCATTTCCAAATCCAACCCAGCGTTAATGGCATCCGATGTACTATATGTTCCGAACCTAGAGAATACTTTAGCATCCGGGCTTGATAATGTCCTTAGTGGATAGCGGGTGTTTGGAGCAGAAACACACCAGTCGCTCATGACAAGACCGTCCCAGCCCCATTCCTTGCGAAGGATGTCTGTGATAATTTGCTTGTTCTCACTGACATGTGTTCCGTTGACCTTGTTGTAGGCGGTCATCACGCAGGCACTCTGGCAGATTCTCATCGCAATTTGAAAAGGCAAAAGATAAATCTCGCGCATGGCCCGCATGGTGACGATGCTATCGACGGCTAAACGTTCATGTTCTTGGTCATTGCACACAAAATGCTTCAGAGTGGCGGCGACACCTTTCTCTTGGATGCCCTTGCAGTAGTAGCCAGCCAAGTTGCCCGAGAGTACGCCATCTTCAGCGAAAGACTCAAATCCTCGACCTCCAAGTGGCGATCTTTGCATGTTAATAGTGGGACCCAGGACAACATGGCATCCTTTAGCAATGGACTCTTCGCCCATCAGTCTCCCCACTTCATGCAGCAATTCGGTATCCCAGGTGGCACCTAGGGCCGTGGAACAGGGGAAGCATGCAGCAGGTACACCATTGAAGAATCGCGTTCCGCGTATCCCGTTGGGTCCATCAGAAAAACGTAAACTGGGGATGTTGAGACGGGGAACGGCCGCCGTATGCCAGAAGTCAATCCCTGTCGACAACATGACATGCACCGTTAGAAGGTTGCAGGCCAGCGTTTCCTCTCGGAAGGAGAGATGTGATACTCACCAGCAGTCAGAGCTACCTTTTCTCCTAGTGTAAGCTCCTCGATAGTCTTCTCTACATCTAGTCGGGTCATTTTGGAAAAATTTCCCGATATATCTCCCAAGGCTGCAGTGATAGCCAATAAGTACAGGAGAGAAAACGGCGAAGTTCAATTAACGGAGACCAATGAAAAAAGGTGAGGTAGAGGTGGGTAAAGATGGGTAAAGATGGGGGAGTATTGCAATGTGAAGAGAGGAAGTAGAAACGAAAAAGTCCACAGTAGTAAAGGGGAACCCAAGCTGTAGATATAACTTCAGAGAAAGATAATCCTGCCAAACGTCATCAACTAACGGTTCACGTCCCGCGCTACCCGCTCTGGCCTCATCATCTTTGAGTAATGGCAGGTGGATCGCAGAAGGAAGGATTCGCCGGCTTGAACGTCCGAAAATGTCCTCCTAGTGGAGAAACATTGGGCATGGGGACTGAATGAATCGCAGGAAGGCGCGGAGTGATCCTAAATGCAGCCCTGAATAATGGAGAACGGCCATACACCTAAAGGACACGGAGGGGAGTCCGACATTTAGCCGATAGGGGGTGATGTGGCGAGTGGACAAGGCGGAGTGTGGGACCGACGTGCCCTGATGCCATGAGGTGATGGGGAGGAATGAAGAGTGAGTAGATATGCAATCTTGGATGGTTCTTGTTTCCATGATGGACAACTCCCGTCAAGTGGTCACATGGCTTTAGCCTCAACTGATATCAAGAGACATTTAGATCAATGAAATCTATGTCCGATTCACCATTACACGGCATCAATCCTTCTACAACTTATATCCCAATATGACGCTCCTATCCTTTCCAATCGCAACGAACAATAATAATAAAAATAAAAAATACAGAGTGACTCCCCCCAAAAGAGCCTAGAAAGGTATTGGAGTGGAAATGCCAAACACCGTCCGATAAATGCATAAAGTAGTAAAGAAACTAAGGAAGGACAGTCAAGTGAGAGTGGGAATAAAGCGAAACAGGGGAATAAAAACATATTCCATCATACATCTAGAAAAAAAATCCACTCAAGCTCCACGGCGAGGTCGTTTGCTTTCACCTCCCATCCGCGTACCTCCACGGCCGCCATGATCCACATGGCCGCCATCGTCTCCTCCAGGCCGTCCACGCTTCCGATGAGGCCCCCCACCTCCACCATCACGATGGTAATCGCGGTCCCGCGGGCGATCACGGTTTCGGTCCCGCACCTCCCTTCCACCCCAACGGCGATCTTCTTCGGGAGCACTGGTCACAGGGGGTGGTGGAGGTGGCGGAGGTGCGCCGCCGAGCGAGGATGGAGGCCGAAGGCGCCCTTCCTGTTCTTGGCCCGTCTGAGCAGGGTCGGCGGCGCTCTCATCCCGATCTCGCCGTCGGCGGTTATCGTCGCGAGAGCCAGCGCCTCGTCGTGAAACTTCCCGAGACTCGTGCCGTTCCTCTCGGGAACCACCCGCTCCTGCATCACCTCGCCGACTGCGCTCGCGTTCATAATCCCGAGTCCGATCTCTGTACTCTTCTCGACGACTACTACTGCGTGTTCCCTCTTCGTCGCCTCCTCGTCGCTCCCGGTCGCGATCTCGCTCCCTATCCCTATCCCGATCACGGTCGTGGGGGTGGCTACCTCCTGATGAGTAGCGTTGAGACCGTCGTGACTCCGACGACCCTTCATCTGCCGGATCAACCCGTCGGTTCCGCTGAGGGGCATCGTCTGGCTGCGAAACAGTCGATCTACCGGCCAAAAGATCGGGCCGGTTTTGAACTGATATAGAACGTCCACTATCCTCGGGTCCTACAGGGCTCAGTTGTCGAGTTGTCTGGGGTGGAGCGTTTGTCTGTCGATTCGCACCTCGGCCACGGATCGCGGGGCCAAATCCGCGCTCCGATGGCCCACCAGACTGCTGCAGCATGTTGTTGATGCCAGCAAAACGTTTATCTCCTCGCCCTCGCTCACCGCCGGGACCAGATCCCGAAGCAGGGCCACGACTTGCAGAAGACGGTCCTGAAGGGGGTCCAAGTCCACTACGCGGTCCAGATGGTGGCATAACTGGCGCTGAGGTTTGGTGATGATGGGAGCGTACCGGGCCGCTATATGAACCGTCCTGAGGCTGCTGTTGAAGGACCTTAAGTCGATCTGGGTGCATCCCACTAACATCGAGCTTCTCAGGACCCGGTGAGGGGTCGCCCGCGGGCGCAGATGAACCTTGGTCAGGACCACGCATCCCTTGTCGGCCTGGACCGGTCGGCGGCTGACGTTCGGCTGGGCCATTTCCAGGTGACGGTGGTGGATGCGACATACCCGACACACCGCGCCCACCTCGGCCTGAGATATTCCTTCCTCTAGGTCCCGAAGGAATATCCGCAGGCGCATCTGGCTGACGTAGACGACCATGGTTAAGATCAATGCCAGGCACAGTCTCTCTCGAGTCGTTTCCATCCATAGGAGCTCGTCCAAGTCGCTCACTCCGCGGGCCGGTAGGCAAATCTTCATGCCGTGGTTGGGCTTGGGTATAATTGGCAGATCGCCGGTCATCAGCTGGGAACCGCTCTGGGCGGTTAGGAAGTTCCGCTCTTGGAGGTGATAGCGTTCTCGATGGTAAGGATCTCCTGTCATCTTTCTCTTGTCGCATCGAACGGATTCTATCTACACGATCAGGGTGCGTGGATGGGCCAGGGCGCACTTCGGAAGGGCGCACACGCCCGGAACGATCATGCCAATCCTGTTCGCGTGGAGGGCGTCCTTCTCGATAGGGATGCGGACGGAACGGCTCATCCATGGGCCCCCGTGGTGGATACTCTCCCCTATCGAGGCGACCAAAGTTTCTTCCATCGGCCATGGGCTGATCAAACGGACGGTTAAAATCGTGATCATTACCAAATCTGCCAGCCCGATAATCCGCAGTTCTATCGCGTCGGTCCTCAAGTAGATCCGGACGGGGTGGCAACCTTGGCTCATCCCGATAGTTACGCATTGGAGTATGTGTTTGAGATCGAACGTTTTGATTGTTTGATGGGGTGCGTTCCGTCTCAGGGCGTTTGGGGATACTCGACAGCCTACTTTGGTCAAATCCTTTAGGTGTCGCACGAGATTCAGGAGGTGAAGCTTGGGGATGAGAAGACGGGTCCTCCTCAATTTGGTTCTCGGAATTTGTTCTTGGAGGGTTATCGTCGGTGGGCCCTTCTTCGGAGGCTGGAATTTCCGCACCAGGTTGTCCTGTCGCGGTCGAATCGTCGCCCTGGTTGTGCGCAACATCAGGCTGCTCCTGTTGTTCCTGTTGTGATTGCTCTGTCTCTTCTGCAGCTTTCGTAACCACATCGGTCATCTTCGCATCCTCGATTTCACCATCTTCAACTTCAGCATTGGTGGATGTTTCAGGTTTGGGGGTACCCTGGGATCTATAATTGCAAACATCAGATACTGTTACACAGACACACAGATGATCGGAAGGCTGGCTTCCTTCAATCGACTTACTCGTTGGTGGCTGGTGGCTTGAATACGGGTGCCGTAGCATTCAACGTAGGGGTAGTGGATTGAGGACGAGGAGTACCTGGCTTCCCAGCCTTATCAGTCGCTAAATTTTCGGTCTTTGGCAGATTACCCTTCGCCGGCAGTGGCTGGCTAGTAATCATGAAGGCCTGCGGAAGCATCCATTTCTTCTCCCGCCGGTTAAGGTCACCGATCAAGGAAGCAGCCGGTATCTTCACATCGTCTCGCTCATCGTTTTGACTCAAGTTGTTCACACTATTCAGCATGTCACGGCCAATCCAATTCACGGCAGGGAAATTTTGCACGACCGCTTTAAGCACACTAATAGCATTACGAATGTGCATGTACTCGCCCCCATTCAAGCAAATCTTGAGAGCGGAAGCTAGAAGTCGGTGCCACTTGTATAGAAGTCGACGGAAATCCTCGTATTCCAAAAAGGTTGTAGGTTTACCGTCAGGATCAACCGTCATGGCGAATCCAGGCAGGTCCTTCTTCATTCCAAAAGCTTCCTTCTCATAGACCGATTTGTCGGCATGCCAGCGAGCAAGGTCGCGTATTACCTCGTTGAGAAAGCGGCCAAGGTTGTCTGCCTCTCTTGACGTACATAAGAAAATAAGAGAAGCTAGTCTCTGTTCTCGAAACAATTGGTCTAAAAGACCAACTGTGCGGAAGTTGGGGGTTCCGGAGGTGTGAAGGAATTTCAGCATCTTGAAGCAGTAGAATGCGTCAATCGGGGACAGAAGCAGCCGTGGCAGGAAGCACTGCTCAAGGAGAGAAATGTTCAGAGAGTCATGTTTGCCTCGCATGCCAGCAAACCATCGATCTTTCTCCTTTTGTAGTTTTGTCCTCGTCTGGCCGTAGGATTTCAAGTGGGCTTTGTTCTCTTCCAGTATCCGCTCCTGCAGTTGAGTAATTTGCTTCTTTTCCCTCTCCTTCCTCTGGGTCCCGGCCACACTGATATCCATTCGGTCGCTACTTATGGCCATGACTTTCCTCTTCTGGCGATCTATCTCATCTTCGTATGCTTTCTGGGGTATGTGTACGTCGTAGAGCGACAATTGCCAAAAGGTCGTGTAAAAGTGCAAGCCGACAATGCCCCAAGTCTCGTGGGGCAAGGTGGATTTCACTTGTTCTTGGAGGTCCTGCATGACTGGGTTCAGTGTCGGTGGCGGGGTTTCAGTAACCACTGGGGCCTGCTCAACCATAACAACTGCGTCTGCATCTCCCAACCTCTCGTCCTGGTCTCTGTCAACATCCATTGAAGTATCTGGCGATGATTCAGCCTCTGCAGGCATCGTCTCCCCTTCATCGGCTGTCTCCATCTTGTCAGTCCCGGTCTTAGATGGAGTCTTTTCTTGGCTGTCGCCGCCTTTGAGCGAACCATCCTCCTGCATGGTCTTCTCATTTTCAGATATTTTGCGAGCGATACTCGGTCGCCGAATCCAGAACGCGACTTCAGGCTGCACGCCAAACTCGCTTATAAGGGAGGCTAGGTCCGGCACGAAGGAATCAAATTCATCAGCGGTCAAGTTGCTACGAAGCAGATCAAGATATTGAGCTAGGATGCGGTGGATTTCATCGAATACGTTTCCCAGCAACTTAAGCTCGGTATCGCCTTCGGATTCCTTGAAAATACAAGTCCAACGTTCCTGGGCAATGGCAATAAGAAGCTGACCAGCAAGTTTGGAGGTGGTGAGTGCCTTCAGGAGGCGCCGCGATGTTGTCTTTGACTCATGGCGCCGATCCAACAATTGAAGGATTGTTTGGGCCTGGAGGATTTCACCACCCGCCATGGCTTGGATTTGTGAATCGTTGAAGTTGGTGTCGGTAATGATACCCGCCATAGAGCTAATCATTTGCTCTAGCACAATGAGATCTGTGGAATTGTTTTGCCGAAGCTGTTCCACGACGTACTGCAATACAGGAGTGGGATCCATGACCGAATACCGTTTGAACGCTCTTCCTGCAAAAGCGGCCAGCGCATTCAACCATCGACTTGTCAATAATCCACCTTCCTGAACTCGGCTTCGTCCTTTATGGCCAAGAGAACTGATAAGCGCCCAAGTCAGGACGTCATATCCAAGATAAGTAAAGTATCTTGCACACTCCACAACGACCTCGATAAGGTTCTCATACGACTCAATCTGACCAATGGCGACGTGAATAACAATTGCAGGGTTAGCATACGCGATTTTGGCCAAAGCCCGTGCCATTGGCCGTATGTTTGTCTTGCTGAGCCTCTTGAGAACATCCTTTGTCTCTGCTCTCGCTTGATCAAACGCTGACTTGATATCGGGGACGCGGGATGTTTGGCCGGAGTACCATTCAGCGTACATATTGTACCGTGTTTCCCTAGGAAAGAAACCAATAAGATCAAACACTTCGTTGACCACACCAGGGTTTGCTTTGGTCAAACTGATCGACGGAAGTAAGAGACGTTTGCAAAGATCCCGCCAGCGAGACAAATTCTCTGGTGAACCGTCCTTGTTGAGACTGTCCTTGCCAATTCTTGCAAGCTTTGTTAATAAGATTGCATCCTGTCCGAGCTTGTGCCCTGACAGGTTGAGGAAAGAGGAGCAGAGAGCAAAAACATCGTCAACAGAGTGGCAGATAGGGACATTGTCGGCCCAATCGTCCCAATAAAACCTGTAATCCGTCCCATCATTTGTATCCTCTTTGTCTAGCTGAGCCCACCGCAGGACTCGTCTCGGCGGGGCTTCGATTGATCGGATTTGGCCCTTTGCCACTCCACTCTGATCATGGCTTGGTATCTGCTTCTGGCCCTTGATATCATCTGACAATGGCAATGGGCGCAAAGAAGAATAGACCTTGCTTAAGCATTGGTGGACGATACGGTGGATGAATTCAGGCAGTTCAGGATAGGTGTCCATAAGCCAAGGGAACTTGCTGATGATGTAAAGGGACTCGGGAATTGCACCAATTGCGAGTAGACTCTTTAATAGCAACACTTTCTGGTCTGACGGCTCGGGAAGCTCGTCTTCTTCGGTTTTCGCGGCCGTGGATTTGTCCGCGTCTTGGTCCTTGCCGGGAGTTGCTGATCGGGTTTCGGATTCCCGAATACGTGGGATAGGCAGAGTGTCATCCGAAAGGGCGCCAGCCATCATCAATGCATTCACTCCCCCTCCCGGCCGCGCTGCTCTCTCTCTCTCTGCTTTTTCCTTTATCTTTTCTTCTTTTAGAACGTCCATGGAGTCATCGGACCTCCAGAGGTGAGGATACAAGTCGCGCAGCGAAATAAAACCAACTTTGATCAACAGCGCAGCCAAATATATAAGGTTGTCCGGTAGGGAATCTGACTTCGAGCGGGCTCTGGATGAATAGAAGCGGAGTTTAAACCCGAGAAGCTGGGCCGCCACACGATTTCCCTTGGGAGGCAATGTTCCTGTTTCCTCGATCCATTTCCGCGTTTGAATCTCCTCCTCGGAGAGACTATTTGACTCTGGGAGCATTCTTTTCAACTCTTCTTTAGAGACCGGTCGACGGCCAATCTCGAAGAAAGCACGGATACCAATTTCTCCCACTCTGCGCCAGAAATCTTTGTCGCGTTGCTCATTGGCCTGCAGCGCTTCAGCCCGTTCTTCATCCGTTGTGACCCATCCCGACGATCCGGGAAGAGCCCAGTTAGGAAGCCCCGAATCACGGTTGTCGCCGCTGTTACGAAAGACGTCCTCCTTGGGCCACCAGGAGCTAGCGCGAAGGAGCTTCACAAAGAACCTGTACTGCTTCACAAGAACAGCAGCAAAAACGTCCAAAGTTACGTCGAGAACACGTCCAACATCCATGTCAAATGCACCAACCATGGCCTTCACCCTCTCAAAAGTATCCTCAACAACTTCGCTGGAGGGCGGTTCATTGTTGCTGGTTGTAAAAAGCTCTGTGAGTAATTTCGAGTACCCTTCCGATTCTTCCCGCAAGAGATTGTAGTTCGATTGTCGATACAGGAGATTCGTCTGTTTACGAATACCCATTCGAGCGAATGTGTCGCGGACAAGACCTAAGGCCTGCAGAAGTGGGGTGTCGAGTTGGAGACGCATGAGACCAGCATTGATGTTAGTAGCAAAGACTAGGGGCTTCAAAGCAGCATTCGACGTGTCGGAATCAGTCATTATAGACGGGTGTCAAGGAAAAGAGCACGCGTGTCGAGAGCTTCTGTTTCATCTTCACCTTGCATGTCGACATCTCGAGAAACAGCATCTTCTCCAATAATATTCTTAACTGCTTCGCCTGCCTCCTTTGGTCCCAGTCGTCCGTAAAAAGCACTTCGAATAAGCTCCTGATATATAGAGGCGAGCTTTGAAAAATCTTGCTCGTTCCTCGCTTGAACTCCATCCTCTACATATCTTTGCCTGCCTGTAGAAACCCATTCTTCAATTCTAGTATCGGTGACGTACTCGTAGGCGTATGGCAGTAGTGGCTCTGAAGGAGGTTGAGGGGGGATGACAGGGGACATTTGGGATTGCGACGGGGCAGGGGTTTGAAATTGAGACGGTGACTGAGACGTAGGAGCAGGCGAAGGAGACAGTGGTTGCGGCGGTTGGCTCACTGCTGAAGAAGCACCATTGATCTGACCTTGGTCTGTATTGTCTTTCGCCGGGGTTGTATTGGTGGGGGACATTACATCCTTCCGGCCACCGGCAAAGTTTTGACTATCATTGCTAAGTCTCCGGCCGGGATAATTATTCCTCCCTCCTCGACTGAATTGCCTTCGTGCCCTTCCACGTGTTTCAGAATAATGATGAGTCTGAGGGGTATGCGGACCGTGGTTATGTTGCGCCATGTTAAGATTTCCTGGTCGATGAGGCGAAGGTCGCTGGTTGTCGTTCATCGAATCGCCCGACCACGATCTGTCACCTCTCTTCCTCTTTCCCCCGACACCTGGAGCCATGACAGCTTGGTTGAAGCTTGAAAGCTCAGGCAGAGAAGGGGTGTGCTTCCGACAGAATGCGACTCATAGGGCGAACCTGGGAGTTGGCAGTGTTAGCATTCATTTGTTGCAATGCGCGGTCAGAGTCGACAGCCGGAGAGGGCCAAAGGACGCAGTGGAAAGATGAAAAGACAACCTTCTGCAAAATTTTCATCCAATGTGGAGGAGAGGTAAGGGACGACAGGCGGAAAGTTGGCTCTTCGCTGGATAGAATAAAGGGCCCGATGATGATATTCAGCGGGCGTAAGTGTCGCGCTTATGTCGCTTACCGCGCCAGGCGCTAAGCTTGTTTGGTCAACAGGTGCCTTCCTTATTAGGAAGCACGTAACTTGGAATTGATTCTACTTGTCTACGATCATTGTCTGTTAATCCTTTATTCACGGGGATGCTATTGTGTACCCTTTCAATTATTGAACTATTGTTGATAAAACAAGTTTAATCTATCCACCTAGTTTCTAACTCTGTAATATATATATATTTGCATTGTAAGCCTACATGGGTCAAACTACAGGCTGCAAGTCTCAATCACTTCCAATTTCCTCGGATATAGAGATATATTGAAATTCACATGAGCGTTCACCCAAGTACTACAGCTCTAATGATTCTCAACAATGGAAGACCTTACAGATCGGTATTATTTGATCATTATATGCCTCAGGGACTAGTTTGCATATCATGGAGTTCATTCATGTTATCATTAACTACAAGGGTCACAGTTTAGAGACCTAGACTCTTAGCTTCAATATCCACAATCTGTGGGATAAGCTCCTTCAAGCTGGGCCTGCTGGGAGACCAGCCAAGCAGCCTCCGAGCACGGTAGGAGTGCCCCCTCGAGCTACTGCCCCAAGCATACAGCCCAAACTCGTTCAGCTCAGTGACCTCAGCATCGGACAAAGATTCAACCTCCGGAGATGGGATCAGCTTCTTCTCATAAGCTACCCGGGCCACTTCACGCTGGATATCACCCCAGACAAATGGACCGTTCTCCGCCAAATAATATCCCTCGTTGTTCCAGGACGCATTTCCGCCACCAACCGAAGCGGCATCTCCCAAGGCCAGATAGACGCTACTCAGATCTTGGACATGGACTTGGTGCCAGATGTTTTCTCCCTTACCAACTAGGAACCCCTTCTTCCTCTTCAGCACCGCAGCAGTCAGCCAGTATGCCTGCACACTCTCCTGGTTACCAGGTCCGCGGCCTGGGCCGTAGATTGTCGGAGGACAGACAATAGCCACTTTGACACTGTCGGGATTGCTTTTGCCAGCATCGATGATGATCTTGTCCACGTTCCGGTGGAGAGAGTCATCCGGAAGGTTGAGGAGCTCGTCCACACCGTCCCAGTCGTCGTGCTCCTTGGTCCGGTATAGACCCCAAGTGTTGGTGCGGAAGTCCTCAACCGTCAGGATACCGGTCCCAGAAGTGTGGATTAACCACAGCGGCCTATAGGGGCTGTGTTGAGCGGCACCCTTGGCGATGGCTTCTGCCGCGGCAACATGGTCACAGTCGGCACAGTCTGAACCAGGTCAGTGATGAACATCTGGGGCTGGGTAGCCCTGGTAGGCGGGGATGACAGTAGGCATACGGAAGACGATGTCTGCGTTTTTGGTCTCCTCCTGGATGAGATAGGAGGAACTAAGGTCCCCAATCACTATTCTTACGTTGGGGTATTTGCTGGAAACCTGAGCTGCTTTCTCTGGACTCCGAGCCAGGACAGATAACTGCCAGTCAGGATGCGCCTGACTGACGGCGTAGAGGACGTCTCCGCCAATGTAACCGGTGCCTCCAGTGCTATTGAAAACAACAAAGTTCAATTAGAGAAAAGGCTCGTCCGTCTCAGTGGGAGACCCTAAACTTACAGAAAGACCTTGGGTGGGGCCATGTCGTGTGAATGAGATGGCGGTGATGAGGACAACAACTATTCGGGCCCAGATCAAGATGTGGAAATGGAGAGAAAGAAGCCGTGGCGGGCGGGGCAATATTTAGATTAAATAGCTCGATAGGGAATAGTTGTATCAAAAGCAAGGCCACAACAGTATCGCTTTGAAATCAAGACAGTCAGATCCGACCAAAAGCGGGGGAGGAGGGGTTGACCACCAGAGAAATAACAGTGCTGCAGATGGTCCTGCGCAGTACTGGCACCAAAGGTGATTCCAGGGTCTTTTGGAACTTGATCCCGTCCTGAGCGAATCACGAAGAAATAGCAGACTTACTATGTTGCAGACAGAGGCAGCAGCATGTTGATCTGGAACGCAGGCGAATGACGTCAACAGTGCCTGTTTTGATTTAATCTACATATTCAATGAATCTAGTCAATCGGTCACGATTATATCAAGTTCGAAGTTGTTTGTTCATAATTCTTATTATATTATAACCCATCCGGTGTCTGCGGTGTTCTCAATTATGGATATCGTCGAAATCATCATCCTAGTATCCATGGTAAAAAACATCACGTCAATGAAATCCCCTATATAAACCAAACCGACCTAATCAATTATCTCCTCCCTTCGTGCCTTCTCAATCGCCAGCTGTATCTTCTTCTCGATTTCTCCGTCCTCACTCTCCGAAAACGGTCCAACCCACTTCCACGCCCCGTCCTCATCCCGCATGGCCTCCTCATCCACCCACTCGTCAAAATCCATATTCGCAATATCCAAATTACTGAACATCGCCCATGCCTGAGACCACGGGAGTCTCGCCATGCGATACGGCTCCTCGACGTCCTCATCGTCTTCTGTGTTCTCGCAGACCAAGCAGGTTTCGGCTTCCAGGCCTTTCTCGTCGATGATGACCCAATGGGAGACCGTTAGGTCCATTTTCGAGAGCTTGGATTCGTTTTCCTGGATGAAGTCATGGATTTGATCTGCAGTTTTGCCGCAGAAAGAATTATTGGCTGATGTGAAGGTATCCTCGTTCACATCGAGAGGCGGGATTGAGGCGGGGACTATGGTGGGATTCTTGGGGAGCGAGGCATCACGTAGTAGAGCCCATGAATGGTCGCAGCCGTATTCGTAGTCTTCCATGAGGAGGATGGCTTTGTTGACTTTCTGGTAAGTAGCTGTCAGTTTGTGTTTGGTCTTGCTGTCTTGGGGTTGTATAGGTATTAGTAGTATACCTTGACCGAGGCATTTTCGGCTGAGAGGATGATTGTGAATGGCATTTTGTCGATTTAATGAATCGCAGGTACAATCAATCAATATTTGGATGGTAGAAGAAAACAATGACTGAATACCAACGAGAGATACTGTCTTATACTTGCGCTTGGGGTGGGAATGCTGAACCAGGCAGCACAAGCCGATCTTCAACGGTAGCCTGCAAAGGAATTAGTAGCCATAGACTAAGTCTCCGCACATCTTGTTTAGCTCCTCTGTGCCCAGGAACCTGCCCCAACACAGCCCCAGATAGCTCCAACTAATGGTTCCTATCCTGACAGGCACCCTGCTCCTGTACTCTCTTGCGGACCGTATTAGCATGATGTGGATTTTTAGTCCAGGAACGATAGGCATCGCCGCGGAACGATTGATGATCCATTAGGGAGCGGTGGCTCTAGTATATCTATCTGAATTCTGAAGGTGAGGTGATTTAATGTGCTGGGGATGGGGCAGAAACATGGGATGCGACTTTCCCTGGAGCTAGGGAGATACATTCAGACTGTAGGGACAAGAGTCAAAGTAATGGCTATGCTTTTCATTGCTTACGATCCGATGTGATGATATTCTTAGATCTGGAGACAAAGAGAACAGGCCGGGGACATCAAGGTAATACAGACAAGGAATTGTTCACTCACACGGCTGCTGGACTAACGACACAGAAATGCAGAACAATCTCAAAGAAACATCCACAATCCTAACCTCCACTCGGATCTCGCTGCTAAAGAAAGTAATAGTTGAAGGGGAATCTCACAGAATCATGTATACCCATAATTTACAGAAACCGTTCAAAAGGTACTCGTTGCTAGTCGGCTGGCGGCATTGCGTGCATCAAGTCGATCGTCGTCGCCTTCCTCCGCGATGGAGCTGACACCACTGGCGGAGCGTACTCGTCCCTTACCCTGGCCGTTCACCTCTTCCTCATCGTCCGGCGTCGGCGAGACCACGCTGCCACTGATGCTCCGTCCCAGGCTGTCACTTCGACGAGGGATTCCACTCCATGCGTCTCCCTTGGGCCCTTGGCTTGAGCTCAGGTTGGGTCGCCGGACGGCAGGATGGGCTTCACGACCCAGGCGGCTCAGCCCACCTGATGCATCAATCGCCCGGATGTCCGGTCGAACACTTTCAAGGGTTGCAAGAGTTCTACGTTCCGCCTCAATCTGACGCAGCGTGTACTCACGCAGACTGGTCAAGACGTCGCTGGAGGTCCTTTCGAACCAGCGGCGCTTCTCCGTCAGCAGGTTCGACGTCACCCTTTGCGTCTTCTTGGTCAGGTAGTCCTCATTGTTCTGTGCTTCTTCCAGTGCGTTGATAGCCTCATCCACTTTGTCCGGGCGAACCGATGAGCTGACCTTTAGCCGATCGGCCGCGGCACGCTTACTGCGCGTGGCCTGCTGGGCTTGGAGTAGCTCCCGGAGCAAAATATGGCGGTTTGTGAGAGTTTCTTTCACGATGAATGCGTCCGAAGAATGGTAACTCAATGGTTCTCCAAGAGTGGTTGCCTCGGCCGTGGCCTGGACCGCATGATAATCTCCGACTGTCTGAATAATCTTGCCCAGTTTCCGGTAGGCGTTGGCCAGACCTGGGTGTGTTTCTTGCACATGCATCTGTCCGAGCTTAACACCCAAGTCGGACTCTGCAAGGCCAAGTCCTAAACGTGCCTTTAGCATTTCATCGATGGAGTTCGCAGTATGTCAACGTACCTCGCCGGCTTTTAACCACTCGATCGACCTTATGGCTTGCATCCATAGTCCCCAGGTAGAACAGTTTTACCGTAGGTCGTGCATTCTGTAGTTCAGGAGTATCGTCTGGTGGTGGCGCAAACTGCTTCAGCACCTTCCTTCGCATTCCCGTTGCAGGCTGTTTCATCCGAACGACGGGGCTGTATCCAAAGTCGCTCTCCACAAACAGGACCACCTCATCGTCATGAATGAGAACTTCGCTACCCATCACGCAATTCAGCCACCGTTGCATAGAAGCCTTAACTCGGATCTCGTCCTCCTCGGTACCGGCGCCAGCAGGGGTCACTGGTGGGGGGACTGCAGGGACAAACGTTTCAGGGTTCGCCGACATCAAATGTTCGGCAAGTTTGATAAACTCGCTGTGGGTCCGTCGCACGTCTCGATACTGTGTGGTTCGGAACTTGGGGACATTGGTCTGCACACGGGTGATTAGCTCGGGTTCAGCAGTGACAGTGACGAGAGAGAGCCAACTCACATGGACATCGAAACGTAGAATAGGGTCCTTCTTGCCTGTCCTCTCCAGCCCCGTGATCTTGGCCTGTATCCTATACACCGGAGTGGGTTGCCTGGCATTCTGCCTGGCTCCGGTCTGATACCGGGCGGGCAGCTGAGATCGGGGTTGGGCGGTTTGTTGATTGCCGGGGTCATCTAGTTGAGTATTCTGTAGACGCCCCGACAGATCTGCCGAATTGGTTTCACTATCTCCTGTAGAGTGTTCAGTCCGAGAGCCTTCGCCGGACTGCGTATCCCTTTCGGCGTCGAACGGGGATTGGTGATATGGTGGCAAGGGGGACGGGGGGATGTCACTGGTTGTCGTGGCAGGGTAGGTAGGCTCGCCCGCTCGAGGGGAGGCCCAAGGAGAGGCTCCCGTCGCCGTGTCTTGCGTTATAGCGGAGTAGTCCATCGTCGGTCACTGTCTTCGTGGGTGTGTGGAGGGATCAATCAGGGTCCGCTGCGGGCGTGCCGTCATCAGCAACGATTCAACCGAGGGGATAAGGGGTATGGGGGCTAGTGAAACGTACTTGCAGTCCCTCCGATAGGGGTTGGGAGCCACCAAGAGATGACGAGACAATGAAAAGCGCAGGCAGGAAAGAGTCGAGGCTGGTAGACGCTTGGATAGAGATAGAGAATGCCACAACGTTGGCGGACGGAAGGTTACGTCGTTTGGTGCCTGTACCACCGCCTGATTGGTCAGGCACCCACCTCTCTATTCGGTTCCTGAAGCTCCGCCTCGCTTTCTTCTTTTATTCTCTTGTGCTCGTCACGCCAGTCCTCGCATTTGGCTTGCAAAAAAGACATGTTTAGTCTAGCGTAAGGTGCATCAATCCGTTCTTCCATGTTAGACGGTCAATTGCTGTCATGGTTGCAGCTCTATTCCTGCGCGCCTCCCATTCAACGGTGCGGCCGATTGCTCTACAGTCAGGCCAAGCTGCTGTAAATCGTTTGGGGTGTCATGTTTCCTTGACTCAGAGCTCGACACGGATATCTCTGCCCAAATCTAATGGCTTCTCAACATCCACAGCCAAGTCGCAAGTGGATGCCCTCGACAATACCAGGAATATCGGAATCATTGCACACATCGATGCCGGCAAAACGACAACTACGGAGCGCATGCTCTACTATAGTGGATTCACCAGAAGGCTCGGAGATGTGGACGAGGGTTCTACAGTAACGGACTTTCTTCCCGCTGAGCGAGCGCGAGGCATCACCATCCAGTCCGCAGCTGTTACCTTCCATTGGCCGCCAGAAACAGTCGGGGTAGGAGATACAGCTTCTCAGCAAACACCAAATGCCCCAAAATCTGCGTTCCCACATACAATAAATCTCATTGATACACCGGGTCATGCGGACTTTACGTTTGAGGTCATGCGGTCTTTGCGTATTCTGGACGGGGCAGTATGTATTCTAGACGGTGTGGCTGGAGTGGAAGCTCAAACTGAGCAAGTGTGGCACCAGGCAAGCACCTATCGCATCCCCAGAGTGGTCTACGTCAATAAACTAGACCGAGATGGAGCCGCGTTTGGACGGACGGTGCGGGAGGTTGCCTCCCGACTGGAGGGCTGGCCCGCCGTATGCCAAATTCCATGGTTCGAGGGCGGACAGGGCCGTTTTGTCGGTGTCGCAGATGTTATCAACTTACAGGGTCTTCGATGGGATGAAGGGGACGGCAAGTTGGTGAAAATGTACAGCCTCGAACAACTGGATAGCGAGGAAAGTCAGCTAGCACAGGAGCTGCGACGCGCGAGAACAGCCCTCATTGAGTTGTTGAGCGAGCACGACGAAATCATGGTGGAAAAGTTCTTTGAATGCGAGGATCATCTTGCAGTGTCTCCCAGCGATATCCGCGACAGCTTGCGCAGGTGCCTTCTGCGGGAACAAGGCAGGAAAATCATCCCCGTGTTCGCTGGCGCCAGCTTCCGCAATATCGGGGTTCAGCCGCTGCTTGATTCTGTGGTGAATCTCCTTCCCAGCCCGCTTGAGACTCTGGATCCCGAGGTAAGCATCGGAGGTGTCAAGGGAGGCCTGAGACGGCTACTTTCGGGTGACCTGCTGGTGGAGCAAGGCGAAAAGACCGCCTCTCGCAAAGGGAAGACGAAAAAGAAGTCTGCAGTGCAAGCGGAATCCCACGGCGCGATCGAGGGGCTCCAGAGCTGTGCTTTGGCATTCAAGGTGGTCAACGATGCCAAACGAGGAGTGTTAGTTTACGTGCGTGTCTATTCGGGATCTTTGGATCGACACAGCTTATTGTTCAATACCAACCTGAACGTCTCTGAGCGCGCCTCACGTCTTCTCAAAATGTATGCAAACGATGCCGTCGAGGTGGACTCGATTCCCGAAGGACATATCGGAGTCGTGGTTGGTCTTAAGCATGCCCGAACTGGGGATACTCTGGTCACATATGGTAGCAACAAGCCTCAACCACCCGAGCCTCTCAACACGCTTCAGCTCCGTCCGATCAAGGTGCCGCCTCCAGTATTCTTCGCGAGCGTCGAGCCCCATAGTCTGGGCGAAGAGAAGCGCTTGCAGGAGTGCTTGACTATGCTTCTCCGCGAAGACCCAAGTCTCCACGTTACGGTAGACGAGGATTCAGGTCAGACCCTCATCAGCGGTATGGGTGAGCTTCATCTCGAGATAGCCCGTGATCGCCTGCTCAACGACTTCAAGGCCAAAGCTTCCATGGGCCGCATCGAGATTGGATATCGAGAGTGTCCACTTGATCAGTCTGGCCAGGTGACGCGGATCTTCGACAAGGAGATCGCAGGACGGAAGGGCAAAGCCGGTTGCAGCGCAATCGTGGAACCATACGACCCGGATAGCTCTCCCCCCAACGACAGAGCATTATCCGTTCTCTCGTTCGACGGAAACCAGATCGTCATCCTAGCGCCTAATCTCCAAACTGAGACGAACAAGAAAGGTGTCGAGGAGAGCCCGCTGCTTCCTCCTGGCATTGACTTGAACACGTTCCGAACCTCTCTTTCCAATGGATGTCTCGCGGCTCTCGCCCGCGGACCCCAGTTCAACTTCCCCATGCACAACACGCGCGTCACCATCACGCTGGACCCAGCGGAACACATCTTCGGCAATGAGACCACCTCCTCTGCCCTATCCGCCGCCGCTCGACTCGCGACCTCTTCTGCACTGCGCGACCTTTATTCCATTTCTGGCACGGCCGGAACCGCCCTCATGGAACCCGTCATGAACGTGATTATCAGCGTCGACGAGTCCAGTCTCGGTGCCGTCGTCCACGATATCTCCTCCTCGCGTGGTGGACATATCGTCTCACTTGACGAAGAAGTGCCTCTTCCAGCTACAGATCTTTCCCTGTCCGCACAATCGACAGAGGATATGCCGGCAATCGACCCGAGCAAAGTATACTCGCCACCGGACCCATTCGAGGCGGCTTCGATCGGGGATGAGATCCCGATATCCGCCAATCGACCGCGGACAATCACTGCCAAAGTTCCTCTGAAGGAGATGGTGGGGTACCTCAAGCATCTGCGCAGTTTGAGTGCGGGTCGCGGCACGTTTGTCATGAGTGTGGATCGGTTCGAGAAGATGAGCACTCCTCGGCAGAGGGCTGTACTTGCAGAACTGAGAGCAGAATACTAGCTCTATTTTGTATCATACACTGTACTATATAAATAAAGATAAAGGACATATGGGGCTTAGCTGTATTAACTTTGTCGTTGGACTGTAAGTTTTTAAAACATAATACCAACCCTCTCAGACTAAGAGTAATCTTTGATATCTACTCTGTACAGTATATCTATAATCATGAACTTAACCACCAACCCGTCCCATGAACAGACAGACTCCACCAGAAAAGTATAAACAACAACTCCCTAACTCATCAATTAACCAGGCGTGATAAGCTAGACAATATGCTACCCAGTCTCAGCTCGGATCTCACAAGAACATAACACCAAAGACAATCTACTTAGACTAATCTGGTAATGGTTTGGTCAATCTATGGCTTTCCGAACGAAGCCATATAGAATGCTATGTAATCGATAGATACCTCAGTCTGTACCCTCATCGTGAAATCTACAGTGTCGAACATACGAGGCAATTCAACACACATAGCAATAGCTAATCTAGCAACGTCTCTAATATATAAACATCTCCAAAAAGAAAAGAAAAAAAGAAAAACCAACAGCATTCGCTACTAAAACCAAGCAGACACAAGATAAGATATGGAATAATCCATGTAAATATAAACATCCTCATTGATCAAAATAAAAAAGGCATGATAAACCCCAGTTCCCGACACTCCCAAACAAAGAATCCATGACCCTAATTACAACGGTCCATCACCAATTATCATCCCATCCCTCTTCCTGGCTCTTTCCACCCGCCACGGGGGCTGTTGTTTTATTACCGCAAGCACTGGCGGTAGTGGTAGCAGCAGGGGCAGCACTGGTAGAGGTAGACAATGGTTTCATGGCCGCTGTCCCAATAGCACTGGACCGGGATGTATTTCTTTGAGGTTGATCTTGAGCCGCCAGAGAAGAAAAATCGTCCCAGAAGTCTTTGTTTTCAGGTTCCTGCTGTCCGCGACGCCGATTCTCGTCGGGCCCTTCGACGAACTTCTGGAAGTGATCCGCAGCACCACGAGCGCCGGTCTGGATATTCTGGCCGAGTGTAGTAGCGTGCATACGAGCTTGAGCGGCGAAGTCTGATTCTGCGAGCTACATCCCCTCCCGATAGGTCTAGGTTAGCATGCGATTTCAGGCCCAGGAAAGTTGAAAAGATAAGATACATACACTTTTCGCCGTAGGTTGAATATACGCATCATTGACACTCTTTGCACTCCTGCCAACTGCCGTGGTAAACCACCCAAACCCCTTGGTCAACGCTGCCACGGGATCTTTCTGGAAGTCATCCAACCCAGGAACATTGCCACCAGTAGAAGAGCTCCTCGTCGGCGCATCAACCGGCAATCCACCTCCAAATCCCGTAAATTTCCCACCCTGAGAGGGCGGTACGGAATCCGAGCGTGTAGCATTCTCCGATCCCAGCTTCGCGAAATACATCTCATTGCGTTCCTTCCTGCTGCTGCTTCTCTGCAGTCCCTCGTGGGAAGAGGGTGAGCCACGTCCGGTATTTGTCAACGGCGTACTGGATCGTGACGAGGGTGATTCGACCAGATTCTTGTTTTTCACCTGTCCCGGAACGTACTCTCGTCCCTCGACTTTGGCGGATAGTCTTTCCTTGTATTCTTCGCCGACTTCCCCCTCGTATCGCTCTTTGATGGTGGAGTCCTCGAAGGTGCGGCCCTCGGACTGCGTGATTGGGTGCGTATCGAAGAATTCTTTCCACGTCTCGTTGCCACCGTGCTCCATACGTTGGGTCTCAGAGTTCTTAAAGGCGTCCATGGTAATCGAGCGGACGAAGGAGATGTGCACGCCTAGTCCGCGGTGTGTGCCCGCACAGTTGAGACAAATGAAGGTCCCGAATTTGGGCGACGCCTAATGATGAAACAGACGGGGGAAAATAGTCAACTCCAGGTTCAGACGAAACCTCGATCCAGTATTTGGAGTTGCCGGCGTAGGTCAGGAGTAGGAGGAGAGAGACGAACCCATTGCGGTGACGGTGCGCCACAGTCGCAACACCGACCATTGCCGTTTATTTTGGAGTACTGAAGGAGCTACATATCGTGTCGGTCAGCTCAGGATGGACTTCTATTGTCGGGGAGGAGGGGAATCGGCGGCATACCTTGGCCTTCGTTTCCGGATCGACCTCCCACAATTTCGACATGGCGCGTCACAGGTTCAATCGACCAGCGGGACCAAACTATAAAATGAAAAGAGAAGCGAAATGAAAAGAGTCAGGAGAAAAGGGGAACGACAATTGGTTGGCCCCGTCCCTGGTGTGTTGGGGACGTGGTAGTGCAGGGGAAGTTTCGAAGTTCGGAGGCGCCCCTCTTTGCCTACTGGCCTTATTTACCCATTGTCTCTCTCGGCTCCTCGCCACCCTTGCTCGGATAATCCACGCACCGTTCAAGATTGGAAGGAGTGGGAGGCGACGAGTTTGTCGTCCTGTTTGCTTTTTATGTTGTTCAAAATTAAGTGCTAGAATTCGCGCTCGCAGAGGAAGATTGAGCATCATCATGCGGCACTTGTCGAGTCTAGCCTGGGTATGGGTATAGTTACATAACTTACATATACAAATAGGACATTTACAGGACTCACATTGTAATCTTCACGTTCGCATGAATATCTGGAGAGATGATACATCCACACCTGGGCTCGAGACATCATGATGGATACGCCGGGACGAGTTGAATAGAACAACAACTACAAGGCCAGCCTTGCGGCTAATCATAAGCTAAATGATTGCTAAGATACAGTATAGCAGAAGAACAAGATTCGTTAGCAGGTCTCCGTCAAAAACAACACATTACGACGTTTTCCGTCTCCCCACGTCCGGAGGCCTTGACCCCGGACGCTCAAATGGAGATGATAAAATGAATATAGCCTCCTCCTTTCCGACTCACTATATCCCCTAAAGACCATATCGAACACGGATAATATCCATAGCTTTTCTTGTAGGTTTTCTCTTTTGGGTTGGCCTTGTTTGTGTTCTCAAGGTAAAAAAAAAACACCTTGACGACGCCGACTATGAAGATATTCGTCCATACCACGGTCACAACTTCTACAGGATCCCCACGGTTGCATCGGAGCAATTGGTGGATCCAACTCGTTCTGGGATAGAACGACTTGTCATTTAGGCGGTAGCGGCAGCAGGAGTAGTTGCCGGGGCAGTGTTCTCCTGCTCCGGAGCCTCGGTGGCCGCTTCCTGGGGCTTTTCATCCGCGACAACGGCGTCGTCCTCCTTGCCGGGGCTGTCGATGGCGACCTTGACGGCGATCTCACGACCCTCAATCTCCTTTCCGTTCATTTCCTTGACAGCCTTGTCCTGAAGCTCCTCAGAGCCAAGGGTGACAAAGCCAAAGCCACGGCCCTTACGGCGCTCGTTGCGGGCCTGTAGCTTCTTGATCATGAAACGAGGGATGGGGCGCAAAGCGATCTTGGCAGAAACGGGCTGGTAGCCAGCAAAGATTTCCTTGAGCTGGAGGGGGTTTAGTACTTCCAGCCTATCAAAGATGAGCGTCCGAAACTGCATACCTTATCTTCGGTGAGATCGTAAGGCAGGTTGGCAACCATAACCTTGGTTTTGGAGGGAATGCCATCCTCGGGGGGACCGCGCTGCTTCTGAGCGCGAGGAGTACGAGGCTTGCCAGCCTGCTTGCCAGCCTCAGTATTAGCAGCAGCAGCATCGTTTTGGTTGGTGAGCTCAGCGAGGGGAGCGGCCTGAGCGGGGACATTGGTAGGCTCAGTGGCCTGTCCATTCTGAGGCTGGACCTATTTTAGAATGCAGTTAATTTACATGTGAAAGATACCCGATAAGCAAGCAAACTTACGGAACGGCCTCCACGTCCAAGACGACCTCCACGGCCGCGGCCGCGGCCACGTCCACGAGTACGACCGCCATTCCTCTTGCGGCCTTCGTTACCGCTGGCACCCTCACCTCCACTGGCAGCACCTTCTGCCTTAGCCTCGGCAGGCTCAGGCTTACGAGCCAGCTGGACGGAGACCTTACGTTTGAGGATCTCCTGTCCAGAAAGCTCCTGGATGGCAGCGGTAGCCTCTGGCGCGGTAGCAAGGTCCACAAAGGCGTAGCCAACCGGGCGGTTGGTACGAGGGTTCACAGGGATGGAGACGCTCTCACTGTATATTAATTTACGATTAGTCCTGGGAACGGTAGGTAGTATGACGAAAGATGGCGGCATAGAAAATCAACAGCTGGTTTTGAACTCGCACGATATCATCCACGTTCCTCACTTCAAACCTTGGAAGCCAGATGGGTTTGATTTGGTAGCTTCCGGTCAGAAACGACGAAACCCGAGACTTCCATAAGGCTTGCTACTAACAAGGGCAAAACAAGAAGAGGCGGGGAGCATCGGGGACAAACACTCGGACCACGGGAAAAAAAAATACACCGCACTTACATCTTGTAGTTCGTGAAGAACTCCTTGAGCTCCCCCTCAGTGGTCGCATAAGCGAGATTCCCAATGTACAGCCGACGTCCTTCATCAGCACTGACCGCAGCCGCATCTGTAGACTGGGCGGTGGCGGGAGCAGTGCCGTTGGTGGCCTCCGGAGTAGTAGTCGCGGGGGCGGGAGTGGTAGCGGCCTGGGTATCGGCGTGGTTGTCGACGGCAGTAGACATCTTGATGGCTGAGGACACAAAGGGTCGTTTGATGAGGTTAAACTGAGCAAGTTGCAATCGCGAGGAACTTGACCGAATGTGTGTGTCAAGGACTCAGGGTAGCTAAAGGCTGCCTGTGCTTGGAAGTTTCCTTATTGAATGGATGGGAAGGAAGAACTTGAAGAGGGGGGGAGAGGAGAAGGGTAGCTTCGTGCCCTAGATACGATGAGTTGACTTGGGGGGAAATCTGGTTGAACACGGATGGAGATTTGCCTTGAGAGGAAGGACGAGGTCGACGAGGCAGAAAGGAGAAGGAGAGAAAAAGGGCAGGCAGAGGGCGGTGGCGGCGCTAGGCCCGGGCGGGCAGTTCGCGGCCTGATGATGCCTGGCCAGACGGTAATTACGACGTGTACTTTGGGCGGTCTGGCCAACACCATCAGGCTTCCTTCAGGCACCTTCTCCCGCCCGCGCTCTAGCGTGTTTGAGGCTGGGAACTGACATCACCGCCTAAATTAAGAATGATATTTTGATTCCCGAGTACGGAGTACTTACCTGGATGTGTGCTGTACGACCGCATCTACATAGTATTCCTTTCTTCCTTAACGAAAAGAAAGCGCAAGACACCACGTGACAAGGTATTTCATATGTTTCCATCGTCGCCTCATACACGGCCGCCAAACTTTTCAACAACTCAGGTTAATCGAATCCATCCCGTAGCGGTTCTCCACTTGCCAACATTTTTTTGGTCAATTTCATCACAGTTCCGTCGTTACCATTCTCCACGGCCTTCGTGCAATGGAAATCATGAGTAGATAGGGATCATTTCGACGACTCCATTGTTTAGTGGAGCGCACGAGAATCTTGCGTTTTAGTGGATCAACAATTTAGCATTGGACTCTTTGGACTCTTACCGGTCTTGGGTCCTTACTGTTCTTAATTCGATACCCTAGGTTTCGTTTCTCATGGCCTTCTTCGTTGAGCGGCCTCATCCACCAGCATGAGCCATCGTATCGGACCAGAGAACGGACGAGAATAAGATCGTTAATCCCTTTCCCCGAAGGAGGGGCAGTCATATATATGGTAAGGATATGTGGGGAACAAATATCTAGACACTCTGGAATAGCTAGTTACGGTATTCCTGGTAAAGATCTCATCGCGTCACATAATATGCATGGTTGCCGATCGATCGGCGCACCAGATATATACGGGATAAACTTCCGCCCGTACTAGCAATGGAAACTAGTGTTTCCACTGACGCCAGTCAACAAAACTCTATACTTATCTGTCCTAATAGTAGAAAATCTAGAATCTAATATTATAACTTTATAATCCTAACATACACACGCGGGAGCCAAGAGCATGCAATAGATCACGGCTGATGCCAAAGCCAAAGCCAAAGCCAGAGCTCAGAAAAAAAAAAAAAAAAAAAAAGAAAGAAAGAAATGTAAAGAATATAGAGATAAATACAGTATCATACATGTTACATATCCAGATTATGACGGGTGGTATATGACAGGTGGTATATTCAATATAATGTTCGTGGTCGGTCATGAGAGACTATGTATAGTAGTAAGTCGCATGCAAGATTGGAAGCATTTCAGGTTCCTTCGTACGGCTGAGGGTGCGACGAAGACGTGGAGGACGATTGAGTGGGAGTAGGCTCGCCGTTTTGCTCTGCAACCTGCTTTGCAACTTTCTTCTTCTTCTTGTTAATTTTCTTCATCGCCTCTTGAGTGAGTTTCTCGCGGAATAATCGCTCGACGACCTCTTTCTTCCGCGTCCTTCGATCACCGACCATGATAAGAACGCCGCCGGTGATGTTGCACGCAATCGAAAAGCAAAGAATGACGGTGGTGAGAGCGAAGGGCCGTACTTTGTAGTTAATACCCCATGTACAAGCGCCAAGGGCGATCTGGAGTAAGGAATGACAATCCAGCAGGACAACAATGGCGATCAGGATGCGAAGAGGAAAGGCATGGTGGGTCAGCGTCTCGTGAGGTTTATAGAATGTATGCGACCGGGAAAATTTATTTTGGTGGTGGGTAAGTTTCTGCTGTTGTAGACGAGTCAAGACACTGAACTCGTGTTCTTCATCTTTGGGGGTATCGCCAAACTCGACATCGACATCAATCTCGCGTCGGGATGGCAGATCATTCTTGTCCTTCAGATCGGGTAGACGGCGTTTCCGGCGGATTTTATACGTCAAAAAGGTGTAATGCGCGATATAAATCATATGGTACGTATCGACTGCGCGAAAGGGAGCCAAACCATCTCCCATAACTGCAAATAACGCCACAAGAACGTTGTCGATGACGTTGATAATGTACAGTTGTCGCCCTCCGACGTTGATCCAGCCTGGCATCGATTAGCACCCTACATTACAGATCTCAATCGAAAGTGCGGTGATACCAATAAGAAAGAGTACCCAAGCAAGTCCAAAGAGTGTGATCAAGGTAGCATATAGTGTGATCAGAAATCCCAGTGCTGCCACCCAGATTGTCAGAAGGCGTACAATGTATTACAGATCCAAAGAACTCACGTTTTGAGACGTATTTCCCAAACCCTTTCATCGCCCGTTTGAACTTCGACCGTCGAGAGTGCAGCATGTGCCGTACGTGATCATTCAGTTCTTCTACATCCCGTTCAGTCCATCCCTCGAGGTTGCTTCCTTCGGGTAAAACGGCAAACCGGGCGTCCTGTTTCTCAAGTACGGCGGAAAGACTAGTAAGGGGGCGCTCCAGCGGTGGACGGGTTGGACGGCCATCGGGCTCTTTTTCAGGTATCTCCTCGCCTTCGTCCGTTGTAGTCGTACCTTCATCCTCCGAGCTTTCCCTGGGAGGCGAGAGCGTGTAGGTTGGGTTGCGATTCAGGAAAGGACCCAAATTTGGGACAAATAAAGAGTTCTGGACGTTCGTGAGGGTAGATAAAGCCGATACCTCGGGGTCTGTGAGAGAGCATGCCCCTCAATAATCAGAATCATACGTCAAAACGATGAGGGCATGGCAAGTTCATACCGATGACATCCAACACATCGACTATATGAGGGTGGTATTCATCACTCGTTTCATCATCCCGGGATGGTTCAACTCCACCCGCTCGATACCTAGAGAGCCGAATAAGGGCAGCTTCGCTCGTCCTACGGAAGAGGTTGCGGCTTCTTGGTATAGGAACGGCAGACAGGCTTTCCGAAGGAAAGGGCAGGTTCGTGGCCGTTCTAGCGACTGGAGACTGCTCCTCTAGCAGTGGCAACATTTGGCCGCCGACTGTAAATCCCGGGATGGTGGTTGGGTTGGGGGCAGACCATCGACCGCGGTTGGGTTCGGAGCTGCTGCGACGACGATTCGCCTGCCATGCCCCATCCACATCGAGCAAGGCGGTTGGCGACACGATTTTCGGACTTGACGCATTCAGATTAACGTTGGCGCTGTTTTGTATGCCCGCATTTTCTGATTCACTTTGAAGTTGCGAGGCGGTCTGACCCAACGTGCATGATGGGAGGCGTTGCAGGCGGATCGTCGGCCGACGGGAACGGGTTGATAAGGTGCGCGGCCGGCTAGGTTGCATAGACACTGGTCTTGGCGAGGACGAGATATTTGTCGACGGGGGTTGCTGACCCTCAGGATCCTGAGAGCCGTTGACTGGCTCTATACGATCCATTGATGGCAGCCTGGGGGTTAAGGAGGGAAAGGGAAGATGGACAACGTAGGGGAGGAAGGGAAAAGAAAGCGAAGTGGGGAAAAAGGATGACGACCAGGATTCTCATGTTGCTTACATAGAATAGTCAATCCTGGAAACGGGCATTTGACTAAGCTGACCAATAATCCAATCCGTGGGATGCCGCCAACTTTGTTTTGCGGGCCAGCCAAGATGGTGATGGAGGCCAAGAAACGATAGGCAGCGCTAAGAATGTGGAGGGTTTGATATATCGTGGATTGGCTCCACCGGAGGATGGGAAGACGTGGTATCTGCTCAATCTGAATTCTAACGACGTTGCAGGTTGTGGTCGACAACATTACTATTATTTGTTATTATTTCGGTGGAGATGGTGGTGGTCAGACATCATCCGGGTATTGTATGGGCCTGCGTAACATTATGGTGAACGATAAGTAGGTACTAACTATAAGAGAAAGATGCAGGGAAAAAAAGACTTGAAAGAGGAACGTAAGAATCGATTATTCTTCTATGTTCCACGAGAAAGATACGCTTCGAGAATGATACGCCTTTTTGTCCCAAAGATCTCGTTGATGGACTCCATTGTATCGTAACCGTGTCGTAGCTGGAGCGGCAGACAACCCCATTCTCGGCGTCAAAATCCAAGATTATTCTCCACTGAGAGAAACACCATAATTCAACTGCAAGGCGTATTGACCTCCGCTGGACAGACTCAAGTTGGGGACGCCAATGCATGCAATGCATTTCGAGTATTCAGCCCATCGGTCAACAAGAGACAAGCCCTACTTGGTACTCAAGTTATTCACCTCAACCAGCTCACAGTCATCCCCAATGGCTCAGCAAGCCCTTCCTCTCGATCTCGCTATAATACAGAGAGAGGTCTGGACCTTTTTATACAACAGATTAATCTTCCTTTCTCCTACAGTGGAGGTCGACCAGTGGGCATCGACAAGATTTTCATCCGAATCTAACTCAACTGGACTTCAGGTGATCAGGCAGGTCCTGTATCGGTAAGTACCATGACTTGGAGGAGTGAGACCCCATGGAAATCAGCTCAGTAACTCGTTGTAGACACCTTTTCTGGCCTCTTGCATTGTGATTAAACAGATCATAGCAGTTGTTGCGTGTAAGTCGACATTTCTTCAAGAAGAATCACTGAAATGGCGGGAAAGAGAGCAGCATCTCCTACACCCCAGGCAAATGCTCCCCGGAAGAGGACCAGACAGACCAAGGACAACTAGAAATCCAAAACACCCAAGACATCCAAGGGTATCGCAGCAAAGAAACCTCGTAATATCACCACTAAGGGCCCTCCTACTGCTAACAAGCAGGACGTGGTCAGAGAAAAGGCCAGACTGGTCACCGCCAAATCCCCTTACACTGTCAAGTTCTTCACTGATCTCGCCAATACAGTGGTTCAGGTATTCCCCTTCGAGCTTTTCGCCGCAGCTCATCACTGTAGCGGTAGCGAGGTCTCTCAGGCTGTCACTGCTGTCGTCCTCTCAGATCCCAGTTTTAAATGGCACGAAAACCCTGAGCTTACCATTGCCAATTACGGCCAGAATAGGATCAAAATCTGGGCTGACCATTACAACAAAATACTTGAAAAGGCCAAAATGACGGCGAAAGGTTCAACTCCCACCTCGACCAGTTCTACCACCAGTTCGGCTGTCAGTTCAGAAGACGATCTCTTCGAGAAATGCGTCGAATCGAGGTCATCCAGCCCTTGCCTGGACACTATTATAGGACAGAAAGCTCGACGGGTGACTTTACCGGTGTCGGATTCCTCAAGGGACACCCCAGCCAACAGTTCGTGCACGACTACTGCGAAAGATCCCCAAACCCCACCAACTTCCAGCCAGATTCATGAATCCTCGCACAACCCAAGAAACGCCTCATCTTCTGCCTCCTCATCCCCTCGTGATATGAGCTTAGAAACTAGAGCGACTCCAGAGAAAGCTAAGGAGATCACCCTTGCAGATAGGGAAACACGCACAAAACTTGCTCAGCTTAAACCACGGCCTCGTGAGCCCTGGACCCCTCGCGAGCCAGTGGTTAGGCGCCAGGTGTATAAGGACGAGCTTGGAGACTACAGGCCTATTCTAACTGAGGAAGAGATCGCAGCCCTTCAGCATCAAAAGTATATGGAAGAACGACGCCGGCGTCTCCGTCCTGGTGGTGGAGTGTTGCTGGATCTAGGGCTGGCCGATTACTGAGATAGGCAAAGCCTAGTAATGCTACGCAAGATTACTTGGCTGGACTATGGTAATTAGGGACTTGGGCGGGATGAGATGGTGACAGTGTCATAGGACTCCTGGCTTTGTTAACAGGATGGTTAAATGTTTCAATTTCTTCTTGAAAGCTTTTGTCAGGCCAGGACTTTAACAGATTTTCTTCGGTGCTTTGAATACACAGAATATTATGACCTTAATCTGGAAACTCGTGTTTTTCTTTATTTTCCCTGGTCTACTAACCCATCGCCTGAGATCCAATCCAGTATTGCTTGTTCGTAGATCGTACTTATGGCCGGCCAGCCCAAGGATGGTGCAACGGAGCTATAGGCAAGACCGTGTACGAATCCCTACGACCTCTCCATGAACCAAGAAGTCTCATACTATTGGCTGATATACGTTGAATGCAGTCTTGTGAATATGTATTTAGCCTTGGCTCCATTGCCTATGATAGGTGGAAAAATGTAGGATCTTGCAGCGACTTTTGGCACCTTTCACTGAGCCCTCTTACCCAGCGGTCAATTTATCCCCTCTCGTTTCCTATTTAGCTGTGCAGATATCCCTTTGCTTCACAATACCCGGTAATTGGGCGTGGGGTTATCACACAGTATATACCTATGCGGCATTTCATTTGTCCTCAAAATATGTTCTTTTCGTCTCTACATGGCTCGCTGACTGAACACCCTACGGTGGATTTCAATTGCTTGACAGAAATGGTTACTCGCTTCTTGTCAGGGGGCCTGTTGCTGCTCGGTCACTGCTCTAGCCTAACATCCCGCCAGAATGCCTCAAGCCCACTTACACGGATGTCCGTGCTTCGGTGGATAAACGGGGTGCCGATTTGTTGGATTGGATGACAATTGAGGACAAAATAGCTCAGTTGCTTCAAGGTATGTATAAATTCAATCAAGACTTTACTCGCTGGTTTTGGGCTGTTTCTGCGCTTATTCTGCACTCTTCACTTTTTCGACAGGAGATATCACGAACTGGATGAATGATACTTCTGGGGTGTTCAACTACGCTGGTTTGGTAGAAAATATGAAATTGAAAGTTAGAATGTTCTACGGTATGGAGCTTACACTAAATCTGATCTAGAACATGCCATTGACAATTCGGGCACTTGGATACCCTGCCCCCTGGGACTGGATCGTAACCAACATCAAGAGAGCAAAAGACTACCTGCTTGAAAACACGATTCTCGGCATCCCCGCTCTATTTCAAACAGAATGTGCGTGATTCACTACTTCTACTGCTGTATTCGTACTTACAATCGTATCCGAGCATTAGCAATCCACGGTTTTTAGATTGATAACGCAACGATGTACAACTCCACAATTGGATACGGGATGTCAGTTTAACGGAGAGGTGACCTCTTGCTTGGGCTTCCCATTTCATATCTTTCGAAACCGTACGCGGTGGAAGTAAGTAACGTATTCTTTTAAGTTGATTTATAAGATGGCCATACTGATCAGCCAAGAGGCTCTCGCTCTTTGTGTGAACTAACCTTTTGCACCAGTTGTCGATTTAACCCGTGAGTCGCGGTCTGTCAGGGTAAGAATACACCAACAATCCCCCTACTGAGCGTAGGTAATTTGATCAATCGTTCTAGGTTCAAGAGAAATTTTCGGAAGATCCATATCTTGCGAGAGAAATTGACTACAGCAATACGGAAGGAATGCAAAGTCTTAACTTGTCAACAACCGTTAAACACTTTGCGGGATTCAGTCACCCTGAGCAAGGATTAAATACTGCGCCGGTTCATGGAGGAGAGAGATACTTGCATAGAATGTATGTGGCAATTCCCTAATGGACAATCCCATTTGATACTAAGCATCACAGCGAGTGCCCCCTTTCAAACGAGCAATCAATGATGCCGGTGCTTGGAGTATTTTGAGCGCATACCATTGGTAAGATACTCGGGGGTTTGCTTATCTATGTCTGATTCAAGATACGACGGAATTCTTGGGGTGTCCGATTATCACACTCTTACAAAAATCTTGAGGGATGAATTGAGTTACGATTATTTTGTGATCAGTGATGCAGGCGCGACTGACAGATTATGCGATGCATTCTAATTGATATGGACGTCGTCACACTCCAGGCACTCCCCGCTGGTAGTGACGTCGAATTTGGGTGGAGGTTCATTGTGAGTGTTGCCTGGTGGCAACCAATCTAAATGGCAAGATATAATATGATTATAGTAACTTCCAAAAGATCCCCGAACTAGTCGATTCGGGGAAACTTAATATCAGGGCTGTTGACACCGCAGTCAAGAGAGTGCTGAAGGAAAAATTCGAGATGGCACTTTCCAAGAATCCGTGTACCGCTGCTCCTCAGTCTGAATGGCATAAGCTTGTCCATACCAAAGAGGTGGTAGACCTCGCCAGAGAGCTAGACAGGGAGTCTATTGTACTACTAGAGAATCATTACGGCATTCTACCGTTAAATAAGGACACCAGCATCGACGTCATCGGACTGATGGCGCATGGATTTATGAACGTGAGCTCTCCCTACCAAAATCCTATCGAGATACATGACTCTTCTCACGGTGACTACTCCGTTTATGAAAGCCAACACCGTGGCGTCATACCTTTGGACGGTATCAAGGCAGTCGTGGGCGATAAAGCTAAAGTCCACTATGCAAAAAGCTGTGAATGATGGAGCAACGACGGCTTCGAAGAGGAAGCCATTTCTGCTGCAGAAAATTCCGATGTAGCCGTTGTGCTCGTGGGAACCTGGTCTCGAGATCAGAAAGAGCTCTGGGAAGGTCTTGCAACGTACGAGCCCCATTACTTCCCCCTATCCACATAAAGAATATGTCAGAAAATCAGATGTATTATCTTATCTAAGGTCGGTACCCAATTTTGTGCAGTGGAATTTTATTGATATACTCTCCGTCCGAACTAACAAATTCACTAACACTGGCGAATGACGTGAATGACAACTCAATCATTGGAGCCCAAGGTCCCTTGTGGAAGTCATCGCAGAAACAGGGATCCCAACCATGTTTGTCCTCTCCATGGGCAAGCCCATTACAGACGTATGGCTCTCAGAGACGAGCTCCACCCTCATCCAACAATTCTATCCTTCCGAACAAGGCGGACACGCCCTCGCTGACGTCCGCTCTGGTGATTACCATCCCTCCGGAAAACTCTTCGTCAGCTTCCCTCGGTACGTCGGTGACCTGCCCATCTACTATGACTACTTGGATTCGAGCCATGACTCCGGCACCAAGTACGACAACCGACACTTGTATTTGGCCACCAGTATGTCCTTGGGAGTCCCATACCATGGTACCCGTTCGGGTACGGGAAGAGTTACCCGAAGTTCAAGTACGGGCTTGTCAGCGTATACAAGACGAAGGTCACAGCGCCGGACACCGCCACGGTCAGTGTGGAAATCACTCATGTCACCGCATCAAGAGAGCACCGAGGTAGCCTAGGTGTATATTGTCGTTGAGGTTGCGTCGGTGGTTGTGCCGAATCAACTTCTGAAGGGGCTTGAAAACGTGGTTATCCTGGTGGCACGGCCAATATTGTGGAAATCCCCATCAAAGCCGAGGACTTGGGGTTGTAGAATACAGCCATGAAGTATGTGGTGGAACCGGCGCTTTTAATGTCTTGTAGCTTCCTGGATATTCGAGGCAATGCAACCTTTTCTGTGCAGTGACTTTGCTTTGTGGTAGACGACATGGAACGGGGGTTTTGGAGGGTGTGAATGTCGAGTATATAGGCTCTGTCAATATAAGATATTTTTTTGTCTGCATCTTCTGTGGTTTGCGTAGCTCTGCACTGCTGTAAAGCATTCCTGAATCAAGTGCACATTTTGGATATCCAAGGTAAAAGTTATTCGTACAAGAGGGCGAGAATAGTCATGTCACCGAAAAAGAAAACTCATTAATGTTTCTAACTGGCTATTAAGAATTAAGCTTTTTGGGGCTTTTCACCATATATAGTTCCGTTCATCTCCTACCCAACCTCCATTTTGACAGCTTCTTATTGAAAAACCGCTCCGGCCATACAAATTGGACACAAAGTTAGCTATACGGTCTGTCAATCTACGTGGCAGACACGTCAGCCTTAACATCAGGTTCGTCGTTCAAATTCGCTTCATTTTCGGTTTCGCCGGACGGTCTGCGCTCATTCCCGCGGACATCAGTAGCTGAAGAAAGGGTTGCAGTATTCACGGCCGTATTGTCAGTGCTGGATCTACCCTCGGCTCGCCTGGTTTTGGCTCCTTCTTTGAGTTTCTCCCATCGCTCTCGGTAGCGTCCGAGGACACTTCTTAGCTTCTCGTTTTCGCGGCCGGCCTTTTCAAGGTCCTTCTCGCTTCGACGGACCAGGTCCTCAAGCTCCTTGATGCGTAAGTCCTGGTCAGATGTCGACGGTGCTGAGAGAGGCGCGATTGGCGAGGCAACTGTAGAAGAAGCCTGAGGTTGCTGTTCTGGGGATGGGATATTTTGATGGTGAATTGCTTTTAAGGATTGTTGCAAGGCCATGGATGATGATTGAGCGTTCACTTCCCACATATGCAATCGTTTGGACAGTGTATCGGACAAATGCCTCAGGGCTTGGTTTTCCATTTGAAGCTCTTCCATGCTCTTTGGCCCCTGTAAATTGCTAAGTTTGTCGTTGCCTCTGCCCGTCTTGCCTTTACTTCCCACGAAATTTTGGCGCAATTCCGGTGATGATGGTGTTTCCCGAGCATCTACAAAGTCCTCGTCGCCTTCCTCAAGACTGTTCCGTCGAGCTTCTTTCTCTGCCCTGGTTAAGATCCCAGCATATGAGATAGTGCCTCCTGTTGTGGGTACAACATAGAACGACTCGGCGGTATTACCAACTCCTCCTACTCCACCCCCGCCCCCGCCAGGTGTGTCTCGAATGGCTTGTAATGCTGCCCGCGAGAATAACTTGCTGACGTCCGGCTCTGCAGATTGATTTATGCGCTCAGAGGTAGCATGGTGTCGATTTAGTTTCGTCTCTGCAGTTGATTTACGGCTTTGCTCTGCCTGTGCAGACATATCTGAACCTAATGGAAGGCCCGCGAATGCCAATGGAGCCGACAGCTTAGAAATAAGGCCCCCAAACGTCGAATAAAACCGTTGGAAAGGTTCTTCTGTATCTGGGGTTCGATTCATACGGTGGGAGGCTTCACCAGGATCAGTGGGCACGAATTGCTGGGACGTGACATCGGTTGGGCTGGGTGTCGGGGGAACCCAGGGTTGCTTGGACGTAGATGTACGATACGAACGGTCTCTCGAACTGGATGGCTGTGCTCCCCGTAATCGAGCGTCACTCGTTTTGATTCTTGCGGGACCATCTGTCATCTTGGCCCCTGCCTGTTGAGAGGAAAGTGTTGGTGACACAGGGGAAGCGCGGCGTGGCTGCGACGGTATCCCTCGCGCCGACGCCAGGTTGCTTGCGATAGACGAAGTTTCTCTCGTAGGCAACCGAGTATTCCCTGCGAGCTTCGGGGGTTGTTGTTGAGCATCTGGAGCGGCAAGGGACACTTTCGGTCTACCGGATTCCGGGGTTGAGAGAGGGGTAGTCACTCCTGCTGAAGGAGGATTTTCATGTTGGAAACGAAGGATCTGAGCAAGTTTCTTGTGATGCTGTTCGAGTAGATGGAGGGTTCGTAGGGCCTATATGCATTAAGAACATGTATTTTGTTAATCAAAATTCACCGCTTATGTAGGTAATAAGCGATATGAGCGGATGTACTTCACGATTAGAACTATTTTGGGCAGCAGTTGCAAATTCGCCGGCTGCCAGGTCATGTTCCTCGCTGGCTGCCACGGGGTTCGACTTGCGAGTTTCAAGAACTGCATTCCGGGCATGGGTATGGGCCTTGGTGGAGGAGGTATGTCAGCCTGTGTATTGAATGTGGCATATAAGATCTAGGTGTGCGAGGCTGTGGACAATAACGTACCAGCGTCAGAGGAGCTGTTTCCATGGCTGAAGGTAAGTGTGGCCCTCTCTTCTAGAAAAATATTGCAGCAACAACAATTCGCCTCGTGGAGTGACTAACGGGGGTGGATGGAATGCAGACTTGGAGATTAGAACCTGCTCCGTTGAAGACCGAAAGTGACGACATTCGCCGAATTGAGACGATCACGGGCTGTTTCGATGTGACGGAAATATTGCCCATGCTTCTAGAGGTATAGTATGTATGGTATTGGAAATACGTCACTTGAACTGACTGTTTAGAAAATCCCCAATTCGACAGAAACACATGAAGGCTATCTAGTCTATCGGCACTTGTGCTCAATCAGCATCTAGCTGTCTGTTGTCCAAGCTCTTTGTTTCTAGTCTCAGTTCTCTGCTCGAAGCATTGCTAGTGGCTGGTTTACAGTCCAGATAACACCTTTCTATGGAGACACTGAACATCAGAATTATTTCGATTGTGTCTGTGTGCCAGTTCTGGGAAGGTGCGTACATAATACATACATACCATACCGACAGATATCCAACCGCGGTACAGAACAATACCACCGTAGCAGCTGTCTGCGGAGAACCAGACCGAACGACAGCTCAGCTTCATCTTATCTTACCCTCCCCCTATTATCCTCTTTCCCCCCTCCTCCCTCTTCCTCTTCGCATTCGTCGTGGTTCGTCCCGAGGAAGAAAAGCAAAACTATATTCTCGGTGACTTTGTGACACGCTGCAACCTCCCTGTGTCCGTGTTCGGTTCTCAGAGAGAAACAAGGCTAGATGCTACCATGACCGCAGCTATAGCTGTAGCCTCTTCGTTTTGGCGATTCGATTGAGTTTGAATAGTTACATTTGCTTCGTTTTCCTGTGCGATTCTGACCTCCTATCTTCATCTGCATCATCCTACCTTCCTCCATATGGATAACCCACCAATCCTCGACCCCCCGACGGCCCCCCAACCCGAGAAGCAAGGCCCAAACAAATTCAGCCGGTCCAAGACGAGCCCTATTGATTCGGAAACAATTGGTAGCTCCGGTCGTAGCAATGGGCGCTCGTCGATCGATTCTTCTTCCGACAGGCCCAAATCGCAAGCTGGAGAGACATCTGATTCCGCTAAGGCAGGTTCCAGCGGATTCTCAAAGCTACTCGCTTCCCGGAGGAAAAAGAAAAAGAAAGACGAACAAAAACAAATGGATGAGCTACCGACGCAATTTGAGATAGCGAAAGACGGTGATACCCAGGAGAATCGCCTAACCGCGTCGCGAGACGGAGCTTCATCTGTCAACGACAATCGAGATCCCCCTAAGGCAGAAGTAGTTCATCTTTTGACTAATGATTCTGAACCTGATCGGTAAGTGGAATTCTTATGCAAGCCTACGGACTGGGTCTTTTTTAAACGGTTTCTGACATCCGACTCCGATTCTCAAGAACCCCGCCCCCTCTCTTAAGTCACAACTCGCATAGCGGTTTCTATACAAACTCCTCGCCCCTAATACACACAACCTCGGTGGATACTGCAAACGATACGGATGGTGTTCAGGCTGATGTCGAGTCTGCTCGCAGTGGACCAAGTGCCACACACTCTATTTCAGAGTCTAACCCCGATACGGAATTTTCCATTCCGAATCCTCAACCTACATCAACATTGAATGTCCCAACAGATCACAATGGAAAGAAACGCGGTATTTCCCCGGGAAGACGATTTAGAAATGCCTTTAGCTCAAATCAGGATAAGAAGAAAGATCCAAACCGAGACCGGGCATCTTCCACAACGTCAGGAGAGAGCAAGAAGGGCACGATCCCCTTTAGTAGTCGAGGTAGAAAAAGCAGTGTATCTTCCAAGAAAGATCCCTCGGCCATCACCGAACCTCCTCCGCCTCTACCACCTCCAATTCGTACTGATCTTCAGGTAGAGAAATCTTCTGAGCGCTCAGATGCCGCCGACCCAAAAACACCTCCTCACACTGCTCTCGCTGCTCCGCAAACCACCGTCACACCCCCCTCTCCTCATGTTGAACAGCCGATTTTCTTTACTTCTCCGGATTCTTTGAAGTCAAAGGACTCAATGCAGTCAGAGATTGTTGTAAGTCCCTCGGGAAATATGATATCTCATCGACGTGTGCGGTCCGCCTCGTCAGCTAGCCACAAGCCCAGTAAACTGTCGAATTCTATATCTGCTCTGGGTCCAACCATTGAAGAAACAAAAGCCGCCTCGAGAGATCAGTCCACCGCTCAGCAAGGCGGCTTCTTTTCTTCCGTCTTCTCTGCAGCACAGAATGCAGCGTCGAGTCTCAGTAACAGCCTCAATTCACAATCGAAGCCCCGCAGCCTTCCACAGCCTGAACCTACGGAATCCCAAACTTCACTCCGCAAGGACGGAGATAACATCAAGGACTCAGACGGCAGCAACAAGTCGGACGATAGCAAACCCTCGGCCATTGATACGTTAGGTTCTGGAGACCTGGACTTTAGCCATTTGGATATCGCTATCCCCCCTGGTGGATCTGTCTCAACCCCTGACGGGGTTGTCATCACCAAGCCCGACATGCCCCCGGAGAAGCACAGAAGTAACACGGTCTACGAGCGCGATGATCAGGCTGCAAGATTGGAACACAGGCGTGCTTTGCGTGCTGTAACCATGGCGTATGAGAAGCCGTCGGATATATCAATTGTACCCCCTTCCGATGACAGTTTAGAGCTACAGTCAAGCGCGTCACTCTCGCGCGACCCTGGTGACCACACCCCTCCGAGCGGCAGTATACTCGAGGGAGAAACAAACACCCGACCATACCGAAGTGGGAGCGTTCGAAGTCGGTTGGCTCGACGGCGTCACCGAGGCTCGTCAGGGGCAACAACATCGACGGTTGGTGCGATTGGGGCTAGCTCACTAGCCCTCGGTGCTGTCGGTGCCAATTCTAGTATGCCACGACTTACTGGGTTTGCTGTTGCGAGCAAAAAGCGTAACAGGGATTTCCACCAGCTCTTCCGGAGCGTCCCCGAGGATGATTACCTAATCGAAGACTATAGTTGCGCGTTGCAGCGCGAAATTATTCTCGCAGGACGAATCTATATTTCGGAAGGACATATTTGCTTTTCTAGTAACATTCTAGGGTGGGTTACGACCCTGGTAATCAGCTTTGATGAGATCGTTGCAATCGAGAAAGAGTCGACTGCAATGGTATTCCCGAATGCGATTGCCATCCAGACTTTGCATGCGCGACACACCTTCCGAAGCCTGCTCAGCCGAGAATCTACCTATGACCTGATGGTTAATATCTGGAAGATTAACCACCCCACCCTGAAGAGTTCCGTTAATGGTACTAGAGTCACTGAGGGTACTGGAGACAAAACAGAGAAGGCTGGCGAGAGCGATGCTGAAAGCGATGATGAAGACGAGATCTATGATGAGGACGAAGAGGGCGATCTTGCGGATAGCTTCTTCGAACCCGGGGAAGGCAGCGTGAATGGGAGTGAGAGATCTATACCCATGAAGAGTCCAAGCCGACAGGCTTCCGGCCTCCTCAACGCCAACGGTGCGGTGTCCACAGCGGTGACTTCTAATGGTGAATCCAAGGGTGGAAAGTCTTTGTCAGGTGGAGATGGAGACGCAGACTTTCCAGGTTCTGCTACTCATCCGCCCACGGAGTATACTGACCCTTCGGGTCAGTACGATAAGGTGATTAAAGATGAGGTTATCCCCGCTCCCCTAGGGAAAGTCTACTCCTATGTCTTCGGGCCAGCGTCAGTCACCTTCATACCCAAATTCCTTGTTGATAATCAGAAGTCTGGAGACCTTCAGTTCGAAACTGAAAAAGGGGGCCTCACCAATGAAAGTAAAACCAGAAGCTATTCATATATTAAACCCCTCCCTGGGTCAATCGGGCCTAAACAAACCAAGTGCATCAGCACGGAGAGCTTGGATTTCTTCGAGCTGGATAAGGCGGTTCTTGTGACACTAAGCACTCAGACTCCTGATGTCCCTAGTGGTAACCTATTTTGCACCAAGACAAAATACCTATTTACGTGGGCTGCGAACAATCAAACGCGGTTTCTTATGACTTGCTCTATTGAGTGGTCGGGAAAGAGCTGGTTGAAGGGTAAGTGTTGCGGCATATCTAAGTTCCATACGCGGCGGTACTAATAAACTCTAGGTCCCATCGAGAAAGGTGCTATTGATGGCCAGACCACTTTTGGGAACGAACTTATCAACGCTCTTAAGGCTGCCGTTGCCCGTCGCACAACGGCTCGGCCGGGTGGCAAGGGTAAGGGACGACGTACGAAGACAGACATGGCCGCTGAAGAAGCGGCTGCAGCGGCTGTCAGAGCAGCCAACGATGCAAAGGCCCGAGAAGCGCAGTCTTGGGGGTTCTTGGAGCCCCTTCATCAGTTGTTCGGCCCCATATCTGACATACTCAAACCATTATGGAGCGGAAATATTGCCTTTTTGATTATTGCTACTTTGCTCCTTATGCTCTTCTTCCGAAGTCCGTCACGGCCACCTGTGATGTCACATGATATTGGTTGTCCCGGCTATACATTACCACAACGCCTGGCCGCTTACGAGGAGATGTGGCGAAGGGAAGAAAGTGAACTTTGGAGCTGGTTGGAGGACCGAGTAGGCATGGACGGCATGTCCTTTCCCACGGTCAACAAACCGGTTGAGTCGCAAATGCGCGAACAATCTCGGTGGCTCCCGGGTGATCGGCAGTTTATCGATAAGCTGAGTGAAAACAAAATGTCGGATCGAGAAATGGACTATGCTATACGTACAACCCGCGAGAGACTCGATACATTGGAAAGAATATTGACCAGACGCAAATCGCAATCAGCAGCAAAACAAGAGATGGAGCATACCGAACTATAATAAGTGTTGATTATTGCTCCAGAAAAGAAAAGAAAAAGTAAAGAAGAGAAGAAGAAAAAGAAGCAAAATGGGAAGCTCTATTCCCGAAGGGTTCATTAAAAAATATGACCATGAGTCACTATTCACTTGTTCCTTATCTCATATGTAAAGACTCTCTCATGTTGGCATTTGGGATTATATTGATGTTATCTAAATCCCGTCAAAGCCAATCAGTGATTGGTTCATTACTTACTGCTAAGCAGTCTCCTTTGTTGTTTTCTTTTGTGAATTTTATAAAATGTTCATGGTCTGTTCTGATTTGCTCTTTGGAGAGTAAATAAACATCATGTACATGAGTGCCAACTGCATGTCTTAACAGCTTTAATGTAACCATTGATTTCCTTTCTCTTGTTAATTTTAACTGTCCTCAAAAGATAGAATAGGTATACTTTAGGGATGCAGAAATTACCTATGTGTATATAGGTAACTTTGGGCCTGTTCTCTTGAGAATAAAATATTATTTTGGTACAGAAGAATCTCTCCACATCTTCTTATCTAGAACTTAGCCCAAGCATCTACAGACATATAATTCTGCATAATTACCTATAAACATATATACCTAGATTATATACTAGTACAGATAGATAGCAAAAGCTCAAAGAAGAAATGGTGGCGGCCTATACTCCGAACTGTAAGAATGGTAATAATATGTACCAGTAACTGGAGTGAGCCGGTCACATTGAAAAAGGGAAAAAAAGGAAGAGGTGGGGGACTGAATATTCCATCTCTAATCTGTACTTGCATGTCCCTGTTTGTCCTTTCTGTGGAAGTCGCTGGTATTTTCCTGTCCCTGGCTGACTGGTTCAATAGCAGAAGATGTCGTCGTTGATCTGGTATCGTCCGATTGACGGAGGGCTTGACCTAGCCATGATAAGCCCCCGCTCCATGAGTCGCTTAGACTTCGGAGTCGTGAGACCGATGTAGTATCATCTAGATGATGGGTCCGTCTGACACTTCCAGCATCGAGAACGGGAGTCGATTGGCCCGCTGTGCCGGGGACAGTAGCAAGGTCGCCTGTTGAATAGAGTCGGGCAGTTGCCAGGGCAAATCGAGGATCGTGAGCATCGGCAGAAGCACCAGGGTTACCGGTAGTGTCGTCGCTGGGAGCACTAGGGTTAGTATCCCTGTGCCGGAGAAATGCATCCAATACTGTTGTGCTCAATTGTTTGCTTCGGTCTCGTCGTCGTGGTCTGCGCTCCTTCGCCGGACTGGTCTCGTCGCGGCGAAGGGACTCCGCAACTACTGCACTGAAACCTGCCGATAGGGTGGGAAGGAGAGGCCCGGGAGAAAAGCGAGATGATATGGAGTTGCGCACTCGGCGCGATGGGGGAGTCTGTGGAGCGAGGTTATTTCGAGAGCTGGGCTGTTCCGGCCCGGATGAAGCGTCGACTTTAGAACGGTGGTCTTCGGCGCCTGGGACAGAAGGGAAGCGGAGAAGAACAGTGGAGTCTGACGGCTCCAGAGGAGTAGCTGGACAGGGCATCTGGGGTTCGGATCTGGGTGTTTCGATTGTTGACTCCTGAAAGTCCGCCCAGGGGTTTGTCAAGAGCGAGTCTGGATGGAACGGAGAGGGTCCGAGTAACGGTTTGGCGGATTCTGCAGTTAGTGAACCAACAGGTGACTGACTTTCATCAATATCGTCCATTCCATGACTGAGAAGCGAACCCGCCGGAGATCGAAGTTCATCATCATGGCCTTCTGGAATCTTTTGGCCAGCATCGTGTATTCTCATCTGCCGTGCAGGTGGCGACATGTCGACTCGGTCTCGATACCGCTCTCCTCCCAGTAGGCCGATAGCTTCCTCTTCATCATCGGTCGAGAAAGAGGATTCGTCGTCGGCACGGACTCGACCACTGGTGATGAAGTACACGCCCAGGAAAGTTAAGAGACAGCCGCCGACGAACTTTCTGGCTCGTTCGGCTGTAAATGATTCGAAATCCCGATATAGAACCGCACTGCCGATGATGACGGAAAGGGTGAAGAGCACAAACTGCGTGGGAATCACCTGGGTGGAATCGAACCGTTGCAGAGCTCTATTAATGTAGCGAATCTGCATGAGAGCGCTAAAACCGAGGACAAACACCAAGAGATAAGTGACTGGAAAAGTGATGACGTGCCACAAGGTGAATGATAAAAGTGAAGAAACCCCTTTTGTTGACAGTGCAGTATATCCGCCTAGATGATGAAAATGAGTAGTTGCTCAAATGAGGGCCATGGATTGGTTTAACTGATATAACATACCAAAGAGGGCAACTAACCCAACATCGATCAGGATAGTTCGCGGCCCATACTTGCTGCTCGCCGACATGAGAGCAACAATCAAGGCAGTGGAAATGCCTAGGTACAGCACAAACTCCCAGCGTGTGATCATCACCCAAATGTCATGAGGTCCAATCTTTTCTTCGGACGATTTGGCACTGAGAACGACCACCACAGCTCCGGCAATTGAAACTAGGACTCCCCAGAGGTCGCGCTTCCGAAACTTTTCCTTGAGCATACACGGGGCGATGACACAGTTAGAAATCAACGCGACAACACCTAGAGGGGAGACAATCGATGCCGGAGCAAATCCATAAGCCATGAAATTACCGATCTCTCCCAAACACATGAGTATAATCCCAACCCACCAGTATGGCGAACGAAGGTAGGATTTACGGCGCAGGTCTTTATCTCCAGGCCGCATGGTCATGTCCGACGAAAAGGACTCGCGCATTTGATCATGGGAGTCCCGTGCATTGTCCTCCACCTCATCATCCGTTCCAACATCAATATGAGGTTGATCATGGTACATGGAGTTGGGATTCGGCGATTCGTCGCGATAGCGATCGATTCGATTTACCCTGTTCCTCCCTCGTCCACGGTCAACTCCATCATGCTCCGATACGGTGCCATATAAGCCCGAAGTACCGCGACCTGAATTGGCGCGCTTCCAGCCCAACTCCTTCTGTTGTTTGTTACGTTCCAATTCCCTATCGATCCTGATGTGTGCATAGCGTTGAATATTGAGTGCGAGGGAGATCAGTACGTTTCCAGCTAACGCGGTTGCAATACCGATCAGAGAAGACCATTCATGTAGACTCCCCTTGCCATCGCCGCCGTCGTCAAATACGGGGTCGGGGGTCCACGTCGGATGAGGCTGAGATGAAAGCGACGCGAGAAAGTGTGACGAAGTCGGTGTTGGGGTAACAGACGCGACGAAAGCTGTGAGCAGGCCCGCTGCTAGAGGATCCTCTCGGAAGTAGTCCATGCGGAATTTGGACAGGGGGCGACACGCTTATTAGGGGAGAAAAGGTAGGTAAGGCGAGGTGAAGGGGAAATGGAGTTCCGACGACTCCGCAGCTCCGAAGAGGTCAACAACCGTTAAATATTACGTCGCCTCAGTTTTCCAGCTCAAATATACGAGTGGAATATTCTCTTCTGTTGTGACCACGGTCTTTGTAATAGTATTCGCAGCGCCGACCGAGAGGAATTGCTCATGCTGTTAGGTGGAGTCGCATACTGAATCACTAGCGGTGGTCGTGAGCTTCGGCAATCTGGATCCCAGGGGAAAAGGAGAACCTCTGAGTCGTACTCGTTCTCGCGCCTCCACAGAAACGAAACAGGGAAAGCTGGCTTTGGGATTCAGCAGGGAGGTTAATGATGGCGTCGAGGAAAGAGCCTAGGAAGGCAACCGAGATAAAGTCGACGAGTAGCAGCCGGAGGACAGACTAAAATACGAACGGGTGTACGTGTAGGGTGGGTGGTGGTAAGAAGAAGCCCAAGCGCAGCATCTTCGATAGAGAGAGCATTGGTGCGAGATCCAAGCCAGAGCAGAAAACGATCAAGAGATCGACTATTATTGAGGTGAAGCCATAGCCGACGCCTTATTGGCCTGCTGGTCGCGACTATTGATTAATCCGCTCCACCCCGCCTGGCAACGTCATCAAGCATCGCGCTGCATCGTGAGTTAAAGTATTCAGCTGATGCAGCATTGACCTTCGGTGAGGGGGTTCTTTGAGATCGGACTAATGTCTCCGGTCATCCACACGTATCTATTTTTTGAACGTCCAACTATTCTCGCCTCATAAATCAGGTAGGTATATGTACAATTGAGAATTTGAGTTCAGAGAAAAAGAAAAAATTGACCATCATGTAGAAGATTACAGTACTACCGTTTTGCTCGCTTCTTCTCCGGCTCTATTTCCTCATCATCACTGATCTCCCGGTAGATTGTCGTAGGCTGCGTTTCTTTCCACGCCTTGGTGAACACCGGATCCTTTTCCGCCTGCTCCGCATATTTCAACAGTGCTTCCCGCGGGTCCTCATCGCGCATCGAGCTAAGAGGAATATTCTCCCGAATATGTCTTTCATCCGGCTGCGATTTCGCAAAAGGAGTCTGGGCCGGTAGGTGAGGCCGTCGCGGATCCCTCGGGCGACCAGAAGCCGTGAGTCCGATGGTCGGGTGTCGAGCAGACCAGGTAGACGAGCTGTAATGAGGTACTCCGTTCGACCCGACAACGACAGAATCACCTGAAATGCCCTGGCTGAGGTCCATGGTGAGAGCTGGGTCATCATCAATGTGGCGACGTTTGGGAGCCTTCGACATGACTAACGCGGCACCCTTGGTCGACATGTTCGGGTTGTAAAGCACATGGGTCTCCGCATTCGCCGAGCCAGTGATAATCTGGTTGAGTTTCTCATGCCATAGGACACTGATTAACGGAGACCCTGGAGTTACCGGTGTAACCAACTCTGGCTTCAATGTGGCTGGGTTCAAGATATGTAGATGGCCAGTCTCAGATCCCGTGAGGATGTTTGCGGACGTAGGCGAGAAGATGATGTTAGACGATGGGTATCGGAATGAACTAGATGGATGTGCGGCCGTTGTGATAGGTTGCTTGAATTTCCTGGTATCCCAGAGCTTGATGGTGTTGTCTCCGCCTTTAGTAATGACAAGTCTCCCATCAGAACTGATGTCCACACTGCTTGTCCATGTATCTCGGGTATGAGCATCCCGGACTTCAGCACTGGGCCGAGTAAACGGTCCATTTCCGCCCCACATCATCATGCTTCCATCCAGCGCGGCAGCGATAAGTACATTTGGTCCTCCTTGTTTTGGGGAGGCCCACCTGACGGCGGTCATCTTGCTCCGACCAGCGGATCCCGCTACCTTGGATTTATGCATAATTACCTCCTTCTGAGATCTTCCTATATTGGCATCCCAGATGCGGACAGTACTGTCCGATCCGGCGGTGACACAGAGGTTCTCATCTGTAGGCGACCAATCTCCACTAGTCACCTCTGATATATGGCCTTTAGTATGATGTAAATCTCTCAAGTACATATCGCCTTTCACGAATTCCGTGATTGTTTCTCCATCGCGATCCAAAATTCTCGGTTGTGGAGTAGCAGAGACGACCATAACATAACTTGGCGACAGAGGATTGAATGCAGCATAATGCACGGCATGCGATTCCTGCACGGCAGACTGCTTCTTCGCGGAAGGATCAACAGATTTGAATGCGCGCACGGTTGACGGAGTCATGGAAGCAAAATCATGAAGTTTTATCGTACAATCAGTCGACCCCGTAATCAGTCGCGACCCGGATGGATCCACGGTCAGTGTTGTCACGGAGCGATCGTGGGTTTTAAGGGTAAGCTCATGGGAGACAGGAAACTCATCCTCCTCGTCGGAATCGTCATCGGAATCATTTGAATCACCGTCGCTCTCATTACTATCATCGTCTTTCTTTTTTTCGTCGCTGGGTTTGGTGTCAGTATCGACAACCGCGGATATCAAATCCTTCCCAGACGCCGCAGAGATCTCTGCCCGCTTCGTGACGTTTATCTGAGCATTAACATTTGCTGTCTTTTCTTGCCTGCCAAAACTGGTTGGGAAGAATTTCTTGAACGCTTCCTCATCAAAACCGTCCATTGTGTCTGGCACTGTCTGATGTAACTGTTCTTTCGCATGCGCAGAACTGACTGGAGGCGATAGCTATGATGTTTGCAGGGTTAACATCATTTGCACTGTTTGCTTTACTTTACAAGTCCGACTCGTCGTCATGCCAAGATCTGCCCGACATGGTAAATCCGCCATAATTATTTAGCGTTTACGGCAGTAGCAATGATGGATGGTAAGTACCCGACCAAATAATAGGGAATTACGATCCCAGTTCAATTAGAATACATCCCTAGTACATTTCAACCCAGAATGGTACGGCTCCTTCGATCTAAACTAGCCCTAAGTACACTTGCTCCATCTACAAATACAATCCCTCCACAGGACCTCCATCCTGTTTGGTCTTCATGATTCGTTCTCTGGCTGAACGGAAATCCTCCATTTGCACCCTCATGCGGCGCTCTCTCAGCGCCATCAACCCAGCTTCGGTGCAAATGGCTCTGATATCGGCACCGGAGAGGTCATCCTTCTGGTTGATAAACTCATCAAGGTCGACGTCATCACTGAGGGACATCTTCGAGGTGTGCAGGGTGAAGATCTTCTTCTTGGTGTTTTCTGGGCCTAGTTAGCAAAAAAAAAAGCCATAGCAAAACTATTCGAGGGTCTGCTTACGGTCTGGATTCTCAAAGAGAATCTTCCGGTCGATACGACCAGGACGAATTAAGGCAGGGTCTAAAGTCTCAATCTTGTTTGTTGCCATGATCACCTTGACATCACCACGGTCATCGAAACCATCTAGCTGGTTAAGCAGCTCAAGCATGGTCCGCTGAATCTCCCGTTCACCACCCGATGTAGAATCATAACGCTTAGTACCGATGGCATCGATTTCGTCAATGAACACGATAGAAGGAGCATGTTCCGCAGCAACTTGAAAAATCTGTCGCACCAAGCGTGGTCCGTCACCGAGGTACTTCTGAATCAGCTCACTACCGACAATCCGAAGGAAGGTGGCACTGGTTTGGTTCGCAACTGCCTTTGCAAGCAATGTCTTTCCCGTACCTGGTGCACCGTACAGGATGACACCCTTTGGCGGCTTGATGCCCATTTCCTCATACAGTTCGGGATGCAGCAAAGGAAGCTCGACGGACTCTCGGACTTCCTGAATTTGGCTCTCCAGGCCACCGATATCCGCATAGGATTCGGTGGGTGCTTTATCAAGTTTCATTACTGATACGAGAGGGTCTGATTCTTCCGTCAACACACCGACCACCGAAACGGATTTGTGATGCAAGAGAATGCTAGCACCCGGCTCCAGCAGGTCCTTGTCAACAAAAGACATAATCGAAACGTAGTACTCGGGGCCCGTTGCGCTCGAGACGATCGCATGGTCATCATCGATCAATTCTTCCAAATTACCGACTCCCATAGGACTGCCTCTCATGTCATCGACTCGGCCTCTCTCGTCTGCATTTCGATCCATGATATCAAAATCACCTCGGCTAACAGTATCCTGTGTAGCCTGTGCCTTAGTCTTACGCAGACGCTCCATATTCTCCACGTATTCTTCTTCTAGCAAAAGGTGGTCGTGGACCCGTTGCATTCGCAGATATCGCAGTTTGCATCGTGAAGTCGGGTAGATATCGGGTAGCTTGGAAGCGGTGCTTGGGCCGGCAGCCTTGCGCTTCTTGCGACCAATACGGGTGGTGGGTGGTGGAGGTGGTTCGTACTTAGGCTTGTCTTTCTGTGTTCCAGGAAGCTGGTCAGTGGACGGAAAATGGTAATGACAATCGGAATGAGCACTACCTTCTTGTCTTTATCATCCCTTCCATCACCACCGGGGCCTCCACTGATATTAGACTGCTGGTTACCCTGATTTCAGACATGTTAGACTCCTGGAAGGGAACCTGACAGGGCCGTGATGCAAAGTGTTTGCTTGGATGCTCACCATCGTCTCAGAGGAGACACGAAAATATGCAATCGACTGATCGTGGAATCAAAAACACTCTAGATCTAACGTGGCTGAGAAATGGAGAGTGTGTAGATAGAGATGGGCGGATGAAGAGGGAAGGATGGTTGAGAAGTGTTGGTGATGCTGAGCTGGGGAGCTGTTGTCGCCATCAAGGCGGCCTTGGCGCTTTGTCAGTGTCCAGCGCGCCACACGTGATCCATGTGCCTTGGTGCCTGGGCCGATCAGTGATGGGTCTGCTGCCCCAAGCTATTGACTAATTGCTGGTAGTACGTATGTATTAATCCAGACTATGGCAGGGAATCGGTACCTTGGGTATTGCTGCTGCAAACACTGCATGTCGAGCGCAGATCCAGAATGCTATCTAACTTTTAGCCCATTCTTCCTAGTCTACTGACTCTTCGATTCCTTTCGCTCTCACAATCTCTCAGGATTTCACGATCTCCCAGTTCCCCGCAGTATCGCTTCTCTCATCGTTACAAGAAGTGCCCCTCTAAAACAGGTGAGGCTCTTTTCTTCCAGCGTCTACTTCTATTTTCTTTTCTTTCACATCTTCCGTTCATTGGTTTAAATTCATCGTCCTGTATTCCATAGCCTGTGGCAGCTTTAGGATATCAAGACTAACGGCCTGGACTTGTAGTTGCATTGGTCCCTCACCTCGGCCTTCTTTTACCCGCTCCAGTATACCGTATTCTTTCTTAATCCCTCTGCCGTATAAGAGTCTTTCTCATGGCTTCCAATCGTGGTCGGCGAATTGCGAAGGAAATCGCCGATATCCACGCGGATGCCCATTCTCAAATCACAGCAGAGCCAGTCGGCAACGAAGACGACATTACGCATCTTCGGGGGTCATTCCCAGGGCCCCCAGGCACGCCATACGAAGGTGGGACTTATAAAATCGACATCAAAATACCAATAGATTACCCGTTCCGGCCACCCGTGATGAAGTTTGAAACCAAGGTCTGGCACCCCAATGTCAGCAGCCAAACGGTGTGTCTATCATCCTCACCCAATCTACGTTGGGTTGCTCTGGGGTAGCCGTCTAACAGCTCTTTTAGGGTGCCATCTGTCTTGATACCCTATCGACAGCATGGTCGCCGGTTCTCACAATCAAGTCAGCTCTTCTGTCTCTCCAGTCTTTGCTGAGCACGCCAGAACCCAAAGATCCTCAGGATGCTGAAGTTGCATCTATGCTCCTTCGGAAACCGAAGGAATTTGAACGTAAGGCCCAGGAATGGGCGTATATTTACGCCGGAGCTCCAAAGAAGCAGGGCGGAGAAGGAAGTGGCGGAGCGACAGATGAATCACTACGCCAGCAGGAGCTCAAGTCAAAAGAAGAGCGGGAAAAAGAAGACCTGGCTAAGTATGTGTTTCATGATTATTTACTGTCTTTTGTTTAACTGGAATGTTTCTCCTAACTTGTCTTATAGGTATGATGGATATAATAAAGATTTAATTGATCGGTTTTGCAGTATGGGGTTTGACGTGGACCGCGTTGTGGCAGCTTTCCGGTATTATGACATAGATCAGATGAATGGGGAGGATTATGAGCTGGAGGAAGGTTATATGGGCGACGTTACGGCACGGCTTCTGGGTGAGCCGTAGATAATTAATTGCTTCTCGAGGAGAGAGAGGGTACATCCTCTCGATTTGTTCTTTTGGGTTACTCTTCACTGTTCCCTACAAGTATGCCCGGACGTTGTACCTTGGAAGCCACTCCCTCTTGCTTATGTTGGGATCTCCCTTGTTTATTTTATTTTATTTTTTGTTTGTGCTGCTTCTATTTCCACTTTATATTAGCATGGAGCAACAGAGGATAAGAATGCGAATAAAGAAGTTTCGCAGTTTGTGTATCTTCTCCAACGTATCGATAAGCACGTGGATCTGCGTCCCGCCACTTCATTCTCTGCTGGGACTCTCGGGCATGGATCGATGAAGCTAGCCACAGGCTCGAAAGACCCTCTTTGTGGGAAATAATTCCCTCCATCATTTCACTATCTGAAGGATCTCGAGGGTAAAGAAAACTCTTACAGTTCTGACTCCGCGTTATTCACCATGATTGAGGACGATATCTATCGCTCCTCGTCTCAATTCCGATTCTGGTCCTTTACCGAGACGTCGTTAAAATCTCTAAGAGAAAAAACAAATTCTCTTGCAAGTGATCGTGTTCGAGCTGCCTTGCGAAGGGCACGGGAGTCGCGACAATCAGCTGCCTCGTCTGCAGCAGGGACACCTACACCAAATGCGAACGGAAGCGATGCAGATAGCAAGGGAGGCGAAGAGAATGACATCGAATGTTTGACACCCGAAGAAGAGCAAGTGCTAGTGAGATATTTCTGCGAACAGCTCGTGGAGCTTGGGGAGAGCTACAAACCACCGTTGCCGACAATAGTGAGAGTACGTGATCCCTATCGCGTCCCATCGATATCTTCAAGGACAAGTTTACTGAGCGATTCTATTTACCATAGGCTACGGCAATACAGTACCTTCGTCGCTTCTACCTCACCAACTCGCCCATGACCTATCATCCCAAAACAATTATGCCCTGTGCCCTCTTCCTCGCCACCAAGACCGAGAATTATTACTTATCTCTACGACAGTTCGCCGAAGTAGTTCCCGGCGACACCACTGCCGAGGACATCATCGCTCCCGAATTCCTCGTCATGCAAAGTCTGCGTTTCACGTTCGATGTGCGTCATCCGTTCCGCGGATTAGAAGGCGGAATCATGGAGCTCCAAGCCATAGCGCAAGGCGTAGCGCAACCAACACCTCATTTCCCTGAACAGAAACCAGAAGATCTACGGCGCAAACTCCTCTCCCTCACACCGTCTGCGACAGCAGCCTCGTCCTCATCCATCACAGACCGCCTCGCGCGAGCTCACCACACGACGCGTGAACTCCTCAAATCCGCTGCGCAAATGACGGACGCATATTTCCTCTACACGCCTTCACAGATCTGGCTCTCCGCCTTTCTTATTGCAGACCGTCCCATAGGTGAATTCTACCTCGACGCCAAACTCGGCGGACCTCTCGTCGACCCCACTTCCCAACAACAAGGGAACCCGCTTTCTGACCTTCGAACGAAACTTACCCGGACCCTTGCCGACTGCTCCGCCCTCCTTCAGTCATATAAACCGCTAGCTTCCGATCCAGATCAAAAGAAGAATCTAAGACGGATTGGAAAGAAGCTATACCATTGCCAGAATCCCGAAAAGGTGAACCTAGCGGGTCAGAAGCGGATTCCGACGGCCGCGGTAGCAACACCTGCATCCGGTGAAGTGGGCACTTCAGAAAGTGAAATGGAACGTCTCGCCAAGAAACGGAAACTTGAGTGTGAACAGAAAGATAAGGAAGCCAAGGATAATTTTGGAGGGGAGCTTGTAGCACAACGAACGAAGGAGAAAACACCGCAGGAATAGTCGCCAGTCGGGGATGGGAGCGGTACATACCACGGGAGAAGAAAATCAGATACAATGGGCTAAGCTATTTCAGCTGGGGAATTTGTATAGTTATAAGGAATGGGGTGAAAATCACAGGGTTGTGATCTGAGCTGGAATAGCCTAGTTCCATTTTAGCTAAATATACCTAATAGGATTATACCATTCATCCGGATATTAGACCTCCATTAGAGAGGATGTCGTATGTTGGATCTTAAATATTAGTGGAAATATTTTGTTTAGATACCAGAGTTAATGATAAGGTCCAATTAAAGGAAGCTATAAAGATAACAGCATCTAGGGAAAGACAACAGCTTTTGACCCAAAACATTATACCCTTCTATCATCTATTATTCCAAACGGTACCAAGCATGTAGCTACCAAGCAGGTACCTATCGAGACATCGATCACCCGAGGACGGAAAACGATAACACAAAGCCGATTCCATCCTCCTATGGAGATAAAAACCTACATGAAAGGAAATGCAAGTCTATAACAGGCGGACACATGTTGGTATCAGAAACGAAAACAGGAATATCAAATTCAGCCCTCAAACGCTCAGGTCTAGTAGGGGATGAGGTATGAAACAGTCCATCTAAAAAACAAGGAACCCCAAAGAATAAGAACAGATGTCTCCCAAATGTGTAAAAATAAAATGAAAACCACCTTCATGATTGGTATCGCCCAGGACGGTTCATCTCTCCTGTAAGAAACTTTTTCCCCTACAGCTTTTTGTGCTCATTGTCATCTCTAACATTCCAATCATAAGAAGAAGTATACGTCCTTTCGTCAGTAGCAGTTTAGACTGCACCCGAGTCAATCATCTTCTTGCGAAGATAGTTCTTGTATTCACCGATGCTGCCATCCCACCGGCGAATGGTCTTGTTCTCACAGACCATGATGTCCTTGGCGATCTTGTCGAGCAGTCGGAAGTCGTGAGACACCACAACAACACCGCCGCTGAAGGCGTTGATGGCATCAGCCAAACTGTCTATGGTGGGGATATCGAGACCGTTGGTAGGCTCGTCAAGAAGAATCATGTTCGGCGACTCGATCGCCAGCAAAGCGAACACGATACGGCTCTTCTGACCTTCCGACAGAGTACCCATCAGAGCGGTTTGAGCTTCACCAGTGAGACCGTAGCGGCCAAGCTGCTGGCGCCAGTACTGGTAATCTTGACTCTTCTCGGGGAATTTGTCGCGGACGAATTCCAAACTCGACTTGGTCAAGTCGAGCTGTTCAGCAGAATGCTGGCTGTACATGCCCAGTTTCAAGTGAGTGTGACGGCTAACACGACCACCGATGGGGTGCAGCTTGCCAGTCATGAGACGAAGCAGAGTAGACTTGCCGACACCATTAGGTCCGACAAGGGCAGTTCGAGAATCCATATCAACACCAAAGTCCAGATGCTCATAAAGGGTGTCCGACCACTGGCCAGAGTAGGAGAAACTGACATCGTCGAAGGACAGGACAGGAGGAGGAAGCTTCTCCACATCGGCGAAGCGGAAGGTGAAGACCCTGTCAGGAATAACGGGCTGGATGAAGCCATCGGCTTCCATTTTGTCGAGGATCTTCTGGCGGGACTTCGCCTGTCTGACTAAGTTGGCGTAAGTACCAGCAGAGGCAATGAACTTCTTGATGTGAGCAATTTCCTCCTGTTGCTTGTGGTACGCCTTCATTTGATTGGTCTCCTGTTCGGAACGCGTCTTGTGGTACGAGTCATAGTTACCACCATAGTACAGGAGCTGCTTCATCCGCATGTCAATCATGTTGGTGCAGACACCATTCAAAAAGTCCATGGAGTGGGAAACAAGGACCAAAGTACGTTCCCACTTCTTCAGGTATTCTTCCAACCACACACAGGCCTCAAGATCCAAGTGAGCGGTGGGGTCGTCCAGCAGAAGCAGAGATGGCTTGACGAACAGGGCCTTGGCAAGGGCAACACGCATACGCCAGCCACCAGACATGTCCTTCGTCTTCTTGTTGATCGTAACCTTGTTGAAGCCCAAACCTGTGAGGATCAAAGAAGCGCGAGTGTGGAAAGTAGAGGGATCCATTTTATCCATACGCTGGGAGTGGAGTTAGTCGATAGTTGAGAGGGCTGACCCAAGAATGAGAGGAAAAACGTACATCATACAAATCTTCGAGGATGGGACTCTCGGGGCCTTGCTCCTCCAAAATCTGCTCAGCTTTCTCTTCCATCGATTTCAGTTGGTTTTCGGCCTCGGTGACAACCCATTCCAAAGCACCCAGGTCCGTAGGAGGGGCTCCTTCATTCAGGAGATAGATATCAATGTGATCAGGGATCGGATATTCACGGTGAGCAATGGCCTTGAGTAGGGTGGACTTTCCGCAACCGTTCTCTCCCAGCAGACCATAACGACGACCGAAGTTAAGTTCCAGGATGGAATCGGTGATAAGAACCTTTCCGTGGAACACCAGCGAGGCAGAGGTGATTTTGGTATCGCGAGAGGAAGCCAACGAAGAGAGCACACCAGTGGTGACACGATCAGAAAGACCGTGCTTATCCATCTGAGCCGTAAGCTTCTCGACTTCCTTCATCTTAGCCTCTGTGGTGGCGGGCTGGTCCTCGGTGGGAGTGCCAGGAGTGCCGGGAGTGCCAGGGGTCTCCGTGCCATCGGTGGCAGCACCGGCCTTGGACTTGCCAGCCTTCTTCTTAGTGTCACCATCGGCGGCACGCTTTGCCAAACGAGCGGCTTTCGAAGCAGACACCATCTTGCTGGTGGAGGAGAGATATGCGGGACGAGGTACGCGTGGATGTGCGGGAAGGAGGGGGGTGGCGGCCAGAGAAGAAAGCCTGTCGTAAAGGCGAGAGAAAGGGGAAAAGAGGTTTAAAAAAAAAAAAAAAAAAAGGAACACAATTAGGTGGATCGAGAATAGCGGGGTGAGAGGGTCGACCGAAAAGACTTGGGAGTGGGGAGGGAGAAAGTTCCTTGGAAGCCCTTATCGATAGAGAACCCTCGGAATACCAATCCTCTGTTAAAGAAGCTTGCCGGCTATATACAGCAAGATCGAGGACTCAAAAGTGCGGTCGGATGGGGCGATTATCGAAAAGGATAATGCCTTGCTGATGGTGGAAAGGAAGAAAGGAAAACGGAAGATAGAGAAGAAGAGGGAGAGATGTAAAAGGATGATGGCGAGGAAAACGATGGACTTCAAAAATTCCTTTCAGTGGGCTGCCGAGACTCTCGCTGGTGGTTGAAATACGTCATCGAAGCAGCGTGGCGAAGCCTAGCCTGATTGGGCATCAATTTCACGTGATTTAAGCCTTACGCCCAAGGCAGCAAGGCAGATTTCCGCATTTGCTCACTAAAAACAGCACAGAGATTGGTTGTTTAGCAGTTCTCTTATTTATACAACTATTAATACTAATTATTACATTAATTAATAGTTATACTAACCATGTTAAAGGAAACATTTTGCAGGAAATCAAAAACACCAAAAGGGCCGTAAACTACTATTTTGAAAGCTACCTTTTACAAGACTTGTTCGAGAGATATGTAAGGAAGTTGAAGGCTGTTATAATAGTAGAAAATATTAGTGGCAGCAATTATTAAGGCACTTTAAGAAGCATCCGAGGCAATATTTTCCACTGAATTTACTAATGTGTATACTTCTATAATATAATTACGAGCATCTGGCGTAGATATGGCCCCGAGGATGATCAATGGGTACACCCAGAAAAAGTTGCGGCTAACAAGTTAATTAATAAATATAAACAGTCGACCTAGGTAGGGTCCCCCATTTAGGACGGAGATGCTAGCCACTTGAACCCGTTTAATATAAAGTTTCCTTTTTCTTATTCAATTATTGTATGTATTACCTTTCAAGTATAATAGCTAGTGAGAGGACGATCGTCTTCTTTCTCGAACCCCCATATGTTACGATCTTCAACAGAGGCATAGAGCAAATAAAACAAACCACGGGTCTCCTTGACTCGATGCTTTAAAACTTTACATCGCATAGTTAATGTACATGAGTCTGTGAGGGACCATCAATCGCTCTGAGTGTGCTCAAACTCCGCTTCTTTGGATCACAAGGCGACTCAGAATTGGCGTTTATTCACAAGCGAGAAGTTAGCTGATATTTAATACTCTAGATTGTAAGGGAACTAGCGATACCTCTACTGCATTATATCTGATATATCAACTGGAGCACATACGGAGGCAGGGAATGATAAAGATCCATTAACAGATCTCTTAAATCCCGATGAACGCAGGGAATTACAGTATGACGGCTGTGATAAACGGCGGTTTAACTAGAAGCAGTTGAAGTGCAGGGTGGTGGATATTACATTAACTACTCTACTTCTCTGAAAAATAAATAAGGAGCTAGCTAGTACTTCCGTATCTTTTCTAAACTAGACACTAGTGTCTTTCAGGCCTTTTTTTTTTTTTTTTTTTTTTTTGCCGGGTTCTAACATACTGCAAATCATATTCCCTTTAGCTGTGAGTTTGGTCCCCTGAAACCTCCACACAACATGATTATTCCTGAATTGGCGTCACGGCGTCTTTTTAGTGTAGTGGTGGTGCTGTTGACAACATGTTTTCCCACATCTTACTAAACCCCATGCGGCGCTAAATCCATTCTCCTGAAAATAAGCAGCATAAAGAAACTGCTTAATAACTATACCCACTACTCGGACAACCCTTTCACAGGCATAGGTATGGCAGTAGTCCCACAATCCTTAATACTACTACAAGTTTACTGAGCCCCAATCCCTCCCTTCTTTTCCGTCCAACATCACTCAAAGTTGGGGCCATAAACCTTCCAGTAAAACCCACTGGAGCAACCATAAGGAGCATCCTTATAGCTACCCTCTTACTCAAAACATTAAGATCTAAGCTCTCAGGATCATCCTTAATCACGGTTGTATTAATTACGGACTGGTCCAACACATCCATAGTCGCCAGCGATACACCCTTCACCACCTAATTGTTACCCAGTGGGCGATCTTGCGAACGTCGCTAGGGGCCACGCCCTGGGGAAGATTATTAGGATCGTAAGCCATGACTTCGATGTCCCCGCACTCGAGTACGGGGTCTCCAATGATGGTCGAGAGGGTCATAGCTGACGATAGGGCAATCGTGCCCAAGAGGCTGATAGAGATCAAGGTTGGGGCATTCGAGGAGGGTAATGTCAGCGTTTTGTGGTCATATATCAGAGTGTAAGTTGAGAAACAAAAGACCTATTAGCACTGCGTGAAACTAGAATTTGTGGATAAGTTTGTAAGCAAATATCTGACGGTTTTTAGAGATGAACAGTGGGAAGATAACTCGACCAAATGGAAATATTCTTTTATAACTCTTGCTGTCGGGTCCCGGTATACACCGAATACTAGTCTTTTCGTTTAAACAACTATTGGCTGGTTAAGTGGACAATTTTGCTCCGATATATACCACACTCTTAACAAGGAACAGTATTCTATTGGCTCTGTTAGCCTCTAACCCCATCACAAGGGTCAAAGCAGCTTCTGATGTGTTGATGTAGCCAAGAAATACCTACTGTAACTGGGCAACCGCCAATAACACCTGTAGTCGGTCATGAGATCATGCCGCTTTTGAGTGGTACAGTAATACCTCTCTATATATAACTCCTCATATAACGAAAAATTGAGAAAGAGTGGCTTTAAATCAGGTAACATAAACCCTTTTAGCTACTCGTAAGCCAAGTCGGCTTTCGAAGTCACAGGTAACCATCATCTATCTATTTTGCAGTATTCATAAAGAGTAAGATAGTCGAATAAGGTGCATTTCCCCTTCTCAGCCCAACAAGGAGAGGGGAAACGCTCAACATCAGCCCACCCTGCAAATATCTTTTTCGGCTTTCTCGAATATCCGCCCCTGACACGAAAGACAATGCAGAACAGATAGTCGAAGCGTGTCGGCCCTAGTATAACCCAAAACCAAGCCTATGTCTATCCCAAATCCAGAAGACCAAGGGGTGCTGATGCAGCATTACTACCCCAGAATACAGAAACCCCTACACTATCCCACGTAGTAAACATTACAGAGAAACTATAACTACATTAACTTAATAATACTCCTCCTTGGGAACTAACCTATCCCTGAAATCTAAGCTGGGGAATTCTACCTGGTGGAAGGTACGGGCTACACATGTCATGCCGGCTTTAAATATAAGAGTAAGAATTGCATATTGTCAGACAAAACAGATATTATGATGAAGTTTCATCAACCCGATTTAGTCCATTAACTTGAAGATTAAAACATAATAGGCTAAGGTAAAAAAAGTCCCATAGTTATGCCAAAATATCTTTTAAAAGAACCATCTTGGGAACCAACTGCGGACGGCACCGGGATAAGGCGTGTGACCCAAGGGATGGTTTTTTTACTTGCTATATCCGCTGCAGTAACCCCCTCGGGGAAGTCATTTGGATCAAATTCCATGACTCATAGGGCTACGCACTCGGCCTTAGCATCTGGAGCGCTAGCAGCTAGGGTTGTAGTTGTATAACACCAAGCAGCAGATACGCAAGGATTATCATGTTGAAGGCTTCTGATTTTGTTGTTAATTCGGGAGGCATGAACTCGATAAGACTAGAACTTATCTAACATGCTCCGGTGATTATATGCTGCAAAGTCTGCATAAAGACTAATTTTGTTGGAAATCAGTCGACGGAATTGGTCCGGATGCTAGGAGAAATAAGACAAGCTTTTACTGAACGGCTGGTAATATACCCGCTAGGACGAGAGCTTGCCCCTGGTGGTAACTCTGCCTCTTATAAAACATGCATTGACGAATTAAGATACCAGGCTACATGTTCAAAGCCGATTGATTGGCTGGAACTCTCGCGTGCTGCCGGATATTGATATTTCTGTACAAAATTACAGCTCGGTCTATTGGATAAAAATAAAACTAGAAAGCAAAAGTGGTATATTGCTTGAGAAATAAGAGGATTTCAACAACTGTGTTCTTCGCTATTTATTTCTCTTTCTAGGATAGGTCAGGTAATCAAGACTGCAGCAGTCAACATCGGTGACGCCAGTTCTATTTTCACAAGAGCTGTAAGAGTATGCCTATAAATGAATGACTCAACTCAAGCACTGGCAAACCAGAAAATATCAGCTGAATGAGCGTACTATCATGAAAATTACTCGGAGATAGCAACGCCTTGGTTTTCATTGCGTAAGCTGTAGTCCACTAACTATACAATTAGGTACTCAATTTCTTCCAAGAGCTGATAGGCCTTAAATACCTATTTACGGAGTACATACAAACGATTGATACTAGTCAAATGTGCCTTTGAGTGAGATGGATAATTCAATATGCAAGGGGAAGGCTTGTTTATAATTTCATCAAAGAGCCGCCTCCCCTTTCAGTTGCTTCCATATCTAGATGCTGCCTGTTTTTCTGTATACCAAAGCCGTATCGTGCTACGTTCTTTCGGATCGAAATGCCTGCCTAGGCAGGTGCAGATTATATATCCAAGTACAACACTCATAGTTCGTATATAGCCATCGTATCATATTAGTTAATTATCAAAGTATTATTCGCAGGATTCTATTGCTGTATTCGTTCGCTAATTCGTTCCAATATCTCCATCTCTTCTGCTGTAATCCAGATATTATCAGGCACCAAAACCTTTCCCTTTTGGATGACGACCTGAGCTGGGACACTTGCCCCAATCTCATCTGTACTCGATGCTCTATCATTACCCTTTTCAACTCCATTAGTCTCGCGATCTTCGATTTTCGGTCGTGAAAGAGGAGTAGGAGTCCACCAATACACCGGAAACCGCCGTTGGATATTATTGATCAATAAGGCCACGCATTGCATAAGCACACATCCCAGAAGCATAACAGGGATCAAAAACCAGCCGATACTGGAGCCTTCCGTCACGGCTAACAAGGCGGTTGCCCCAGCAGGGGGATGCACAGTGTTTGTTAAAACCATAACGGCAGTAGTGATGGAACAAGCGAGAGAGCCTCCAAGTTCGGGCTTAATATTTGCATTTGGATTCAATGTAAAAAGCTTTCCAATACCAATGCCAATGACGCTGGCAAAGAGTTGGCTTAGGATTGCATTTCGTGGCTGGGCAAAGGGTGATTCAATAGCGCAAAATTCTAGCACCGCGACGGCACCCTAGGAGGATGTTAGTAAAGACATATTTTAATCTAGAAATAATCGAAGGAAAGTGATAGTAACCATACAAAACTAGCCACAATAATAGGGGCATTCTGACGAAAAGATGGAACATGCATAGAAACCTCGGCAACCACTAGTACGCCGCAGAAAACCCCAACGAGAGACCAGAATGCAATCAGAATATTTCCAAGGGCTTTTGGAGGCTTTCTGCCTCTGTATCCCAGGAAATGAGAGACAGGACGAGGCAGCCATCGCCAGGGGGGGCCTGGAAGAAAAGGATTAAGATAGGCATCTATATCAACATGCCAGCGAGAGAAGTCGATATGCCTAGACATGGTGATATCGGTACTGATGAATTTCAGTCGAAGAGGCTCTTATGCTAGACCAACAACATAATAATAGGATCCACCTGTTAAACCAAGCTAAAAAGCTTAAGACCAGCTGTGGGAACGGCGATATAACGACAGGCGCTATCAATTGGACGGTGCCATGGGGAATGAAAGAGAACCACACAGCATGGAACAACCGGAACCACTTCTGTGCAAATGAGCAAAAGAGCTAAAGCACTGAGTAGGTTTTTCTATAAGAGGAACTCCTTATGCCCGAAACCAATGGGAATGGCGTAATAGGAACAATTGCTGGCTTATAATACCCAAAGAAAACAATACATCGCCGTATTTCATAGGTGTACGGAGTACAATTGGAGTAAGGAGTAACACATTTTTAATGCCATGTGGGCTGTCAGGGGAATTTAACTGTTCTGACCACAACTTCAGTCATAAATACTAGTATCATGTACGGAAAAGTCGGGCAGGGACTTCAGCATGACACCAATCGCATCTCCGCGGAACAAGCCAAGGAAGCCCTAATAGCGACAATTCTCGGCAGGGCAAGAGCATCAGAAAAGAGAATTATTGCCAGAATGCTGTTCTTTCCCCCTCAGTGTATTTACATTGAGTAACAGAAATTCCTGTTAGGGCTTAGTGCCCCGCTTGGAAGCGTATTTCCACATTCATTCCCTCGATTACCCATGTCCACTTCTGCCTAAGGCAGCGCTTACAGTTGCCGATCTATCCGGGAGCAAAGTATTTATTGTGTCACTGATGGCCATGAGGGCATGGTAAGTATGTATATGCTACCTATATATATTCATCTATATCAGCCGAGCTCTCACATCTAGATCAAATTTCCCGACCGTAGAAGAAATGGAATCAGCATATCATTGGCATAGTATTTTCTACATTAAATCATCCGACCTAAACATCCATAGTCTTGCCGAGTCGAGAACTCTCTTTTGCCAGTTCGATAAGTCGAATAACTTCACGAGCCTCCGCTCCGCTGGCAGGAAGATCGCCCTCGCCGGCAAGAGCCCGGGCGAGCTTCCTATAGTATTCAGTCCAAGTTGGTGGCTCCACAGTTGGAGTGATTTCCTTGACGGGTTTGCCGTCCTGAATCGTGGTGAGGGTACCTGAAGCAGTGGAATTAGCCTTCGAGCGCGCAAGATCCATTTGATTATTTTCCTGGATGAAGTATGCATACCATATCTTTCACTAGGTTCCCGACCATATGCACTGTCACCGGGTTTCATTCCCACCTTGAGCTGGTCCTCTTGGATATCGAGGTGGAACTGTTGAGAAGGTAGACCGTTAGCATCCCGGTCCTGTACTTCACCCATGAATGACTTTTAGCCCGCATTTTCATACCTTCTTGAAGCTACCCTTTTCTCCTCGAACCCAGAATCTCAATTGCGCCTCCTCCGGACTCACAACGCCCGCCTTTACCGTGACGAGAAGGCCACTCTTATAGTGCAGCAGTACAGTGAATGAATCCTCGAAGCCTGTAGTGTTCACTTCTCTTTGAGAACCAATGAACCCGGTAACTCGATCTGGCAATCCTAGCAGATGTACGGCCTGGTCCAACAGGTGGGCTCCCAAATCATAAATTGCGCTACCGCCAGGAATGACCTTGTTCTTCCACTTGGACGCATCAGCAGCAGGCTCCTGGGGACGGTGGCGATCAAAGTGAGACTCGTATTCCACCACGCGACCAAGAGAGCCATTCTTCACCAGCTTCGATAGCGTAACGAAGTCCGCATCCCACCGACGGTCTGTACATTGTCTGCGTTAAACTCCAATCACTTCAATTGACATGTAATGCCACGTGTGTAATATGCAAAGAAGTAAGACATACTTTGGTATACAGCCAACAGCTTATTCTGCTTCTTGGCGACGGCAACAAGTTCATCGGCTTCCT